>NC_140585.1:632268492-633474325 GCF_964204655.1 Triturus cristatus | reverse complement strand
GCAAGTTCAAGGCTGCATTAAATCACCTTTCCGGATGCAATGGGCAGAAAATACCCCCAAATCGGCGTATGTATAAGCTAAGAAGTTTCTCCACAAGGATACATATTTTCCCCATTGGAAAAAAAGTTAAAAAGCGCGTGGGATCTACAGGAAGATTTTTTGCATGAGCAAATTTTCTGGTTGAGCGAAAATACAATACACTGAATATTTCATGTGCATTTTTGGAAACTGGTACCACAGGGTTCCTGGAAGCCTTTGTGGATTCCGAACTTGTCAGAGATGCACTCTAAAGGCAAGAGGCAACCTACAGATGTAAGTCTCTGACACCTGGGCTCTAGATGTTGAATATTCCTCAGACCAATAGTCTAGTCAGCGTTGTGCACTGTACAGGAGCCATGCTGTGCCTCTGTTCCAGATGTTCGCAGCGTGCAATATTAAACTGGTCAGTATTCATTGAAGATGATGAAAAGACTAATCCCTGCCATAAAAATGGTTGTAAGTCTCAAAGAGAGAGCACCTCTTATAGCAGCATCCTGGAAATATTGAAACCATTCAGTGGCAAATGTTCGATGACTCAGTACTAAACCCAGGATTTGTGTTTTGTAATCATAATGCAATCTAATCCTGACCGTGGGTGTTTACCTATTTTGAATGAGTTGTTTTTCATCAGCTAAAACATCTGCATGTAGTTTTTAGGTCTCGCCTGAGCCAGCGCTTTAGCGCTGCTCTGGCGAGAGCTATAGAAAGCGGGATTTGGAAGTGCAAACTAGTGCTTTTCAGGCCGCCAACTACAGTGCATGTGCGCCGGGCGCGCGCACCATTTGTCAGCCTGCTGATCACTTTCGCGGCCGCTTTGATGTTCTCAGTGAGCCGCGCGGCCACTGAGAACATCAAAGCGGCCGCGATAGTGCTCACCATATGCCAGCCTTCCCTGTGTTGCTTTAGCACTCACCGCCCCCCCACCTTCCATGTTACCCTTGTAGCTCACTTTCTCTTTCATGGCCGCGCGGCGTTAATTTCACGGACGCGTAGCCAATGCTTGTTCACTGTGACAGCAGTTCACTGTGAGCACTGTGGGCACGTGATCCGCAGGCGCAGCACCAGCAGCTTGGCAAGGCTTGAATTGTAAGTTGCAGGAAAGGTTAAAAAAAATGTGCAGCTTTGCATATCTCCTTAAAAGCCACACAGTAGCCACGGGATTGCAACCGTGCATTGGTCTGCTGATTCATTATCTGGTTGTGACCCATGTTTTCTATGAAAGTCTCTTGGGTGATTCAACATGTCAACTGTGGGCGCCATGACTTTGTTTTGATAATTCTGTAGTACCAGATCTTTGTCTTCAGTAGTCCAGGGTACTAGACTCTTTCTTACAGCTGATTACCTATATTTCACCGTCTGATAGTCCTTATAGTGTGCAATGAGTTATTGGTATGTAGTGATAAGGAATATTGCTTATTACATAACAAAATGTGAGCTTGCCAGCTATATAAATCACTGACTTCATTCTACTCTCTTTTAATGCTTTCTCTGTGCATGTGGCAAAACCGGAAACAGATGTGCAGAGGTTAAGTTACTTATGTGTGTGGCAGAAGACTGCTGTGTTCACTCGGAGTCGTCCCTCCCACAAGTCCACAGTTCTCACCTAAATATCTTCCAGTCCCTCCCCTGTGAGGATGGCCAGGTGTTCTGCATTTGAGCAAGCTTCTTTTCAGCAAACCCTTTTGTATGGAATTATGCAAACAACTTGGCCCAAGAATGATCGTCTTTGAGAGCCTGTCCACTACTAGTCACTCCCAGGACCTGTGCTCCCTTTCTTGGGCACTGGCACCAGGTCAGACCCTGCACATTCTCCTCTGGCAACGCTTCCTGCGAATCCTGTTCTGCAGTTGAGCCCTCTTGAAGCAGGTGGCAGATTTTATATCAATGATCAGATGCAGCGCAGAGAAGAACACGGATTTAACACGATTCAGAATCTTCTTTTTGTCTGTGGACCCTACATCCGTGCTTCCTGAAAGTTGGCTGTTAAGTGGCATTGGCGAAGAAAACCCGAGTGATACAGATAGAATGCATATTACAATAAAAAGTTAACAAGCATTGGCATAGCCAATGGGTCTCGCCTTTGGGACCTTATAAGTATTTAGTTATGCAGCACAATATCCTTGGTGCAACAACATTATCTGTTGCATGGCTAAACACTTATAAGGTCCCAAAGGCGAGACCTATTGGCTATGCCAATGCTTGTTACTCTTGTGAGACTGATTCAAGCAGAAAATGTTTGGTGCCACTGAAATGCTAGCTGTTTGTCATAAGTGCATGTGATGTACTAGCAATGTTCACTGCATGACTTTAGAAACTGTGTGGACTGTGGGCATTACATAGAGTAGGTATCTTGAATGAGTTATGTAGGACAGAGCACACCTTGCGTACAATTTTCACACAGACCTTCCAAGTAGATTTTACATTATGTGCATAATATTTGTGAAAATCGTGCAAAGTGTGCAGGGATATAGCATTTTTCACCCGCCCCAACTCAATACCGGTTGTGTGTAACAAGCATTGACAAAGCCAATAGATTCCATAGTAACAGATGACTACCAATGTAGTAGCTTTGCAAATGCTATTTATGTTTTCTTCAATGACCTCACATCTTCTAAGTTCTAATGGACTGCTTACTTCCTTTCTTGTAGTTCCGAGCACTTAAATTTCATATTTTTATTTTATTGTTCTGCAATGGCCATTGTTCACGTTGGAACGGTAAAGTAAATAAACAAGTCAAAATGGCCACCAGTGAGTGATGTTGCATGCATGATTCTGCTCTGGTAGATTGCTTTATACAAGAGCGTGCAAAAAAACTAAAGCTAATCCTTTAAGAAACAACTCACTACAAATAAACATTTTGAAAAGTTTCAATACCATCCCTTCCTTTTTTCCTCACAAAAAAAACAATCTTAAATTCAGCAGGGATGTTGGAGTCTACTCGAGAAGCTCATGGAGAGGCTAAAGTAGTCCCTGGAAAATCATCCCCAGTAGTAGCTATTAAATTATCTCCCAAAACTGGAGTAACTTGGTCTAGGGATCCCCAACACTTGGAAACTAGGGAGGCTGACTCCTTGCTGGCAAACTTATCCATCCACTCCCTTGCTAATGGAGGCACCCAACTTGAAGGGGTATCTCATCTAGTACCAAAAGTTGGAGAATTCATAATGGAAGATTTTACGCTCCCTGACCTCGCTGACCTCAACATTAATTTAAATCAGTCTTCTAAAATGCCCCATGCACCTAATCTAAAGTCATCCAGGAATCATATTCCTGCTACCTCACTTTCCTTCAATTCTCGTGTTCCCTCTCAGGATCATCCCGTTAAAATGCAGCTGTTAAGTAGTACACCCAGTGGAACAAGCATATTAGATTCACAGAGCTCGACTACACCTGATCTATCGCAGAATTTTCACCCTTCAATTCATAATCCAGAGTCAAAAATGCTGATGACGGAATCATTGCTTTGCCTGGAAAGAGTGCTGTCTTCTATTTTAGCCATAATTGAGAAATCAGTAAGTAACTCCGACACTATTCTGGATTCTCTTTTGTCCCAGACTAAGTTTATAGCCTCTGAGCAAAGATGTTTGCCTGGTAAAGCCGGCCTACTTCCTTCCCGTAAACCTAATCCAGGGAAGGGGTCCTCTCCCCCTTTATTTTTGGAGGATAACACCGACCACCTCCACCTTACTCAAAAAAGTTCTCTCCCCCACGCTAAAGGGCGGGACTTTGGTGTTCAGTCTGGTAAGTCTTTTACTAGTAGGAAAAACAAATTAAAATCGAATGAAAACGAAGATCTACTCGATAAATTACACTCTTCCGCTCTTCAACAGCTTTTCCATCCCGTGACTCTAGCTCCAGGGGTTATATCTACATCTCGCCCACAAGCAAAGAAGGAACATTTATGTATAATTCGAAAAGTTTTCCCCATTTCCCTAAAAACAGGTGCAAAACCTCCTGAACATCCTATAGTGGAGGGACTAAAAGCCTGCTGCTCACTTACCAAAGAAAAAGATACCAAAAATAAAAGTAGCAGAGTCAGTAAGAAGAAGAAAAAGGAAAAAAGGGAAAAACGTAGAAGAATAAATAAAAAAAAGGGCAAAACGGCTACGCTTCGACCCAAACGACTTGAACGTTTTGAAGAAGGAAGATGGTCAAGCAGAATCCAACCTATCGGGACCTTGTTCTCCTTTTTTGAACCCAAGTGCTCCTATTCAATCCTCCCAAGAGGCATTTGTATTTGATATAACCTTGGATTTTTCGTTTATTTTTTACCATGAGCCATTTATGAATAGGCCCTTCCTGTTCGGTTGTTTTGCTGAAATCCCTGGCCTTCAAATGATCCGAAGCAATGACCTTGCTCTGGTTCAAGTACAAAAATATAATAATCCTAGGAGAGCAAGAGTAATGTTTGCATCTAAAGCTAGCTCCCATCTGATAATGTTACACAGTGATAAATTACGTTGTTGCGGCATTGATGTACTTATACCTTAACCCCTTCTGTGCCACGCCCTTTCCCCCTCCTGTGCCAGGCGTTTTATTAGTGGGTGGGGTTCATGACGAGATAGTCTTGTCATGGGCACAGCGCGACCGTGCTCCATGACGAGAATATCTCGTCATGGGCACTGAAGAGGTTAAGAGGAGTTAGCCTCAAAAAAAGTGGTCCAAAATCCGCAGTCTAAAACGTATTCTGAAATCGCCACAAGGGACATACCCCACTCAGAGAAAGAGAGTATAGTGCAGGTCTCCCTTGGTAAAGAAGGCATGAGGGTATTGCTACTCACAGAGAAAAAGACTCAGTATGAATTTTCCGCAGATAAGGAAGATAAGAAATGGAGTTGGGTAGCAGGCGCTCTTAATAAAAATAGATCTCTAGGCTTAAAATGTGGAAATTCTTCCTAGCAAGGATATTATTGTGATATCTTGGAAACGCAACCGACCTAAGCACCAACAAAAATAAACTATTATTTTTGAAAGAGCAGAGTGCAGATATAATATGTCAACAAGAGACTTGGATCACAAAGGATTGGTCCACTGAAGATTATATAGTGATGGGCCGGCCTGCGCTCCCTGTGAATAGAGGACATGCTAAAGGAGGTATTTCTATTATGCTAAGTACAAGTCTTAGTTGGTCATATTAAGAATGTTTTTATGCCTCCAACTTAATTCAGGCGATGAAGCTGGATCACAAGGATGCCCAGAATCATTCAAATTCCCTGTTGATCGTAAATGTATATTTACCTCCTGATGCATCTTACTCTCACCTATTAAAATACATATTTATTTTTATCTCCTCTACCTTGAAAAGGGAAGATTGCAGGTTTCTAATGTTAGTTGGAGATTTGAATTCTAAAGTCTCTTCTCACAGTATAAGTGTATTTTCTAACACTGCAAAAAACAAATCCCTAAATATCCCCACTGCCCAATTTCCGAACAAAAGCATGACAGATAAAAGAGGAGCTACACTACTCGAAGGTCTGAGAAACTTAGATCTTATAATTGCTAATGGGAGGTTAGAAAATGATATTCCAGCAAATTATACTCATAAGGCCTCAACTGGGAGATCCATTATAGATTATCTAATTGTTTCTGCAGATTTCTTTTGTAATCTCATAAGTATGGAAGTTTTGGGAACTGATTTTAGCGACCATATGTTGATCTGCTCCAAATTTATTTTGACTTGTGCTAAGGTAGGTCCCTGGAACTTTAAAGGCAGCACAGTAGGGTTCAATGCAATAAATGGTAGAATTCACTGGAATACTCAAGTGACCGCTAAATAAAAAGCGAACTTAACAGCTTTGATTAAAGATCAGCAGCATTTAGTAATGGCCGAGTGTGACTCTCCTCAATTTGATTTACTTGAAGCCTTTTCCCATAATGTAGGTTCTTTGGCTACATTATGTAAATCATTGTATGCTCCAGCTAAACGGAGATCATATTTTAATCCAATGCTCAGCTTAAATAGGGAAATAAATAAATTAGTGAGGTCCCAGTTCCTGAATGTTTCTATCGAACGAAGTAATCTAATAAACCTATTAAAGAGGAAAAGGCAGAGGAAAAAACACTCCTTAAAACAAATAAAGGGAAATGGCGCATGGGTGAAGTAAAAAGACGCAGCCTAAAAAAATGACTCTAAAAAGTGTTGGGAAATAATCGCTGACTGCTGCGGCACAAGAGTGAAATCTCTCCCCATTCCTATTAAAGAAAAGGATTGGAAACTTCCCCTGGTGGAACTCTACTCTGCGAATTTTAATTCTACCAGCTTTGTCCCCGTTGCACCTGACTCCTTTGAAACTCCTATATTCAACTATGCACATTCATTGAATGACGTGGTTGGATCTATTAAAAAAATGAGATCTTCAGGAGCAATGGGTCCGGATGAAATCCCCATGACGATAATCAAAAAGGAGCCACTTTTGTGGGCCACGTACCTAGCCCCATTGTTTAATTTTTGTTACTCTCAGGGGAATACCGCCATCTTGGTCCGTAAGTATTTTAATCCCGCTGCACAAAAAGGGCCCTAGAAGCCATCTGGGTAACTATCGGCAAATAGCCTTATTAGATGCAGCGGGGAGAATATTTGCACATAGTATTCTCGATCACCTCACAGAATGGATGATGGAGAAGAAGGTCCTCCCTATAGAACAAGCAGGTTTTAGGAAAAATCATTTCACCCTGGATAACATCTCCATGTTGAAACTAATTGAGGAAAATACACGATCTCTCGCAGGTCAAACGTTTACACAGTCTTCATAGATTTTTCAACGGCCTTCGATAAGGTAGAACGACCATTACTTTGGAGAAAACTACATAATGTGGGGCTGCCTGCTACCCTCCTATCCTTAATTATTGCATTACATTCTCAAACTTGGTGCCAGGTACTAATGGGAGGAAACCAAGGCTTATCATCTGTAATTCCCATAGAAAATGGCCTGAAACAAGGTTGCTTACTAGCATCGCTACTATTTTCCTCATATATAGCAGATTTACCTGCTTGTTTTTCCCAGTTAGAGGGAGATGCACCAAAGATAGGCAGCTGTCCTTTCGCATGTCTCCTTTATGCAGAAAATACAGTAGTGATGGACCTAACCGCTATTGGGCTGAATAAAAAGCTAATATCATTACAGAATTACAGAATTACACGATGGCTCATTTCTTGAAGATAAATGTATCAAAAAGCAAAATTTAACAACAGAATTAGAAAATCAAGTAATTTTAAGTGGCAAATTGGTCTTGAAAAGCTGAAGGTGGTAGATTCATACCTTTACTTAGGGAAACTGATAGCGGGTAATACGAAGAATAAACTTCATATTGAACACAGTTCCTGTAAAGCTATATCCCACGCTAATGGTCTGCGCATTTTCTATGTGCAATTGGTAGAAGGCATTTTTTACATCTGCTGACGGTTTTCAAAGCAATCCCTCCAACTCTGCTTTATGCTATCGAATCAATCCCTGTAAAGGACTGAAGTTTTTTAGATAGGAATGAAGGCTAGATTTTACGTAAATTGTGCAATTTTAAGACGTTAGTTCCATCAGCTGCTATTAGATTGGAATTTGGCCTGATAAGCTCCTATATCCAAGGTGTATCCAGGGTTTTACGTTTGGGATACCAGTTAAAAATAGCGAACCTTACTCATTAGAAGTTTCATGTGTCAAGAAATCTTTGGCCGTATTGGGGGGAAATATTCCCTATATCATGATTTCTCTCTAAAACTCTTCTGTGTCCAAGAAAAATCAGTGATTACCCTCCCGCCATTAGAATTTAAATCCTTTTTAAAAACCTTAAGTGGTAAGATCAGCTTTAATAGAGATATTACATTTTGTAATACTAAAGAAGGATTAAAGATAATAGCCAGGACAAGCTCCCCGAGAATTTCCCAGAAATATTTATCCTGGAACCTAGAACATGGAATTCGGTGTTGGCTCACCCTATGTCGCATGAATCTTTTACCTTTAAACAATTTAACAGTAAACTGGTTCCAGAACATGAAAAATTGAAACATTTGTAATTTTTGTGAGCTGAGCATTCAGAACCTGGATCATGTCATGTTCGACTGCCCAGCATTGGTCTTAAGTCGTCGTCGCTGGCTTCGGACAATGTTTTTACAAAATGGTGTCAAAGATGTAGCTTCAGCCTGCGACTTTCTCTTTTGCCCGAAAAATGAAGTAGTTTGTGTAAAATTATGCAACTTTTTTAAGGAGGTTATGTATATATTTTAATGTTTTATATATTCTTTTAAATGGGCTGTTGCCCCTGTGCCTGTCGCCCTATTATGGAGTCTTAATATTCTCTCCTTTTCCTGATTGTATTGTGCACATGTTTTGGCTATTACTTAACTGCTCTTTGCACAACTGGGATATGTTTTGCTTCTTGCCCAGTTTCTTGTTGCTAATTTTAAAACTCGATTCTCTATTGAAGCTGGATTTCGGATTGTATTCTGCACATGAATCAGCTGTAACCTAATTGCTTTTTTTTTTGCACATGTTAGGATATGCTTTGTTATTCCTATTCTCTTACTGCTAATTTCAAGTTAAATTTCTGCTAAAGCTGGGCTTTTAATTGTATTTTGCACATGAACTGGCTCCTACTTAAATGCTCTTTGCACAATTCGGGATATGCTTTGTTACTTCAATCCTCTTGCTGTTAATCCCAAACTTTATTTGCCGAAGCTGCTATGCGTTGGAAAATCTGTATATATAGTTGCTGCCATTAATGAGCTTCAGCAGGTTTTACTATATTTTATGTAATAATTTGTATGTATCTTTTTTATGTAGACCTCATTGGAGTTCCAAATCTTTATTAAATATTGAATTGAATGTTCATGCATCAGTATGCACGCATCCTACCACTAGTTGCCATCTTGGAATTGATGAAAAAGCATTCCAAAATGGACACTGTGTGCTTGCATGTGTGCAAATGCATCACAACACATCCCGCTTTAGGTTTCTTCTTTTCTTGCTTTATTTTATCTATCAAACATATCAAAGCGGCTGTGCTCTCTTCATTACACGTTTAATTGCTCGTTCAGCAGCAGATGTTTGTCTATATCTTTATTTTCTTTATCAACACTTTATCGTGGACCAGTGCTACCAGCAAATGAAGAGTGGACAAGGTACACTGTAAGTAATTCAAGCAGCTACAATTATTATACTACATATGCATCAATGGCCTTTCCATGTCATGCTCCCCACCTCTGTCAGCTTTAGATGGACCAAAAGGTTCACTTTTCAGGCTAATGCAATTATTTTAATCTCAACTGATACAGGTGAGTTACTCACAGCCGTTATTGCAGATAAGATAAGTTCCTTCTGCCAACTTGGATATGGCTTGAGTGGGTCTACCATGTTCTCATACAGCAATGAAGGTCCACAAGAGGACTTTCCCTCACCACCAATCTGGCCAACACCCGAACTAGTAAAAAGAATATATATGAAAGATCTATGTTTTTGTAAAACGCTTACAATGATTTTTTTAATCTATATTTGGACTAAGCATGTGTATATTATTATATGTTGATTCTATTGATAAACTCTGGTTTCTTTAAAAGATTGAGACGGTGGAGAATTCCAGGATGGAGAGACTGAGACTGTGCCTGCCAGGGTCGGATGATTAGGACTGTGGTTCCAATAAACACTAATCCTAATAATTTTTGGCGTGCTCATCTTTACCTAATATATACCCAGGACTAGTACAACATTTGCACCTAGGAGACTCTCTTAAAGTAGGGTGTTGGCACTGCCATAGATGCACATCTTCTTCATTTATTAGGTGCCCCACCCTTGATGAACCGATAGTGGACGTCACCTAATGGTAGAACTATGAGCATTCTGATGTCCAATAATCTCAGGCAGCCCTGAAAGAAAGGTTGTCTAATGGGACTCGGGGTGGCAGGCTGCCACCACACACCTGCATTTTAATTTAGCAGCCAAATGCATTATGGACATAATGGTCTTGAACCCTATCCATAAAAGAAGCTGTGATGTATAATAACCTCAACCTAAAAGCTGCCACATTGAATGGCTTGCTTAAGCCTGCCAAGTGGACTTATGTCATGTAGAATCTTCAGCCAGTCCTAACTTTTTACCCAACCTCATATTGCGTTCTGGTATTTTTAAGACATAACTATAGTAGCAAAAGTAAACTACCAGTCCCAGAATACAAAGTGCTGATGCCTTTAAAAAAGCCATCACTGTCTCCAAGTGTCAAACATGTCAAGTGGCCACTTGGCAGCCTTACTTGTCAATGGAATTCAAATACCACAACACGGAGTAATCTTGTAAATGTATTTTCGTAGAACCAAGAGACAGTTCAGTTTTTAGGGCACAGTGTGCACATGCTCAATAAGGACGTCGTTGCTTGCATGACAGTCAGTGACTACTCTGCACAAGGTATTAATTTACCAGACAAGTTAATGACAGATAGAGGACTTAAGCATTTTAACATTGGGCAGGCACACTGACTGGCAACCTGCTCTTTACACTTCCAGCACCTTATTTCTGAAGCAGTACTGGAGGTGTGGCTTGTCGACTGTGTTGGACAGTCCTGACACAATATTTCTAAGCCACTCTGTGTGAAAAATGTTAAGAATAGCACACTTAGAATTACTCCTTGTATCCGAACATAATGGAACTGGTATTCAAACAGAAAAGTACAGTCTAGGGAGAATATAAAGACACGTCTCTCGTTTAGCCCTCAGATGTACGGAGGGCTCTGTCGAGGGTGGGGTTGAGTACATTTTGCATGCCTCACACCCTCTTTTGTGTAATAATGACTTTAAAATGTTTAGTTTGGGATTAAATACTGCAGGAAAACAAGGCGGGACTCCTGCAAAAGAATGCGAAGATGCAAACAACTGCTGTGAAAAACGCCCATAAACTTGATTGTCCTGTAGTATCTCTTCTATCTCCATGTTAATATTCACAATGAATGCCGATGCAGGGCCGCCGAATACGGACACTAAACTACTTTCTTAGGGCTAAAGATGATTTGCGCAATAACTCCACTCCACGCTGTTACTTGTGTAAAAGGCCATTTCATTAGGACACGGTTGCAACAGTTAACTATATTAACAAACCATAAATGCAAATATATAACTTTTATCATAACCATACAGCTCATTCTCCCCAACCATCCTCAAACCATCTCACCTGTTTCACTCCTCCCCTTTCACTCTGCGACTTCCTCCATATCCTCATGCTCACCTTAACTTGCCCTCCAAACTTCTTCTCTTGAATTTCCTCCATTTCTCATTGCATCCCCCACCCCATCATCAGTCACCTGTGTACCCTCCCACCCGAGGGGTGGATCCACCCATATGTGACTCACCACCCCTTCAAAGTACCGCCAACCAGGGAATCAATCAATCAATCAATCAAAGACATTTATAGAGCGCACTACTCACCCGGAGGGTCTCAAGGCGCTTGGGGGGGGGGGGGGGGTGCCGCTACTGCTCGAACAGCCAGGTCTTGAGCTTCTTGCTGAAGGAGAGGTGATCTTGGGTCAGGCGCAGGTCGGTCAGGAGGGAGTTCCAGGTCTTGGCGGCCAGGTAGGAGAAGGACCTTCCTCCTGTTGTCGCTCTTCGGATGCGGGGGACGACGGCGAGGGCGTGACTGGTTGATCGGAGATGGCGTTTGGGAGCGTAGAAGTTGAGGCGGTTGTTGAGGTAGCTCGGGCCTTGATCGTGTAGGGCTTTGTGTGCGTGGGTGAGGAGACGGAAGGTGATTCTCTTGTTGACGGGGAGCCAGTGCAGGTCTCTCAGGTGTCCGGAGATGTGGCTGCGTCGGGGGATGTCGAGGATGAGTCTGGCTGAGGCGTTCTGGATCCGCTGGAGTCTCTTCTGGAGCTTGCCGGTGGTACCAGCGTAGAGGGCGTTGCCGTAGTCCAGTCGGCTGGTGATGAGGGCCTGGGTGACCGTCTTCCTGGTCTCGGTGGGGATCCACCGGAAGATCTTACGTAGCATGCGCAGGATGTTGAAGCAAGACGAGGAGACGGCGTTGACTTGTCTGGTCATGGAGAGGGAGGTGTCCAGGATGAAGCCCAGGTTGCGTGCGTGGTCTGTCGGTTTGGGTGCGGTGCCCAGGGCGGGGGGCCACCAGGAGTCGTCCCAGGGGGAGGGCGAGGAGCCCAGGATGAGGACTTCCGTCTTGTCGGAGTTCAGTTTCAGGCGGCTGGTCGTCATCCACTCGGCTACGTCTTTCATCCCATCGTGAAGGTTGGCTCTGGCGGCGGCGGGGTCATTGGTCAGGGAGAGGATCAGCTGGGTGTCGTCCGCGTAGGAGATGATGTTGAGGTTGTGTTGGCGTGCGATGGCCGCAAGGGGGCTCATGTAGACGTTGAAGAGGGTGGGGCTGAGCGAGGAGCCCTGAGGAACGCCGCAGATGACTTCCGTGGCTGCAGATCTGAACGGAGGTAGGCGGACTCTCTGTGTCCTTCCAGCGAGGAAGGAGATGATCCACTCCAGTGCCTTCTCCTGGATTCCGATGTTGCTGAGGCGCTGCACTAGGGTGCGGTGGCAAACAGTGTCGAACTCCGCGGAGAGGTCTAGGAGGATGAGGGCCGCTGTCTCACCGTTGTCCAGCAGGGCTCGGATGTCATCGGTGGCAGCGATGAGGGCGGTCTCGGTGCTGTGGTTGGCTCGGAAGCCAGACTGTGAGGGGTCGAGGGATCCATTCGTCTCGAGGAAGGCGGCCAGCTGCTTGTTGACGGTAGGGCAGTTACCTGCCCTCCCAACAGTTCCTGTGCACCTTTCACCAGCCCTCGGTATTCCCTGCAGCACCAGATGGACTCATTCCACAACCTACTAATCGCATCTCACATTGCCTACATGTAGTATGCGTTCCCCATCCATGAAAGGTGCCCCCCTTCATCCCTGAACAATAGTGGCTCTTCCAACTTAGGTTCCACATGGGCAATCACCTTTATAGTGGAGAGGTGTGGCTCACTAGTTAGAGGCGGCAGACCCGTAAGCAGAGAATCGGCCAGGGACCAGGGTTCAATTCCCGATGCGGCAGGGTCGTGGACCAGGGTCAAAACGGACTCTATAATTCTCGCCTCGGTACCTACTCTAACCAGGAACACACTCGGCAACTCTGGGCATTAAGCTTGCCTCATCTCTACAACGGCCCCCCACAGACGCCGGAGATGCCTGGTTTCATCTTGGAGATACCCAGAAAGGGACCATCTCACAGGGATAGCCAGGACAGGTTCCCCAGCGGTCTACAGCACCGGGACGCCCCGTTGCTGGGGCAGCTGTGCGCTTTACAAGTCTACAACATTTACATTTACATTTATATCTCTCACCTGGCAGAAAACCCTCATTGCTATATTAAATTTCCTAAGAGCCTTTTCAATGGCTGCATGTTTAACAGCACTCCTAAATACTTTGCAAGGCATGAATTCAGTCCATATTAAGCATGTTCCAGCAAAATTCCTCTTTATCACCTCCAAATCCCTCTGCATGTGCTGCAGTATTGTCAGTCATGACCAACGCACCAGATCGTTATCTCCCAAATGTCAGACCAGCATGTCTGGGCAGCCCCTTTGTGGTGCCATTTTCGTCAACCATGGCAATAAAGCCCCCCATCACATACCTCCTTTTCGCCACCAAAACACTTTGTGGTGGCTGCTCCTCAAACCCAGGTTACGTCCGTACACCTGCTGGTCCATGTATTTGGCTGCCCAGTGGACAAAGGAATGTCCCACGATCCAGGTAACAGTCTTGGTTCCTGGGCTGTTCACACATTGTACGATATGAAGGAAATAGATTAGCCTTGAAGAAACACCACCCCGTGTGCTCGTACCTCCTACCTCACCCTACCATGGATCTAATCCCTTATTTGCATACATATCTTGCGCAGCACCTGGACCTCCATCTATCTTCCAATCTGGCGAATTTTGGCTCAGTACCATCCTAGGCGTGCAGCCACTGTAGCAGTGCCAATGCAGAAGGAATGTCTCCCAAACATGGCTAGTTCCCTGCCCACTTTCAGTAGCACCATGCAAAAGACAGTTAACAGCTGAAATGCCATCACCCATCCTCTTGACGCATGGCAAAAAATCCCTGCTAAAGGCCATTCCAGTCTTGATACATAATCCCGCCATTCCCGTACGCGCCTCTGCAACCACTCTCATTTAACCAAACCCATCTCCCCCTGCCCGCTTGATCAGTCTTAGAGTGACTCAGTCAGATCCCCAATCGGGCCTGGTCCAGTCTCTCCCCTCATAGGGCACCCCAAAAAACATCCAAATCATACATTGCCTAAATATTGACACCTCAACTGGGTCTTAACAACCCTCTGGGAAAACCCCCCAATAACCCTTGCAACAAATCAAACATTATGGCCTCCCTCGGGACTCCTCCTGCCCCACCCCCTATTCTGCTCAAATTCTCGTCTTTGACGGGATCAAAACCTAGATATAACTTGCTGTAAAACGATATCCCTGCCAATTTTGCTACTATTGTCGTCTGTGATAAACCCTTATCAGTGCAATGTAAAACAAAACTCCACGCTCCCTGCTCAGTGTCCTGACATGTAAGGCTCAATGTAGCTATAGATTGCCCCATAAACTCACCAAATTCGACCACGCCAGCCTGTAGCTCCATATTGTGGATTCCGCCAAAGACCTCTCGACCAGGCCTATCACTCTCACTCCCCCAGGCCCAGATGTCATCCGGCAGCTCTGTCTTGCATTCCTGCGATCCGGGTGCCAGTCTTCAAAATCCCTGCCACTGCGAACGAGACAAAGCATCCACAATGGCATTGCTAGCCCCTGGGACATATTTGGCATGAAAAACCACATTTAGCCGCAAACACCTCAGCATAAACCTTCGCAACAGTCTCCAGACCCTCAAATCCCTCGCCTTCTGCCTGTTCACCAGTTCTACCACTATCATGTTGTCCACATGGAAAAGCACCGTACAGTTCATGCAGTTCGGCACCCAAAACCGCCAATGCCACCAAAAGTGGAAAAACTCCAACAATGCGATGCTCCGTTCCTGCCTCAACCAGTGGGCCGGCCACTTCTCAGTGCATCAACGTCCATCCCAAAACTTAAAGGACCTGTCGCATCCGAAAAGATTTGACCTGCCAGACAGTTTTTTCCTCCACAAAATCCAAAGACACACCATTGAAATCTGCCAAAAACGTCTGCCACACTCCCAAATCTGACCTGACTCCCATTCAAATCCTCACTCTGTGGTGTGGTAGCACTGCTCCTGATATGGCCATGCCGAGGTGCCGGTAAAACATTCTCACGCTCTCACCACCCTGCATGCAAAATCCAAGAATCCCAGCAGCTTTTGCACTGCGCTCAGATCAATCATCCTTTCACCCACCACCCTTAGCAGAAAGGCCTGGATATCTTCCACTTTGTCCCTAGGCAGCAGCGCCACCCAGTGCACTGAGTCCAGGTCAATGCCCAAAAAAGTCAGTCTGCAGCTGGGCAAGGCCATTCTTTCCGGTGTCAAGGGCACCCCAAATGGTTGTATCAGTCCCTCAAATTGATGCAGTGCCCCCGTGCAAGCCCCAGAGGCTCCCTTCCCTAAAAACAAAATATTATCCAGCTAATGAGACACCCCCAGGTGACCGCTGCTCTTCATGAATACCCACTGTAGGAAAGTGCTGAACATTTCAAAAAGTGCACACGAAATCACACAGCCCATAGGCAAGGCTTTATCCACAGACATGGCACCCTGAAACTGCATCCCCGGTAGCGTAAAATCTACTGGGTGGATAGGCAGCAAACGAAACGCAGATTTGACATCACATTTCACCATTTCCACTCCCTACCCACACATCCTCACCAAGCGTATGGCATCATCCACTGAGGCATAGAGCACCCTTGAGTCTTCTTCTGCAATGAAATCATTAACTGAAACTCCTGGCCATGATAGGTGGTGAATCATCCTGTACTTCCCTGGTTCTTTTTTAGGCACCACCCCTACAGGTGATATAATCAAGTCCTCCAGGGGCCAATATCTGAATGGATCCGCAATCCTCCCCTCTTCCACTTCCTTTTTAAATTTTGCTGCTACCACCTTTGGCAATTTTCCGGCTGATTTCAAGTTGTCCGCCCATCTATGCCCCCTTGGACCTTGGCATCCTATCCAGTAACCCTTGATGAAACCCCACTGTATTCATAACGCAGCCTCCCTGAGTAAATCGAGAGCCACGGGCCCATGGCTTCAATCTTAATCGGGGTAGGGTCCCTTCAGCCCAGACTGTCCCCGTCCTTTAGTGTCCCTCCACTGTTCTGCTGGGGTGGCGGGAGTGGGTGCCTCCCCCCGCATTTGGAGCATTTGTGCTTAAACTTACATGGGTGCCTGGAACATAATTCCTTATTAAAGTTCCAGCATCCCCGTGGTGGCTCCTGTCTGCTTTAGTGGGACACCCGATCCTCCTGCCCTGAAACTAGACCCTCCCGCTCCTTTATGAGCAGGACACGCCTGAAAGGACTGATACGTCACTGACAGGCTGCTGGCCGTATGCGTTGATGCCGAGGATAGTGTGGAGGACATCCACTGCATCCATAGCTCCTGATCCACCTCACCCCAAGGTTTATCTGGGTTGATACTGACCCTGGCCATAAATTCCTCCTCATAGATCATCTCGGCGAAACACCCAAAACGCATCTGTGCCTTCCGAATAATGTCCGAATACTTTAGTAAGGCAATTGCCCTGTCTAAATGCTTCTCACAATAAATGCTAACATAGATTAGGAGAGCTGAGGTCCAGTTTTCCATGTTAATGGGTACCCTCGGCCTCCTCATCAACTCATACTCCTCTTCTTTTGATCCCTCCTTAGCCTGTATCTCCCTATGTAGCAATTTGAAAACGTCAACATATTCATGCTTCTATATCCTATTTTTCGTTTTGTCAGAAAGATGCGAACCCAATGGCATCGCCAGCCCCATATATAGCAATTTTTTGTGGAGTTTCTCATCTGTTTTGTCATCCTTCCCTTCATTCCCCTCCATCTTATCTGTCTGGACACTCATGCCTACTAAGCGCTTTGTGCCACTGTTATCCTCACCCAACGCAGGTACCGCAGAAGCACTTGTGTTTGCCGCTAAGTCCCTCACTGTCCCTTTGCCCACACCCACAGACCGGCAGGCTTTTTTCTTCACAGCCTTAACTCCCCCATCCCATGCAGTCCACCAATCCCTATTACCTGAAAGTCCTCCTTGGACCTCCTTGTCCTTGCCCCGGCTGCTGGTCTTCTTCTGCCCCATTAGCTTTGACATGTCCTTGGCCGCACTTGCCTCCTGTAAAACACCAACCTTCCTGGTTGCCTTCTCTGGTACCCCGGAGCCCACCGCGTTCATTTCGTCATCATCGCGCATTTCACCCTTCCCACTCGTCACTCTCATCCCAGTAACCCAGCACGAATTCAGCCTCATTCTACTTTGGTCCCCACACATCCTCATGCACCACTCTCTTCTGTCCTTTTACACCCCCGCCACTCTTTCCGGCACAATCCTCTGCATACACAATTGTGGCGCAATCCCTCGCTGGAGGGTAGGCCGCCGCGGACCCCTCTGCTGCTTCAGGCCAGCGCCCGAAGTCGCCGTGTGCCCCTCTGGTGTCACTTCATTCCTAAAGGCCTCACCTGCCAGTTTTGTCCGCCCCCAGGCTCCTCCAACCTGGGAGGTCCCTTGCACCATTGATCCTCGCCTCTATGCTGGCTGTCCCTTTCCCCTTTCCTGGATGTTGCTTGTCTGCAACCCAAACTTACTTGCCTCCATGACCTCAGCTTCCTGTTTCGTCTACATCCCACAGTTGTTGCCCTTCCCCCCACCTGGGTGCTGCCTGCTCTGCCCGCTCCCTGTGCTCACACATCTTTGCCCATCTCTCCTCTGACTCCAGTATGATGCAGCGCTGCTCCTTTATTTTTGCCTCCAGGTCCATGCCCTCCCACCTGGGTAAAGCAAGTGGAAATCCTCCCCACACCGCCACACTGTGAGAAACCTTTCCCACCATATCTCTGCCCGTGGGCCCTGCAGTGGGTAAAGATACCTGGGCCCCTGCCCACCTGGACTTTTTCATAATGGGGCCCAGGCCAGAACCTGCACTATTTTCCCAGGGAGAGGCCACCATGTGAGGTCTATTGGGCTGCTCTTTCCCTGGAGCTCATCACTCTGGATTGCCTTACCGGCGCCAGCGCTCTGTGGTGCCGGCTCATGTATGGGCTGCCCCGTCCCCCCGCACACAGTCTCGCTGCATTCTTCAGGCTCTGGAAACCGCAAAGGTAGGCTCTGTCTTCTGCCTCCGCGCTTGGCTGCTTGAGTCTTCTAGTGGCGCCAAAACCTGACAGCAGTTTATTTTCGAGCATATGGCGGCTCCTTCCTGCATGCCGTCACCACGGCAGCCACTCCTGCCGACGCAGACCGCAGGGGTCAGACCATGCCGACCCATGCCTGGTGCAGTACTCTGGGATGAAGAAGGTCTGCCCGGCCTGCCTGCCCCAGCACCCGCAGCGCAGCCTCCACTGCGTCGCTGTTGTGTGCCGACATTGCCTGTTGACTCCCAGGAGGTAGGCAGTTCTATACTTATCTAAATGCTACCCAAAGCACGCTAACTAGGCCTTGGCGAAACCTGCCTTGCACTAACTTAAACCTACCCTATCCGGTGGTGCTAGGTGTCAGGAAGAGGCCGGATCCTCCCCTCCTGACACCTTTATAGCCCACCCTACTCCTACTCCTTAACCCACTCCCTTGACTCCCTCCCCACCTTGTCCTTCCACCCTGCCCGAAGTTCCCCGGAGGGAAACTGGTCTGCAACCTTCACTTCCCCCCGGGGGCCGACATTAATCTGGCATGCACGCACAACACAACATCGCCTTTTTTATCAGAACATTGAACAGTTTAGCACTGCCTGGACTTATTGATTAGGATTCTAAGCTTTCCTCACGCGTAAGTTTATTTCATACTTTGCCCTTTCCCACTGAAGGGAAACCCTCTTAGTTAATATGGAACTCTAATCCTTCTAACGAACACTGCAAGGATAAAAAAATATCATGAGACATGAAATTACCCTGAATAGGAGTCCACCTCGTCCTAGTCACTTTTCTTCCCCCCCTCCTTCCCCAATTGTGCACCTCTAGTTTTGATTACTTGTTAAAGTGACAGGATGCAGGAGACAGGGAGTTGATGCTTCATAGTAGTCATGAATATAGAGATGGGACTTGCAGGTCTCATCTTTAGTAAAATAAATGGTATTTACATTTGATGGGCTGTTGTTGAGGCAGGTATGCCTCATATTTTAATGTCTGGGATGGAGTGGACTCCATGAGGAGTTAATGTCCTCCTGTAATCAATCCAATAAAAACAGTATCCTAAGTGTGAAGGGAGTATGGGCTTTGGGTCACCAGCCCCTTTCAGCCGTCATGTTTCAGATATTTTTCACGGCTTGCATTGCTTTGATAGCATTTTAAAGTTGCTTACGCTGTCCCACTTTTTTCCCATTAAGTTTTGAGGATTGGCATCAAGTAAGGCTTCTTTAAAGATTTTAGATGTGGCATGACATAGTATTTAACCAAGTCACTCTTTTTGTTCAAATTAATGGCAAATGCTTGGGATAAAGGATAACAGGCCTGGCACCATCCCCTCCTAGACCAACCCCAATGGTTTTAAGCAATGTTAAAATTCAGCCTTGTGGAGGTATAAGATAATCGCAAATCCTTTCATAGTCTGATTGAGTATCCCAAATAAAAACAAAAATCCACCGTAGTCACTGTTTTTTAAAAAGCCAACATTTGTATTGAGGGATAAACCTCTTCGTCAGGTCTGTAAAAAATAATTGAACAACATTTACTATTTATTTACAGTATTTATAGAGCGTAACACTCATCCCATGGGGGCTATCACGGCACTGAAATAGCTGCTCTCACAAGAGTTCCAATGATTCAGTACTAAAGTAGAATAATGGGTAGTGATCAGTCTAGGAAGAGCCAAGTTTTCAATTGTTTTCTAAAGATACAGTGGTCATCTGAGTGGCGGATGTCAAGTGGCAATGCATTCGATTGGGCCGCCGCTAAGTAAGTAAATGAGCGGCCCTTTGTCCTCACTCTTTGAAGTGCATTGTTTTCACTGAGGCTAAATTCTGAGATCTCAGATTATGCAATGGTTTCTACAAATACATACATTGTATTAAGATTCTGTGTATGATACATATTAATAACACAAACCATGTCATAAGTTCAAATTCCCAGACATATCTTACTGGAAACTTACACAATATAATGAACGATTTGAATGTCTGACACAAGTTGGAAGATATTCAAGCAACAGAATTATTATTAATTCAGAACATTTCTCTTTTTATTCCATATCAACAGTAATTCTTTTTAAGAGATTAAAGGACTGGAAAAGGACATGGTGACATCTAGCTATTATATCATAAAAAGTATAATATTACATCATTGTACATCCTTGATAGGTGAATCTCATTACTTTTCCATCCTTTACACAAGCACCAATAATACTTAAATATATATATTGCATGTATCTCAAGGTACATGTTTCAAGAAATGGACCAACTTTATCACATATTCCACTGTACTTTCATCCCTGGTAACACATGTTTATAACATCTTTCTTTGTTCTACCATATTCCAGTGTTTATTTCAATATCGAAAAAAAACCTAGTTAACACCATGCATCGCAATCGAGGACATCCAACCTATTCCTCGTAATTATCCAATATATTTGAAATCTCATCCCTTCTTAAGGAAAAATATATGTTATGGTTTACGCATTTAAAGAATCACTTTCCTCTCAAAAGAGGTATCAGCATGGTTTAATATCATACCTTGTAATATCTATTGATAGTGGCATCCATAATATAGTTACCAGACACTTTCATAGATGTAAGTCAAATATTGCCCCATTTCAGCATCTACAAAGGAAATAATAATATATAAATTGCTGCCACCCCATTACTTTATAATTTGTAAATCAATGTGATGCTTGAGATATTGCTTCAAATTGGTCATTTGTAACTTTCTATATCGTTACAATATGGCATGTCATTTTTAGTTACGTATGTTTGTTCTACTGCTTGATATTAAAAGTGTTTACAATCAGATAACCCATCATGCCATAAATTATACATGCCCCCAAATACTGAGTGCTTCCATATCTGCACCGTACTCCCATATTTCTCAAAGGCGTCAAAGATAGGCAATCCAATACCCTACCCAGACTATTTTAGCAGCAATCAAGAGTCATTCATTTGAACAAAAAGTGAGGAAAGGATGCCATACGAGGTGAAATATTTTTAAAAAATTCTATTAATCAAGATGGCTAAGTACATTATTAAGAGGGAAGAATTGGCTCATGATTTATTTGCATGGAGAGATGGTATGGCACCATGAATTATTTAAATGAATTCTAAGAGTTTGACACAACGATTCATCAAATTGGAGACATTCTTTAAATGTGAGTCATACAAATGTGGGAATAGAAACTGAATGAAGGCTTGAGGGATCTGATTGAAATTCTTATTGATCAAGCGAAATATAAGAGGAAGAAAATGAACAAAGGAATTGAACAGATTAAGAAAGACATTAAAGCGATCAGTAGCCTTGAAATCACAAAGAAAAACTATTAGATCTTTGAAGGCATTATGATTCAATACCAGAAGGTGATTAGAAATTGGAAAATATCAAAGTTCATCAGGAATGAACAGGATCATAACATGGGAAGTGTCTACACATATGGAAAGAATAATTTCTTCTCATTTCAAGATGAAGTATACCATCAGGGAATGGGGGTGGGACCTCAGTCATCCATTGACTAACTTTCAATGGCACCACTGCTGTATGCCGATACGCATGGTATCACTTAATCACTGTCATAAGCTGCTACACTTTAATCTATAGCAGGCATACATTACACCAACCAAAGGGCACCGGATGGACCCCTCCCGTTCCCATACATGTCCCAAATTTCACTCACCATCCACTGATTTCGCTCATATGACATGGACCTGTGAAAACCTGGCTAAGTATTGGAGGACTATATTTGTGGAATTGTCACGCAGGACTCAACTCACACTCACACCTGCTCCACTACTGGCACTCCTGGGGTTCGTGCATGACGTCCAAAAAACATTGTGCCACTTTGTGGCCATAGCGCTCATGCTTGCTAAAAGGGAAGTGGCCATACACTGAGGAAACTGGCAACCACTGGGGCAAAAGGCATGGCCTAACAACGTAATACATTGCAACACGAATAGCGAACTCTATGCACATTTACAGCCACCAGCATCTAGGCCACGCGACCTAAGGCACATACCTACTTGAACTAAAAAAAAAAACTTACTCACAACCTGAACAATAATATATGATCACAGAGTCCAGAATGGCATAGTGTAGACATAGCACACACTGCCGAGTAGAAGGCAACCTCTTTCGACCTTAGGGGATTTGGGGCCATATGTAGGAAGCCCAATACCGGTCGGTAACGGCCGATTTTCGGTAAATATCCCGTTACCGACCGGTATTCAAGCTTTTGGTATGTAGGGGGCACATTTCAGGATTCGGTAATTTACCGAATCGGTAAAATTACCGATTCGGTAATTTTACCGATTCGGTAAATACCGAATCCTGAAATGATATGTAGGGGGAGTGTGTGGTTGTTGTGGGGATTCGTTATTTACCACCAACTAAAAGTTGGTGGTAAATGACGAATAGCTGGAAAAAAGCATTTCTTTGCACTTTGAAGTGTGCAATGTGGCAGACATACATGCCCTTAGGGCATGTATGTGTGCCACATGTGCACACATGCAGGAATAAGGGGTGCAACAGGGTGTCACTGTGACACCCTGCCACCCTTGATTGTGCTTCCCCCATTACCGAATCGGTATTTACCGATTCGGTAATGGTAACTGGCTTCCCATTGATTCCTATGGGCCTCCTGGCCCATAGGAATCAATGGGAAGCCAGTTACCATTACCGAATCGGTAAATGCCGATTCTAAATTACCGACCCATTCCGAATCGGTAAATATTACCGATGGATTACCTACATATCATTTACCACTTCATAAATACCGAATCGGTAAAATTCGGTATTTATGAAGTGGTAAATGTTAGGCTACCTACATATGGCCCTTGGTCTCTTACGCTATATAAAGTAACCTACAGAGACTTTTAATGTACCACTGTATGTAAATGGGGATGGAATGCAACGACCACCATGTGACAAATGATTGATGAGTATGTACGGTACATTATTTGCTAAAATGGAAAATAAAGTGAAAAAACAAAGTATACCATCAGGAATGATGGTCAGGAATGGGTTTCAGGTTTGCTCTCTCCAATGCAAATATATTCATGGGTTTGTAAGACAGCGGGTAAGCCTGGAACAGTGATATATACTGCTCTGACAAAGTTATATTCTGGGGCAGTTATATAGATGATATCTTAATGATAAGGAAGGGAATAGAAGTAGAACACAGAAATTACCACAACTATCTTAATTATAATAGATTTAATGTTGCCCTTTGCTTAGAGTATGATAAAAACAAAATAGTGTTTTTAGATGGTGAATTATATGTTTAGGGGAACGTGTTACTTTCACAAATGTTTCACAAACCAACTGCTGTAAATACATTATTGAATGCTAAATTGTCCCTTCCTAATTAGATCTTCAGGGTAACCTCCATCTAATAGTGGCAAAGGAGGGAACAGTCCCACAGCATATGATGGAGGTCTTCTGGCAGGGACTTGCATTGGGCACAGGTGTCAGGGGCATTGGGAAAGATGCATTGGATGGGCTGGGGTGAGAGATATGCTCAGTGTAATAAGTAGAACTGCATCAGATGTTAGCACATAATGCGGGAATGCTACAAGCGTATTCTAAGGGCCAAGTCCATTACTTCTCATGGAGGGCCCCAGTAAACTCTGCTCCCAGATCTCTCAGAGATGTTGTAGCAGGATCTGCGTATGAGTGACCATCACTTGTGTGAGCCATGAGACAAGCCGTCTACCGGTACCCAATGTGTTTAGGGAATTGATGAAGGTGTTCCTGGCTGGCTTTGTGTCTTTATTTTGCCATCAATCCTGGAGGAGCTTTCTCAAAAGTCCATACATCAGGGATTGGTCATGGCGAAAGCTGTATTGGTCCATCAATTCCTCCAAGGCCAGCAACTGCCCATTTAGGAAAAGATGTCCCAAGATAAAGAGATCCACTTGATCCCAGGAGCCTCTGGTCTCTTTTGGTGAGGTATCCGTATCCCCTGGAGAAGCCCAATATTGGGATGGAAGGAGCATTAAGAGTGAGATTTTCCTAGTTAACTAACACCCTCTAGTTAGGCACCACAAGGCAACTGTTAGAGGTTGGGGAAGCCCACCATTTAGGCAGACCCCCAGGACTCTCAGGGCTAGAACAGCTGTTTAGAAAAAGGGGGGGGTGGTGGTGTTCATCACTCCTTTATCTCCTAGCTAGTGTCCTGCAAGCCAGTGAACAAGCCATTGCAATTGGGCGGTAAGGAAGTATAGTTCGAAGCAGGTGGTAGGTGATGTTTCGTCAGGGTCACTCACCGGTGGCAGCTGTGCCAAATGAGGTACCCCAGCAGTTTATCTAGGTTTCTGAAGACTTGGCAGTTGGGTATTATTGGGAGTGTTGTAACATGGTGTCAAAGCTCAGGGAGAATCACCATGTTTGTGAGGGCTATAAGGGCCTACATCCACAGTGGTAAGGATTTCCAAAAGGTGACTTGGGCATGGAGGGAAGTTACTGCCACTGTGAGGTTCCCATAACGAGCACATCCAGCTCAAAAGGGTTAATCCTGGTGCTCAGAAAATGAAATGAACTACCTTCCTAGTGGACCAGGCTCTCCCCCATGTCCCACAGGGTCAGGATTTCCATGTGAGTCAGGGAAAACAGGCAGGACATGGACCAGCTATACTCAGAGTTCTAAAAGGGCAGTTAAATATTGTAATAGTCAGGTCACATCGGAGTGGTCCTCAGCCATGACCTTGATATAGAAGAGGACATCACCCGCTTATAGGGAGATTATGTGAGTCCTATCTGGTAATGGATGTATTTAAGTAAGTAATTAATAATAATAATAATAATAATAAACATGTGGTTTGATATTCCTTGAGTAAAATAGTGGTCAGAGATTACGTACTAATCATCACATATGTTTATTTTAATGCAGTTGAAAACAAATAGAAGCCTGTTTTAATTACAAGAAATTTAGACCATTGGGTTTTTCCTGCTTCAGTTCCTTTATAACTGTGCGGACATCTGCCTTCATGTTGAGGTATCAATCTCTGCCCGTTCCGCCACCCCAAGGGTGCTGAAGGAGGCCTGGTCAAGAAATGCCTGGATATTAGCTGCAATGGCCCCAGTGGGAGGGCAGTGTAGCCTAGTATAGAAGTTCACAAAGGTGTTGGACCTAGCACTTTTTGCAGGGTTATCCCCAAACCTTTTGTCTTCCTCCTGTATTTTTTTCTGACCTGTTTTTGTTGGTTTTAGGACTCTGGGCACTTTATCACTGGTAATTAGTGCTAAAGTGCATGTGCTCTCTCCTTTAAACATGGTATGATTGGTCTACACCTGTGTGCATATCTAATTTACTTGCAAGTTGCTTGTACAGTGGTATCCCATATACACAGGTCCTGTAAATAAAATGGTACTAGTGGGCCTACAGTGTGTTTGCGTCACCCTCAGAAGTAGACTTTCAAACCTGTCTCAGGCCTGCCACCGCAGGGCCTGCATGCGCAGTTTACTGTCACAGTGACTTGGCTTTTAAAGTTCCTTGCCAAGCCCGAAACTCCCCTTTTACAACATATTGGCCAACCCTAAAATAGACCCTATGTAGCCCTATGGGCAGGGTGCTGGGTGGGTAAAAGGTAGGACATGTGCCTCATTACTTGGCATGCACTGGTAATGACAAACAGCCTATTTGGTTTCTCACTGCTGTGAGTGCGTATATGTCTGTAAGTGGTCATTTCTGACCTGAAAGGAGCAGTGCTGCCATATTTGGTATGTTTGGAATAGTGGTGATGAATCCTGCTTATTGTTGTAAGTGGGTTTTTATTACTATTGTAGAATGGCCACTTTTAGAAAGTGAGCATTTATTCTATGTGCTTGTGACTCTTTGTGCTTTGCAGCCTGACACCAATCCACATCTAGGGTAGAGTGATAGCTAGGTTTTGTGCATACCTTCCAGACAGCCATCACACAAGAAAGGTTAGGTGTATCAGGGTTGCATCAGCATTCATCTGCATACTTAATGGTCTTTCTGGGCTGGGAGAGAGGTAGGTGGGGTGCACTTATATTTGTATTGGCTGGGCCCTGCCCTCACAGAGAGGGCTTGTTTACTCCCTACTGATGTCTGGAGCCAGGGCTGGGAGTGAATGGGGGTGTTGTACACTTCTAAGATTTCGTTTGAAGTTACCTCCATATCAAAGACATTTTGAGTATAAGTACAGGGGCTCTGACCCCATGTTTGTAGACACTGTATGGACTTGCAACCAGTCGCTGCTGGCTCTAAATGCAGCACATTGCCAGGAGGAACTGTTGTGCTTCCAGGAGGAACCACCATTTAGACTACTTGCTTTGTGGTGCAGACCTGCTGCCTCCTGAGGAAATATCCAGTCTGCCCAAGGAAACTAGTGTGCTGGCCTGCTGCCTACCTGCTTGAAGTTCATGCCCCAGGTGCTCTCCAGGGGAGCATTTCAGGCACGCCCTCCTTGCTCAGCTGGGAACTCTGAGGCGTCCTTTAAGTAATGGTCACAATGAGTTCTGCAAAGTCCAGGGTAGAGCTTAACCTGGTCGCCAGAAAAGGTTCCCTGGGAGACACGTGCTTTCCCTGTTGGTTATGTTGTCTGAGCCGGTGTGCTCATCACCGTGGCACTGTGACCAACATAGCCCTGAGGTTGACTTGCGTCACACAAGCATTGTGGGCTGACGAGCTTCTGTTGCTGTGTGAAACATGCCAAGGCAACAGGGAGAAACCTCACCGCACCAGCACTACACCCTGCTATGGACCACGGTGCTCCGTGTTAGAGCACGCTCAGAAAACTCCCTATGGCTAAGTGCTCCGGATGGTGTGAGCCTTTTCTTTATTCATATCAGAGCCCGCGTTCCTATTGTGGGCACGGGGGGAGGCTCTCTACATCGCTCATACCTCAGCCACGCCTGCTGCCTTGCGCCGCGTGGTAGCATGACGTCCCAGCAGCGTGGGAATACCGATGTGAGTGGTTGTCTGGTCTCTCCAAGACCACCGAATAACTATGACAGCTCCTGCAGACAGATACTTCCGTATCCCAACCTGCAGCTGTGGCGGTGAACTCAGTGGTTTACTTTGTACCTGAGCGGCCCCAACAATACTTACTGCGCTCTGAAGTGTGCAGGCTCCTCCTTCCACTTTTTGGGTAAAAGCGTACTTTGGGGGCATTGGCTCACGCAGTGGTTGTTTGTCCTGTTGGGAGGAGACCTCGACAGAGACCCCCTCCCGCTTCGTTGGTTCAGAGAACTTACTGAAGTTCCATAACACATGTAATAGGCGTATCGATGCTCCTGCACCCCACTTTATTGCTAAAGGCACAGTTTCGACTGGGCACACCAGGATTACTGCATTTTTGCTAGTAGGATGGCAGGCATTCCTGGACCCAGGGTCGTTTGGTGTAACTGATGTGCTTAGAGTGGTATCTTTGTGATTTACATACTAGTGATGTTTGGGGATATGTTTGCCCTCTGACCTGACAGCTGCATTTAGTGCCCTGATGTTAGGTTAAGTGTCATTTTTACCTTGCATTGTCTGGATAACGAGTATTATTTCAGGATATGCATTTGTATGTGCAGTGATGGTGTTCTCATGATGTGTGCAACATATCAGCCTTTATCTTATTGCACTAACTGTGATGTTTATACAATTGCCCAATGGGCAAAGTAATTATAGGTTTATGTGGTTTTGGTCTATGTTTATATGCAATACAGAAATGTATTTTTATATAATACTGTGTGAATTCTCTTTTGTGGTGTAGTTATTGTGTAACTGGTGTGAATGTGTTGTGCAAACGCTTTACTCATTGCGTCTATCATAAGCCTGACTGCTGAGAAAAACTGTTGGCTTAACTTCTATTAGCAATTTTAGGTTTACCAAGGTAACACTCTACTACTTTGTTCATTGGACTGGCAATACAACTTTCTGTACAATTGCCACAATATCCGTTAGTGAAAATTCCCCATTAACTAAAGCCACTCCTGTACATTAGAATTATTTGTATGCATGACGATTGGATCTCATATAAATTCAAACAATTATTAATGTTTTCTGTAGCTTTTCCCTTCTTTTGGAAGAAATTAAAGCGCATATTTACAAGCCCCTATCGCCACAGGAACATCACTTTTTAAGACATTCTTGTGGCGATAGGGGTTTCACCTTATTTACAAGGCAACGCTAAGTCACTTAACGTGGCTTAATGGCACCCACCATACATAGTGTGAAAGGGCTGGGCAATGGGTGTTTCACCACAACACCGACTGAATTTGACGCTGCCCCATATTTACAAGGGTGATGTAAATATGGGGCAGTGCCAAAATTAAGACCAGGGAAAACCTTGTCTAACATGCCGAAACGAGGATAAATGCTTTATTGCTCCTCATTTTTGCTGTTTCTATGTGTGCTGTATTTTGCAACACGCATAGAAACAGCAAAACACCATGAATGATTGTGCACACATAGGAGTTAGAAATCGCCATTTGTCATTGTTTATGTGCAGGAAGGTGTCCCTTCCTGCACGTAAACAATCATTCCCCCCCCAACGCAGGCACTTGTGCACTATGGTGCAAGGGTGCCTGCGCTGGCAATAGGCAGATTAATTTAGAGCCAGCACTAGGGGAAACGCAGGGGTGCACTGTATCTTTGTAAATCTGGTGCATCCCTGCGTTTTCAGAATAGCGGAGCTTGGCGTTAGCAAGTTTTGATTAACGCCACGCTCCTTTGTTCTCTTGTACATATGCCCTGTAAATTTGCAATGGCAACATAAACTATGGCAATTATATAATTTTCCAGATTAGCCAAGGTATTTTTACAAAGATCAGCTTCAGCTTCAGTGTTTGTTTTTTATTCCATCTCTTTATAAACAATCCTTTACTTCCAAGCGTGTGCATCAAGACATTTTTGCGTCAATATTGCAATGCCGTCATCTGCTATGGTCGACAAATAGTTTACAATATGTTCTTTCTATTCAGGCCACTTCATAATAGGTAAACCTGCCGAAGGTAAGAAGGACTGAGAAGTTAGCAACATAAATGTTTGCATTGCATACATATTTCTACAAAGAAGGATGAATACTTCTTGGTTTAGAGACAACAGCAAGGTATTAGATTCTGTGCTTGCTGTTCAGAGTTACAGTGAAGGTATTAATCATTAGTATCTCAAAATTCCTCTTTCCCTCAAGTGGTAGAAAAGATCCAACATGTTTGCAATATAACATGACTTTTGAACAATCTTACTTCAGTTTGTAGGTGCTGACAAACCCGTAAAGGAGCTAAATTGAGCTTTTATGCAAAAAATATGAACACAGCGAATGTAGGCACGTTTTGTGCGTCATCATTTAAAATGAACTGGGCCAAGGAAGCATGTCACAGAGATGCAAGGGGTGCTGTTGAGTGAGCACATCTTAAAGAGAGGTGTGTGCATGTGACATAGATCTAGGCAGTGCTTTAGTCCGAGAACATCTATAGGATATGACCATGCTTGTGGCATGGCTTTCTCTTCACTCCTTGGGATACTCTAAACACTAAGCGAAGGCGCTCCCCAATGGTCAAATGTGGTCTACATAGGCAAAGGTGAAGAATTTTTAACTTCAGTGTTTGTTCCAACTTCAGGAACTACAGCAGAGCTCTTCCAGCTAGCCTGGTGCCAGCCATTGGTATAGCAGAAGGTCCATCAGGGTTCCACAGTGGTCCTTCACAAATACAAACTGACATTATGAAACCTAGGGCTGCACTTGATACCTAACTGAAGAAACTACACAGAGGCAAGTATCTGCATTGCAGCCCCAGGAACTGCAGTTGCCAAATCATTGAAGGCTCCCAACAATAAAGTAGGTCTGGACGGAGTTTGTGGAGTTTTTCTCTGCGGAACTCCACGAAGTGCCAGAAAAGCTCTGCCAAGCTCTGCTGAGTTCCGCCAGTAGCGAAGTCTGTTAAGTCACGCTGCTCGCACTGATTTTTAGTGCCAGGAGTTTGTCTTGCACTTCAAAATCAGCATGGACGGCACTTTGTGTTGTGCCAGAGGGCGTTGCTGCTTTCTACTGCTCGAGTAGACATTCTACTCGAGCAGCACCTTCCTCAATGTGAATGGTAGATTCCTCAATGCGAGCAGTCACAACCTGCTGTGACCGCCTGCGATGAGAAAGCTCATCAGGAGGAGGTCTAGCGCGTTATTTTTTCTAGCAAACTCACGATAAATTATCGTGGGTGTGAGAAAAATCTTTGCGTCACTTCGCAGTGTTTTTCAGAGTAGGCAAAACTCCGCTAACTCTGCCGGCGGAGCGGAATTCTTTGCCCACCCCTAAAATAAAGTATGATAATTGAAAGCACAAAGAGATATCCGGAATTACTTACATCATAGCTAATCAACACAACTACCTATTTATCACATTGAGGGACTGATTCCATATACAGGGATTGGAGGCTGGCAAATTAAATACCACATGATCTGAACACACTCAACCAAAGAAGTGTATCATAATAATAAACCTCAAAGACCCAAAAACAATTATTTGAATTCACAGACCTTCTCAGGACTTCTCACTTGGTTCATTCTCCTGGATACTGACAATTATCTTACCTCAGTGAACCACACCTTCAGGCCAGCAACACATGAATAAAGTTCATGACTTCCCGCTCACCTTAATTGTTGGCAGTATTGAAGTTGATTTTTTTGACCAAGAATAAGGTTTCAATTTCATTTCACAGCTAAAAGCAAATCTGATTTTCTAATGGTCATAAATGTTTTTGGCTCAGAGATCCTAGAAAGACTGGTCAATTAGAAAGAATTTGCTGTTTTGATACCAATGTGGCAATAAAGTCATTTGCGTGTACTTTGCAATTATGGTTGAGCAGCTGACCATTTTTACCATCAACGTCTGCAGTTGTAGTGACAGCAAGATTTGGGAATCTACACAGGTTCTGAAAGTGTAGGGTCAGGCAGTGCAGCAAGAAGCTAATAATTTCAGCAATTTCCATTTAAAGTTAATAAGATGCAAAGCTAAAGTTACAACCACATGCCTAGACTCTCAGCAATAGGCTAGATATGATCATATATTGTTCCTGTGTTGTAGAACATTAACCAACAGAATCCTACAGTATTGCTACCACGTTACAACCACAAGTTAATGATACATCTGCCCATAAGACCCCTTGACATGTTTACATTATTTGGAGTAGATAAACCTTGCACACATTCCAGTTATGATCATGCTCATATTGTTTTAACTCAGAATGCAGCAAGAGTACAGCAAGAATTGAACACATTGGCACACTCCTTTCATACCAAGGATTGATACAGTAGAGAAACTAATAAACTAGTATACAATGATGTTATCCAATTAACTAATGTTTCCATAGCAAGGTATCAAAGGTTGCTTCTTCCTCCTTTTTGATCAGCAATGTTTTATTGATTTTAGTACAAACAGCATTAACAACACACCTTGACTATATCCCCATGTCCACATCTTATACACTTAGCAAGAGTGAATAGCTATGGAATCGCTGAAAGCTAGTCCATGATACTCCCACTAACTGCCCCAGATCTTTACATATTTCTAAGCGCAGCCCCGGGCCTCATAGACTGGTCGTTCCTATTGTGCACACCAGTCCATGCCCTTGCTCCGAAGTGCCAGTGTCACAGGCTTTGCGGAGTTCCACCTACATGCAATGTCACATTTGGCCACGATTGTCACCACCCTGATAAAGACCAGCTCCATCCTCATTCCACCCGTCTCCTCCAATAAGCCCAGAAATGCCACCCGCGACGTCAGCTCAAACCGGTGCCCAAGATCCCAGAAAAACTCCTCCCCCACCCCCTCCCAAAAAAGGGTCAGGCCGGAACATGCCCAGATCATATGGAAGAAGTTTACTTTTGCCAAGGAGCAGCTTGCACGATGGCCCTGGGAAGGCACACCTACTTGGTGCAGTTACTGGGGAGTCAGGTAGGCAATATTGAGATAACTGATTTGAATCATACGGAGGCGCAAGGAGATAACCATTTGCCAAAGGGCCATTCTGGCCTCGTGCCACTCATCTTTTTCCAGGTCTTCCACTCATATCTCTCATTGTGCCTGCTTACCAGGGAAGTGATCCAGGGCATTTATGATAAGTGAGAGGTAAACCACGGTGAAGGACCATATGCCCATCTTCACCGTTAAAAGCTTAGCCTCCAGTGGATTGCACTTAGGGATGTGTGTACCTAGTGTGATGTGAACCGAGAGGGCATGGTGTAGTTGAAGATATTGGTGGAATTTGGTGTGGGAGAGGTGATAGTTGTCTTACATGTCCTGGAAGGGCATTAGGGCACCTCCCTACCAGATGTCTCCAAGGTGAGTGATACCAATCCTATCCCACCTCCCCAACCTCTGCAAGCCCGCCACATGGGGAGTCACTTTTCCTGCCACAACGGGGTCATCACAGTGAGCCTATGATCCTAGCGAGTAAGTCAAAGTGTCCCTCTCCAGCACTGCAGGGTCACTAGCGTATACTCCGGGAGCATCCGGAGGATGGGGCAGTCATAGAGCAGCCCCAAGAGCGCACTGAAGCCCAGCTGGTTCAATTCCTCACGATAAGCAGGATCTGCCCAGCCACCATTAAACCAGCCATTAACTGTTGTGAGTTGTGATGCCTGGTAGTAGCTGTAAAGGTCAAACCATTTTTACCATCAACGTCTGCAGTTGTAGTGACAGCAAGATTTGGGAATCTACACAGGTTCTGAAAGTGTATGGTCAGGCAGTGCAGCAAGAAGCTAATAATTTCAGCAATTTCCATTTAAAGTTAATAAGATGCAAAGCTAAAGTTACAACCACATGCCTAGACTCTCAGCAATAGGCTAGATATGATCATATATTGTTCCTGTGTTGTAGAACATTAACCAACAGAATCCTACAGTATTGCTACCACGTTACAACCACAAGTTAATGATACATCTGCCCATAAGACCCCTTGACATGTTTACATTATTTGGAGTAGATAAACCTTGCACACATTCCAGTTATGATCATGCTCATATTGTTTTAACTCAGAATGCAGCAAGAGTACAGCAAGAATTGAACACATTGGCACACTCCTTTCATACCAAGGATTGATACAGTAGAGAAACTAATAAACTAGTATACAATGATGTTATCCAATTAACTAATGTTTCCATAGCAAGGTATCAAAGGTTGCTTCTTCCTCCTTTTTGATCAGCAATGTTTTATTGATTTTAGTACAAACAGCATTAACAACACACCTTGACTATATCCCCATGTCCACATCTTATACACTTAGCAAGAGTGAATAGCTATGGAATCGCTGAAAGCTAGTCCATGATACTCCCACTAACTGCCCCAGATCTTTACATATTTCTAAGCGCAGCCCCGGGCCTCATAGACTGGTCGTTCCTATTGTGCACACCAGTCCATGCCCTTGCTCCGAAGTGCCAGTGTCACAGGCTTTGCGGAGTTCCACCTACATGCAATGTCACATTTGGCCACGATTGTCACCACCCTGATAAAGACCAGCTCCATCCTCATTCCATCCGTCTCCTCCAATAAGCCCAGAAATGCCACCCGCGACGTAAGCTCAAACCGGTGCCCAAGATCCCAGAAAAACTCCTCCCCCACCCCCTCCCAAAAAAGGGTCATGCTGGAACATGGCCAGATCATATGGAAGAAGTTTACTTTTGCCAAGGAACAGCTTGCACGATGGCCCTGGGAAGGCACACCTACTTGGTGCAGTTACTGGGGAGTCAGGTAGGCAATATTGAGATAACTGATTTGAATCATACGGAGGCGCAAGGAGATAACCATTTCCCAAAGGGCCATTCTGGCCTCGTGCCACTCATCTTTTTCCAGGTCTCCCACTCATATCTCTCATTGTGCCTGCTAACCAGGGAAGTGATCCAGGGCATTTATGATAAGTGAGAGGTAAACCACGGTGAAGGACCATATGCCCATCTTCACCGTTAAAAGCTTAGCCTCCAGTGGATTGCACTTAGGGATGTGTGTACCTAGTGTGATGTGAACCGAGAGGGCATGGTGTAGTTGAAGATATTGGTGGAATTTGGTGTGGGAGAGGTGATAGTTGTCTTACATGTCCTGGAAGGGCATTAGGGCACCTCCCTACCAGATGTCTCCAAGGTGAGTGATACCAATCCTATCCCACCTCCCCAACCCCTGCAAGCCTGCCACATGGGGAGTCACTTTTCCTGCCACAACGGGGTCATCACAGTGAGCCTATGATCCTAGCGAGTAAGTCAAAGTGTCCCTCTCCAGCACTGCAGGGTCACTAGCGTATACTCCGGGAGCATCCGGAGGATGGGGCAGTCATAGAGCAGCCCCAAGAGCGCACTGAAGCCCAGCTGGTTCAATTCCTCACGATAAGCAGGATCTGCCCAGCCACCATTAAACCAGCCATTAACTGTTGTGAGTTGTGATGCCTGGTAGTAGCTGTAAAGGTCAAATATTCCCATTCCCCTGTCATATGGGGAGTGAACCATTAGCAAAGGGCCCTCAGTGGATATTACTAGGGGTGGGCGGAATTTGCGAAATTCACTTTCGCAAACTATCGTGAAAATTTTAAAAATCTCCGCAAACACGCGGAAATATCGCGAAGACGCGGACGTTTTTTTCACGCCCGTTCGCGGTATTTTCTGCATGATCGCGACTCGCCAACTTACCCATGCGGTTGCTCACGGGCGTGAGATCTCAATCATCTCATACTCTCACGGTGCATGATCGCGAGAAGAAAGACGTGATCGCGCGACGAATGACGTGATCGCGTGACAAACGACATTAATGCGGGCGCGAATTGTCGCGAGACAGCGCAAATGGCTACCAACAATCCAACATCTCGTGGAGAACGTGACCGGATTGGGAAAACTTGTCGGCGAACGCGGGGATTCAGGTATGGTGATCGCGCGCACGCGAGAATGTATTTTTTTACAGCGCGAGCAAGAAAAAAAAATCCGGTAAGATGCGGATTGCGGAAATTTTGACATTTTCGCACTCTCTGCGGAACACGAAAATGTCAAATTAGCGCAATTTCCGCGAGCGGAATGGAAGTTTAGCCCAGGCCTAGATATTACCTACCCAGATAAAGGTGGTGACCTTCCACTGCAGCTTCCTTAACCATTTCTGAGGGTTCAATGGGGAAAGTTTCCGAAAAAGTAAAAGAAATGAACGAGCACCATAATTAAGGCTGTATGCCCCAGTGGATTTAGGGGCAGGCAGCCCTAATGTTGCAAATCAATGGTTAGACTGGCTGTGAGGGGGTTGAAATTGAGGTTCCATATCAATTATGGAATGTAGAGGACGTAAGCGCCTATGTTTGTGATAGAGAGGCGACGCTGTGGAATTCTGATACACCAGGATCCGGAGATGGGGTTGTCCTCAACCGGTTCCAATAGGGACTTGCAGTGGGTGACCCAGAGGCCAGAGACATCACAGTATAAGAGAATTCTAGACAGCGAGGGCCCAAGGACTGTGGGTCCACTAAGAATAACAATAGGTCATGAGCGTATAGTTCTATGTGTTCCTCCACTCCCTATCCCCATGACCAGTACCACACCCGAGTATCACATTGAGTGAGACGGGCCAGGGGTTCAATCACCAAAGCAAATAGACGAGGGCAGAGGGGATAACCTTGGCTGATTCCCCAATGGATGGAGATGGGTGGTGAGGGTCCTACTGACCTGGACCTTGGTAGTGGTATTGGTGTAAAGGAGCCCCACAAGTGTGAAGAAATAAAGCCCAAGGTCTCTGATCTGCAGTACCACATCCAAGAAGGACGAATCCATGTTATCGAAGGCCTTTTCGAAATCCTTTAAGGGGTAAAGCCGTGGGGTGGGGTAGGGGAGGCGTAGCGTACCTTGGACTCTTTGGATACAGTGCCGGGTATTTTTATTTGGCATGAACCCACAGAAGGTGCACCGAAGGCAAGCCACCGAAGGCAAGCCACGGTCCGTGCCCGAATGAGACCAGGGGCCAAGGACACTTCCAATTTGATCACAGGCATGCACCGTTTGACTTATACGAGGCAGGCCCTCATGACCCTTTTGCCCTAGGGATGGTGCGATGGGGAGAGATTATCAATCCCGGATGGAGGAGGATTGGGGTTTTGTCCTTCGTGTGGATGGACCACTGAGACCCCTTTTTTGGCGGAAGTGCTGTCACCAGAGCTGTCTTCCTGCAGGTACTCCGGTGAAGAGCATATGGAGAGAATTCCTAGGACTAAGAATGTCCTGTGATGTGCATTGGTGAACACCCATTCCCTGATTAAACATAGTCTAGAGATTAATGAGATATTCAGAACAGCCCAGTTGGACCGTCCGTTCATCACGGAAACCTGGGCCATATATGACTGCCCAGATTTTGCTAAAGTTACACCACCAGGCTATGGGATGGTGAGAGTTGACAGAAACACAGGGGAGGATGCTTTTCCATTATTTTCAGAGAACTGCTAAACAGCGCACTAGAGCATGCCAACACTGCCATTGAAGGGTGTGAGGTGGGAAACCTGAAAAAAATAATAAGCACTCAGTGCTATTGGAGAGACTGCTGATCACAAAGGTCACAAAAAGGAATTAATTTCCAACTTGCACCAAGTGCTTGAGCCTTTTATTGTTTGTAAGAACCTCATTATTCTGGGGGATTTTAATCTTCACTTGGAGAAAGAGGGGGACCGAGATACTAGGGCTTTCATGGATCTCATGCGCCGTCTCGGCTTGACTCAGCGAGTCATGTTCTTGACTCATAAAACTGTTCATACATTAGATGGCATCTTTTTCATACTGGAGACCCTGGTTATGGGGGAGTGTCTGCCAATATCCTAGCCTGATTACAGCATGGTTTCATTCGAAGTTGATAAGGCGGGCATGAGGGAAAGCTCGCAGAGCACCATAAAGAGCATCAGGAACTGGGGCGGAATTGAGATGTGGGAGCTCACTAACACCCTGGAAAACTCTAAGAACAAGGTTCTGCGAGGTCCAGGTGCACCCACAGAGAATTTCACTGACTGGGCTAGGTCAGCTATGGGAGAGCTCCTTAGAAAACCATCGGCCCTGTGGCTTCTAAGGAGCTCAAGGAGCTCCAAAGGCAATGTAGGAGGCAAGAGCGGAAATGGAGATTGACCCCGGCAAGGCAGAGAAAATCAAACTGAGGGAGCTCACTCTCAAATATAAAGTGTATTTAATAGCTATATCTGCATATTTTTCCCTTAAGATAAGGTTGGCCATCAATGTCCCAAGATAAACTTTTTAATACTGAACGCCTCCTGATGTCACATCCCACTTATCAGGGGGTGGAAAGTCCTAGGTGTTCTACAATAAGGTAGCAGGGATGTATCTAAGTACTCACCATGTCCAATTTAGGGAAGAAGCACAGATGCTGGGGTCCTGATTAGCAGAATTCCAGTCAAACTAGTCAGTAAAACATTCAACACCAGCAAAAAGTGTGTGTGACCAGGAAAGCAGATTTTACTTTCCTACAAGGGTTTGAAAACTCCCAGGTTTTAAACAATAAGGTTGCAGCATTCTTCTAGGGTAAGATCGTGAACATTTATGCTGATTTTCCACTTATCACCAATAGCCCTGTAGATTCTGGGGTATTGCCGCCTCAGAGTGAGGAAGGTGGAGCCCCTGAGCCTGCTAACCATAATGGTTTAGCCAGGTTCTCCTCGCTGCCTAAAATTAAAATCATGTTAAGTGGCACCACCTCAGGTTCTCCCAGTGACCCCAATCCCCCAGGGCCCTGCGGTTGGTTCCAGACCTTATGGCAGAGGCCTTGGAGAAGATTTACTGGGATGTTCCGGACTCAAGGGTGTACCCTCAGGGCTGGAAGGAGGCTGTTGTCGTTCCTTTAAAGAAAAAGCCAGAGAGAGAATCAAGTGATTTGAAAGACTTGCACCCTATTTCCTTATTGCCTGCTTCTACTAAGATCTTGGAGAAGTATTTAAACCAGGAACTAGATAAGTACCTACTAGATCACGGTCTGCTGGAGACCTCTCAGAATGGGTTTAGGAGGAATTATAGTACAGAATCTGCATTTAAAGCTACCTCTTATATTTGTGGGCGACAAGTATATTAGGGATGCACAGCAATCCTGGTTCTGCTAGATCTGTCAGCAGCCTTTGACACTATATCTTCATCATTGTTGGTGCAGAGGCTGCGACAGGCGGGGCTGAAGGATGTGGCTCTCAAACTGTTGGAATCTTTCCTACTGAACAGAATGATCACAGTCAGCTGCGGAGACTTCAGAGCAGCACCCTTACAGCTTCTCAGTGGTGTTCCCCATGGGTCATCCTTGAGCCTCCACTTCATTTGACTTGTATGTTGCCCGTCTAGCAAAACTGGTACGTTCTTTTGGTTTCCAGGTGTCTTCCTATGCCGACGATGCCAAGATCATCGTGTCTGTCTCTGATGACTGCGATGAGGTGGTGGACAGGCTTACAGCCTGTATGCGGAAGAGTAGCATATGGATGAAGGAGAAATGCCTCAAAATTAATGGGGAAAAACTGGGATCTTGGTGGTTAGAGCCAACAGGCAGGGGTGGCTCCTCCACGTGGGCGGAAAGGCGTTGCCCCACTGGTTTCTCGCAGTGCGAGAGGCAGAAACATAAAATGGTGTTAGAATACCATTTTATGTTTCTGCTTCCCGCACTATGAGAAAGCAGAAGGCAGGGTTTGGTTGGGGCGGGCGGGTGGGCGGTCCTGCTCCAGGCAGGGGAGGAGTGGCTTGCCCACTGTTGTGGGCGCTGACTGTTTGGTTGGCCCCAGGGCCGATCAAACCAGTCATTCACAATCTCCGTTTTCTCTATGTAGGCTTCATGCTGCCTGCATGGAGAAAACGGCCTCCCCATAGACGCCTGTGGGGTTGGCCTCCCAGCCAATCACAATGCTGCAATTGCAGCATTGTGATTGGCTTAGGAGGAGAGGGAGACTGCTTGCTGCCTGCTGCCTGCTTCCTGCTTCATGTGAGGAGCAGTCTGATCAGAGACTGAAGGAGATGCAATGCTGGACCGGAGTCAAAGGTAAGTTGTAAGATTTTTTTACCATTTAAATTAACCCCCCACCCTCCCCATGCCACCCCTTCCCTGCGCGACCCCCTGCCCGCGAGTCATGCTGGCCACGACTGCTGAAAGGTCCATCTGGACAAATCGTAGATGGCCAGAAACAGGTGGAACTCTTCACACCACAGTGTGTACGGCCACAGTTCTGGGTGAAGTTTTTGATAACACTTTATCGTTCGACACCCACATTAATAGAATGGTGAGTTCTTGCTTCTGGATGATAGGTATTCTGATGAAAATATTACCCTTTCTTCCAACGAGCTGAGGGTGTCAGTGGCCATTGCTCTTATCGCTTCCCACATAGACTACTGTAATGGCCTTTATTCAAATGGAAACCAATATTGCTTGAATAAGCTCCAAATCATCCAGAATGCTGCCGCATGCCTGGTTCTGAGAATTCCCAAGCTCTCCACCGTTAGGGAAGGACAGAGATCTCTTCATTGGCTGCCAGTAAAGAAGCGAGTGCTCTTTAATGCACTCTTTTTCCCCCTGAGTTTTATATAACGTGAAATATACCCAAAGGTATCAGAGCGCTTTACATGAGCACCAGCTGCGTTACAGACGGGCACATTCATTTTGATAGGCACAGGGAGATTAAGTGATTTGCCCAGAATCACAGGATGTTGAGGCCCCCTGCTGAGACTCAAACCCAGTTCTCCTGCTTCGAGGTCGACTGCTTTAGCCATTAGGCCACATCCTCTCACTCTGCTTGACTCACAAAGCCTCCACTCTGAGGGATCGAGTTATCTCAGGACAACCCTGAACAGGTATGTCCCTAAGACACTGCTGCATACAGCTGGACAAAATATGGTGGCTGGCTGTGGTGTAAGAAAGCTAGGTAGGGGTCACCGGCCTTCACTGTGGCGGCTGCCAGGCTCCCGAACTCCTTACCAGTGCATATCATAAGCCTTAGTTTGCCTTAGTTAAAACTTGGCTTTTTGAAGATGAATCCTTCTTCGGGCGTTGGGAGGTGGATTCTGTTGTTCTGAGCTGCCATCTTCTGCATAGTGCTTTGATGCCTTGCTTGGTCTGATGCACTCAATGAATGCTACAAATACAAATACATTGATCTGGGTTAATAAGTGATAGAACTGTCATCCTTAGGCTAGCCTTTGCCCAAACTTTTTGCCTGCTTACATCTTTTTTTTGGGCTGTATCTTTTTACTGACCTTAGGAGTCTGAGCATATTACCACTGATAACCAGTACTAAAATGCATGCCCTTCTCCTCGAAACATGGTGATAATGGTGTATACATGATTGGCATATTTAGTTTGCGTTCAAGTCCCTTGTGTAATCGTATACCATATACCTAGGACCTGTAAACCAAATGCTACTAGTGGGCCTGCAGCACTGTCTGTGCCATCCACACATGTAGCCTTTCAAATCTGTCTCAGTCCTGCCATTGCAAGGACTGTGTGTGCAGTTTACTGCCACTTTAACTTGGCATTTAAAACCACTTGCCAAGCCTTAAATTCCCATTGTATTACACATCACCCTTAAGGTAGGCCCTAGGTAGCCCTAAGGGTAGGGTGCTCTGTAACTAAAAGGTAGGACATGTACTTTTAAGATTTACATGTCCTGTTAGTGACAAACAGCAAAAGTCATTTTCACTACTGTGAGGCCTGCTCCTTTCATAGGCTAGCATTGGGAATTCCTTAAAACACTTTTAAGCTGTAATTCCTGATTAGAAAGGAACAGCTATAGCTGCATCATGTTTCATATCTTTGGAATGGTAATGATAAATCATCTTTACTGGTAAAGTTGGATTTAACATTACTGTTTTAGAAATGCCACATTTAGGACACTTATTGGCTCTTACCGCTCCATGTGCCTTGCAGCCTGTGTCCAATACACGTCTGAGATGGGTAACAGGTACACTTTGTGCGTTCCTTCTAGACAGCAACAAACACAGGAAAGGTGGGTGTGACAGAGAACTTATCTGCATTCATATACATTCTGATAGCTCTTCCTAGGTAGGAAGGAGGGGCAGCTGACATTTACACCTGAATAGGCAGTGCAAAAGGCTGATTATCTCATACAAATAGCCTGGCAGACATGGCTGGGATGAAAGGGGACCTGTGCACTTCAAGGGCCTGCTTTGAAGTCACCCCCACTTCAAAGGTACATTTGGGTGTAAGTACTAGGACTCTAACCCTACCAACATAGTACACTACTAGACCTGAGAAGAGCTCTGCCAGTAGTAAGGACTGCTGTGCTACAATGATTGCTACTTTGCTTGACTGCTGTTCTGGAAGAACTGCTTTAGTGCTTTGCTGGGTTGCCCTGTTGCCTGTTGATTTCTACCCTGCTGAGGACAAGGACTGGATCTATCTAACTTGAACCCAGAGGGACAAGGGCTTGCTGGCTTGTCCCTGTTCTGAAGCCTCAGGGCCATCAAAGACTTACTTCAACTCTGCAACAGCGACCTGGACTCTGTCATCTATGAGTTCTACCCTACCAAGTGGTGCCAATCCAGCCCAGAACCATAAAAATTAACGCAGTGATGACTTTGAGCTGATAAGAACCGAAGCATTGCCCTTCGACACCGATGCAAAGGCCAATTGACGACATTGCTTCAACAAACTATGAGGCTCTACATCAATGGACACTGCTGGTCGATGGCGATGCAGTGCCTGCACCATAAAGGGGTTCTTTATTGCCTGCATGAATCGTAACCGATGCATCGAGACTTCAACGTTGACGCTTTGCTCCATCTAAGGTACGTCTTCAGTGAAACCTGCATGAGTCCTGAAGCCCACCTGCCCTCCATTGCAGTTGGCTTAAACTTTGTATTTACCTGGTCCAGCGTGACCTCCAGTAACCCCTGTAAACTCACAGTGCACCATTTGGACCACTAACTGTACAAGGTAACAAATGTGTGAGCAACCTCAGAGCATGACTAACCCTGGGCAGTGAACTCCGCTCCATTCGCGGAGTTTCACACTCTGCACTTCGTGTAGCATGTGGAGTTCCCAAAAACTCTACTCCATGGAGCGGAGTTTTTTCCTCGCTTGCGCTCGTCAACAGCAAGTTGGTAAGTGCAAGCAAGGAAAATCCTCCTCCTGGCGATATTTTTCCTTGTTCCTGCTCGCCAAGGTCTAGTTGCCAAGCGTGAGTGATTAAATCAATGTCCTGGTGAGGATACTCAATGTGGGTGGTCGGATTTCACAATGTGAGTGGTCACGGCAGGTCTTGACCACTCACGTTGAGAAACCTTCCGTTCGCGTTGAGAAAGCTACCGCTTGAGTAGAAAATCTACTCAAGCAGCAGAAAGGAAGCTGCGCCCTCAAGCGCAGCACATGGTGCCATTCGCAATGATTTTACAGCACGGGACAATCACTGCGAACAGCATGACCCTAATGCACTCTGCCACTCATGGAACTCCACGTAGAACTGCCTAGTTTTGCAAACTCTGCCCAGCCTTAAACATGACGTTCCTGATTCCCCCAAGAAAATCGTAGCTACAGATCTAGAAACTTTTCATTTGGACTCTCATGCATACCCAAAGAAATACACAAGAAGTGCTCAGCCAAGCATTTCAATATTTACTGAAGCACTGTGATTCTTGTAAAAAATATGTGTGCTGCAATAATGAGTAAAATGAAACAGAATAGCAGAATTAGTATGAAAACAGTGAAAAGGATAAACAATTTCACTGTTGTGCTATAGCAGTAAATTTATACGGGCATATACGTACTGTGTATATTGCACTCCTACCTATGGCTCCTTAACCCAGGGTGGGTGATCTGCCAAATCCTTGTCCGGTGGACTAACTCCCCATTACCTGCGGGTTAGTGTCATCAGGTTGTCGGTCTTTTTGTAGAGCTGGACATCCCTTGTGTTGTTAAGCAGGAATCAGCTGACCTGGGTTTCAGGCATGCAGTGACCTCACAGTGTCAGCTGAGTGCTCCTCTGCCTAAACAAGGAAGTCGTTCTGACTATGTAATAAACAGCATCCATGTGGCCATGTAGCAACTCCTGTCAGATAGCAATTGTTTATTCTAGTTAGATAGCGTTGTCCGCTACGGTCAATAACAATAATCACATTTGCGCAGTGAACTTTATCCCTTGCACCAAATGTTCAAGGTGTCGTGATAGTGTGCCTACGAAGTGGAAATGTAAGCCTTGCAGGGTCAGAGATTGTTATCCTCCATGCACATGCACACAAATGTATGTCAAAAGTCACTCTGTTTAAAAGAGAAAGCAACTTAAGAAATGTTATCTTGTAAATGGTGGTGTTTCTAACCAGGCCTATCATGACCACGTGACATTTGATTGTGGTCCCTACTTGGACAGGGTGCATACCTCTGCCATTTAGAGATCACATTTCTAACAATGAGATAGTGTTTTCCGGGTGGCCAAGGGTTTCGCAAAGATCTTGACATTTACGTTTATAAGGGAAATGTGCCTGTATGATGAGCATCTTTCCAGGGTTTGACACTGCTTTAGGGATCACTCAATTGTGGCCATGTCCATCTCAGGGTGGAAAGTTCCTCAGTAAGATGTCTCAGTATAAAGGGCCAGGAGATGCAGGAGTAGGAGGGAATGGAAGAGTTTAAAGCTCTCAATTGGGAAGTCACACAGACCCAGTGTCTTCCTGAAGGACAGTGTAGACAATGCTTCTCTCACTTCCTCCACTGTGAGCGGTTTGTCAAGGTCCTGTGTCAGAGACATAGGGATAGAGGGAAACAGAATGTCATTAATGATTGGGTGACTAAGGGGCTGATTATAATGGCGGGAGGATGCACAAAATCGGAAAATGGGATCGCCAGACAGGGTGTTAGCGGTCCTGACATAGGCATTATAATTCTATCGCCACCAGAGCGGTCGTAATGCCTATACTTTGTATTGCCGCGGGTGCTACTGGCTGCAGCACACTGCAAGTCAAACAGGGGTCACTGCACATATAGCTGCACTATGTGGCAGATACCATGCGGAGCCTGCCACATGGTGCAGGGATGTGACCCCCCAGTGCCCACAACTAAGGGCCAGCAGGCAAGGGGGGCCAGCTACAGGCCCCCAAAGTCCTTTTCCGCCAGCCTTTTCATGGTGGCTTAACCTCAATGAAAAGGCTGTCGGAAAGGGACATTGTAATCCCTATGGCGGTGCCTGGCAAGCACCGCCACCATGGAGGGGACTACAACCCCCACCGCCGCACCGGTGGGCTCAGAGAGCCCGTTGGATGCGTGACGGTCATTCTTTCCGACCGCCACCCCTCTGTCCGCCATCCTAATGTGGCGGGAGGTGAAAATGGTTCCGATGGCGGTGAGACTGCCACTCACAGCCTGTTTCCTCTCACGGCAAGATTAATATTCAAATGAAGATAACAATTCCAAATTATGTTACCCCAATGGCTGCTTATCATAAGCATAGACGTCTGTGCCAAGTAACATATGCTATGCGTACAATTTATACAGGAATCTTTGGAGTGCTAAAACATACCCGCGAAACATATCTTTCTTGCAGCTTCCTTTCAAGCAAGCTGAAATGCCGAGATACAATCGGGACCTCTGATAGAACAGATAGTAGATATGTCCTGCGAAATCCGAGGTTTTGAGCTATTTACTGTCGAGAGAGGCAACGTGTACTGATCTGGAATAACTACAATTTATGACAATGAGCAGAGGCAAGAAAGGACCAGGGATACAGGAATGTAAATCAGGCCTGCTCAGGTAGGGTATAAAATGTTGCCGCTTTTATCACACTTGTCAATGATAAAGCTGTAACAAGTGCATAAATCTGCTGAGTTTCTCTGCTGTTTATCATATGACCATGCACCCCAGTGATAATGCACACCTGAATTCTTTATACAAAAATAAAATGCACATGCCTCGATACACCAGAGTAAGCAGAAAGAAAGTAAATAATAAATGCATACAGCTGCACCTCAGAAAATTCACTGTGTGGTTTACCATAACTTGAAGCATCTTGTCACCCTTCAGTATTGGTTCACAGTAATTTCCAGTCCACCTCGGATTCAATTCACACATCCCCCATTCATTTTTCACGATTTGACTCAGCACACATCCCATGCATTTTAAATCCTGAATAAAGTGGAGACTTTTTCCCCTCTGAGACCATACAATTACGTTTTGGTAACATATTACTACCAACTCTATGCATATAAGATTGGCCAGATTCAAACGGATTTCACGGAAATTTTATAACATTCGGAGAGCAAGAGGGGCGCCAGAGAGCCAGAGCTCTTGCATGATCCGAATGTAGGCACTGCTAAATTAGCTGGACTTTACAAACGCGCAACACAGTCTGCCTGCGTAATGCTAACATGCCGAAATTTCTAGGACAGGATCCTCTCTGTATGGCATAAGCCCAGGTAGGGGAGAAAATGGCACCTGCGGGCCTCCCAGCTGGGACACTAGGGCCTTGGATCTGACGCCTCCGCTTTCATAGGAAGGATTGCCCTGTAAAAGGGTGCCAGGAGTGATATTTCGCGTGCAGCTTTGCCTCTGCATTACCATTCGACCCGACAGTGCCATGCTAGATTATCAGTTGGTGGCCTGGGAGGCTGTGCTGGCCATGTGTAGGCAAGAGCCTGGTGACCCGTAGGGATGCCCAGTTCGTTGCGACCTTCAGGCAAGGGCCCGAATCACCTACACTGAGGGTGTATAGATCAGTGGGTGACACCACGCCACCATAATGAAACGTGCAACCTGATTTCTCCCCACACCGGGAGAAACTGTCAGGACTTGAGTCTGACCACTTGGCTCCCCATCTCATTGGCAGCTCCCCAGCTCATTGGTTGCTGACCATTTGAGCTCTACAGTGCATTGGTGGCCACTCAGAGGGAAGGTGGTACTCAACTGCTGTTCGCCTAGATGTTGTGGGCTTCAGCCTAGGGAACCATTGACTGCGTACCTGAAAGAGTAGTCACCATATGGCGCGCCACCCCTCTGCACGCCTGCCACTCTGACAATGTCAATGCATATGACTGCAATGACACCAAAACAATAAAAATCCAATAAAGGGAACCAGAGATGTGAATTTTAAAAATTTGAATTAAATGTCAGCGCCAAAAAGCACAAAGCACCAAATGCAGACAACTGGTTGTGCTAGCCCGGGACAAATGCAAAGTTTAAGGCTGACCGCAAAAGTGTGTGGGACGGATAAGAGGCCCAGGCAGGTTGCAGACAAAGTGTTACCTTTAAACTTAGACATTTTTTGAGAAGGTAGAGTCCTCAGCGGGGCAAGGTTGACAGCTGGAGCCAAAAACGAGGTAGCTGATGATAGTTAAGTGAAGGATGATATCTCGGTGAAGCCATTGACAAAGGTGAAAAAAGCTCTGAGCGAGAAAAGTCCATAGTTTGCGCCCAGGAATATATAAATTGGATGCTGCTTGGCATCGGACCCAGTGAAAATTTCTACCATCAGACTTTGTCTCTTTTCTGGAAGTCAGATTCTTTCAACAGAGCAAGGTTGCAAGCTGTAGCCAGAGTGGGGTCGACGTCATCAAATGCAGCTCAACGTCAGGCCTGCTGAGTCAGATTTGCTACTAAGGAGAAGAACGTAAGGAGCTGTGGGGAAGTCAGACCAACTGTCAAAGCACCCTTTAAGAATCTGCTTGGAAGGTTGGTTCTAGTGTTCTGTCTGTTCTCCACCAGAATTCCATGAAAAATTTTACAGGTCTCAGGTTTTAGGGTTAGGCAGGAGGAGTACATTTTAAAAGGGCCCCAGGACCTGAGGGATACCACATAGGAGTCAGGAATCAACCTTGTAGAAGCCACCAGCAGGGTGCAGGCCAGATCCAGTTGGAACTGGTCAGCTAGGCTCTTCAGGAAAGGTGGCTTCTTGAAGCTTTTGTGTTCCTCTAGCTTAACAAGAGGTCAGCCAAATGACCGATGGAGTCCACTTCTTGGATCAGGTACGAGACTGAGAAGGTCCACCCCTTAGGGTTCTCTTTAAAGGCCACAACAGCAGGTGCAGTCCTTCTTCAATTTTTCATGGGTCCAGTAGTGTTCTGAAGAGGGTACTGGGGTGCCACATTTATGCTTAGTTCCAGGCTGATGGTGGGGGAAACTTCTGGCCCCTCGATGGAGTAAAAGTTCCCACATTTGTAGAACTTCCTGTGTTTTACTGTAAACTATCCCACAGTGACCACTGCACCTAAAACCAAGATGACACAACCTTTCCCCATGCAGAGCTCCCTGTGCCCACCCAATGGAATTGGTATTAAATAAAGCAAATCCTCCATTGTAGTCACCGAAAACCAGTTCTGGGGGTAGCTCTTCTCTGACTGGTATTGGTACCTGGCTGGCTAACAGGACAATAGAGGGGGCAGGACCTGGCGTGAGCTACATCTACCTGTGAGAGTGTAGAGATAATTTAAAGGTAATGAGGTTCCCAGGTACTGCCTTTATGGCGATCCTGTCAGGGGAAGGTCAATCCCTCTCCCTTTGTCTCAATTCTAGGATCCAAGCAACACCTGTGTGACAGTGAACACTGGCTCAGGCAGGCAAAGTAAAACTTTATAAAAGTGTCATTTTCAAAATAGTAATATAAAATCTGACGTGATCATTTAGTTGGATTTTAAATAACTATTAAAATGACTCCCTGAATCATTTTTCTAGCTACTCCTAAATTGAAATTAAGCAAGGTGTAATAATGTAACCCAGTACTTTCCTATGAGAGAGTCAGCCTTGCCACTGGGAGTTTTTCGCTGCCAGGACATGTAAGACATAAAATACACATGTTCTACTTTTTAAATGCCTTGTACCCTGCTCTATGAGCAATGAGGGCCTACCTTTGGGTTGACATATATGTATTTAAAAGAGAGGTTTAGGCCTGACAAAAGGTTTATTTTGCCAGGTTGAAATGGCAGTTTTAAATCTGTCTACCCAGGCTGAAAAGGGCAGGCACTGAGATTTGCTTGGCAGTGTCACTTTAATGGTGGCACAATGTGTGCTACAGTCCACTAGTGCCATTTACATTACAGGCCCTGGGTACACCTTTGTACCATATACTAGGGACTTATAGGTAAGTTAAATATGCCAATCAGCAGTGTATGTAATTTTTGCCATGGCTTAGGGGTCAAAGCACATGCACAAATTACGAAAGCATACCAGCATGAAGGTTCTTATTCATCCTCCATACCTCTCTAGCAGCACCCACTGATGACAGTGACACATGAACCAAAGGAGATTTCCCAGCTGTCCAACCGGGACCTGTGTAAATGGGGAAGCTTATGTGGAAATTAATAATTTATATGACTGGAGATGTTTGCTTGGAACACAGTACACTCTCCTAGACACATTTCTCAACTTCAGGTGCTCTTAGGTAAAAAAAAAAGTTTCTTGAGAAAACAGAAAGTGAAAATATACAATAATGCATATAATCATATGAGAGAATAATTAAACATTAGATGAAACCTTGTTTAAGTGAAAATATCAAGTATACATGACTGTAATGGAATGTCTGAACAAACAAAGAAAGATAATAATGTAATTTATAAAATACTGTAATCTTGTTTGTTTTGAAAATATACAAAAATTACATGAATAGGGGGGCGTGGGCAACTGCACTGGGAAATGCCCGCACTGTAGCTTTGCTCCGTCGTGCCACCCCCGATCAATCAGTTTTATTTAGACTTGTCCCGGCCAGAATCACCAGCTGCGGAGCGTGCTTGACCCCGAGGCTCCTCTCCGCAACCACACTGTAGTTTGGGCTGATTGGCGGCATCTGAACGGCGCCGGAGCGAGAAACGCCGCTACTGGGCTAATTGAGGCTGGGCGTGCCGAGCGCTGAATCAGCTGTGCGCCGCTACGTGACACCGCAGCTGGGTTGGAGATCCGAGGCCCGGCTGGAGGTCTGGGAGCCAGGACAGCAACCATCACTCCCCGTGTGCCCCCTGGTGAGGGTGCTGCCCCCCGCCTCCCCGCGACATCCGGCCTCATTGCTGCTGCATTCTATTCGCCCCCGGAGGCCTCATCAGCCGAACTATCCTTTGCAGGCCGTGTAGACTTCTGGTGTGCCTCCCCATAGGCCCTGGGCAAACCACACAGTGGCGGTGGGCCCTGCTCCTCGGGGCCACCTTTGGCCCTGCTATTGAGACGCTGTGGCTGCAGTGGGGACTGCAGACGCTTCCGTATATAGGGCCAGGATAGAATATCCCTCTGGGCCCTGTTTGTTAACTTTTGCTGCCATCATTGGGGGCCTCAGTCCCTTGGAACGAGAATTGCTGCAGAGTAGGGAGAATCGTGGCACGCAGTCCCCCACCCAGTGTTGAAGCCTCCTGAAGAGCCCGTGCCATGGAACATTGCAGAAGGTGGGCGAGGTGATCGCGGCAGATCCTGATTGTCCTCAAAGTGCTGTCTGCCTGGGCTGCAGACCCACCACCTTCTGGTGCGTGACTGGGAATAAAACTGCCTCAATCCTTTACTGGGCCCCTCACTTGTTGGATAGTACAGTGCAAACGTGGAGTCAGGGGCCTGCCCGGCTTGTGCAGCACCTAGCGGGACACTTACACTCTCTGCCCACCCTCTCTGTGCCGGTGTGGTATTCTTTGGCACTGAAGCACTCCTGGGTCTGGGGTTGACCGGCGGAAACCGACAGGCCGTTGTGAGCTTGTCTCATAAGCCGGTGGCGGTGAGTAACTGGTCTAGTCCCGGACCCCGTCTTTGACTCACCACACCTTCCTATACCATCATGGCAAGCGGCCATAGTCGACGTGGGACACTCCAGGCCAAGTTCGAGAAGTATGCGTGGCAGAAGGGCCAAGACGAGAAGCAACCCGAGCCCAAAACCAGCGGGAAGAAACAAGAACCCTCGCTACAGGACATTCTTGCTGCTATCACGTTGGTGCCCACCTCCCTGGAAGGCCGCATTGACTCCGTCGCCTCGGAGGTCTCATTGATCAGAGCGGACATGCAGAAGATGGCGGAACGGGTGCGTGAAGTGGAAAATGCAACCAAGGACATGTCGACAGAAACTGACCTCCTCAAACGCCAGGTGGCTGACCTCCAGATTACCCAGGAAGCCATGGCTCTGCAATTGGACGACTATGAAGGCTGTATGCGGTGCAACAACATCCGCATTTTGGGAGTGCCGAAGGGCCTGCAGCGGATCTTTTTGTCGAAGATCTGATCCCTAAATGCCTGCAGCCAAAGGGACACTTCTCCATCGAATGTGCACATCGTGTGCCGGGGGGGTAGAGCCAGGCCTGGCACGCCACCTCAACCGCTTTTGGCAAGGGTCTTCAACTTTCACATCAAAGACGTCATCTTGCAAACAGCACAAACGGCTCCGCCACTGTCTATGGACAACAGTAAGGTCACTATATTTCTGGACTTTACCCTACGGTTTCAGAAGCAACGTTGCAGCTTCCTGGACGTGAAGTGTGCGCTCCGGGACCAAAACATTAAATACGCCATGCTTTTCCGTGCCAAGCTGCGTGTGGAATCTGAGGGGAAGGTGTGGTTCTTTACTAGATCTGAGGACACCTGGGACTGGCACAAGGGCTGGAGGATAGTTGAAAAACGCCGTCGCAGACCTGCTGGTAACAGATCCAATGATGACAGGTCAAGCCCGCAGACAAGGTCTCCGCCGAGTGATGCTTCGGCAACGCAGAGCCCAACTGGGTAAGGTTTGGTGGCTTGCCATTGGTTTAATTGGCCTTTGATCGTGGGGGTCTGCTGAGCAGAATCTCGGCGGACACGCTGTGCCTTGTTGACATTCCGCCATGTTCTAACTTTCCGGGACTGTATCAGGCCTCACACTGTTCACATTTGCATTGCTGCCGGCCTCTAAGGGGGGTGAACTACTCGTATTTGTATTCCGTCTGCACGCCTTTCTGCCCTTGGTCCCAATGACGAGATTGGTGGTTGAGGGTGTTGCGATCTGTTCCATGGCCATCTTGACTTTTCGAACAAGACGTGAGGGGAACAGACTGCTCTGGAGTCGTCAGCCCTCCACTTGCTCTCTAACAGACTGCATACTTCAAATGTCCAGCTTGCCAATATAGTTTGCCTCAATGGGGTTGACATTGTTGTTTCTTGTGTTCTCCTTGATTACAGTTTATCATATTCAAATCACTGACCGGGGGGTCGTATGACGGGAATGCACATACTCTCACAAGCTGATGCTCCAGGGAGTGGGTTTGGATCACGTCTCTAATTCTGTGTGGGTGACAGGCACTCTGCAAGTTTGGGGTGGTGGGTGGTTTTATGCCCGCTGTGCAGGGGGGCAGGATGGGGGGTGGGTGTTTGGTGTCAGGGGGTCAGGTGGGTATGTTTATTCTATTTTGACTTTTGTGTTTTTATGACGCTCTTTCTTTTTTCCACTCTTTTGTTATTCACTGCAGCAATTTTCGGTACATACAGTACTGTATGTCCACATCCAGGTTCTTAACGCGGTGCCATGGGGAACACAGGGTGCCCACAGGGTTACAAATACTAGAGCATTTCCACCATTTCGAAAAATACGGCTCTACACCGGGACACTCGTAGGGCCGTCTTGTGTGTCCCACCCTCAATGTATGAACACTGACATGTCCTCTGTCTCTCAGCTTTACACTACACATCTCCCTATCTATACATGGGATCTCGCTTAGCACTTAAGTTCTTCACGTGGAACGTTAATGGTTTAGGAGATAAAATTAAGCGGGAGTGGTCCTTCAATACTTGAAACGGCAGGCGCCGGACAAGAGACACACATAATTGGTAACTCATGCAGCACACTGAATAGATGGGGATACCGCTTGGCTGCCCATTCAGGGTTTACATCTGGCTCTCGAGGGACGGGGATACTTGTGCGCAGGCAGAGTTCTTGGCCGGCGTGAGACTGGTCGATGTCTGGCGGTGACTAAATCTGACCACAGTGCAGTTTACATTTCATTCTGTCACCCATAACAGTCAATCACGCATTGACCACATACTCACCCAAGCTCAAGATATTTGCATGTTTACTACTCCAGGTGCCTCACGCATGGAATTTCTGACCATTTCCCCATTCTTATGACACTGTCATTTGGCCAGCCCAAAAGACGTGCCACCCTTACTATAAACCCATGGGCACCTAAAGTATCCCACATTAAGGAGGCACTTATCAAAGGAGCTGACTACTATTTTCAAGAAAACGTGGGGTCGATTACCTCAGCCCGCATCCTATCGGGTGCGTTTGGAGCTGTTATGAAAGGCAGTGCCTTATCTTTGATGGTTGGCCACAAGAGAGAACTTACCAAGAGAATCATAGAGCTCGAGGGGGATACCATGGCCCGGGAAAAAGCCCTGACACTTACCCCTGATCCCGAGATGCAGCATTCACTCACGATGGTGCGTCTCGACTACACTCAGCTCCTGACGGAAGCGTCCAAAGCTCGCTATACCTCCATGTGCCATAAGATTTGTGAACACGGGAACCGGACGCGTAAACTCCTTGCTTTACTAGAGAAAAAAGAGCAATCGTCGAGATGGGTTCACTCAGTGCGTGGGACAAATCAGGGATATAATTACTGATCCTCAACAGATCGCTGATACGTTCGCTTCTTACTTCTCGTCGGTGTACACGCCCTCTGCTACGTCCCAGTCATGTATGGCTGGGGACCGTCTTTCGACCATCAAAGTCGCGTGTCTGTCCTCACAGGACCGAGATTCTCTGGAGGGCGCGATGACGGACGCTGAGATTCAGAAAGCGATACAAAACGCCCGCTCGGGTAAAGCTATGGGGCCCAACGGGCTCCCTATGGAATTCTTGAAGCCACTGGTGTCCAAAAGTTCCCCCTACTTGCTCCAAATGTACACTGAAAGTCTAGACGAAGGGGCGTTACCGGCTGATGATCGAACGGCCCCTATTGTGGTCATCCACAAGCAGAGCAAACCATTGGATGACTGTAGGGCGTATTGTCCAATCTCACTCCTGACGATTGAGGCAAAAAATCTAGCTAAGCTACTGACCAACAAACTTATCCCCTGTATTAAGGAGCTTGTGCACCCTAACCAATCTGGGTTTATGCTAGGGAGAAACACAGCTTTGAATTTGCAGTGACTCCATGGGGTCCTGGGTAGGCGTGATATGAGTAGGGAGGATGTAGCTCTACTTTCGTTAGATGCATCCATGGCATTTGACACGATCGAATGGGAGTTTCTTTTTGCAGTTTTAGATAGGATGGGCTTTGGCCCAAATTTCATAAAGTGGATCCAACTGCTATGCTATATACACACCCAACCGCACAGGTGACAGTCAACAACCACGTCTCGAGGCAATTCCCACTGGGGAGGGGTACTAGACAGGGATGCACTTTGTCACCCTTGTTGTTTGTCCTTGTGTTGGAACCGTTGGCGGTATGGATCATGGGTGACCCGGAGATTAGGGGCCTGAAGTGGGCCAAGGACCACAAAGATTGCATTTCCCTGCACACGGATGATATCCTCTTATATTTGGCCTCGCCCTCACGGTCTCTCCGCCGGGTTCTCCACATCTTTTATATCTTTGGCTCCCACTCGGGCTACACTATCAACTGGACTAAATCCCAGCTTTATGTGCTGTGGGGTGCGCCGCCGTGCTGCTCCCATGGATCCGACATACCAGTGGCAGCAAAGGGCTTCAAGTATCTTGGCATCTATGTTACTCCAGACCCAAATTTGTTCTAAGAGTCCAACCTGCTTGCGCCCCTGAATTGCCTGCGGTTTGATGCCAAATATTGGAGATCCCTTCCCCTTACTCTGCTGGGGCATGCGGCCCTCTTTAAGATGCTAGCACTGCCGCGATTTCTCTACGTGTTGCAAAACACACCGAACAAGGTTCCTGACAATTACTTTTCGCTATCGCGGGCGTGGTACGCGGGCTGCTGTGGGACGGACAGGCCCCTAGAATAGCTATGACAAAATTGACGGTGGGGTGGTATGGCGGGAGCATTGCTTTTTCCTGACATGAGGCTCTATTATCAGGCTTCTCAGCTGGTCCCAATCAATAAATGGGTGCACAGGGAATATGACGAGCCTAATTTTCGCATTGATGGTTGGCTTCTGGGTCGGGGGGGGCTATGCTAGAGCACTTTATATGAATCATTGCAAGATTGCCCTCACAGGACCCACAGCACGCACAGTGGAGGTTTGGCACGGCGTGAATAGTAAAGGGGGGTGGCATGGCACGCTCACAAATGCCACTCCACTTTGGGAACCAGACCTGTTGGGACAGCTTAGTAAATGCCCAGGTTTTGACAAGTGGGATAGGTATTTCAACAGTGGGGGACAGGTGGACGGGGAGTACATTAGCCACATTTGCAGACCTACAGAACAAATACCAACTAGCACAAACTGAGGCCTCTCCACTGGAGGACCGACTGATACTTGACCCCATGCACAAAAAGGCCATATTTCTCACATATAAAAAACTAACTAACAATCGTCCAGACCCCTTAAGGCATCTGCGGCAACTTTGGGAGGCAGATTTGGGAGACCTAGAAGATGAGGACTGGCACGATGCTCTAACCTCTCCCAAGGAAGTGGCTATCCCTATGAGATTGTGCCTGGTTCAGTTAAAGATCCTGCATCATGTATATCTAGACGCTGGAGTTTTGGTCAAGATAGAAAAGAGGACTGACCCCCTATGCCTCCAGCAATGTCACCAACCGGGAACCTGCAAATAGAGCAAACATGGACTTCGCTTGGGTGGGCCATTGCAAAGCATAACATTGCCCAGAAGTGGGGTGTGGGGACGGTTCTGACCCTAAGCGATTGGGCAGTCAACATGGACAAGGCAATGCTTGCTGAAAAAGATGCCTTCAAACATAGGGGCTGCCCCAAGAAATGGGATTATAAATGGGGGAGGTGGAACAGATACAGTGGTACCATTTGCTTATCCCCCACTGTAGAACTACAACGTGAAAGGGATAGACTGCTGGATGTCTTTGGGGTGGATGACACATTCCCTCCTAGTACTGATTAAGGTAGCCACCTGCATTCTGGATGTCGGGGTGTGCATCTTGGTTTGGTGAGTTTATTATACACTGTACGATCTACATATTGTATATGCAGGAACGAATTGGTCAGACGGAATGAAGGGGTCTCTACTGTGTCTCCCTGGAATCAAATGTATCGAAAATGATACATATATGCTGTGGACTGCTATACTGCCATATTGCTGCCTTATGTCTTTTCTTTCTTTTCTCAATAAAAATGTTTATAAAAACAAATGACATGAATATATGTAAAATAGTATATTAGTAAGTTAAGAAATGTCACAGGTTGTGCAACTTCTTGTTGCATGGGAGTTTTAGAGAAAGATTGTCTAGCACTTGCCTCTATATGTCTTGTGACAGGCGACCATAAATTTAAGCGTTTTGTAGCTAAATGAATAGGATGAACAAGAGCCGTATCCAGTTTATGGTTATAACATACTGCATACCACCAGGCCTGAAAGGATAGCTTGGTAAAATCCTTCAAGTTTTTGGTGATCTGTTGAAAGGCAACTGCCATCAGCAAATCTACAATCTTGATATTAAAAATATAATTGTCCCAAACAAGTGATAGACGTCCTAAAAAAAGGCGAACAACAGAGAAAGGGATTTTAAACCAAAAATCAAGTTAATTTCAGACAAGACGTTTTCCCAGAAAGTGTGCACATGTGGGTATGTTGAGAGCAAGTGCTTCAAGTCGGCAGAAGAGATGAACATGTCCAACAGGTATCGGGGACGTTAGGATGCTTCTTATGCAAAGTGACGGGATGTAGGAAAAGTCTATGGCAAATAAAAAATAATGTTTGTGTGGTGTTTGCTGCCACAGATGATTTACTAATTTTTTATTTTTTTATTTTTTAGTTTATTGGCAGTCAGAAAAGAAGGTACAATCAACACATTGCGTATTATCAAATAGATTATAGGAGCATACAGAACAAGTGGTGAAGGGTACTCAGTCTTATGCAATAAGTATGGCTAATGATATACACACAAATCTGTTATTAGTAAAGCAATGAGGTCTGGTATATCAACAAGTACCATATGCATTTCACAATTATCAGCAATAGAGCAAAAAAGAATAGGCTAAGAGGAAACCTCCGTCTCTTCAGCTTCCCGCTCATTAGCATTTAAAGTGGTCAGCCAGGTCTCAAATGGCCCCCAGTTATTTTTTGGCCTAGATGCAGTTGGCATTAGCTCCCAGAAGGCCGAAAGTTGTTCTTGACAAAATGTTACATCCGCAATCCAATCTTTAAGTAGTGGAGGCCGTGTTCTACCCCAAGTCATTGCAATCCGCATCTTCGCCAGAAGCAAAAACATAGCCAGCAACCTCCTCACTCCCACCGGAAACTCTTTCACATAGCCTAGTACGCCAAGGAGAGCAGTGGGAGGTATGGGTATCGCCAGTATATCAGATATCGTTTGAACTATCTCCCCCAATATAATGCTATTTGTGGAAAGGTCCATGCCATGTGTAAGAAGTTAGCATGGTCTGTATGGCATCGCCAACATTCTGCGTGTGGTTTAAGTTCCATACGGAACAGTTGCACAGGGGTTCTGTAATATTGATTCAAGAAATTAAAGTGAATCAACCTGATTTCCGAATTTTAGATCATATTTTTTTCCAAAAAGGAAATTGACCAATCCACCTCTAAATCCCCCTCCAAAGATAATTGTACTTTGGTTTTCTCTCTATGAATATGTAGATTTCGAAGGTAAGTATAAATAGTAGAGGCTCTAGGACATGAGTATAAAAAAGTATGTAACCTATTGACCGGATTAGAGGTGGGATGGCTAAAAGATAAAACTTGAGTATAAGCAGGTGAGAGGGCTTGTTTTAGGAGAGTGTATTTAGGTTGGTAAGAAGGTGGAAAATCAAAAAGTTGGCTAGCCTGTGAAAAAGAAACAGGGGGTCATTATGATGGCAGAAGGCCCGCCACCGGCAGCAGTGGAGTGGCGGGCCATCTGCCGTCGGACCGTGATTTTCCCCCACCACATTACGATGGCGGGGGGATCCAGACTGCGACCGTGGCAGACGCAAATACCGTCCGCCATGGAACTGCGGAGCGGTCTGCATCCATAAAATGGTGGCGGTGTCTAGCAGGCACTGTCCACCAAATTAGGATCCTGTCTTCAGCCAGCCTTTCCGTGACGGGTAAACCGCCATTGAAAGGCTGGAGGGGATTGGTTTTGGGGGCTGTTGCGGGCCCCCCTTGTGTTTGGGAGTGGTGTTTGTGCACTGGGAGTACCCTACTACATTTCACTGCACCAAGTGGCAGGCACTGTGTGGTGCCTGCCACGTAGTGCAGTGAAATGCACAACATGCATTTTTAACATCCCGGAGGGTGCTGCATTCAGCAGCACCCGCCGCAATGTAAAAGTGCAAAATGCAACCACCATAGTGGCGGTCGCATCCTAATTGGGTGTGCAGGACCGCCGCACGCATGGATGGCTGGCGGTTCTGATTCCCACCATGATGGCTGGCGGACTCAGGTCAGCCCGCCATCATAGGGACCCCCATAATTTCATTCTGAAGAAAAAGTTTCTGCATCCAAATGAAACCTTTGTGACTTCCAATAAAAAGGTTTGACACGGAGCAGTATACAATTATTATGCCAAAGTGTGAAGTTAAGAAAATAATTTAAATCTATATGAAGTAACTTCAGATTGGATTCCAGAAGCTTACAGGTATATTTAAGAATAGAAGTGGAAACAGATTGTAGTTTCCGGGTGAAAGAAATATATTCTTTAAAAGAGAAAGGAGAGAGATATGAATTTTCAAGTTCCACCCACAAAGGACAACCCAATTGATTTTCAGAAAGCCATCTCGAGGATTAACGAAGTAGAAAAGGTTTATGATAATTGGGGAAATCAAGAAAATTAACCCCACCTTCTAACTTTGGTTGTGTGAGTCTTAACCCGTTCCCCGCTCATGACGGAACCACTCCGTCATGAGCCACGGGCGCCGTGTGCTCATGACGGAGTGGTTCCGTCATGCTGCGGCCGTTGGCGGCCGCTCCTCCCACGCGGCGCTAATTCCCCGCCTGTGCGGGCGATTAGCGCAGTGGGTGGAGTCATGACGGAACCACGCCGTCATAAGCACAGCTCGCCCGTGACTCGTGACGGCGTGGTTCCGTCATGAGCACAGCGGCGCCATCAACCCCCCAAACGCCCCCAGCGCTGCGGCGGAATTCGCGCCGCAGTGAAGGGGTTAATAATGACATACAAGGTTTTTAGTGTTCCATAAAGAGGATGTCAGTATGGAATTAATTTTCTTACATTTCTTTGAGGGGATAAGTACTGGAATATTAGAAATTGTGTACAATACTATAAGAGAGAGCATCATTTTAATGGTATCAAGACGCCCCCACCATGACAAATATAAGGGATGCCATTTGGAGGTTAATATGGAGATTCTCTGTATACAATTTTCCATGCATAAAGAAAGTGTTGTTGAAATTGAGAGGGCAAAAAAAAAATCCCAGATATTGTATATGTTTAGAATTCCAAGTAAAATTTGAGATAGCGAAATCTTCTTTGAATGTATATTTCCCATTTATCTTTATTTAGTTTATAGCCAGAGATGGAAGCAAATAGCTCCACCTCATGTAAGAAGGCAGGAATAGAGGAATGTGGATTAGATATAAATAGTAATATATCATCAGCGTAAGCTGGCAATTTAACTTGTTTATCGTTAACTTTAAACCCCTGGATATCTTTGGTTTGACAGATTCTGGACAGGAAGGGTTCTAAGGCTAGATTGAAAAGAAATGGAGACAGTGGGCAGCCTTGACGCACACCTCTTCCCAAGTCAAAATAAGAAGATGTGTTACCGTTCACAAAGACCTCAGCTCGAGGATTAGAGTATAAGAGTGAAATCAAAGATATAATCTTTGGACCAACACCAAACCATTTAAGCACTTGAAAGAGCTACGACCAATTGACACAGTTGAATGCCTTCTCCGCGTCTAGGGCCACAGCTATTCATGAATGAGGTACATGAGAAGACTTAGATAAAATGTAAAAAAATAGGCGAGTATTGTCTGAAATGAGGCATCCCTTTATAAAAACAGATTGCTCTGCCCTCAGTAATTGATGGAGATAGGATTCTAGACGTATTGCTAAGGTTTTAGAGAAAATGTTGTAGTCAATATTGACCAAAGAAATAGGTCTATAATTTTTGCAGTGTGTGGAATCCTTTCCATCTTTCAGAATTAAACATATCAGTGCTTCTAAAAAGAGCCAGAGGATTTGCCCGACTGTAGAAAAGAATAAACAAGCGTGTACAATTTGGGGAGAAGCAATGGTGCGAAATGTGTATACAATTCCACTGTAAACCCATCTGGTCCTGGAGCCTTGTCCTTTTTGAGTGTTTGTAATGCACTGAGGAGTTCTTTTTGTGAGATGTCGGATTCTAAAAGAGTGAAATCTATTTGGGAATAATAGGAGCGTTGAATGCCTGATAGGAACTGAGAAATATCAAGATCTAAGGGCATGGATTCTGGCGTGTATAACTCTTTGTAAAAAAGGGGAAATTCATCCAATATTTCTGAGTCTTTAAACCTCAGTGTGTTTTGTTTATCCAGAATTGATTCGATGTCAAGCCTGTTATTTTTAACCTTTAAATAATTCGCCAAAAGCTTACCAGCCTTGTTTGGGCCACCATAAAAGTTTGCACTCGATTTTAACAAATAGAGTGAAGCATTATCAGTTGAGTCCTTATTGAATTGAAGCTTAGCCTCAAATAGCTGAGATAAACAACCCTTGGATTTCGAGGAATGTTATGAGTGCTCTAGTTTCTTTATTTTTGCCAAGAGATCCTTAGTGGTTTCACATGAAATTCTATGCTTTTTAGGTACAAAACCTATAATTAAAATCTCTGGCTGCTGCTTTACATGTGTCCCAAATAACAGAAAGTATCAGTTAGGTTTAAAGAAAAATATTCATTAAAAAAGGAGATAAAAGAGGAATTAGGATGGATCTAGAAGGAGAGAGTTCTTAAAATGGCATCTCCTGGGTGTATTAGATTTTGACAGTATATCCAATTTGATAGGAATGGGGGCATGATCAGATTTTAAAATTGTCCCGATATCTGCGTCTCTCAAAGACTGAGCTACGTTATGTGATATGAAAAAGTGGTCTATTCAAGATTGTGATTGGTGAGTCGGAGAATAAAAAGTATATTCCCTTGTACCAGGGTTACAGATTCTCCAGGCATCAATAAGCTTATGTTGTTGTATGACATCAAGAAATATTTTATGTGATTTATGTGATTTAAAGGAGACTAATGAATTACGATCTATGAAAGGGTCAAACATTTGATTGCAATCTCCAGCGAGAATAAAATTGTTGTCAATGCAAGACAAAATGTGTTGCACAAGAGAGAACAAAAAAGATGGGTCACCGTTAGTGGAAGCAAAAACAATGACCAAAGAAACCGGAACTCTTCCAATTTGCAATTCAGTATATAACCATCCTCCATCGCCATCAGATAGTTGAGAAAGTAATTTAGCAGAAATCGATTTATGACAAAGTGTCACTACGCCATTTCGTTTACCATCCCCTGGTGAAAAGAAAACCTCTCCTACCCAATTTCTTTTTAGTTTTGAAGACTCAGCTGCCGTTAAGTGAGACTCTTGTATAAGAGGTATATCAGCCTTCAATTTTGATAAATGTGTTAAAACACGTTGTCGTTTAATGGGAGAATTCAAACCTCTATGTCAAAATGAAGAGGAGGTACCCTAATACTAAGAAAAGGGAAGGGTATTAGAAATAAAACAACACAAAGATTCCCTTCTCCTAAATTTCAAATATAGGATTTTGGATACAACTGGATACAACTGGTTCCAGGACCCAAATGACGTTACAGACACAATTTTTTTACCAAAAAAGAAGAATTTCCCTAGTCGCTAAATTACAGGCTTATATACACTTAAAATGAAATAAACAATAATATCAAGTAATACATTCTGAAAGGGAATGTTATATACATTTGTTTTTTAATGAAAGTAATGTATCATACATACATTTTTTTACACAAAGTTCATGGGATTTTGACTGATTCACAATATTTTAAAACTGTCAACAGTAGGGCTTCTTGTACCCTTTTTCTGTCTGAGAACGGTCCACAAACCACAATTCCCAGAATGCACTGTGATGGCTATCACACTGTATGCTTTCCCATGCTGCCTTAGGGTAGGTCAGGTGACTTATTTGTATTTGTATTTGTATTTATTTATTTATAAAGCGCAAACATTCATCCCAAAGGACATCACGGCGCTAAAAAACAAGCACTAGCCAAAGTGTGGGCGGAGAGGGGAGTAACTAGAAGACAGATTAATAGATTGGGAAAAGATATGTTTTTAATTTTTTTCTGACCATTGAGTGTTCTTCAGTCAAACGCAGTTCTAAAGGAAGTATATTCCAATTTACAGCTGCTACTTTAGAGAAAGATCTATCGCCCATCCTAACCTTGGTAGTGCGTTTAACGGAGGCCAATGCTTGATGGCGCGATCGCAAATTACACAAAGGGGCATGGAATTTTAGTCTTCCATGCAGAATTTGAGGGCCAGTTTTATATAAAGTCTTATGTGCGAAGCACATGGGCTTAAAATTGGCTCTCTGACGTACGGGTAGCCAATGTAGTTCTTTCATGCAGAGAGAGGCAGAACTGTATCTGCTTTTATTACATACCAGTTTAGCAGCTGCATTTTGGACTACTTGCAGTCTAGTAAACAGAAAATCTGCCATGCCAATATATAGTGCATTACCGTAGTCCAAGTTACTCATCAGTAATGCCTGTGTCACAGTTTTTCTATAGTTCAAGGGAATCCATGGAAAAAAGCCTTCTAAGAAGTTTTAGAATAGCAAAGCTTTTTCCACATAGAGACCTAACCTGGTTCTGCATAGACAGGGCATTATCAAAGACAATGCCCAAATTCTTGGCGGCCTGCCTAGGTTCTGGCGCAGTTCCCAAAGCCTGGGGCCACCAACTGTTATCCCAAATTGTTTGGGCTCCTCCAAAGAGTAGAATCTCTGATTTTCCGGCATTAAGTTTTAGACAATGTCCTGACATCCAGTTTGCTATTTCAGTGAGACAATTGATAAGGTTGTCCTTAGAGTTCCCTTTATTCAGCTTATCCGACAAAGAAATTATCAATTGTGTGTCATCTGCATAAGAGCATATATCAAAGCCCCATTTCTTACTGATATCTGCCAAGGAGGATACGTATAGGTTAAAAAGGGTGGGGCTCAACGTAGCTCCCTGTGGTACTCCATAGTCGATGTTCTTAGCCGTGGAAGAGTAAGGTCCCATCTGGATTATCTGAGTTCGGTGTTTAAGAAATGACGCGAACCATGCTAGAGCATTTCAACATATTCCTTTTTCATGTAGAATTCGCAGTAATTTATTGTGGGATACAGTGTCAAATGCTGCTGTGAGATCCAATAGGATCAGTGCCACCGATTTTCCCTGATCGACTAAGGATCTAATATTATCTGATACAGCTAGCAGTGTGGTCTCCATACTGTAGTTAACCCTGAATCCAGTTTGTGAGGGGTCAAGTAAGTTATTGGATTCAATAAAGGCCGTAAGTTGCCTATTGACCAGTTTCTCTAAGACCTTTGATAGATATGGTAGTTGTGATATCGGTCTGTAATTGGCTGGGTCATAGATTTCGAGACCAGACTTTTTTAAGAGTGGGAAGACAACAGTTTTTTTCCAAATGTCCGGAAAAGAGGCGTGTTCTAATGATTGATTAAGGACTTTAGTAACGTAAGGACAAAGTGTTAGAACCAGCCGTGAGAAGATAAAATGTGGGCAAGGATCCAATGGTGAGCCAGCCTTAATTTCAGTCATGGCTTTGGCTACTTGCTCTTCAGAGAAAGGGGTCAGCCTATCAAGATGGCTATAAGCTGCAGGGTGAGGAGCTAGTTTTTCTCAATCCTTGCAGTCATCCAAATCTGTGGATGCAAAAGTAGTATACATTTTTGTTACTTTGTTTATAAAAAAATTATTGAGTAATTCACAATTATCAGGGGAAGGTGCCATAGCTTGTAACAACAGAGTAGGCTTGCGAAGTTCTCAAATTATTTTGTAAGGTTCTTTGGATGAGCCTCCAGTTTCTTCAATTCTTTTTGAATAATACTCAGTTTTGGCCTTTTTTAGAGCTCCATAGTAAGTTTTTTGTTTGGCTATATAAATAAGTCTATCTGTACTTGATTTTGAAAGTCTCCATTTATGTTCTTTAGTTCTACAATCTCTTTTCATAAGTTTTAAGTTTGATGTATACCATTTTTCAGATTTTTTAGTAGCGGATGTCCGAGTCATTCTAGGAGCACACCGATCGAGTGTTTCTTCAATAGCAGATTGAAGCTGTGTAGCCATTGTGTTTATAGAGATTTGTTGCAGAGGCTTTAGAGTGCTAGTGAAAGAGGCATTAAATGATTCCTCCGTAATTTGGTTCCAGGCCCTAGACCTTGATGAACCCGACATTTCAGCCTTTAAGGTAAATTTAGGTAAGCTAAAAGAGAAGGGGATTAGAGAATGATCCGTCCATGTTAAGGATTTAATTTCCTGGATACTTAGTGATTCTATGTTAGAGAACAGTAGATGAAGTGTATGGCTGGCCACGTGAGTTGGTTTAGAAATCAAAATATCATTATCAAGATGTTCAACACCTGGATTTGTAGGGCCCTCGTAGTGAAGATTAATATCTCCTATGACTAGAAACTCATTATACTGCAGATAAAGAGGGAGAAGTTGTGAAAGTAGATTAGCACTAAAATCAGGCTGATAACCCTTGCGGGTTATAAATGACCGCCCCTCCAAATAGTTTATGGTCACCTACGGACACTGAGAATGCTAGAATCTCATGTGTACCAGCTTTGGTGACCAAAATAGCAATACAAGTGAGGTGGTCTTTATACACGATTGCAATCCCCCTCCTCTCTTACCGCCCTTCCTGTTGAGTTGTAGAATTTTATATCCAGATGATAGGGCGGTGACAATATCAGGAGTATTATTAGCATCAAGCCTGGTCTCAGTGATAAAAGCTAGGTCTGGACTTTGATCATCCAATATAACCCAAATTTCAATACTGTGTTTAGGAAGTGATCTAGCATTGAAGTAGATACAATTAAGATCAAACGTATTATGTTTGGGTATAAAAGGTGCCTGTGGGTGGGTAGGTTGCTGCTCACAGCTATCCCATTTGCAGTGCTTGCAAGAGAAAGGGCCTTCAAACTTTTCAGGGGATGCTCTAATACATGCCTTATCAGGGCTGAAAGTGTGTCCTATATCTGCAAGCATGTCAAAGGTATACCTAAAGGGCTTAAATTTATTGGTCAAGTTTCGAGCAGTATTTGTGGGCCCTGGTCCCGTTCGGGCGCGGACGGGTGCAGACGGGCTTGCCTTAGGCATGCCTTCGGTACGCCAGCGGCGCACCCGCTGCGCTCGTCCTCTGCGCGTCCGTCCCTGCATTCGTTTTAAGCTCTCCCCCACCGGAAGTCAAGGGCAACTAGAGCGCTAACCTTCCTCTGCCAAAAATGGCGTTCAGGCTACGAACTTATCGGAACAAAGGTAAATGGCTAAATCTAAGTTGAGTTACTTTGTTTAGTGATGAATCGTTCGTTTTTTAGATTCGTCAAGCAGCAATAGCAATGTGCAAAAAACAGCGGTTAAGATATCAACTTTTAAAAAGTGTTACCATCAAATTGTGAAACATTGTAACATTAAAAATATATTTAGCAGCAATAGAAAGGAAGTGCGAACCTATCGATTAAAAATAGATACAGCGTTTTAAAAGAATCTCTATCTTATCTTAGCTTATATGCAGCAAGCTCCCAGTATCAGGTGCTTGGCCTTCTTTCCTGTTTAGGACCACGCCCCTTTTCCTATTTGTCCCGTTCCTTTTAAGTTCGAGTTACGACACCGGCATTCTGTGTACCTGTTTAAATTCATCAAAGGGAGATTCCACGGAACATTCGGTGTTTGGAAGATTTCCCCGCTCCTCCTTGGTTACCACTGGAATTCAGAAGCGCGAGGAAACGCTGGTGCACGAGGACGCCTTGGTAAAGAACTACCCCATCTCTAATTAGCCTTTGTGGGGATACGAGAATGTTTTTGAGTTGTGCCTGCAAGCGCAAAGAAGTGCTAATGGACTGCCTTCTCTTTCTTTCGACTCCGTGTGAGCGAGTGCGAGACACCATTTTTGTAAAGTGCATAAAGCGCCTTTTTCCAATCGTCCCATATGTTTTTGATTTAGCGTGCGCTGACAAGAACTGTCGAGCGCTGTTGAGTGGTGGATATGTACGGGAGTGAGAAAGCACTCCAGTTGAGAAATTCAGTTTATTTTTACATTTTCATTACACTTTAACTCGTGAGTAGATAAAGCTAACTCTGCCAGTTATTTGGGACACTCATATTCAGCGCTATATAAGACGCTTATTTTTAAGTTGACTCTATTTTGAACTGCAGCACTCAGAGGACTCCTGTCTTGTTCAACTGCCTTCCTGACAACTATTTTGATGCAGGGAATTGCGCATCTCTTATGTTGGATTACTAACCACTTTCATTACCATTTGGAGAGACCTACTTAAAGATTCCTACTAGCAATGTACCTGTGAGTATGGGAAAGCATATAGTGTAAAGGTTTATCGCTTGTTTCTGTTGTATGGGTATTTGTCTCTATAATCTTTCCCCTTTCTGTTTCCCTGTTTCTTGTAGGAGCTCTGCGCTACCTTTTAGAAGTCCTGGTGGTCCTTTCTGGTCTCTTCACTCCCTAGGGGGCATCAGTCTACCTGTGGTGTGTCTACTTGACTAGAGGTGACTATACCCTGTGAGCGTGGATCTTGGACTATCTGTCTTTGGAACTATACCCGGACAAAAACACTTTAAAGATTCTTAAACATATTGTTAAAAACACATTATAAAAAACAAGGCAAAAGAACAAACCTTCGATGCTGCATTTCGGTGTATGTATGTGTCGTCACCTTCTTCAGGAAAATAGTTAATTTATTAAAACACAAACAATATAAAAAACGTTTGTTAGAAACCAGATCAAATACAATTAAATAACAACATTCCCTTTTTACAATTTCATTTTTCAGCGTCATGGAAAAAGTTTATTTAAATATTTGGATTCACGGAAATTCAGGATGTCTGATAGTCAACCTTCAATAAGAAATGGACTTTTATCACATTATTTCATGATGTCTACTAGTTACATGCACTAGACTATTTTTAGTGGCAAGTAATCACTTTAAAATTTATAAATGGGATCATATATCACCTTATATCCCCTCCACCGTGCTGGCTTAATCCCATACAGTGGGCTGGTCTTATGGGTGTTTTTTTTTTTTTTTTGAAGAAATTGACTTTTATTGTATTATTATCGCTGAAAAATGAAATTGTAAAAAGGGAATGTTGTTATTTAATTGTATTCAATCTGGTTTCTAACAAAAGGTTTTTATATTGTTTGTCTAGATTGTATTTTAATAAATGAACTATTGTCCTGAAGTAGGTGACAACACATACGTACACCAAAACGCCACGTCGACACTTTATTCTTTTGCCTTGTTTTTTATAATGTGTTTTTAACAATATGTTTAAGAATCTTTAAAGTGTTTCAAAATCCCATGAACTTTGTGTAAATTATTTATTCATGATATATTATTTTCATTAAAAATCTTTTTTAGATAACATTCCCTTTCAGAATGTATTACTTGATATTATTGTTTATTTCATTTTAAGTGTATATAAGTTTGTAATTTAGCGACTTGGAAATTCTTCTTTTTTGGTCAAATTTGTTTTTTTTTCTAAATCTTGATTCAGATCACTGATTGATTGATTGTGTCTGTAAAGAAGGATAATGATCTATGCAAACAAACCAAAAATACAGAACAATTGTAACATCAACCAAGTCTTGTGTAATTGTGATAGGATTATATGCAAATCTTAAGAGGAAATAGTTCAAGCACAAATGTCAGACATAAAACCAAATAGAGCAAGAAAGGGGAAGGGACAGAAAAAAAAGAGAAAGAACAAAGGAGAGATGAAGAGAAGAGAGAAGAAGGCCCAACAATAGGATAAGGACAATACGCTTAAGAGTATCATAAGAGGAAACAAAAATGAAAATATAAATCTTGCGATAAGTTCGAAAGTGTCATCAATGAAAACTAATAGATACAAAGAGGAAGAGAAAAAAGGGCCAGAAGAGGAAAATTGATAAAATGAACTATTATAGGTATTTATTTTAAGGATGAGTATTTATTTTAAGGACAAAAAACAAGATAGGCACAGAAAAGAGAAAACTTGCTATTAGAAATACTAGAAGAGACTGTACCTACATAACATCAAAAACATATAAGGGGTGGGAGAGGATGAGGCCACCTGGAACAATGACGCATCCAGACTCCATGAGGTGAGGCAGGGAAGACTTCAGGACAGACGACATGCAAGACGAAAATATTGGACAATATGGAGATGGAACCTGTACAGAGAAAAATTGGTTTAAGCTATCTAAGCATTTTTGCTTACTAGAACATATTCTATTATTTCAACTAAAAGTCCTCACAGACAATGGAGAACTTGAATACTCAAAAGTGGCAATACATATTATTTAAAACATGAACTTGAGGTGTCCATAGTTTCTGGACTACTTGCATGAAGGAAACCTTTTAGTCTGGCTGGATCCTCATTTGTAGTAGTATTGTTATTAAAAGTTACTTTGAACAGGCAAGGGTGAAATAGTCAAAACCTGCTCCAATAGAGAGAAGAGCCGGTCTCATAGCGAGAAACTCTCCACGTCTGTCTGCTGTAGATTTTGCATAGTCTTGTGAAAAGAAGAGATGGTTTCCCGATGATGAAATTTGTTTTGCGGATCTAACTGCTGCCAATACCTTAAGTAAATCAGTGTATTCAAGAAAATACAGAATAACTCCTTTCGGTTTTCTCGTGCTGGAAGACACTGCATGTGGAGGGTCCAATCTATGAGCGTGCTGAATATTTACGATAGTGCCCTCTGGTAGATTCAAGACTGTCGGCAAAAATTATTTGAAAAAATTGATAGGATAAGAACCTTTTGATTCTTCTGGTAAACCATAATTTCTAAAGTTATTTAGCCTGCTCCTGTTTTCAAGGTTTTCAATCTGCTTTTGTAAAGATGTGACCTGGGTTTGAAGAACTGCCATTTTAAAGCAGGATGAATTTAGAGATTCCACGCTATGTTCAATCTTGGTGATTCTTTCCTCCATCTTTGTAAAACCATCTGTTAGGTCTTGTAGTTTGGAATTTGTCTCCTCTACGAAAGGACGAAGAACGCAAATCTCTTCTAAGAGAAGGTCCATAGATATGGTCAAAGTCTGCTTTGGAGAGGAGGGAGGGTCTTTTTTCAACCACTTGAATGCCGCTTTGTTCACTGTAGAAGGAACATGAAGGCTGTATGAAAAAGCGCCTTTGAGTGGCGAGTTCAAAGAATCCTCCATTGAGGCAAGAAGGGTGCTGGAATTCAAACAAACTATACATTTTCGAGTTGTAGGTGGCAACAGAGATTTTGTCTTTTTCACTCTGCCCATACGAGAAGGCAGCCTAGTGTAGGACACTGGAAGATAATGCGGGAGAGGTCCATGAGACTCCTCAAAGCAAACAACAAGTGAGCAGTCCTCTGAAGACTGATCATTGCACAGCTCCGTAATTTCACTTGAGAACATACAGGAAAGAAGGTATTATATGTTATTCTACATATTCCAGTATAATGCAAAAGGTAGAAAGCTCAGGCAAAGTTCATGCAGATCAATATAGAGAGCAGGCTACTGTTACCTAAGTGGCAGAGTCTTGAGTAGCTTCAGGAGATGAGTAGCATTGAGATAAATATTTTACATTCAAAATCCGTAAAATGACCAAACACACTCCAGTGTAGTATAAAAGGTAGAAAGCTCAGGCAGAGTTAATGCAGATTTTTATAGAGAACAGGCTTCTGTCACCACAACAGCAGAGTATTGAACGGCTTCAGGTAATGAGGAGCTCTGAAGTAAATATTTTACATTTCAGGAACAAAGAAATTACCAAATAACGGAATGGTTCAAGTCAAACAGCCTGTACCCGCATTGCAGGATACAAAGTTCTGTGAGGGAAATGAGCGCGGGAGAACGGCTCTTCCTAGCGCGCTTATGTAATTAGGATGGCAGCCGTCATATTGACAGAGCCGTTCATTTCAGCAATGAGGGAGCATGAGTTGAAAATGGCTAGGTGTATCAGGAAACTTACATTTTGACAGCCGTCCATTTATTTTCAGCGGCTTGTATGCAGGAAGAGTGCCACAATGTCCCTCCGTCTCCGCCTGCCTCTGAGAGAGTCATGGAACCGCTGTATTGTTCCTTGGGTGCTAGCCATGCCCCGCCAACTTCAGGTGCTCTTATTGCTGCTACCCCTAGCTTTCCCACCAAGCCTGATACCTGTCATGCACAAGAGAAGCTACACATAGCAACCTCCACCAAATAATTATTTTCCAATCTATATGGCACAGTGGTAGAGTAGACCACCTGCTGTAGCACTCTACTAGGTCTGGTTGGGAGTGGGAGATGCGCCTAGATGTATAGGCGGTGATATGGAAATTCTGTTGCACCCAAACAGGCATGATCTTCTTAAGCAGTAGAATATGTATCATCCACTACAAATATTTGCAGCGGGTTTACTATCCCTGAAAATATAATGGAGGTTTGGCATTGAAGATGCTCAAACTCTACCAAATGCGGTTAGTCAGGCGCAGATTTCCTGCTTCTGTCTGTTCTGTCGTAGCATGCTGTTATTTTGGCAACACGGTTCTCACTGGCTTATCAGCTATAGTTGGAAAAATACTGCCTCAGGTACTGTGGGTATGAATGATTCTATTATATTCTAGCCAAATGGGCCTCCCAGCACTGAAGACATTACATCTGCCAGATAGTTGAAACACACTTTTATGGTAGGTGATAAATTACTAAAATAGGTTGGTTTTTAGGTGTTTTCTTGTTCTTCCAAAGTTTTAGAGCTAGGTAGGCAAAGGAGCTACGCACGCTCCTTGTCCTTGTTTATCCTAGGGACTGTCAGCAACCTTAGATTCCGAGACCGCAAAGACCTCATGGGAATGTAAGGGTTGAGAAGTCTCTGTATGAGCTGTGGGCCTCTCTAGTGCATAGCTCGGCGGACAACGCACAGAGCCTTGAAGTGGATTCTTTTTGCACCAGTACCCAGATTTTTAGAAGAATCTGGGCTGCTGCATTCTGGACAACTTGTAGTCTTGTCTTTTTATCACGGATTTGGACATACCGGATAAAGGAATTTCCATAATCTAGTGGAAATTAACCAGTCCCTGCACAACTTCTCTCCTTGAGGAGAATGGTAGCCAGCATAGCAATTTTCTTAAAGTTCTTAAAATTGCAAAGCAGCTCCCAGCAAGTTTACTGCTTAAGTTTCCATGGAGATTTTATTGTCAACGCAAAAGCATAGGCTTTTAACTGCTGTAGTTGGTGGGGGATGCTTCCCAAGGTAGTCTAGCCACAAACGTTCCGTCCACCATGAAGGATTGTTTCCGACGACAAATACTTCAATCTTTTTTTCCGGACGCTTTTAGGATACTTATGGACAGCTAGTCTGCTACCTGTTTTAGACAGGATTTCAGTGATTTGGAGGTTTTCTCTATTTCTAAAAGAAGAGATCTGATAATCTGGGTGTCATCTGCGTAGGACACTAGTGTGAGGTTCGCATAATCTGTGCTTTGGGAAGAACATATATATTAAATAAAGTGGGGCTAAGAGAAGAGCCTAGAGGGACCTTGCATTTTAAGGGATGACTAGCAGAATACAAGGCTTCTTCGCATACCTGGAAGCTCCTATTTTCCCGGAATGCTACTAGCTATTTTAGTGCTGCCCTGAATGTTTCGGCCTTCTCTATCCTCTGAATAAGGACAGGATGGGAGACGATACCAAAGTCTGCAGTCAAGTCTAACATTAACCGAGCTGCTGAGTCACCTTGATCGAAGATTGTCATGAGTTCTTTTATGGCTGCTAGCAGGGCGGTTTCTGTACTGCTGCCCGGTCTGATGTCTGTTTGGCTGGGATGGAGAATGGCTTGTGTCTCCAGATAGAAGGAGAGGTGTCTGTTCACATATTTTCTAAGGCTTTGCTTGCTACCAGAAGTAAGGAGATTGGTCTATAACCTTCTGGCACGTAATGGGTCTGCCTTGGGCTTTTTCAGTAATAGTTTTAGGATTGCGTGTTTCCACACAGGAGGGACATTTCCATTATGCAAGGAAAGATTGAAAATGTCCATTGAAATGGGCAGGACTGCATTGCCCCCTTTCCTCAGTATGTTTGTGACATGCAGGATTAAGCGCAAGCCTGAGTTTATGGCCTTTAAGGATACTTCAGCAACTTCTTTGCTTATGGCAGGAAACGCAGTCAATTTGGCCAGGGTTGGAAAACCCACATATGAAGTCTGACTAGAATCTGGATTTTTTGACAGGGAGCAGAGGATTTTATTTACTTTGTCTATGAAGAAATTGGCAAATATATTACAGCATGCTTTGGATGGTGGAGGGCCTGATAAGCTCATGGATGGCTTCATGAGCATTCTCCACTCAGACAATTTACAGCCTTGGCAGTTATTGGTCAAGAGACAGATTGATTGCTGTTGGGGCAGAGGAAGATTCCCCTAAATAGTAGATTGACTCCATCATATACAGTAATAAGCAATTAGAGCTCCACGCTAAACTTATGCCACCTATATCCAGGCCCAGAAACATTTTGAGACCACTGAATAATTTTTTTTATTCACCCCCCATCACACCCCTGAAACCCCATTTGGAATAAGAAGGCAAAATGCGCCTCTTTTTTCTGTTCATAATTCAAAATGTCCCCAAATAATGCATCAATACAGCTGTATATCCCGGAGAGACACTGGAGGCAAAATATGTCTATTGATGCTTAGACTTTGGCACGAGCACATTGTCTAAGGTAATTGTAATTGTAAGATACCAAACATTATTGAGTCAACGTAATAGCTGTATTACCGCAGTTATGTCTAGTGATATATGTATTGTGATAGAGCTGTCAAAAGTACTACATGTGGCTGATAACATGTTGCTGCTATACTGTACTTGTGTCACATTGTCATTTTATCTGTATATACTGGCTGTTCTGTTTGGAGTGCAATTGTGGCCTTTTGCTCTTTCTAACTATGTAAACATATGTATGTCCCCAACTTAATGAGTTTAGGAAAAGGGGAATTGATGTTAAAATCTCCGCTAAGTTGTCTATTGTCAATTCATTTATACCAATTAGCCATAAAATTGTCTACAGAGTGGTTGTCACCCAATGACTCCTTTTACTCTATTGAAAGATGTACTTGAAAGAATTGCTAGTAATGCCCTTCATGGAATCAGTAAAGCTACACTCTCTAATCTTAGGCAAGCACATTCTCAAAGTGAGAAATGAAATTGTGTGATGGCCCTATTATGTGCCTCACAGGTACTCATTCTATCTGATTCCTAATGAGAGCATGCATATAATAATTAGCCAGACAATTGCTGTATTACGGAAATATATGAACAAAGGGGATTTCACTCTGGCTCCGCCTGCCCATATAATGTATTTAAACTTAGTATGCGCGCAATGTTTTTGATCTAGATAGGTACCAAGTATACATATTAATGCTAGTATTAGCCATGCGATTCATTCATGAAGTGGCCTGCCTATTTGCTTTCAAAATAAAGGTAGCCGCGTACTCGCCGGCTACTGTTTTTGAGTCGCAGTGTAGTGGATGTACATCCTTTCTGGAACCCTTCCAACTATGACGGCCTTGTCGGATGAATTTTAGACCGTGGCCTGTTTTTGACAGTAGTGGACTTACATCCTCTGTGGAATGCTTCTAGTGTGATGGCTATATCGCTTTGAACTTTATATTGGGGTCCTTTTTGACAGCCCTGAAGAAGTTGCAGTATGACAAAATTCCAGCAAAACACGTGTTGGCTGTATCAAAATTGAAGATATATGGCTGTATCAAAAATTGAAGATATTATGCTGTTTGCATAAAATGGATATTGAACTGTTGTAAGTAATCTGCATTTGCTGTGGAGGAACTGGATATTGATTATCCTGGACATTTTGGATTATACTTTGTTTATGAACATTACTCAATCTTGGACTTTTGATGTGGTCGGATTGGTAATTTGAGGGTTAATGTTTGGGGTTACTGTGGTAATTGACCCTTCCTTTCTTGGCAGCACTCCCAATACTGTGTTGCATTCACTCTTTCCAATATCCACTGCAGAGCGCCTGTAGCTGGTGTTATACCTGGTTACCACATATACAATTAATAATAAAGAGCACTGTAATGGTGAAAAATTACCAAACGACAAGTGCTCGTTTTTTAGGGCAAGCCTAGCGGCAGCGATCATGCTCTGCCCGCTCTGTGAGACTGCTGTAGTAGAGTATGGGAGAGAAGCAGCGTCCACTCTCCTCCCATATTTTTAATTGGCTTGTGTCATTATATTTTGTAAATGCTACCTTTGAATTTGTTAATAGGCTTGCTAGTTCCTTCTTAGTATGGCCTTGTGTTCATTTGTAACCTCCCATGGTTACTGGCCCTTTGCTTCGGTTGTTACACGGGACCTGTTATTTAGTCTGTAAGCACTATTTACTTTATTGAGTTTCTCTTCCTGCAGGCCGGACATGCGCTGCTTCCGCTGAAACCGCTTCTGTTTTTTTAACCAGCACGGCCGACCCGTAACACGAGCGCTCGCTTTCAGTCACTGTTTCAACCCCCCACAAGTGAAATGGATTTAGAAGTGATTAGCGAAATAAGTTATGTGAATTCCATGTAGCACATAATTGTGTGCTAATGGGCTGAAGCTGACAACAGCACATCTGTGTTACATGCCATCTGCACTAAGCCACCTGGCGGGATGTTTTCAAAAGCCTGTTTTATTAACAACACCGCCACCACCACCAATACCACCAATACCACCAACACCAATACCACCATCAATACTACCACCACCACCAATACCACCACCACCACCGCACCCAAGAAAGAATTCCGATCCGCCAACCATGCCCTCGTGGAAACCCGACATATATTCAGAACAAGAACATGGGGAAGGGCCTTCTCATACATCACGACCAAGACCTGGAGCGAGCTCCTGATCGACATTAGACATGCCCCCTCCCTGAATGCCTTCAGGAAGGCCCTCAAGACCTGGCTCTTTGGCTGAACGGAGCTACAGAACCCTGGTCCCAGCGCCTTGAGACCCTCGCGGTTTAGTAGCGCACTTACAATTCCCCTGATTGCTTGACCACCAATTCTATCACCAATACCACCACCAATACCGCCACCACCAATACCACCACCACCAATAACACCAATACCACCACAAATACCAATACCCCCATCAACAACACCACCACCACCAATACCACCACCACAAATTCCACCACCACCAATGCCACCACCACCATCAATACCATCACCTCCAACATCACTAATACCACCAATACCAACACCAATACCACCCCCACCACCACCACCACCACCAACACCAACACCACCAATACCACCACCACCACCAATACCACAACAACCAATACCACAACCACCAATACCACCACCAATGCCACCACAACCTATACCACTACCACCAATACCAATACCATAACCACCACCAATACCACCCTCAATACCACCACCACCAATACCAATACCACCACCACCAATACCACAAATACCACCAACACCACCAATACCATCACCACCACCAATACCACACCCAATACCACCAACACCAATACCACCACCGCCACCACCACCAATAGCACCACCACCAATACCACCACAAATACCCCCACCACTAATACCACCAACAACAATACCACCACAACCATTACCACCACCAATACCACCAATACCACTACCACCAATACCACCATCACCAATACCATCCCCATCATTACCACCACCACCAATATCACCAATACGAATACCACCAATGTCCTCACCACCACCACTGGCGCTGGAAAGGGCAGAATTGGCAATCCTAGTCAGCCGCCATCGCCCTCGCCGAGTTGGGGACACGCCCACCTCGAGGCCACGCCCCCTGCATTGTTTATAAAGAGCGCGCTGAAGCACTAGCGCAATAGATTAACCCTGGAACCTCCTGAGGCACTGCCGGGAGTAGACTGCATCTAGCGCATTCATTGTTTTTCATTGTTTTTAAACGGAAATAATTCGTTTTTAATAACTCTCACCTCCCCAACCTGACACACAATTACAGTGTGCAGGCACCTTTGTGGGCGAAAAACGAGCGCTGGAAAGGGCAGAATTGGCAATCCTAGTCAGCCGCCATCGCCCTCGCCGAGTTGGGGACACGCCCACCTCGAGGCCACGCCCCCTGCATTGTTTATAAAGAGCGCGCTGAAGCACTAGCGCAATAGATTAACCCTGGAACCTCCTGAGGCACTGCCGGGAGTAGACTGCATCTAGCGCATTCATTGTTTTTCATTGTTTTTAAACGGAAATAATTCGTTTTTAATAACTCTCACCTCCCCAACCTGACACACAATTACAGTGTGCAGGCACCTTTGTGGGCGAAAAACGGGCGCTGGAAAGGGCAGAATTGGCAATCCTAGTCAGCCGCCATCGCCCTCGCCGAGTTGGGGACACGCCCACCTCGAGGCCACGCCCCCTGCATTGTTTATAAAGAGCGCGCTGAAGCACTAGCGCAATAGATTAACCCTGGAACCTCCTGAGGCACTGCCGGGAGTAGACTGCATCTAGCGCATTCATTGTTTTTCATTGTTTTTAAACGGAAATAATTCGTTTTTAATAACTCTCACCTCCCCAACCTGACACACAATTACAGTGTGCAGGCACCTTTGTGGGCGAAAAACGAGCGCTGGAAAGGGCAGAATTGGCAATCCTAGTCAGCCGCCATCGCCCTCGCCGAGTTGGGGACACGCCCACCTCGAGGCCACACCCCCTGCACTCGCCCTTCCTCTATAAACATGTGCTTCTGCCGGAAGCGCAGCGGACGAGCGCAGCGGGCGCGACGATTGCGCGCCGAAGGCGCGCATAAGGCAAGCTCGTCTGCGCTCGTCCGCGCCGAGCCCGGGCCTAGGGCCATGACCCCTGCATTACAGATACCAGAGCTCAGGCACTATAATGCGGAAACTTTGTACAGCCTCAGACCCCCTGTCACTGCCTGCACGCAGTGGAGAAGTGTGGCTCACTGGTTAGAGTAGGCAGACCTGGAAGCAGAGGTCAGCCCAGGACCAGGGTTCAATTCCCGGCTCGGCTGGGTCTTGAGTCCATAAATTGTCTATGGACTCGATAATTCTCGCTCCAGTGCATACTCGATTCATGGGTTCACACTCTGCGACTCTGGGCAATAGCTTGCATAATCTCCACAATGGCCCCTCGCGGCGGGATGCCTGGCTTTCACCTTGTGGATGCCCTGCTGGGTTATCTCACAGGGGAATACCAGGACGGGTTCCCTAAGCAAGCGCTTAGAGACCGGTTGGTGATTTGCGCTATATAAATATCTGTACATCTGTACATCCCTACTGCGTTGACCTTCTACCACAAGCCTGTCCTAAATGTAAGCGCTCCCTTAAACCCAAACCTACCGCCGAATTCACCCACGACTTCCAAATGCTCCTACTGAACTGTCGTTCTTTGCCGAAACATAAGGTTGAAATTGCACTTTTGATAGAGGAGCATATGCCAGACATTCTGTTTTTAACAGAAACCTGGCTGACCGCGGAGTCCGACCCCGCCTTAGCCGTTGCCCTCCCTCCAGGCTTTCAAATTACGCGGCAAGACCGACTGAAAGGCAGGGGAGGAGGTCTAGCCATTATTTACAAGGAACGGTTCCAATGTCGTGTCACCTCTGAAACCATCCCAGACTGTGAGAGCCTCACTTTTGGCATCGATCTCTCTCCTAATAGCTGCTTTTCAGGCACTCTTATCTACCGTCCCCCTGGTCCCTCTAAGCAGTTCCATGAGTGCCTACCTATGAGCCTGGCTGAACGGGCTAGCACTTCGTCTAATTATACCCTGTTAGGTGATTTTAATCTCCATTTCGATTCCTCTACAGACCACACAGCCACTACCCTGGCTGATGATTTGGCTGCCCTGCAACTCACCCAGCATGTGAAGACCCCCACACATGCTAAGGGCCACCTGCTGGATCCGATTTTTAGCAATTGTACTGACCTAGTAGCTGGGCTACCCATTCCTCTGCCGTGGACAGACCATTCACTGGTCCCATTTGAGTGGACCTCACCCAAGCCCCCCCCGACTGGACCCACCATAAGGGTCATGCGAGCTTGGTCTCGCCTCGCAATTGACGACTGGTCCGTCAAACTTGCTAGCAGCCACCCCCATTATAATGAAGACCCTTGCGTAGCCTACCAAACTTACGCTGACTGGATTTCTCAAACTCTGGATGTCATACTACCAAAAAAGAAAGTCACGCTAAAACGCTCTCACAAATCTGCTCCCTGGTATACTGAAGCTCTCAGGGACTTGAAGCGTCAGTGCAGGAAATCTGAAAGACGCTGGCGTTTGAACTACTCGACGGAGAACAAAACCCTCTACCGAGAATCACTCAGCAAATATAAAGCAGAAGTTAAAACTGCTCAGGCGGCCCACTTCTCGAACAAGATTATGAGTGCTAAATCAAAGCCTAAAGAAATTTTTCAAATTGTGAAACAATTAACAAAACCCCCACCCGATTTACCAATCACTAAATCTTCCACCCATTGTAATAACGTTGCTGAGTTCTTTCATCAAAAAGTGAATAAAATCTACTCAGCTTTCCCCCATAAGGACATCACCCTATCAGCCCAACCCAATGAAACCCCAATCTCCTCCCCACCACAACCTCTATCTACCTTGACCCATTTCCCTTTTCTAGACCTTGTAACCCTTGAATCCATAGCCCGAACAGTCAAGTCCGGATCCCCTGATGATCCAGCCCCTCCAGACATCATCATGGCGGCCTCACAATTCATTCTGCCGACCATTAGAAATGTCTTAAATTCATCTATCACCTCCGGCATTGTCCCGCCCGCCTGGAAGCAGGCTATGGTCAGATCCTTATTGAAGAAACCCAACCTGGACCCGACTGACCTTGGTAATTACCGTCCAATTTCCCTGCTCCCATGGGTGAGCAAGCTTTTGGAAAAATTCATAAATCTCCAACTGGTAAACTTTCTAGAAGAACAACAATTATTAGATCCCACCCAGACGGGCTTTAGACCCAAACATGGGACTGAGACCGCCCTTCTTATGGTCACAGAGGAGTCCAGAAAGATCCTGGACCAAGGAGGTTCAGTGGCAGTGATCCTCCTTGACCTCAGCGCGGCGTTTGACACGGTCAGCCATGACATCTTGCTGCGCCGTTTATCCAACGCCGGGATCAGGGACAAAGCCTGGCTGTGGTTCAAATCCTTCCTAGAGGACAGATACTTCCGAGTCTTTGAGGGGGAGTCTTTGTCCACTTGTAGACCTTTAAAGTGTGGGGTCCCTCAGGGCTCCTCTTTGAGCCCCGCACTGTTCAATATATACATGAGGCCACTGGCTGAGGTTGTCCGCTCATTTGGGATTAAGATCATCTCCTATGCGGACGACACGCAGCTGGTGGTCTCACTGGCGCAGGAGGCCAATATGCCTGCGTCAGGCGGTCTCAAGGAATGTCTAGAGAAGGTCAAGGGCTGGATGTCCTCTTCATTTCTCAAACTGAATGGGGACAAAACGGAGCTGATGCTCCTAGGTTCCCCGGATCCCTACTTCCCCAACACCCTGTGGCCCCCTTGTTTAGGCCTTCCTCCTACCCCAAAAAACAACATCAAGAGCCTTGGGGTTTGGTTGGATAGATCCTTATCATTTAGCACCCAGGCCACAAAACTCTCAGCCGCCTGTTTTGGACTCATGAGAATGTTAAAAAAAATCTTCCCTCTCCTCCCCATGGAGGCAAAACAGGTGGCTGTACAGGGCCTAATACAATCACGCCTGGACTTCAACAATGTGCTTTATCTCGGTGCCCCAGAATATACCATACGCAGACTCCAGATAGTGCAGAACTGCGCAGCACGTCTGCTGCTGAACATCCCGCGCAGACAATCGGTGAGGGCCGGGCTGGCTAACCTTCATTGGCTACCAGTGCGCCAGAGGATTCTGTTTAAGGCCATGTGCATTGCACATCAGGCCTTCTGGGATACGGGTCCCAGGATTACCTGGGACCTAATTACTCACTACCTCCCCAGCAGAAACCTCCGCTCCAGCCAGACTTTCTTGGCCACGATACCAAGAATAAAAAGATCCAGATCGGGCGGCAGGACGTTCGCCTATAACGCTTCCATGGCATGGAACAACCTCCCCCTGCACCTGAGAGCCAATTGCAATCTGCCCACATTCCGGAAACAGCTAAAAACTTTTCTTTTTAAACTGCCCCACTAACCCCAGTTAGGCCCCTCTGCAGGTTCCCTGGTTATTCTAGCGCTTGGACGCCTTCGGGCAGCAATTCGCGCTCTATAAATCCACATCCATTCCATTCCATTCCATTCCACTAATACCACCTCCACCAATACCACTACTACCAGCACCACCAATACCACCATCACCAATACCACCACCACCACCAATACCACCACCACCAATACCAAAACCATCACCTCAGCACCACTCGCTTACTATTAATAGCAGGGGCCCTGTACGAGGCCGGAGCTTCAGCTGAGAACATCCCTCCATCCCTCCATGCCGCCATAAATCACAGGCTGCCCTGCACCAGGAGGTGAAGCCAGGGCCCTACTACAGCTGGAGTGTTTTTTATTAGGCCAAAGATAGCAATGACATTACGCAATGCCACACTGCACACTCAAATCATGGAGAGGGCCGGAAATTGCCCCCTCCCGCTCTTCTTCCTGAGTCGCGAGAGTGTAATCACAGAGTGAAAGGTGTTGGAGTGCTTAATTAGTATTTATAGCTCGGATCATATGTAGCTCTCACTTTACACTTTGTGTCTGTGTAATTTACAACACTTACACATCTTCTTCACTGCACTATTTATCACTACTTTGCAGATGTCGCACGCCGGTCTCTTCCTCTGATATTTACAATCTAACAGGCGATCGAGATCCTTGAAAGAAAGAAAGATGTGCACATTTAACTATGCAGACGACCTGCAACTAATGTTCACCATTGAGAACACACTTGACGTCTTGTCCGAATTCCAAGCCACTATGCTGCACATCCTTAACTGGATAAACAGCAACCACTTAAAATTAAACCCGGACAAGACTGAACTGATCTTGACGGGGGCATTCGAAATCCGTGGAGCTCACATTTTTGGCCAGTTTAGATGGGTTCTCCCTCTACCCCATCCTCTTCGGCGAAGAGTCTCGGGGTCACAATCAATTATGACTGTACTATGAAACCTCAGATTGGATCAGTAATCTCTACCTGCTTCTTTCAGCTAAGGAAGATAAGGCAAATCAGCAGACTTCTTACTAGGGAAGCACTGGTGCAGGTTGTTCTAGCCATGGTTATGTCTCACAGAACATGCCAACTCCTTATACTTTGGCTTACCACTTAATCTAATTAAAAGACTGCAACTTGTGCAGAATCAGGCTGCTAGGCTGATCTTTCAGCAGCCCAGATGGCAACACGTTTCTCATCTTATGAGGAAGCTACATTGGCTTCCCAAACCACAACGCTGTGCCTTCAAAGTCAGTTGCCTTATCTTTAAATCCTTGCATAGCACCAGCCCAAAAATTTGTCTCCAGTCTTATTCAAAGACATATACCCACCCGCAATGTGCGCTCAGCCCACATGAACATTTTAGTCACAACCTCCTACAAACTGAAGCGACTAGGCAAATGCAGTTTCACAATGCCGGCGCCTAGATTCTGGAACACCATTCCACTTGACATCAGATCCTGCACTGACCTCTTGAGATCCAGGAGACTTCTCAAGACATGGCTGTTCACTCAGGCATACAAATAATTCACCAGGGCCTAGGCCACTCCTAGAAACAGCACCAAGAAACCAATCGGTGTACATGCACTCTACAAATGATTTTAACATAACATAACATTTCCATTGTGGATGCAGTGCTTTTGCATTTTGAACGCCTGCTTTGGTAAGAGCCTCTAAGGTTTGTACTGGAGTCATGACAATTATGCGTTTCCCCTGAGCTAGTGCTCTTTCTCTCACTACAGCAGTTTGTACTGCTGTCAGTAATTTTTCTGTGAATGCAAAATGCATTTCAGTGTTTGTGTACAAATGTGATTTTTATGCAATGGGTACCGTTTTGCCTTAATTGAAGGTAAGATAACTGTACCCTGATTGACCAGCGACTACACAGATCACCAAATTTGTAGTATGTATACATGTGTGTAAGTGTTTTGAAGCTATCATGTCAGCTTATACGGGACAGAGAATTTCTCTGTGTTCCTGTCTCCAATGTTGAACTGAAAAATCAGGTCTGATTAGGTCTTAGAAAGGTTTAATCCATAATGTATGTTCTGTCAAAATTAAGGAATCCTAAAATGGATTGCAAACCTTTCAGAGTCTTTGGAGGTTGGAGCAGCTCACATTAAAAAAAAACAGCTCCCAAGCTTTTCCCTTAACTTGATAGCTCATATCCCAAAAATATTAAAACATGGAGGTGGGCAGATTTCGATTTTTTAAACTTAAAATGACCTTGAGTTCTGGTATAAATGGCAGAGAAAACTGTACCCGAAGTGTTACAATCCTCTATTGGGGAAGCTATCCCCATTGGCAAGCAGATTATCAATATACTATGTTTTTCCTGCTGGCCTGTGTGGGGATACACTGCCTCAAGCTGTGCTATTTTCTGTGCAATCCAGAATGCCATCTGTGCAATGTCAGTGGGCATTCATCCCATAACCATATTTAGCATTTGTGGGCTTATTTGTGTTGAAGTGACTTGCGGTTGACCAGCTTAAGTGACCCTGGTAGATTGAATTGTAAGTGTTCGCATTACGAACTGTGTAATGATTCTGTATAGTTTTACTATCTCTCTGTAAATTGTACGTAAGTCTGCAGCTGACAATGTATCGATCTCTGGATACGGTGTATAAGCAGTTAGGACTGGCCAGGTTGCTCCTTCTCTGCTGAGTGGACCGAGTCTCACGCTTCCTGTGGTGTGGGAGAGGGCGCCTTTAAACCAATAAATATGTTCTTAGAAAGTTAACTTGACTTGTATGTCCTCGTATAGAGTCTCATCTTCAATTTAAGAGTGAAACAACTTTGTGCAGGTGGAAATTTGATCCAAGAATAGAATACCTCTGTCCTGAATGCCTCAGGTGCTTAATAACGAAGGCAACATGTCTACCCATTGCTGTGAGGCCATCATCTATTAATTTCATAGTAATTGCATGTATGCAATTTTCTGAAATGTTAAGAGCACCTTCCTGCCCAGCTTCCTCTGCACTAACACCACTTGTACCAGCATCCCCATTGTTAGACATCATGTGAGGAAGCATTTAAAAAAGGAGAAAGGTTATTGAACAATATGGGGAACTATAATCCTTCAAGCTTGAACAAACCTACAGCTAATACATCGGATGTACCTACTTAGCTGTGGCGGATTTTCCCTTCCCACTCCAGACGTCTCTGGTTAAATGTGAGTAGGGATCTCTGATAAAGCACAACTGAACCACTCAGATTTGACCATTGAATAAGAATCAAACCATCGTTGCGCGCCATGTCATGTAGTTCCAAAAAATACATAGGATCTGCATGTTTAGGCAACATATGCTAAGAGATTATTGTCCAGACAGATTCCAGACACCCCTAAAGGATATGCTAGCCTTTCGACCAGCTAGCTCACAGTGCTACCATACGTCCTCTAACCTTACCAAGGAGTGAATAGTTTCTGACAACTATCGAACATGACAATCCTTGTTCCTTCAGGGATCGTGGAAGCAGTGCAGTACTTTTCGCTCAGTCAATCGTACTCACTTAGTCTCAGAGAGCTACACAGACTAAATGATGGAGACATTTTCAATAAGCATTTATTGAACCAGTGTCATTCTAGTATAAAATATGTTTGCTGCGACACCCATTAGACAGAAACAGATGTATAGGATTAAAATCACCAACAGAGTAAATAGGAGGTAGAGTTCTACCATGGTGCTAAAACAGTGAATATGTGCAGGCATATAGATACATGATAATCAAGCGTACTCCTACGATGCAAACCCTACCTAAGTGTACCCAAGTGTACCTAGCATGTATGTGGTTGTAAAGCCAAGAATCCCCTTGGAAAGAGCCAACCCCATTACGTTTTGGGAAAGAATGAATGGCCCGTCTTGGTCTTGAGTTGGACACCAAACAAGGGATGTCAAACCACTGTTGTTGAAGCTTCTGCATGCAGGGACCTCAGCATCTAGTGTCAGGGTGGAAGCTTCTCCTCTGCCTATCTAGTGTTGATATGGTTGTTTTATACCATAAAGATAGCTTCAAGGTTCCTAACACAATCAATATATTGTGAGTATGATTATGTAAATGAGCCTACATCAATATCTGCAATTATACAAAACAGTTCTTTCCCCCTAAGATGAAGAGGACCATGACTTTTATACAGAGTATGTTAACCCTGTTATGTATGTCATGTGCAGGGACTTTTCTAAGAATTCTCATGCATATTAAATAAGGCTAGTTTCAAAAAAACTGATTGACATTTATTCAGTACATAACTGGGTAAAAGGTCAGTGCTAGAACCGTTATGCAGAGCAGGGTAGGACAAATGTAGGTAAAAGGCCATGCCGCTACCCAGGCGTAGATTGGGGTACATTGGTGGTACCTAACAGTCTAGGTGTGTGAGTAGTTCTATGGATGACTCACTCAGTGTGTGAGAATTTGTATGGGTGCATGAGTGCTTATGTCAATGGCTGTATTAGTGAGTGAGTGGGTATATAAGTGTCTGTCTGGATGAGCGAGTGGATGTGTGTGTAGATCTATGAATCAGTGAATGGGTGTGTAAGTACTGATATGGCTCTGTGAATGGGTTTGTGAATTGTTGTGTGGGAGTGGCAGTTAGTGTATAAAAGATTCCATAGGGCTATGAGGCAGAGATACTGTGGATGATGTCATCGCTGATGTCATCAGTGATTCCATTTGAGATGTCATGAGTGATGTCACTGACAATGTCATGAGTGATGTAATATATGAGGTCATAAGCAGTGCATTGCGGGGGCCTGAGTTATAGCTAACTCAGGTAACTATAACAGCTGAATTTCTCTAGTTTTGTATGAGTAAAATCTGTCCCTAAGCATAACTTTCTTGTAACCTTTGTTTTTTTTTAATTGAATTTCTACATTTTTTTAAATTCTGTTAGCTAACTATAACGTCCCTGTAACCTTTGGTTTTTACAGCGAATTTCTAGTTTTTTTTAACTATTATGTCCCTGTAACCTTTGGTTTTTTGTGTCAATTGCTAAGGTTTTTTAACTAGCAGTCATGTTTGCAGAGTGGTGGAGAAAGGGGGCTGGGTCTCCAACAAGCTCTCAGGAATTCCCCTGTGTGGGACTTACAGGAGGTACCTGGAGGGCTTCTTAGCCCCCAAGGTCTCTCTGGAGTCAAGGGGACTTAATCCCCCAACTAGTAGTGCACTAGGAGGTACGTTTGCAGAGTGGCTGTGTGGGACTTACAGGGGTTAACAGGAGGGGTATTCCTCCGGCCCCCCTCCTCGGCCATTTTTGGCCTGGGGACCCCATTTCCGTGGGCGAGGCCATTTCTTCATTTAAAAGAGGAAATGCAAGTTTAAATTCAAACACATGCTACTTGTGGTGCATTTTGTTGAGTACTGAAGAAGACATTGCGCCGAAATGCATTTACTCTTTTAAATCAACAGTGTCCCGTGAGTGCTCCATGCTTGTGCTTTTGTTGATGCTTACTCTGATTTCACCCTCATGCCTACGGAGGAAAACACCCATCCAGAGTTCGTCAGATTGGGTGACACCTGAGCATATATTTGAATTTCTGTCAGAACCGCAGCAGTTAGAATGGAAGCACTACTTTGTCGACCATGAAGGTTGTCAATTATTGAATTGATGGGTCAGTCATAAAGACTTAAAGCTTTGTGGTTGTGCCAAAATTAAACCTGCAGTAGCGGCGAGGGACAGAGAGACTGTTGAGTTGGCACCCTGTTCTTTGGTTTGGAGAATGATAGCAGTTAATTTACACAGGACAGCATGGATTTAGTCAGCTTGCAAGTGAAAGCAGTTATTTTTGTTTTTCCTTCTATGAGACTCTTAATACGGATTTTTTTCAGTTGTGATCTGAATAACTGGAAAACGACCTGCCTGCCATTGGTTTTAAACAAAGGAAGTGCACGCTAATTTGGCAGCCAGTTATACTGACATTTGAAAGTACATTAGGGACAGTTCTTTGTTGCTGACTTTGCTTTCACCCTCTAATGAAATTGCCATAAAAACACATTTAAACACAAGCAACTTGTGGTGCATTTTGTTGAGTACTCAAGAAGGCATTGCACCGAAATGCATTTACTCTTTTAAATCAACAGTGTCCTGTGAGTGCTCCGTGCTTGTGCTTTTGTTGATACTTACCATGATTTCACCCCCATGACTACGGAGGAAAGCACGCCGTCTAGAGTTCGGCAGATTGGGTTACACCTGCGCATATATATATATATATGCCACTCTGGCTCTGAACCATTGTCACACGCCCTCCCTCTCCACGAAGCAGCGTCTCCTCACGTCTCTCCCCCCTCTCCTTCCCCCCTCCCTCAACTGTTTTGTTGCCTAGGTCACTGGACAGATACTTTCCTTCTCTGGACTCAGGTCCGAGCACATCCGAGAGATACTGCTTTTCTAATGAGCGCATGCACTTGCATGGTTTTGTAATATTTTCTGAATTGCAATTTGCTGTTTTCTCCCTTTTTTATAATTTGCTTTAAAATTAATTTATACATGCATGATGAAATACCATGTTTATTTATTTTAAGGGAGGAAACGTTTATGTTGGACACATGAAGTCTGTTTTCTAAATACTGATGAGCACAACTTATGTAAGAGTTCTAAAGTCTTCTTCCTATGATTACTAACAATGCAACATTATCTCTGTGAGTATATGGAGAACACTGTCACAATGTTTCCCCATCTTTAAAAAAGACTGTTTGGTCAAAACTCATCAGTAAAAAAAAAATTTGGACTAACCTGGAGTGCGGGCTCTCCTTGCGGCGCGCCAGCGTTACAAGGGATCTCTGGTATATATTATCTACTGGCGGTCGCCTGTAGATAGTTATATTTAGGACCTATTTTCCATAGGAAATCCACAACATTCTATTGGGAATATCTTTGGCGCCGATTGATGAATCTTCGCGAAATTCTCGAAACTTTTGGCCAGCTCCTCTCCGCTCCTACCCTGAAAGTTTTGCGGTGATCCGTGAAGCGGGTCTGAGAAAAAAGGGGGGTCCCAAAACGCGTTTTCCCCATGCAATTTCCCATGGGATCTGTTGTCGCAGCTACAGCCCGAACCGCTGAACGGAATGACACCAAATTTGGCAAAGAGGTAGTCCTCAGTTCGGACTCGTGCCTTTTGCATATTTGGTGTGAATCTGTTCAGTAGTTCCTGAGAAAATGAGGGTAAAAAAGTTAGTGATATCTATGGCCTCGGAGGATCCGTGGACCGTACCCGCACCGTAAGCGCACCCTTCCTGAACGAAGCGCGCACCCTCCCAATCGCACGCTGAATGCTAATTGGCTGTCGAGCGTCTCTCTACATTCGAAACCAGGAACTGTTGGCGGCCATTTTCTGCCTCGGTAGAAGCGAGGCTGAAGATGGAAGGGGAATAAGTGTGTAAAACTTATAAAGGGGGCAGAGTGGAAATACTCTGACCCTCTAGATCTGCTTAGGGAGTCCCAGAAAAAGCGGCGAACTGCGCGCACGGTGCGCGCCTCCTATCGCGTTGGATGCACGGATTCTCTCACGGTGGACGCGCGGATCCACGGCAACGTTTTTTGAAAAACAACAAGAAATCATTGGTTGTATAACAACTTTCTACACTGAAAGGTAGGGTGTATATTTTTGTTTTTTAAAGGTATGATTGTTATTGGTTAACAAAAACAGATTGTAAGGAACATTATATATGATAAGCTGATATGTTGAAAAGTGAAGCACACTTCCTGCCTTGTGTAGGAACATTGTGTGCTGAACTTGTGACCTGTGAGCTCAGTGCAGTGTTCCATGAGCTGTTTCTATGGTAACAGGCAGAAGGCAGATTGGGGAAAGGGTTGAAATGTATTTCAGTTGGAAAGGGTTGAAATGTTTAACAAATAGAAATGTGTGTTTGCTTTTGAGTTTATGTGCGAAGGATTGTGATTTGATGTTTACATGTATATGTGTGGAAAATGAAAGGGAAACCTTTTCATTCTTTGCTTTTGCTGAGAGGTGCACAGTGCAGAGATTCTGTAAAAGAAAATATGGTGAGTGATTGATATACTCCTTAATCTACAAAGGAACTTGAAAGATGAGTTATTTAATTGTGAGGGGATGAATGTAGACTATTTTGATTTTAATCAGACTAATGTATTTTTCCTGCTAAAGTGTAGGGAGTACTTTTTTTCTCTACAATGTGTGTGCATGTAGAAACCATTCTGTGATAGGCATTTGTGTTTTTCATGTGTTTGTAGACATATAACTGTGTAGTTTTTATATTTTGGTAGAATTAGAAACCAGTCATTGTTTATGAATTTGTGAAATGAGTTATGTTATATTTCTATACTAAAATGTAGTACTACTTCTAGATGAAGAAATGTGTTTTGATATAGTGCAAGGGATAGTGTTGTTTGTCTAGAATCACACAGTGAGTCTCAGTGCATTTGGGAACCACTGTGAGAGAAGCATTTGGTAACATCATGTATTTGCTGACAGATAACTGTTTAAAAAACAGTCAGGTTGTCAAGTTTTAGTAGCATTAGAAGACAGTTATGGCTTATGCTTTCATTATATGAGTCAGGCATTGACAGTAAATTGCAGTTCTGAAATATGTAGATTGTGTGCAGTTCCCTTACCACTTGCACTGTAGTGAATGAGTTTTGGTAAACTCATAGGGATAGTGGTGCTTGTCTAGAATCACACTGTGAGTTAGTGTGTATTTGGGATCACTGTTAGAGAAGCATTTGGTAACATCGTGTATTTGCTGACAGATGACTGTTTTAAAACCTGTCATGTTGTGAAGTTTTAGTAGGATTAGAATCCAGTCTTTGCTTATGCGTTGATTAAATGAATCATGCTTTGACACTGATGTGGTGTACTTAAATATGTAGATTGTGTGCAGTACCATTAACTCTTCCAGAGTAGTGAATGAGTTTTGGTAAACTAATAGGGATAGTGGTGCTTGTCTAGAATCACACTGTGAGTTAGTGTGTATTTGGGATCAGTGTGAGAGAATCATTTGGTAACATCATGTATTTGTTGACAGATAACTGTTTTAAAATCTGTCATGTTGTGAAGTTTTAGTAGCATTAGAATCCAGTCTTTGCTTATATGTTGATTAAATGAGTCATGCCTTGACACTGATGTGCTGTACTTAAATATGTAGATTGTGTGCAGTCCCCTTACCCCTTCCACAGTAGTGAATGAGTCCTAGGATAGTGTTTATTGTCTAAAATCACACTGTGAGTCTGTGTGCATTTGGGTAAGGATTGTGAGAGAAGCATTTGGTAACATTGTGTATTTACTGACAGATAACTGTTTTAAAACCTGTCATGTTGTCAAGTTTTAGTAGCATTAGAAGCCAGTCTTTGCTTATGCGTTGATTAAATTAGTCAGGCATTGACATTAAAGAATAGTTGTGAAATATGTAGATTGTATGCAGTTCCTTTACCACTTCCACTGTAGTGAATGAGTTTTGGTAAACTCCTAGGGATAGTGTTCTTTGTCTAGAATCACACTGTGAGTCTGTGTGCATTTGGGAACCACTGTGAGAGAAGTGTTTGGTAACATGGTGTATTTGCTGACAGATAAGTGTTGTAAAACATGTTATGTTGTCAAGTTTTAGTAGCATTAGAAGACAGTTATGGCTTATGCTTTCATTATATGAGTCAGGTATTGACAGTAAATTGCTGTTGTGAAATATGTAGATTGTGTGCAGTTCCCTTACCACTTGCACTGTAGTGAATGAGTTTTGGTAAACTCATAGGGATAGTGGTGCTTGTCTAGAATCACACTGTGAGTTAGTGTGTATTTGGGATCACTGTGAGAGAAGCATTTGGTAACATCATGTATTTGCTGATAGATAACTGTTTTAAAACGTGTTATGTTGTGAAGTTATATTAGGATTAGAATTCAGTCTTTGCTTATGCGTTGATTAAATGAGTCATGCTTTGACACTGATGTGGTGTACTTAAATATGTAGATTGTGTGCAGTACCATTAACTCTTCCAGAGTAGTGAATGAGTTTTAGTAAACTGCTAGGATAGTGTTGCTTGTCTAAAATCACACTGTGAGTCTGTGTGCATTTGGGTAAGGATTGCGAGAGAAGCATTTGGTAACATCGTGTATTTGCTGACATATACCTGTTTTAAAACCGGTCATGTTGTGAAGTTTTAGTAGCATTAGAAGCCAGTCTTTGCTTATGCTTTGATTATATGAGTCAGGCTTTGACATAAAAGTGCAGTCCTGAAATATGAAGATTGTGTGCAGTTCGCTTACCACTTCCACTGTAGTGAATGAGTTTTGGTAAAGTCCTAGGGATAGTGATGTTTGTCTAGAATCACACTGTGAGTCTGTGTGCATTTGAGAACCACTGTGAGAGAGGCATTTGGTAACATCGTGTATTTGCTGACAGATAACTAATTTAAAACCTCTCATGTTGTCAAGTTTTAGTAGCATTAGAAGCTAGTCTTTGCTTATGCATTGATAAAATGAGTCAGGGTTTGACACTAAGGTGCAGTACCATGTACTATTCTGTTCACTGTGGCAGAACTGAAAATGTAAAAGTTTTATCGAAGCACTGTCCTAGAAGTAGTCTGATTATTTAGTCAGTTTCTAAGTACTAAATAGACTGCTTCAAATGTCTATGCGGTATGCATGTAGTGTTCTAACATACTATAAACTTGTCTTTTACACCTTCAATTCCCTAGTCAGTATCCATACACTTCCAGGAAATATCCTGTCACTTCCTTTGCAGTCCTCTAGAGACCCATTCAACAGCATGTACTAATCCATTCACTGTGCCAAAACCCAAACACTTATAAATTCACCAAGACACTCTCTTTCCAGTACTCTAATGATTCAGTCACTGCCTAAGTATTCATGCACAGAGCCAGGTCTTAGCATATGGACTTCTTCAAACCCCTATCCACTATGCATGCAGTCCTCTAAGCACCTACACACTTGTCTTTCACACCTTCAATTCCCCAGTCAGTATCCGTTCACTTCCAGCAAACACCCTGTCACTCCATTTGCACTCCTCTAGTGACCCATTCAGCATCATGTACTAATCCATTCACTGTGCCAAACCCTAAAAAATTCACCCAGGCACTCTCCTTGCAGTACTCTAATCATTCAGCCAGTACCCAAGTACTCATCCAGTGACCCAGGCCTTAGTATATGGACTGCTTCAAACCCTTATCCACTATGCATGCAGTCCTCTAAACACCTACACAATTGTCTTTCTCACCTTCAATTCCCTAGTCAGTATCCATACACTTCCAGGAAATACCCTGTAACTCCCTTTGCAGTCCTCTAGTGACCCATTCAGCACCATGTACTAATCCATTCACTGTGCTAAAACCCAAACACTTATAAATTCACCAAGATGCTATCTTTGCAGTACTCTAATCATTCAGTCAGTGCCTAAGTATTCACACACTGAGCCAGGCCTTAGCACATGGACTGCTTCAAACCCCTATGCACTATGCATGCAGTCTTCTAACCACCTAGACACTTGTCTTTCACACTTTCAATTTCCTAGTCAGTATCCATACAGTCCAGCACTTGTGACTGCCTTTGCACTCCTCTAGTGACTCATTCAGTACCAAGTACTAATCCATTCCCTGTGCGAAAATCCTAGCACTTATAAATTCGCCTAGGCACTCTCCTTGCTGTACTCTAATCATTCAGTCAGTACCCAAGTAATCATGCAGGGAGCCAGGCCTTAGCACATGGACTGCTTTAAATGCCTATGCAGTATTGATGCAGGCCTCTAATCACCTAGACAGTTGTCTTTCACACCTTCAATTCTCTAGTTAGTATTCATACTCTTCTAGCAAACACCCTGTCACTCACCCAGTGTGTTTCCTTATAGTACTGTAATCATAGTCAGTTAGCATGTAGTCTTTTAGTGAGGTAGGCTTTAGGGCATGAACTGCTTCAAAGTAGTATGCACTATGCATGTAGTGTTTTAACGATCGTCACACTTGTGGTTCAGGGCTATAGTTTCTTAGTCAGTTTTTATATAAAATGTGTTTGTACAGTAATGGAATAGTATACATTTGAAAGTTATTAATATACATTTATTTGTGATTCTTTTTTACAGATACAGAACAGGAGTGTTTCTCATCTGTTTGCACTCTTCTCGTGCAAGATTGTTTGGATGAAGGGTCCTTAGGTGTTTCATCATACTTGCTGTGCCGCACAAGTATTTTTTGTTAGGATCCCCTCGTAACAGAACTCTTTGGCAAATCTTGCGAATGAAGAAGGTGGCATTGGTCTTTGTTTGCCCCTTGGAAAAAATTTAAAATTTCTTCACCACTGATAAAAAACGTTGTGGGCGTGGTGCCTTCTGCAAAAAAATTTCCTCAGATTCGGTAAATATTTTAAAGCGGCCACATTTACAGTTTTTGTAAGTTAAACTTATAACATTTTGTTAGCTGTATACATTTTATATATCTGTGATTTGTTTCTTGTGGTATTTTGTTAAGAATACCATGTTGTTGTTTTTTTAACAATCTTTTTGATTTTCCAGGTCTGTCGTCGACATCCGTGGTTCCCACAGGAGTGCTCTGCTTTGTTGTTTTGTATTATTGTTGTTTCATTTTGTTTATTAGTTTATTGTTTATATTTATGTTAACCCCTTCGCTGCTAGGCCTTTTCCCCTCCTGTGCTAAGCCTTTTTTGGGCTATTTGGGGTAGTGCGCGCTTAGGCCCCTGTAACTTTTTGACCACATTAGGTATCCACGCCAAATTTGCGTCCTTTTCTTCCAACATCATCATGGGGATTCTAAAGGTACCCAAGGTTTGTGGATTCTCCTAGAGGGTTCCCAGAAATTAGTCAAAATACAGCAAAATGTTGTTTTTTTTGTGAAAAATGGAGAAAAGTGGCTGCAAATGAAAGCTTCTGGGTTTTTCTCTGCAAATGATATCAAAAAAGGGTTTGTGGGGCTGAAATCACAATTTCTCCAGCTTTTAGGGAATGACAGATTTGTGTCAGAAATCCAACATTTTTTACACAGTTTTGACATTTTTCTGGGACATACCTTATTTTTGCTATTTTTTGTGCTTTCAACCTCCTTCCAGATAATGGTAGAAATGGGTAGAAAAGCAATAATGGCTCCTGGACAGCTATACATTTTTGAAAAGTAGACAAAATTCAGAATTCAGCAAGGGGTCATTTGTGTAGATCCATCAAGGTTTCTTTATAGAAACTAACAGTTAAATATAGGAAAAATTAAACATTTGTTGAAAAAAGCAGCCTTTTGAGTCAACATTTTCACCTGTAACTTCTTCTAATTATGACATCTCTTTGAAAGCAATATACCGTTACATCTGGTGGACCTTCCTGGTTGTGGGGACATATAGGACTTGTAGGTTCACCAAGAGCCCAACGAACCCAGAGTAAAAAACTGAGCAGCATTTTGTAATGTTTTTTTTTTTGTTCCTCGTATATAGCAATTATGTGGGAAAATGTATACATGGAAAAATCGGTATGAAAGACACCTATGTATTTCTGAAATGGGAACAAATTACAGAGTTAAGAAACAGTGCATATTTGCACATTTTCGAAATTGTGAATACTCATACTTGCATGAGAATTATTGGTCATTTTTCAAAATGACTTTTTTTTTACACAATGTCTTTCATTTGGAAGGGAGAAATGCATCAAAAATCAATAGGTAATAACAGTTGCTTTACAAATCTGAACTACCCTAAGTCTCCCGATAAAAATGGTACCTCACTTGTGTGGGTAGGCATAGTGCCCATGACAGGAAGTGGCTCAAAACCTAAGGTGAACACACCACATTTTCACACTGAAAAGTGACTAGCTGTAGTTTTTGAACCCTAGCTCTGCCGACACCTAGGGAAACCTAGCAAACCTATACATTTTTGAAAACTAGACACCCAAGGGAATCCAGGATGGGGTGACTTGACTGCCTCCCACCGTGGTCTGTTACCCAGAATCCCTTGCAAACGTAAAAAATTGACAAAAAAAACACATTTTCCCCACATTTCTGTGATGGAAAGTTCTGGAATCTGCGTGGATTCACAAATTTCCACCCACCCCACGTTCCCCAAAGTCCTACGAGAAAAATGGTACCTCACTTGTGCGGGTCGACCTAGTGCCCGCGACAGGAAACGGCGCAAAACGCAACGTGGTCACACCTCAATTTTGCAGTGAAAAATGACCCTTTTTTGGCAAAGTGACGAGCTATTGTTTTTGAACCCTAGCCCTGCCGGCACCTAGGGAAATCTAGCAAACCTATACACTTTTGAAAACTAGACAACTAGGGGAATCCAGGATGGGGTGACTTGACTGCCTTCCACCATGGTCTGTTACCCAGAATCCCCTGCAAACGTAAAAAATTGACAAAAAAACACATTTTCCCCATATTTCTGTTATGGAAAGTTCTGGAATCTGCGTGGATCCACAAATTTTCACCCACCCCGCGTTCCCCATAGTCCTACGAGAAAAATGGTACCTCACTTGTGCGGGTCGGCATAGTGCCCGCGACAGGAAACGGTGCAAAATGCAACGTGGTCACACCTCAATTTTGCAGTGTAAAATGACCCCTTTTTGGCAAAGTGACTAGCTGTAGTTTTTGAACCCTAGCCCTGCCGGCACCTAGGGAAACCTAGCAAACCTATACATGTTTTAAAACTAGACACCCAGGGGAATCCAGGATGGGGTGACATGACTGCGTCCCACCATGGTCTGTTACCCAGAATCCCTTGCAAACGTAAAAAATTGACAAAAAAAACACATTTTCCCCACATTTCTGTGATGGAAAGTTCTGGAATCTGCGTGGATCCACAAATTTGCACCAACGCCACGTTCCCCAAAGTCCTACAAAAAAAATGGTACCTCACTTGTGCAGGTCGGCATAGTGCCCGCGACAGGAAACGGCGCAAAACGCAACGTAGTCACACCTCAATTTTGCAGTGAAAAATGACCCCTTTTTGGCAAAGTGACTAGCTGTAGTTTTGGAACCCTAGCCCTGCCAACACCTAGGGAAACCTAGCAAACCTATACATTTTTGAAAACTAGACACCCAGGGGAATCCAGGATGAGGTGACTTGACTGCCTCCCACCATGGTCTGTTACCCAGAATCCCTTGCAAACGTAAAAAATTGACAAAAAAAAACACATTTTCCCCACATTTCTGTGATGGAAAGTTCTGGAATCTGCATGGATCCACAAATTTCCACCCACCCCACGTTCCCCAAAGTCCTACAAGAAAAATGGTACCTCACTTGTGCGGGTCGGCATAGTGGCCGCGACAGGAAACGGCGCAAAACGCAATGTGGTCACACCTCAATTTTGCAGTGAAAAATGACCCTTTTTTGGCAAAGTGACTAGCTGTAGTTTTTGAACCCTAGCCCTGCCGGCACCTAGGGAAACCTAGCAAACTTATTCATTTTTGAAAACTAGACACCCAGGGGAATCCAGGATGGGGTGACTTGACTGCCTCCCACCATGGTCTGTTACACAGAATCCCTTGCAAACGTAAAAAATAGACAAAAAAAACACATTTTCCCCACATTTCTGTGATGTAAAGTTCTGGAATCTCTGTGGATCCACAAATTTGCACCCACCCCGCGTTCCCCAAAGTCCTATGAGAAAAATGGTACCTCCCTTGTGCGGGTCGGCCTAGTGCCCCGAGAGTAAACGGCGCAAAACGCAACGTGGTCACACCTCAATTTTGCAGTGAAAAATGACCCCTTTTTGGCAAAGTGACGAGCTGTAGTTTTTGAACCCTAGCCCTGCCGGCACCTAGGGAAACCTAGCAAACCTATACATTTTTGAAAACTAGACATCCAGGGGAATCCAGGATGGGGTGACTTGACTGCCTCCCACCATGGTCTGTTACACAGAATCCCTTGCAAACGTAAAACATTGACAAAAAAACACATTTTCCCCACATTTCTGTGATGGAAAGTTCTGGAATCTGCGTGGATCCACAAATTTTCACTCACCCCGCGTTCCCCAAAGTCCTACGAGAAAAATGGTACCTCACTTGTGCGGGTCGGCATAGTGGCCGCAACAGGAAACGGCGCAAAACGCAACGTGGTCACACCTCAATTTTGCAGTGAAAAATGACCCTTTTTTGGCAAAGTGACTAGCTGTAGTTTTTTAACCCTAGCCCTGCCGGCACCTAGGGAAACCTAGCAAACCTATACATTTTTGAAAACTAGACACCCAGGGGAATCCAGGATGGGGTAACTTGACTGCCTCCCACCATGATCTGTTACCCAGAATCCCTTGCAAACGTAAAACATTGACAAAAAAACACATTTTCACCACATTTCTGTGATGGAAAGTTCTGGAATCTGCGTGGATCAACAAATTTGCACCCACCCCACGTTCCCCAAAGTCCTGCGAGAAAACTGGTACCTCACTTGTGCGGGTCGGCCTAGTGCCCGCGACAGGAAACGGCGCAAAACGCAACGTGGTCACACCTCAATTTTGCAGTGAAAAATGACCCTTTTTTGGCAAAGTGACTAGCTGTAGTTTTTGAACCCTAGCCCTGCCGGCACCTAGGGAAACCTAGCAAACCTATACATGTTTTAAAACTAGACACCCAGGGGAATCCAGGATGGGGTGACTTGACTGCCTCCCACCATGGTCTGTTACCCAGAATCCCTTGCAAACGTAAAAAATTGACAAAAAAAAACACATTTTCCCCACATTTCTGTGATGGAAAGTTCTGGAATCTGCATGGATCCACAAATTTCCACCCACCCCGCGTTCCCCAAAGTCCTACAAGAAAAATGGTACCTCACTTGTGCGGGTCGGCATAGTGGCCGCGACAGGAAACGGCAAAAAACGCAATCTGGTCACACCTCAATTTTGCAGTGAAAAATGACCCTTTTTTGGCAAAGTGACTAGCTGTAGTTTTTGAACCCTAGCCCTGCCGGCACCTAGGGAAACCTAGCAAACTTATTCATTTTTGAAAACTAGACACCCAGGGGAATCCAGGATGGGGTGACTTGACTGCCTCCCACCATGGTCTGTTACCCAGAATCCCTTGCAAACGTAAAAAATTGACAAAAAAAAATACATTTTCCCCACATTTCTGTGATGGAAAGTTCTGGAATCTGCATGGATCCACAAATTTCCACCCACCCCGCGTTCCCCAAAGTCCTACAAGAAAAATGGTACCTCACTTGTGCGGGTCGGCATAGTGGCCGCGACAGGAAACGGCGCAAAACGCAATGTGGTCACACCTCAATTTTGCAGTGAAAAATGACCCTTTTTTGGCAAAGTGACTAGCTGTAGTTTTTGAACCCTAGCCCTGCCGGCACCTAGGGAAACCTAGCAAACTTATTCATTTTTGAAAACTAGACACCCAGGGGAATCCAGGATGGGGTGACTTGACTGCCTCCCACCATGGTCTGTTACACAGAATCCCTTGCAAACGTAAAAAATAGACAAAAAAAACACATTTTCCCCACATTTCTGTGATGTAAAGTTCTGGAATCTCTGTGGATCCACAAATTTGCACCCACCCCGCGTTCCCCAAAGTCCTATGAGAAAAATGGTACCTCCCTTGTGCGGGTCGGCCTAGTGCCCCGAGAGTAAACGGCGCAAAACGCAACGTGGTCACACCTCAATTTTGCAGTGAAAAATGACCCCTTTTTGGCAAAGTGACGAGCTGTAGTTTTTGAACCCTAGCCCTGCCGGCACCTAGGGAAACCTAGCAAACCTATACATTTTTGAAAACTAGACATCCAGGGGAATCCAGGATGGGGTGACTTGACTGCCTCCCACCATGGTCTGTTACACAGAATCCCTTGCAAACGTAAAAAATTGACAAAAAAACACATTTTCCCCACATTTCTGTGATGGAAAGTTCTGGAATCTGCGTGGATCCACAAATTTTCACTCACCCCGCGTTCCCCAAAGTCCTACGAGAAAAATGGTACCTCACTTGTGCGGGTCGGCATAGTGGCCGCAACAGGAAACGGCGCAAAACGCAACGTGGTCACACCTCAATTTTGCAGTGAAAAATGACCCTTTTTTGGCAAAGTGACTAGCTGTAGTTTTTTAACCCTAGCCCTGCCGGCACCTAGGGAAACCTAGCAAACCTATACATTTTTGAAAACTAGACACCCAGGGGAATCCAGGATGGGGTAACTTGACTGCCTCCCACCATGATCTGTTACCCAGAATCCCTTGCAAACGTAAAACATTGACAAAAAAAACACATTTTCACCACATTTCTGTGATGGAAAGTTCTGGAATCTGCGTGGATCAACAAATTTGCACCCACCCCACGTTCCCCAAAGTCCTGCGAGAAAACTGGTACCTCACTTGTGCGGGTCGGCCTAGTGCCCGCGACAGGAAACGGCGCAAAACGCAACGTGGTCACACCTCAATTTTGCAGTGAAAAATGACCCTTTTTTGGCAAAGTGACTAGCTGTAGTTTTTGAACCCTAGCCCTGCCGGCACCTAGGGAAACCTAGCAAACCTATACATTTTTGAAAACTAGACACCCGGCGGCTTCCAGGGAGGTATGGCTTGCGTGGGTCCCCCAACGTTTCCTTACCCAGAATCCCCTGCAAACCTCAATTTTAGCTGAAAAAATCACTTTTTTCACACATTTTGGGGTGGGAAAGTTGTGGCATCACGGGCTCACACAAATTTACCACCACCAAGTGTTCCCCCAGGTCTCCTGGTAAAAATGGGGCCTCACGTGTGTGGGAGGCCCAAGTACCCGCGGCAGGCAAGGGCCCAAAACGTAGTGAGGCGACATCAAAATGGCCTATCGCAAAACCACCTGGTTTTGCAAGGGGGGTCACTTGGGTTTTTGACCCGGTGCTCGGCGGCCATCTAGGGAAACCTACCAAACCCATGCATTTCTGAAAACTAGACACCCGGCGGCTTCCAGGGAGGTATGGCTTGCGTGGATCCCCCAACGTTCACTTACCCAGAATCCCCTGCAAACCTCAATTTTAGCTGAAAAAATCACTTTTTTCACACATTTTGGGGTGGGAAAGTTGTGGCATCACCGGGCTCACACAAATTTACCACCACCCAGCGTTCCCCCAGGTCTCCCGGTAAAAATGGTGCCTCACTTGTGTGGGAGGCCCAAGTACTCGCGGCAGGCAAGAGCCCAAAACGTAGTGAGGCGACATTAAAATGGCCTATCGCAAAACCACCTGGTTTTGCAAGGGGGGTCACTTGGATTTTTGACCCGGTGCTCGGCGGCCATCTAGAGAAACCTACCAAACCCACACATTTCTGAAAACTAGACACCCGGCGGCTTCCAGGGAGGTATGGCTTGCGTGGATCCCCCAACGTTTCCTTACCCAGAATCCCCTGCAAACCTCAATTTTAGCTGAAAAAATCACTTTTTTCACACATTTTGGGGTGGGAAAATTGTGGCATCACCGGGCTCACACAAATTTTCCACCACCCAGCATTCCCCCAGGTCTCCCGGTAAAAATGGTGCCTCACTTGTGTGGGAGGCCCAAGTACCCGCGGCAGGCAAGGGCCCAAAACGTAGTGAGGCGACATCAAAATGGCCTATCGCAAAACCACCTGGTTTTGCAAGGGGGGTCACTTGGGTTTTTGGCCCGGTGCTCGGCGGCCATCTAGGGAGACGTACCAAACCCATGAATTTCTGAAAACTAGACACCCGGCGGCTTCCAGGGAGGTATGGCTTGCGTGGATCCCCCAACGTTTCCTTACCCAGAATCCCCTGCAAACCTCAATTTTAGCTGAAAAAATCACTTTTTTCACACATTTTGGGGTGGGAAAGTTCGTAATAATTGAAAGGGCGAGGAACTGAACCATTGACTCACAGCTCGTGAGCTGTAAAGCCACGACAAGGCACCAACCGCGGGCCCATCACATAACAAAACTCACACCAGCACACAGCGCCATTCAAGGGCCCATCACTTTCACACGCCCACAATCCAGACGCAGCACTACACAGGCTGATGGATTGCGTGGAGTGGCACTCAGCTAGCAGTGTGTGTAGTGACCAGCAGAAAGTCACTACTCACACACAGCCAGCCGAGCTCCAGTCCACACACACCGCTAGCAGAGTGCCAGTCCACACACACCGCTAGCAGAGCGCCAGTCCACACACACCGCTAGCAGAGCGCCAGTCCACGCACAACGCCAGCCAAGCGCCAGTCCAGGCACACCGCCAGCCAATCGCCAGTCCAGGCACACCGGCAGCCAATCGCCAATCCATGCACACCGCCAGCCAAGCTCCAGTCCACGGACACCACCAGCCAAGCACCAGTCCGCACACATCACCAGTCCACGCACACCACCAGCCAAGTACCAGTCCACGCACACCGCCAGCCAAGCACCATTCCACGCACACCGCCTGCCAAGCTCCAGTCCACGCACACCACCAGCCAAGCACCAGTCCGCACACACCACCAGTCCACGCACACCGCCAGCCAAGTACCAGTCCACGCACACCGCCAGCCAAGCTCCAGTCCACGCACACCACCAACCACGCACCAGTGCACGCACACCGCCAGTCCATGCACACCGCCAGTCCACGCACACCGCCAGCCACGCACCATTCCACGCACACCACCAACCAAGTGCCAGTCCACACACACCAACAGCCAAGCGCAAGCCTACACACACCACCATCACATTTAGGATTTTTTTAGAAAAAAATAAAAACACAAACAAATCGCAAATAGATACAAATCTTCTAACAGAAAATCAGCAACTAAATACATTGCACTAACACCAACCTTGAAACAGAATCAAATTATCCAAAGAATACAGACCAGGCAGTTCACTTTACCACTCATGAATGCTCCCAAAAATTATTTTGCGTGTGGTACACTCTAGAACAAGCAGGGACACACAGTGCAGGATGAGAAGGACAGTCGAGGCAGTACATACGACTCTCCTTCCGCGTACCTCTTCGCCAACAGACTCTACATCTCCTACTGGGAAAATCTTTTGAGGGTGTGGGAGGAATGTGATCTGGAAAGTGGCGATCTTTCAATCTAGCAACATCCTCCACCATTCCAACTCTAGGAACACTTGCCTGTTCCACTACAACAAGGCTGCCTATTACAGACTCCTGAAACTTAGCAAAAGTCATCTTTGACTCAGGGCAAGAATCCTGGAACACAACCAAAGCATTAAACATTGCCAAGTGGAAAAGATGGATAGCCAACTTCTTGTACCAACTGTAAGCCTTACGAAGAGCAGTGTAAGGTTCCAACCTCTGATCTACTCTGTCAACACCACCCATGTGCCTATTATAGTCTAAAATGCACACAGGTTTGCGCGCTTCAGCGACCTGACCCCAAACAGTCACAGGTGCAGTGCTTTCATCATGGATGGTAGTCAGCATGTAGACATCTCTCCTGTCTGAAAACTTCACAGCAAGAAGCTCCTGGCAACGCAACGCACTGCACTGTCCCCGCACAAGCTTTTGACAAACAAGTTCTTTCGGGAAACCTTTACGGTTAGAGTGGATTGTGCCACAAGCAACACTGTCCACTTTGGCCAATTCCCTGAACAACCGCACACCAGTGTAGAAGTTGTCTACATATAAATGGTGGCCTTTGTTAAAAAATCCTCTACCAAGTTCCCAAACAATTTTCTCAGTCACTCCAAAAGTGGACGGACAACCAGGGAGGTTAATCCTAGATTCCTTACCGGTGTACACCCTGAAATTAGAGACATATCCAGTCCTACTGTCACACAGCATATACAGCTTTATTCCATAGCGTGCCCTCTTACTAGGAATGTATTGCTTAAAAACCAAGCGGCCCTTGAACAACACCAAAGACTCATCCACTGCAATTTCTTTCCCAGGGACATAAATCTCCGAAAATCGATCAACAAAGTGATCAATGACAGGCCTAATCTTAAAAAGACGGTCACACTCAGGGTGATCTCGTGGCAACGCTAAACCATTATCAACAAAATGCATCATCCGAAGCAGAAGCAAATACCTGTCACGACTCATGACTGCCGGAAAAATAGACTTTGCCATCAAGGGACTGCTAGACCAATATGAAGACATTGATGGCTTCCTTAGCAAGCCCATCAAAAAAGTTAAACCCAAGAACTTCTTCATCTCTTCAACATTTGTGGGAGTCCACCGGGTAGCTCTAGAGTATGGCTTAAGACTGGCACTGTTGTCCCTCAAAAACTGTTCGGCATACAAATTAGTCTGCTCAACAATCTCTGCCAAAAACACATCGTCCATAAACAACTGAAAAAAATTTACCGGCAAAAAGTTTTCAATATTCACTCTAGACCCTGGAACACCAGTAAACTCTGACAATGCCGGCTGCACCATGCCAGAGGCAACCCAGAGGTCATCACTTTCAAAGGGAAGCCTTGCAGCCCCAGCCTGCAGCCCATATGCCTCTTGCCGCACTACACCAACGGGAAGCCTTGCAGCCCCAGGCTGCAGCCCAGAAGCCTCTTGCCGCACTACACCAACGGGAAGCCTTGCAGCCCCAGGCTGCAGCCCAGATGCCTCTTGCCGCACTATCGGCACATCAGTCTCCTCCTCTAACACAGGCACTTCATCCGCACTAAGAGTATCTTCATCATCCGATTACTCCATACAGAGAGAAAACTCACTGCCAGAATCGTCCCCTGCCTCTTCTCCCTCAGATGCAGAGTCAGTCTCTGAACCATGGTCAGAGGAAGACTCAAACAGCAAACCAACAACCTGCTGAGCAGTAATCCTGCGGCTAGCCATTATACTTACTAAGATAGAAGACTGCACAAACAAGTCAACAACAACCAACAATGTGCAAACCAAGTAAGTAAAGAAATGTGTACCTTTATCACAAAGATCAATGTACTCAAAAACTATACAATTCAATTACAAGAGACAGCTACACTCACCAGAAACCAACTCTGCAGTGACACAGCAAAAACCAACGATATCCAACTAGAAAGAAGAAAAAAAAAAATTACTCACAAGACAACAAAATACACATCGAGCACCAATGCAAAAAGTTTTTGACACTCAAAAAACAAACATACTGCTATTATTACACCATTTGCAAAAAACATTCATCCAGAGAAATCAAACACATTTACATTGTACAAAAAAAAGTCTCTTACCAAACTACACAAACAGCAGAACCACCAGTAACAACACGGCAAACTGAAAAGAGCAAAAGCCTTCACCTAGAACAAAAAAGTAAAAAAAATACATTACTATTGCAATTCACTAAAAAAATATAACAATAAACATTATAACATGCTATGTTACTACCCAAATGGTCAATCGGGTTGTGTGCCAGGTGGGGCAGAAAACAACAGGAAAAAAAAAGGCTACTCTGTCCCGGGGCGGATTGGCCAAATACATATTATAAAAATTGCACCCTGGAAGCGACACTTGCCAAAGGGGTCACTTCCATTTTTATTTACACTAATTCCCTGGTGTCTAGTGGGCTTTTCTGCCCCCCCCTGGGGCCAGAAACGGACCGAAAGTCGACCGATCTGCCCCCAGGGGGGGCAGAAAAGTCTTCCAGAAAATTATGCCCCCAAGGAAGCGACCCTTGCCCAAGGGGTCGCTCCCTAAATGAATAACAAGACATCCTTGGTGTCTGGGGGTAGAAACGGACCAAAAGTCGACCGATCTGCCCCCGGGGGGGGCAGAAAGTCTTACCATATATTATGCCCCCTAGGAAGCGACCCTTGCCCAAGGGGTCGATTCCGAACTGAATAACAAGACATCCCTGGTGTCTAGTGGGCTTTTCTGCCCCCCCCCTGGGGGCATAAACGGACCGAAAGTCGACCGATCTGCCCCCAGGGGGGGCAGAAAAGTCTGAGCATAAATTATTCCCCCTAGGAAGCGACCCTTGCCCAAGGGGTCATTTCCCAACTGAAGAAATAGACATCCCTGGTGTCTAGTGGGGCATCCCTGCTCCACAATCGCGACGCTGTGCGCGATCGTGGGACAGGAATGCCCAGCATTGAGACATCAGGGGAGAGGAAATACTCTTTCCTCTCCCCCGATGCCTCAAGGCCTCCGAATTCCGCCACACCGCAGCCAAACACCTACCCTCTCCGTTGGACGCGCTGGAAGAAATGAATTCCAGCGCGTCCAATGCTTCCTGATGATGTCGGCGCGCGCTGTGCGCGCTGACGTCATCAGGAAGCATGGGGGGGCTCGGGGGTGGCAGCGGAAACTCTTGCGCTGCCATCCCCCTCTGTGGGGGCACGATCGATGCCCCAGGGGGGGAGCGCCAGCGCTTCCCCCAGGGGCTGTGCTCATGACGGAGCGGTTCCGTCATGAGCACAGGCCAACCGATGCTCATGACGGAACTGCTCCGTCATGAGCATCGAAGGGGTTAATAAAAATATAAAGTTTGAAAATAGTTTATCGTTTATATATTTATTATTATAAAAAATAAAGTTTGAAAAAAAAATAATAATGTTTTTGGTTGTTCTCTTAACTGCTGTGTGACTCTTTCTTGTTCTTATAACTGTTATTTGATGGAGTCCACCATGGTGGTAAATTTTGGGGCACTTATCGCTGGAATACTAGTGATATCTGTAGTTTGCACCAACTTCTGAATAGTGTGTTAGATTTAAATCAACTTTACTTCCGTTAAAGTGCTGATAATGAAATGGAGAGTAGCTGTTCCCGTGCAAAAAGACATGAGGTGCACCTTTGCAATTTATTCTAAATACTAAAATCCTGTATTGTATTGCACTGAGGTATTGGCTGCACTTACAGTGTACACACAAAATCTATTAAGAAATCTCATTGTATTTATATTGATTGGGAATAGTGCGTCAGGTGCTGGATCTTGACGAGATACACTGCTCAGTTCGTATATTGTTCTGCATACGAAAAAAATCACATCACAACTTTCACACTAATTGCAATGCGAAACAAATTCCGGCGATAAGACACGTTAGCACCAGGGATTTTACACCTGCTTTCTTCTGGTGTTAAGCAGGACAACTACCTGCACCATGAAACGGAACACAGCCAAGAGCCACACCAGAACACCCACAGGTGCCATAAAGTCAATGAGCATGATACAGGGATAAAGTGGCATGTACCACCTCCAAACGGCACTGTGATGTTGTTGTTGGAATGATGCAGGACATGCGCAAATAGGCATTACAATGGCGTGCCGTACGAGTGCACGTGATACAACAGCTCACCGTACAAAAGTGTGGGGGCTCGTGGGAGGGAGGAGCAGCCGTTTGGAAACATAACACACAGTGAACTCGACCATGTGCCACATGCTGGGCACCTCATCCATGATGACCACGGTCGCGGACATCCCACAACACCAACGACTGGCCTTTGTACACATCCTGTATGAATGCAGCATGGTTTTCACTTCTATGCTCGTTCAGTGGTGTGATGTTGGCGGGTTGTGTGACTTGTGCTCCTTGTTGTTGTGTTTCATTTTGGCCATTGTTTGTCTATACTTGTGCTGTACCTAATTGTGCATGTGTGCCATTCTGCCCATCTCCCCTCATCCCCCCCACTCCCTGCTTCTTCCTTTTCCTGGTGCTGTTGTGTCTATAATTTTGTTGCTGCACACATAAATACATGTAAAGAATAAATTAGAATAGTTCCTTGATTCTTTTAGGTTTCAAAACTTCTCTATTGGTTTCTTTTTAATTTTCCATATGAACCGTTTTTTTAATATTCAACAACACATAGAAGTCAGAAGTGCAACGTATTCTATCAACACACTTTCTAGAACAGTCTACAACACGTGCAGGTTAAAAGTTCATCAATTTTTTAAAACTTTACGATATTTTTTTGTAACATTTTCTTGAACATTTAATGACACGTGCAGGTTAAAATTTGACGATTGTTTTAAGTTCGAACAGTGCCTTCCAAATGCAAGTAGCAGGTGTGGTTGAGCTGAGCAAATTTTATCCTATGATATGTACTCCACGTTGAAACTGCTTTTTCTTAATCAATCACAAAGATGCTTTTCCACAAAACTAATGTGCACCCTACTTTTAAAAAAGAATGCTTTTCATGATATCTTCAGAGACAAGTTATAGATAGGAATTAGCATTTAAAAAAACCTTTGAAATTCACTGAAAAAACCATAGGTTTCATGCACGTTATAGTTAGGAATTGGCATTTACAAAACCTTTGAAATTAACTGAAAAAACCAAAGGTTTCAGGGGCGTTATAGTTAGGAATTGGCATTTAAAAAACCTTAGAAATTCACTGACAAAACCATAGGTTTGAGGGGTGTTATAGTTAGCTGGACATTTCCCTCGTACAAAACCATTGAAATTCCCCTGTTATAGTTAGTTCAGCTAACTATAACTCGCGCCCCCGCAATGCACTGCTGATGACGTCACATATTACATCACTCATGACATGGTCAGTGACATCACTGATGACATCACTGATGACATCTCAAATGACATCACTGATGACATCACTGATGACATCATCCAGTGACTGTGTGTTTCTGTAAATTTTAAATATGTTTTATATATTTATAGTGAAAGGCCTGTGGAAGAATGAGTGGCTGTACAAGTGTGTGAATGGATGATTTTCTAGGTGCGTAACTGACTCTATAAGTGAGTCATTAAATGTATCTTACTGCAGACTAGTGAACAAACTGTGTGAATGTCTGTATGTTTCTGTCTGTTGGTGTATAAGTGGCTGCATGGTTTTATGAATAGCTATATGAGTGTCTATATGGGTTATCGATTGGTTGTCTGAGTATCTGTATGGGTGCCTGAGTGTTTGTGTGGGTAGGCTGTGTGTGACTCTGTGCATAGATGAGTGAGTGGGTGATTCTATGGGTGCATGGTTTTAAGAGTGCATCTGTGATGAACTGTATGGTTGAGTGAGTGTATGTATGGGTGTGTTAGGAATTGAATGTATATCTCAGTGGTACATTTGTGACTAACTACATATGTGAAAGGCAGTATATATGCGTGTAAGAGTATATAAGTGGGTATATGTGAGAGTGTGTGATTGTGAGAGTGGCTGTACGGATGAGTGTGTGCTTGTATCAATGATTGTATAAGAGCGTAAGAATGTGGTACTATTTTTATGAGTAAGTGAACTTGAGTGTGTATAACTGGATAGGTGAGTAAATGGGAGTGTGATTAATTATTTGCATGACTGACTAGGTGTGACAGTACCTCTATGGATGATTGGTGGTGTGTGAGTGTCTATGTAGGTGTATAAATGCATATGATAGTCTTGTACGGAGTGACTGTAAGTATGAGTGACTGTACATGTGAATGAGTGGAGGTGTATGTAGACCTAAGAGTTAATAAGTGGGTATGTAGTTATTGGTATTGGAGTATCTATGGTTTTCAGAATGGACGTCTGAAAGTTTGAGTTCGTGTATCAACGGTTAAATTAGGGTGTGAGAAGATGCAGTAATTTATCACATGGATGATGTCATCAGTGATGTCATCAGTGATGTCATTTGAGATGTCATCAGGGATGTCATGAGTGATGTCACTGACCATGTCATGAGTGATGTAATATGTGACGTCATCAGCAGTGCATTGCGGGGGCGCAAGTTATAGTTAGCTGAGCTAACTATAACAGGGGAATTTCAATGGTTTTGTACGAGGGAAATGTCCAGCTAACTATAACACCCCTGAAACCTATTGTTTTTTCAGTGAATTTCTAAGGTTTTTTAAATGCCAATTCCTAACTATAACACCCCTGAAACCTTTGGTTATTTCAGTGAATATATATATATATATTCACAAACAGCTTCCTTCTCAGGAGACCAAGTGGTACGCACTCACAGGATTCTTTGTTTACCCCAATTTCCTTTATTTATTCAATAGCATCCAGTTTCAAGGAAATACCAACGCGTTTCGCTATCAACAGATAACTTGCTCACGGTTAATATTGTGCATTTGAATCACCCTATAAAAACATCTGATGCCAAACATGTGATTAATGATGTCACTCATTTGTTAAACCAGACTTCTGGTCTTTGTAGTCCTCAAGCCATGTAAGATGTTAACATGTTGTTTCAAAAATGACATTAACGTATCCCCAATTTCATGTATATTTTCTTCAATTAAACTTACCGCTTCATAATAAGACCTAACTAATGCTGTCTATTTACCATAAATTGCGGAAATCGGAGCTCCGATTTATAGAGGTTTAACGAATGTGCAGGTTAAATTAAACAACTAGGAACTCATCACTTTTTGTATAAAATGACGAAAGTGCGGCTGCACAATTTTGTCTGAAATAAGAACATCGTAGATTGTGTAAATCGATCCCAATAAAGAACAGAGAAGTTAATAAAGTTCGAGTTGAAACTTGTGAATAAAAAATAAAAACCAAAAACTGTCTCCTTCCGCTCGGTGAGAGCCGATTAGGAAAATAAAATACATTATGGCAGAACGAATGTCATGGATAAATGGATAAAAATAGGATATAAAAAATACGATGAATTAAGTGAAGAAAATATGCATGAAATTGGGGATACGTTAATGTCATTTTTGAAACAACATGTTAACATCTTACATGGCTTGAGGACTACAAAGACCAGAAGTCTGGTTTAACAAATGAGTGACATCATTAGTCACATGTTTGGCATCAGATGTTTTTATAGGGTGATTCAAATGCACAATATTAACCGCGATCAAGTTATCTGTTGATAGCGAAACGCGTTGGTATTTCCTTGAAACTGGATGCTATTGAATAAATAAAGGAAATTGGGGTAAACAAAGAATCCTGTGAGTGCGTACTACTTGGTCTCCTGAGAAGGAAGCAGTTGGTGAATAAATTAAGGCATGGCTCTGCTGCAGTTTTGCAGCGGATAAAGAATCGTCAGGGCTCTACTTGAATGGAGCCGAATTGTAGAAATTTATATATATATATATATTCACTGAAACAACCATAGGTTTTACAGACGTTATAGTTAGGAATTTGCATTTAAAAAACCTTAGAAATTCAGTGAAAAAACCATAGGTTTCAGGGACGTTATAGTTAGTTGGACATTTGACTCATATAAAACCAGAGAAATTCGCCTGTTATAGTTAGTTGAGCTAACTATAACTCACGCCCCTGCAATGTACTGCTGATGACATCACATATTACATCACTCATGACATGGTCAGTGACATCACTGATGACATCTCAAATGACATCACTGATGACATCATCCACGTGAAAATCAGATGCACCTGATCAGACCCTAATATAACACTTGATACACCCAGTCTAAAATACAGACTATAATTTTCAAAACTGTGAACACACCAATACTACTTAGTGCATATCCATTCTCTAATTTGTAGGTCTACACACATCCATTAATTCACCTATACAGTCACTCATACATACAGTCATCCATCAATACAGCATTATCATATCCAGTCACATATCAATACAGATACTCACACACAGCCTCTCAGTCTTAGAGTTATTCACACACCTAGTCAGTAATGGAAATAATCAATAACACGTTCATTTACTCACCTGTACAGTTATATACATACCACATCACTTATTTAAACATATACTAACACATACTTACACTTTAATACAATAACTAATACAAGGACACACTGATCCATACAGGCACTCTCACAATAATTCATTCTCACATAAAGTCATTTAAAGACGTTATAGTTAGTTGGACATTTGACTCATATAAAACCAGAGAAATTCGCCTGTTATAGTTAGTTGAGCTAACTATAACTTGCTCGCCTGCAATGCACTACAGATGACGTCACATATTACATCACTCATGACATGGTTAGTGACATCACTCATAACATCACTGATGACATCTCAAATCACATCACTGATGACATCATCCAGTGAATGTGTGTTTCTGTAAAGTTTAAATATTTTTCATATATATCTATGCCAAGGTCTTTTCAAGAATAAGTCGATGTAAAAGTGCCTGAATACATTATTTAGTAGATGCATAACTGACTCTATAAGTCACTGATTGAATGTATGTTACTGAATGCATGGATTAGTGACTAGACTGTGTGAATGTCTCTCTTAGTCTCTCACTTGGTGTGTAAGCAGGTGCATGGCTTGGTGAGTAGCTACATCAGTGTGTATATGTATTTTTCATTGATTGTATGAGTATCTGTATGGGAGTCTGACTGTCTATGTGGGTGTGTGGGTGCTGTCTGACTCTGTGCATACATGTCTGAATGGCCGACTCACTGGTTCTATAGATTCAAAAGTGCATCTCAGAAGGGCTGTATAGATATCTGACTGTCTGAACAGGTGTGTTCATTAGCGAATTGATGTCTCAGTTGTATATATGTGAGTAACTATATATGTTTTTACACACTATAAGTGAGTGTTGGGGTGTATAATTGACTACGTGAAAGACAGTGATTGCAAGAGTGTCTACATACACGAATGTGTACATGTATTAGTGATTGTATAAGAGATTGTATAAGAGAGTAAGAATGTGATAGTATCTATATAAATAAGGAAAGTAATGTGTGTATAAATAAGGCAGGTGTTGTGTATATATCTGCATAGGTGAGTACATGGATGTATTATTGATTTTTGGCATGACTGAATAGATGTGTGAGTAACTTTATGGATCAGTAGCAATGTATATATACGTTTATGAGTGGATATTATACTGATGTAATGATGAGTGACACCATGTATAAGTGACTGTATCAGTGTATATCTGGCTCACAATATATAGATAGGAATTGCGATTCTCCTATTAACATGACCAGAGAATCTGGATTTCATTAAAGACACGGAGGCTATCATTATGCATTAATCCTTTAATGCAGTCACAGACAGCCGCACTACATCATAAACAAGAAAGTTCTAGAATGTAGAGAGTAGGGTACAAGTGGCATGAGGCACAAACAGACTGCCTCTTTTAAATGCAAACGAGTAGATAAAGTCCAGAGATGAGATCCAGGATGAACTAGAAGATGAAGGTAACAAGAGGTCCGAAGCGAAGAAGGCTGGAGAATGGAGATTATCCAGAATTATCTGAAAAAGAGAATAAATGTCAAAATGCGAAATAAAAAGCAAACGTAAATTGCAAAGCATGAACTGATATCAACATATCAAAATGCAGATTATAAACATACAAATCGTAAATGAAACCTCAAAGGGTGTGGCTAGGGGCGGGATAATGATAGCCTCCGTGTCTTTAATGAAATCCAGATTCTCTGGTCATGTTAATAGGAGAATCGCAATTTCATTACAAGAGTGGAGGCTACATTATGCATGTTGGTAGCCACGAAGTACCACATCAGACATATGTTCCACAGGTTTACAGTAATGACGAGCAAAGGTTGAAGCATTAGACCAATCAGCAGCTTTAAGAATATCATCCAATTTGCCACCAGACCAGAAGGATTTGCTTGCCATAGCACCTCTGAGAGAATGAGCTTGGAATTTGGAGAGATCAATGCCGACCAGATTCATAACAGACTTGACCCATCTAGCTATGGAGGAGGAAGAAACTGGTCTAAAGGGTTTAACAAAAGATAAAAGGAGTTGCTTGGCATCTAAAGGACGAAGGTCTTTCATTCTCAAGTCATATTCTCTCATGCAGTCTATGACGCACAATTTCTTACAAAGGTCGAAACGAGGATAATAAATTGAGTCAGACATAGTTTTAGTCCTTCTGAACAAGTCAAATTTAACTCCAAACATATCATAGGATCTATAAGAAATATCAAGGCATCTCACATCTGAAACTCTATGACAGGAGATTAAACAAAGAAGGGTAGCGAGCTTAAGCGAGAGATATTTCCTGTTTAGGTAGGCGTTATCTGGCCAAGAGGAGAAAAGATCTAGGATAGCTTTCACGTCCCACATGTATTGGTACTTAGGTCTGGGGGGTCTTTTAAGTCTAATACTTTTCATAACTCTACAAACAATATTGTTCTTACCTACCGTCTTACCGTTGACAAGGGAATGTCCAGCAGAGATAGCTGATCTGTAGCAGTTAATTGACCTATAGGCTAATCCGCTATCGAATTGTTCGACAAGGAAATTAACTATATTGACGATAGGAGCCTCCAAGGGATCCAAATTCCTTTCCATGCACCAAGAAACCCATTTTTTCCAGATGTTGTTATATCTGTAGTGTGTTCCGGGAGCCCAAGATTCCCCGAGGAGAGAAAAAGCTGACGTCGAAAGGCCAGACAGTTCGTTGGATTGCCTGACACTTTCCAAGCAAGAAGGTTCAAATTCCCTGAAAAGATTAGGTGGTGATCTTCTCCGTCCGCGTTGGTGAGCAGACCCTTGTTCGCAGGAATGAGGAAGGGAACGTCGCAAGAAAGTTCGAGGGTGGTCAGGAACCATGCCTGAGACGGCCAGAATGGAGTTATCAGAATCAGGGAACACTGGTCCGATCTGACTTTCTGAAGGACTCTTTGAATCATGGCAAAGGGAGGAAATGCGTAACCCTGAAGGTTCAACCAGCATTGAAGAAAAGCGTTTACTGCCAGAGCACCCGGGTCTGGCATGCAGCTGAAATATTTTGGGAGTTGGAACGACAGTCTGCTGGCGAACAAGTCCACATCTAGTGGACCCCAAAAGAGAGAGAGAGTATTGAAGATGTTCGCATTGAGTTTCCAGTCGGTCCTGTCCGAGAGGAATCTTGAGTTCCAGTCTGCTGAGATATTCGACTTCCCAGGGAGATATTCTGCCTTCAGAGAAATCTTGTGTTCTAAGCAGAACATCCAGAGTTTTTTGGCTAAAGCCGACAAGTCTGCTGATTTCGTACCGCCGAGGCGATTGATATAAGATACTGCGGAAACGTTGTCCATTTTGAGGAGAACGGACCTGCCCTGAAGAGATTGTTTGAAGCTCATTAGGGCGTATAAACCGGCTGTAAGTTCTCGGAAGTTTATGTGGTGGGAAGACTCCGCAAGCGACCATGCGCCACCATTGTCTTGGTCGAGGAGACGAGTGCCCCAACCGTGGAGGCTGGCGTCTGATTCCGGGATGAATTCCGGGGCAGAGCCAAAAATTGCTCTCCCGTTCCAGGCGTCGAGATTGTCCAGCCACCATGAAAGTTCTGATCTGCCTTCTTCGTCCAAGGTCACAAAGTCCTCGTACTAGAGACCAGAATTGAGAGCTTTCCCTTTTAATCTCTGAAGAGCACGGTAGTTCAGAGGGCCCGAGAAGATAGCTTGAATGCTGGAAGAGAGGAGGCCTATAAGGCGGGCTAATTCCCTTAGGGTTAAAGAATCTTTCTTTAGGACATACCTGATTTCCTTCCTGATTTTGGCGATTTTCTTGGTAGGGAGAAGGAGGAGACAACGGGAGGTGTCCACCGTGAATCCGAGAAACTCTAGAGATTTCGAGGGAGTGAGGATAGATTTCTCTCTGTTTAGAACAAAACCGAGGCTCTCGATGAGATGTATGGAGACATTTAGGTCTCTCTGAATTTGGGAAAAGGATTGGGACATTATGAGGATGTCGTCTAGGTAAATAATAAGACGAATACCTCTCTCTCTGAGGATAGAAATGATAGTCCTCATAATTTTGGTAAAGCACCAGGGGCGGAGGAAAGTCCGCAGGGAAGAGCTTGGAATTGATATAGAAGATCTTTCCAGCTGAATTGTAGAAAACACTGGTGTTCCCGTGCCATAGGAATGGTAAAGTAAGCATCCTTGAGATCTAGTTTCACTAACCAATCTCCTTCTAGAAGAAGATCCCTTAGGAGGTGAATACCCTCCATTTTGAAATGTCTGTAAATTAAGTATTTGTTCACCTCTCAAAGGTTTATTACTGGTCTCCAACCTTTGTCTTTCTTTTGAACTAAGAAAAGGGTACTGATGAAGGTTTTTAAGGACCAGGGCACCTGTATAATAGCTCCCTTCGTAAGCATTGAAGAGATTTCCTCTTCGACAATTTTTTCGTGATCGAGCGAAAGAGTTAGGGGTTTTGGGGGATGAGATTGGAAGGGAGTCTGTATAAAGTCTATTTTGAAACCCTGGACAGTTTCGAGAACCCAGGGGTCTTGAGTTAGTGACGCCCAAACATGGTAGAAATGTTTCAGTCTGCCCCCAACTTGGGAAGAAGAGGAAAGATGAAGAGGAAGAGGAAGACTTACTTGGAAGGTTGGAGGAGTTTGGATTTCCTCGGGACCTGAAGCCTCTGTTGCGTGGTCCTCTTGCTCGATGAGGGAAGAATTGCTGATTTGAGGGGTAGAAGCCTCTACCGGAACCTCTGTAGGACGAGAAGGGCCGCTGGTTACTGCGGCCGGAAGAACGGCCCCTTCTTCCAGCCTGTCCAAAAAGGCTTGTGTTAAAAACACGTCTCATATTCGATTGAGCCCTATGAAGGGCGGTAAAGGTAGCAACATATTTTCCAATTGATTTGATGACGTCCTCGCCAAAGAGAAGTCCTTTAGGATTGTCTGAAGGTTCTTTTACCGCCAAGTCACTAAGCTTTGGGTTGATCTTAGAAAGGATAGTCCTCCTCCTTTCGGTGTTTAAGCTCGAATTGGCATTTCCGAGGAAGACAATAGCTCTTTGACTCCATCCGCGATGAGATTGATGTCAAGAGGCGTTCTGGAAATGTGAGACTCCTCAGCCAGGTCAAGGATTCTGGTGAGGGGGCCTAGGACATCCAGAAGGCGGTCCTGGCAGCCCTTAAGTGCTCTCTCCAGACCTCTTCTAGGGTCTTTGCCTAGCTTAAATAGGAAATTATTCAAGTCCAGATCAAGGTTGGGGGTTTGGGAGACCTTTTCGTGAATAGTAGGTCTCGGACACTCTGATCTGAGTGTATTCCTTGTCTCCCTTTCCAGTGAATTCCTTAACCATCTCTTAATAAACTTTGAAACGTGTTCCTGAGGGAACCATTTAGAACTGTTAGGATGGGAAAGAGTTAGGGGAGAGAACATTTCTTCCCCCAGAGGATTCAGAATAATATTGTCAGAAGAGGAGGGGGATTCTCCTTCACCAGGAAAGTTAAAGTCTATGTCTTGGTTCGGGTCATCTAAGTCCAAGACGACTTCGTCACGGGGATTATCAAAATGTTCTTCCTCTGAATCAGAGTCTGTGTCTGCGACATCCTTAGTAGCATAGCGGCTTGAACCGCGGAGGGTATTAGTCAAAGTTGTGCCGCTATGGACACCGGTCAGATTCGTGCCGCGAGGGGCAACGTTCTCATTCGAGGTGCGAGGGCCTCCCAACGTAAATGAGGTGCTAGGACCTCCCATGTCATCTGAGGTGCCACGACCTCCCATAGATAAGGAATGTTCGCAGTTTTTGTTTTTTTTACTTTTTTTGCCCTCGGTTACAATGTCGATGGAACGACCATCTAGATCAGAGGGAAAAGGTCTTTTGGTAGACATCACCTCTTTTAGAGTTGAAAGCATGCAGGAACGCATCTCTTTCTGCAAGAATTCTTTAAAGTTGTCATTATTATGGAGGGGAGAGCTAGCTGTGGCATCGTCAGAGTCAAGGTCTGACATTTGTGTAGGAAGTGGATAATTCAAATAATTTAAATTTAAGTAATAAGTATTCTAATAAAATAACCAGTGTAGATTAAGTTTTTTTTTTTATCTCCCCTTTTTTTTTTTTATATTTTTTGATTAATTTAGGATGATAATGATATTCGAAATTTCTAGCTCCTCAATATTATATATCCTTTATTTTATTTTATTATTTTGAATTAAAGATGGCAAAGATATATATATATATATCCCAGGGCTTGATTGGGGCAGATTAACTAGATAGACTTTCAAATTTAAGCCAAGAAGCTCTTTTGAATAAAATAGGAAGGATTCGTTAGAAGATGATCCAGACGCGATCTCCGGCAACACCTGATGCGAGTGGAGTAACTGACGCACTCCCTCGAGCTCAGCTGCCGCCGGGGAAGCGTCAGCTTAGAGGAAGAAGCCCTGGGGGATGCCATTGGAGCGTGCACCGTTGCCAGGGTGCATTCCTTGGAAGTTCGTAACGCGCTCACACGGGCTAGGCGAGCACGACGAACAGATAGAAAAGGCAGTGAAAAGTGAATACGAGGTACAGAAAGAGGTAACGGGGGGAATTAATTAATGATATTCGGCGAGATGAAAACGGGAGCACAAGTTATAGAATTCCACAAGTTCGCGCGCGAGTGGTGTTTAAAAATCAACAACCTTAATAGGAAGTCGATGTAAAGGGTGAAAATGAAGGGGGGGGGAAGGCCCATAGACGGACACCCGACAGTACAAGAGTACGAAGAAGCGTTAGATTAAAAGCTGTAACAAGGCATAAGTTGTAACAAGGCATAAAACAGTGTAAGTAAATGAAGGAGAGCAGCAGAATGTTAAGAACAAGGCAATGATATCAAGCTTTCTCCTCCTTAAGGCTAAACATTAAGAAAAAACGATCTTAAGGCAATAAATAAGGACATATTAAAAAATGTTACTTATCTGCCTGTGAGCCGCATTTATAAGAGGCAGTCTGTTTGTGCCTCATGCCACTTGTACCCTACTCTCTACATTCTAGAACTTTCTTGTTTATGATGTAGTGCGGCTGTCTGTGACTGCATTAAAGGATTAATGCATAATGTAGCCTCCGGTCTTGTAATGAAATCAGTGGATGGATATCTAGCATCTGGTATTGGTGTGTCTATGGTTTTCAAAACGGTAGTCTGTATCTTAGAGTGCGTCTATCAAAGGTTACATTACAGTGCGAAGAGGTGTGTCAGACTATCACGTGGATGATGTCATCAGTGATGTCATCAGTGATGTCATTTGAGATGCCATCAGTGATGTCATGAGTGATGTCACTCACCATGTCATGAGTGATGTAATATGTGACATCATCAGCAGTGCATTGCAGGCGCGCAAGTTATAGTTAGCTCAACTAACTATAACAGGCGAATTTCTCTGGTTTTTTATGAGTCAAATGTAAAACTAACTATAATTTCCCTGAAACCTATGGTTTTTTCAGTGAATTTCTAAGGTTTTCTAAATGCTTATTCCTAACTATAACGTCTGTAAAACCTATGGTTTTTTCAGTGAATTTCGAGGGTTTTTTAAATGTTAATTTCATATTTTAATATTTATAAAACCCATATTTTTTCAAATTGTTTTTTAATATTTTGCAACTCTATCATCCTTTTTTTTAACTTTACAAATTATGTAATCTTTTATATCTTCCCCACAAAATATGTATATCTTTTTTTTGTTTTTTTGAGAAAACTACAGTCTCGTACCGGTAGTCTACCAAGCTCGATCAACACGTGAATCTTATCCACGACATTTAAATGATGCACATTTCGTATCCGACGGGTTTGTGGCACCGCGTCCTGCGTAACAACATTTACATAGGAGGTCGCGCCAGCTGCTACTTTGGTATGCGACGGTTACGCACTACCAAGCCGCGCGTTACGTCATGTATGTATAGGGTCGCGCCCGCTGTGTGTTACGTATGCGATGAGTGCACGCTACCACTCCCTGTGTTACGTCATAGACGTACGATGTCACGCTGCATACGCCATTCCCTCATTTTTTTTGTCTCAAAACTATATCTTAAAAAACTTTAAAGTGTATATGAGAGCAAGCGATAATTAAAAATATTTTAAACAGTGATATATTTCTAACTCTAATAAACTTATATTATAATAAATGTATTTTCTCAAAATCACATCGGGTGCGGTCTCATTGCGCACTGGCTGTGCGATTGCCATGTAACCATAAAAAAAAAGCATTTCATTAATTCATAACATTTCCCAGTGTAACAGTTCGAAAACGCCACCCATTTTAGTCAATATCTGTACTGCATTTCATGGGACACACCTCTTCTGCTTAGAGAGCTTTGTTCCAAACTTTTTGCAATATACACATATCTTACACTACACACAACATGCAATCATCATTTTCATCAATATTCATGCTCTGTAAAGTAGCCTTCCACCTATGATACCCTTACACCTAAATGTTACATTACCGAAATGTTCTCCAATACCACAGGTAGCATGGTTGCATACGCTGTCCACAACACAACGTAATATAGTACGGCCCAGAGACAGTATGATGCATAGATAATGAACTCACGGACACAGATAGATAGTGGAAGTGGATACGAGCCAGTGACGTCTGTGCTGGATGTGTGTGGTAAGTCTAAACCAGCCTACAGACAATGGTTGCTACTAGCATCAACTACAACAGTAATCATTGGATCACACACAGAGGTTCAATATTAAAAGAATCAATAATTTATGCTGCAGTAAGGTAGGGACAGAAGATGTGAAATAATACAGAAATAATTCCATCGTAAAAGAACAACAACTTGTGGTATACTGACACACAATCAATAGATCTGAAATAATACACAAAAAGATTATATCATAAACGCTCCATCAGTTCTAGTGCACTCACATAACCGCATCAAAAGCATTCAGCATGTGCACAGCCACCGATAATGCGTGCTGTAGACAGGCAGTACTAGGAGCAATATCTGTTGCCATCAACACTGCATCATCTGCAATACCGACTCAATCTGAATTATGAACACTGCTGTCTGCAGTGTAGGCCACAGAGAGCGGTCACAAAGGACCCACAGATATGTAAAGTGACTTCACCTACCCAGTTTGTCGTCAGCAAAGCAACAAAAAAGAGTGTGTAAAACCTGCAATGATACATATGCATGGTGCAGGCAGTACACACTGGAGCAATGTCTTTTCCTACAGGACTACCTCATCTACAATAGTCACTCAATCTCAATTGTGAACACTGCTGTCTGCAGTGTAGGTCAGAGTGAGTGGTCACAAGGGCCCACAGCCATATGGCATTCACTTGAGCTCTACAGTTTGCAATACATAAACTAAAAAAATGCGTGTGCAGAGCCTGCAATGATGCATATGAGTGGTGCACACAGAGGGCACTAGAGCAATATATTTTCCTACAGGGATGCATCATCTACAATACCGACTCAATGTCAAATGTGGACACTGAAGTCTGCAGTATAGGCCAGAGAGCGTGTTCAGCAAGGGCCCACAGCCACGTGGCATTGACTTGAGCTCTACGGTTTGCAATACACGAAGCAAAAAAAACGTGTGCAAAGCCCGCAATGATGCATATGAGTAGCGCAGACAGAGTACACTGGAGCAATGTCTTTTCCTACAGGACTGCATCATCTACAATACCGACTCAATGTCAAATGGGAACACTGAAGTCTGTAGTACAGGCCAGAGTGAGTGTTCAGCAAGGGCCCACAGTCACGTAGCATTGACTTTACAGTTTGCAATACACGAAGCAAAGAAAACATGTGCGGAGCCTGCAATGATGCGTATGAGTGGTGCAGACAGAGCACACTACAGCAATCTCTTCTCTTACAGGACTGCATCATCTACAAAACAACCCGATCTGAATTGTGAACACTACTGTCTGCATTGTTAATTAAAAGCAGTACTCACACACACAACCATCAATACTTTTTCTCACTCCCTCTTTACAAAATAAAACAACATACATTACAGAGAACTCTACAATGAATAAATCAAACAATTCGAATTGGGATTTCATCTCTTCACAGTCTACACTATTCACTGTTCCTTTGGACTTCCAAGATAATTTGGTCATTTCACTAAACCTTTAACTGATATAAAAAACTTATTGAAGCAAGTATACTAAAGCAATATTGTGTATGTTTCAATAGACATTCTAATTACTTAACTACTGGATTCTGTAATTAAACAATCACCACGCAATCTAAATTGAGAACCCTGCGAACTGCAGTCTACACCAAATCCAGTGGTCATTCACAACTCACAGCCACATACCGTTGGATTTGGAAGCACGGAGTTGGTTTCACCTCATCACAGACATTAACTTATGACATCCTCAATCATAGAATCAAGACCACATTTCACTGTTTGCATCTGCTGTACCACAGTATACTCCACCGACTACTGTCAACCAAGCCCAATAATCATGTGCAGCAGTTAGCTATGGAATCACAGACTGTGATGCACCTCAACACACAAACATCTGAAAAAAGCAAGCAGCAGGTAATATTGGAGATCATCCATTGTGGGATCAAGACACCGTTCCACAGTTGAGACCTAAAGTTGGATGAACCTGATCGAAGAGAGTACCTTCATCTCCACTCTCAAATGCAGTTTTAATATCGTCAAGTGTGGAGTCAACACACCGTTCTACTTATGGAACCTAGAGTTGGTTGCAGCTGGTAGCTTTGAATACCTCCATCTCCACTCTCAGACACAGCTGTAACATCATCCATTGTTGGATAAACACATCATTCCACTTTTGGAACCTAGAGTTGTTTGCACCTCATCGGAGGAGGTACACAGAAATTATCACAAATTGTAACTTCTAACATCCTCAATCATATAATTAAGACCCCATTTCACTGTTTGGACCTGCCCGACCGCGGTGTATTCCAGCAATACCAGTCAACTAAGCCCAATAGCCATGTGCAGCACTTAACTACAGAAGCACAAAATCTGATGCACCTCAACAGATGGAGTTGTGTGAAAAGCCAGCAACAGGTAATATCGGACATCGTCCATTGTGTGATCAAGACACCATTCCACTGTTGGTACCTAGAGTTGGTTGTGCCTCATCAGAAGCTATACACAAAAATCATCACACAGTTTAACTTCTGACATCCTCAATCATAGAATTAAGACCTCGTTTCACTGTTCGAACATGCTGTGCCGCTATGTACTCCAGCAACTGCAATAAACCATGCCTAATAATCATGTGCAGCAGTTAACTACAGAAGCACAGAGTCTAATCCACCTCAACGGAAGGAGTTCTGTAAAAATTAAGCAGAATGTAATATCGGACATCTTCGATTGTGGAATCAAGACAACGTTCCACTGTTGCAACCTAGAGTTGGTTCCACCTGGTCAAAGGGAGCACCTTCATCTCCACTCTCAGATGCAGTTCTAACATCATCCATTATGGCATCAAGACACCGTTCCACTGTTGGGACCCAGAGTTGGTTGCAGCTGGTCAGAGGGAGTACCTCCATCTCCACTCGCAGATGCAGTTCTAACATCGTCCATTGTGGGATCAAGACACCGTTTCACTGTTCGGACCTGCTGTACCACCGTGTACTCCACCGACTGCAGTCAACCAAGCCCAAAAATCATGTGCAGCAATTAGCTACGGAAGCACAGAGTCTCAACGGAGGGAGTTCTCTGAAAACTCAGCAGCAGGTAATATCGGACATCATGCATTATGGGATCAAGACACCGTTCCACTGTTGGGACCTAGAGTTGGTTGCAGCTGGCCAAAGGTAGTACCTCCATCTCCACTCAAAGATGCAGTTCTAACATCGTCCATTGTGGGATCAAGACACCGTTCCACTGTTCGGACCTAGAGTTGGTTGCACCTGATCGGAGGGGGTGAACCGAAATCATCACAGACTTTAACTTCTGACATCCTCAATCATAGAATCAAGACCCCGTTTCACTGTTCCGACCTGCTGTACCGCGGTGTAATCCACCGACTGCAGTCAACCAAGCCCAATAATCATGTGCAGCAATTACCTACGGAAGCACAGAGTCTCATGCACCTCAACGGAGGGAGTTCTCTGAAAACTCAGCAGCAGATAATATCGGACATCATCCATTATGGGATCAAGACACCGTTCCACTGTTGGGACCCAGAGTTGGTTGCAGTTCATCGAAGGGAGTACCTTCATCTACACTCTCAGATACAGTTCTAACATCGTCCACTATGGTATCAAAACACCGTTCCACTGTCGGTACCTGTCGGACTACTGTGTTACTATTATACAGAGCACTCCACGCTCCTGGACCTCAGGCTGGGCTATGTGTGCCTGTGTCGCGGTAGCCAGCGTTAATCTCAGGAGCCTTCTGAGCTCACAGCCCTCTTTCACATACAGCGGTGTCGAAGGGTGAACTGTGGGGCATATATGCGTCACAGCAGCCATGACGGTTTCTGAGTACCAGCAGGCTGAGAGCATCATTCATGCACCCACCTTCGCTCACAGCGTCAGCCTCGTGGTGCTGTAAGCTGCGCAGACCTGGCAGACACGTTCGCCAATCCGGAAGAGAACCACACCCAAAGAAACATGCCTTTTATTCATACCCCTATGCTAGCCTTGCGTATGGCGAGCCAGCTCACTTCCCTAAACATTTTTTGGGGGGGCACGTACCAGCTACCATTCCGTAATCTTCCCTACTGACTGTACTATCATGGTTGTGTCCACTGTCCACTTCACTCAATAGACTATCAGTGTATGTTGACATGTACATGTCTGTGCTCTGCATACTCAAGACTGTCTGGCACATCCCCTCAAGACTTTGCATTGTATACTTTTATAATCGAGAATTACTTGCCACCTTCGCACATACTTTGCTCTCATCTCTCCCTGTATTCTGCACAGTGAGGCAGAGGTGCCATGCCATGTTTAGTTTGTATACATGGCTAGCCACGGTTCCCACAGTATGTAGTGTCATTGAGTCTGCTATGTGCACATGTTGTTTGTCATGTTCAATGTCATTATATGAGGTAGCGCGTTTATTCACGAGCAGTGGCTTATTCCATTTACATATCGCTGTCTTAAAGAGCATACAAAAGTTTTTCTCACAGGTGAATACTGCGACCACAATGGCAGTCATTCATTACTATCCAAGAATGTCCAACTACACGGCGCTTTTAAGCTTACAGCCACCAATCTTGCATCCTTTCTTAAAAGGACGCCAACTACCACAATCACACCAACATTCACTCAGCTTTCTAACCACAGTTATCTGCTTCTCAATAACATACACTCCTACGGAATATGAGCTAGCATACCGCATGTCCTTACTGTTTCAAACACAGTAACTTCCTGTGGCAATATCTATTCCCACCAACACAAACTAACTCCCAAACTTCAACTTGGCCTTCAATTCCTAATTTGAAAACACATTTAAAGAAACAAACTAAACTAAAAGCACCTTTGTTCAGAACAGAAGTCTCCCTCACTTCTGCAAAATAAATTTATCGACTGCAGATACCACGAACTTCAAATAAAATACACTCTCTTTTAAATACAAACCCCCAATTACACTTTGAGAATTGTTACACAATTTTCAACACATGTCACACTCAAAGTCTGGCACACTTTTTTAACAGGGTCTCCTACAGCCTTCTAACACGCTTTCAAACTGTTCTTCTTTTAATACCAGACTACATTCAGACATTCTTTCGATCATCTCTGGAATAACAGGAACAGTGCCCATAATTCTCACCCTCTTTGCGGCCATCCTACTACTAATTCTACTTCTAGACATGGCTATGCTCTCTATGGTAACAACTATGTCTGACAGAATACGCCTCTATGCCAAGCTACATCAATACTGTAAAAAAACGGAAACACTTTTTGGCTGCCTGCCTCTATCTATTATCGGAGCTAGCTACAACATAACATTTATCTTCACTTATGCACTATGCGTACAACCATCGTTTGATTGCAAAACTTGCCCATTTGACTGGCGAATGGATGTATGCCTTGCCAACATCTCAACAGTCGCTCCAGATATCCAGTAGGTAATGGAGTATCTTGAAAACCATGAACGTTATTGTTCTGGCAGCGGAGCAATGGCGAATGCAATGCAAAAAGGAATCGCAGCGCAATGGGATTTCGAATTCTTTGTTGAGATCAGCTCCTATGTAAAAAGTATGGGGGTGATTCGTGAAGGGGGGGCCGAGAAAAATGGGGGGTCCCAAAACGTGTTTTTTCAATGTTAATTAACATTGGCAACTTTAGACAAGGCTACAGGTCGAACGGGTGAACGGAATTACCCCAAATTTGGAAGGGAGAAGGGTCTTGGTCTAGAAAGCATGCTTTTGTTTAATTGGTGTAAAACCGTTCAGTAGTTTTTGAGAAATATTGAAATTTACAGATATCGATATTTGGGAATTCTGCCATCTGAATGGCGGAGGCATTAGGAGCACGAGCTTGCTGGTGATTGGCTGCGAGCGGTTACAACCAGGAAGTGTTGGCCGCCATTTTGTGATTCCGTTGAAGTGAGTAAGGGGAAAAAAGGGATAAAAAAGTGGGAATGAGGAGGGTAGGAGCACTGTGAGGTTTGTAGGGTGGGTAGGGTGGGTAGGGTGTGCTATAGAGGGAGTGTGAAGCGAATTATTTATCCCTACTAGTGTGAAAGTGCTGTTTTGCCCACTGTGAGATGGTGCTGAGGTGAGGAGCCGGTACACTCTGGGATGAAACTGTGTGTCTAAACTGTGAGTTGTGTGCTGTAAAGTGATGTGCTCTGGGTGCTGTAGCATAGTGGGCGCTGTAGCATATCTGTGCAGGTGGTGTTAGTATGCATTTAGAGTATAGCGGGAATGGTAAGCAAAGTACTTAGTGGTATCGGTTTGAAGACTCGGGGATGAAACTGTGAGTGTAAGTCGTGAGTTTATTGCTGTGAAGTGAGGTGTTGTGGGCACTGTAGGATACTGGCCACTGTAGCATACCTGTGTAAGTAGTGTTAGTGTGCGTTTATTCTATACAGGGAGTGTGAAATGAACTACTCATCCCTATTGGTCTGAAGAGTCGAATGTAGTGTTTTAGGAAGCAGCAATAAAGGAATAATTGTGAAGAATATAATGTAGAAGGTTGCAATGCCAGAGAAGGAAAATGGTAAAATGAGTTGTGTCTAAGAATGTGGTTGTGTGTAATAAAAGGATGGAGTCTGAAAATTATATAGAAAGTCTCTTTATTTAAGTGCCATAATAGGACCCACTGGTGCATGAGCTAGGGTATCCAGCTGATGCAAAGTTGAACCACTTCTGCTGTATTCAAACGTAAGCTCCGGCATCGGTGAATTGTATATTAAATGTTACAGTTGCATGTGAAATAAACAATAGCTATTACACTTGAATGACTCTACATTCTATAAAGAAAATAAGGGTAGGATAAGATTACCACATGTATCGTTTGTGAAAAGAAAGAAATAAAAAAGAAATTGCAAAATGTAGTCATCAAGCTTTTTATGTACCTTGGCAGTGCTTTTTTGTAACAGAAAATTAACAACAGTAGAATAGTAAGCAATCTGTTGTACAGTAGATTCAATGTGGTGCATGTCAGAATTGATACTAGTTCTACCCACATTGGAACTTTGAGGATGAATACAAACATTTCACTTCTGAGAAGCACATTCGGTAGCTTTGTAGTCAAACCGTACGTTGTTGTCTTCAGCTGTTTCAAAAAAACATTTTTGTGTAGAGAGCTATGGCATCGAGCTTAGGCAAACTCCAATTACTTCTGCTGTAGTCGAAATCGAAGCTCCTGCATCAGTGAATTGCACATTATATGTTACAGTTCCATGTGACCTGCAGAATAGCTATTAGACATGAATAAATACATTGTATAATGAAAATAAAGGTAGTTTACGATTACCACACTGTGCCAACCAGTTCCTAAACAAAGTCGTCTTTTTCTAATGTGAGTGTCTTACAAGTCTTGGAGATTCCAGTCCAGAAGTTCTTCTGTTGCTTGAGATGCATAATGTTCCAAGAGGCTATTGTTGCCATCGTGTGACAAAAGCAAAGCGATCCAATTCATATCCTCGAAGGGACAGTAATGTTCTTCGAATTTTGGAGCGGTAATTTGAATGGGCAAGCAATCTGCGATGTTGTGAAAGGTCGCACATTGCAGGAGATCTTTCGCGGCTGCGCAGTTTGCAGAAATTTTAGCTTCCAATTCTTGGATTTGGTTATGTATCTCCACTGTTACTAGGTGATCAATTAATTCTATTTTGTTAAAAATCTAAAAAACTACAGATCCCAGAATTCCATGGGGCTCCAAACATTGTATAGGAAATGCTTTATAAATGCCACAGGAAGTAGAATCACCTACCGTGAACAAGGCCGACATGGCTGAAACGCGTCGGTGTAACAGACGGGAACTCTGTTAAAACAATAAATCCTGTCAAGGTTCCTGAGTGCGAGTGTCATTTGTTTGAAAATTGATTCCTGGCCGCTGGCTTGGCCCAACACTCGCACCCGCTGTGGAGCGATCCGAATATATATATATATATATATATATATATATATAGTTCCACAAGTTGCCCCTAGAGCAAGGATGCACTCGAACAGCAGCTTGCTTGTGAAAGCCTTTATTTCAACAAAAACTGCAACCTGCATTCCAATTAAAGTTCCAGCCTGATGCATTTCAGAGCTCCTTGCTCCTTCCTCAAAGGCTCAACACTGAGTTTCACAAGCTGACACACCTTTGAATAATTAATTCCCCGCCCTCTAATGAGCATTGCCTTCTGGGATCTGTAGTGTGTGCCAAAAAATACCTGCCCAAATGGGTGCTGTGTCTCTCAGGTTGTTGCAGATTTTCAGCCCTCCAATGGGCCTCAGAGTGCAAGTTCGTTTTTCAATTTAAAATGCTGCTGTTCCACTTTAAGGTCCTGGCATGATTCCAACCTCGTGGCCCCCTTAAATGTCAGGGTGGTGCAATCCTCCACGGCTGGGCTGCCGAGATAAACACCGTTCCACAAGTTGCCCCTAGAGCAAGGATGCACTCGAACAGCAGCTTGCTTGTGAAAGCCTTTATTTCAACAAAAACTGCAACCTGCATTCCAATTAAAGTTCCAGCCTGATGCATTTCAGAGCTCCTTGCTCCTTTCTCAAAGGCTCAACACTGAGTTTCACAAGCTGACACACCTTTGAATAATTAATTCCCCGCCCTCTAATGAGCATTGCCTTCTGGGATCTGTAGTGTGTGCCAAAACATACCTGCCCAAATGGGTGCTGTGTCTCTCAGGTTGTTGCAGATTTTCAGCCCTCCAATGGGCCTCAGAGTGCAAGTTCATTTTTCAATTTAAAATGCTGCTGTTCCACTTTAAGGTCCTGGCATGATTCCAACCTCGTGGCCCCCTTAAATGTCAGGGTGGTGCAATCCTCCACGGCTGGGCTGCCGAGATAAACACAGTTCCACAAGTTGCCCGTAGAGCAAGGATGCACTCGAACAGCAGCCCCCCCTTCACAAATCACCCCCATACTTTTTACATAGGAGCTGATCTCAACAAAGAATTCGATTTGAAAATTTCACGAAGATTCATCAATCGGCGCCAAAGTTATTGCGAATAGAATGTTGCCATTTTCCTGTAGTAACTAGGTCCTAACTATTACTACCTACTGGCGACTGCCAGTAGGTAATATATATATATATATATGTATATATATATATATATATATATATATGTTCGCTCACTCCTTTGTCTCCATCCGGATTAAGGAAAGCACTCGCAGGGGTTGTCTTACGTATTCTTTATTTGGTCCGCTTTAAAAACATGACGCGTTTCGGCTTGCGCCTTAATCTGATGTTTTTAGATTTCGCGCCGTGAAACGGCCAGCATTTTTAACAGGGTGTCAGAGGTCACATGATACACCAATGTGTGGAGAGCAAAGAAGGACCATCATAGATTCATAGACAGGCGCCATATTGGAGTGGATAAACTCCCATTGGAACATCATAAAGCAACACTCCTGCTGAATAATTAACAGCATACAGTACAAATGTTTACCACACATATGTAGACCGTATTATGTATAAAATAACATCAACTGTAACTTGTTGCTAATTGACACAATCATGCCGTGTATCGGCATAAATCCCCGGTGGTGTACTTATTACGCCGTGTATCGGCATTTATACAATTCTCTCCACACATAGTTCTGGACCAACCAACATTTAAAAAGAAGGGAAGGGAAGTTTACCTTAAGGAGTACACAAATCTGAATTCAACATCATCATACAGAAACACAATAGTACTTAAACGACTTCAAGAATGAGAAAGGACTAATCCCCTAGATGCACAGCTAATTCTTCCCCTACATTCATCCCTTGGGGTATCTTTGTGCCTAGGTCTATAATGTATCTCGATTCCAGTCTCCGAAGCTGTTTAATCCTGTCCCCTCCCCTGATGTTTAAGGGGATTTGATCTAGCCCATAGAAACGCAGCAGTTCCCTGTTGCTTTCATGTTTGTCAGTGAAATGTCTTGCCACAGAATAGGTGGCATCATTTTTTGCTATTGCTCTCATGTGCTCCAAGATTCTTACTTTGACTGGATGGATAGTGCTGCCGATATAACGCAGACCACATGGGCATTCTAAGCAATACACTGCATAGGAACTGCTGCATGTCAGAAACTTGGTTATGGTTTTAGGCTTCTTAAGGCCGGTGACCCTGTATGTGAATGTTCTTCTACTGTACACACAAGCCTTACATTTCCCACAAGGGAAGAAACCCCTAAGTTCTCTTAAGGTCCCCCCCTTGGGAAGTTTCTGACAAAATTGGCTTTGGACAAGGCTATCTTTTAGAGATCTAGCCTTTCTGAAAGTTAGCAGAGGGTTAGGTGGGATATCAGAGCCAATGACACTATCTGTTTTTAAAATGTGCCAATTTTTCCTCATGATTTTTCTTAATTTACTGGCATCACTCGAATAAGTAGTGATCATTCTGAATTTATTCAATCCTAATCCTTCCTTGTTAACTTTCTCCTTGGTAAAGAGATCATCTCTAGATATATGTCTAACCTTGTTGAGGGTTATATCCAGAAGATCCCTACTGTAACCTCTAATCAGGAATCTAAGAACACTAGCTTGTGCGGCTTCCTCAAAGTCCGCTTCTCTAGTGCTATTTCGTTTTAGTCTTAAAAATTCCCCATAGGGGATACTCTTGACTAGTCCTGGTGGGTGGTTACTTGCTGCATGTAATAGGGAATTCCCAGCCGTGGGTTTACGATATAGTGACATAGTTATGTTGTTATTGTCAATGCTTACTTTCAAATCCAAGAAATTTACAGTTTTAGAGCTGATTTCCCCACTAAACTCCAGATTCACTGTGTTCCTGTTTAGCTCATCAATAAAATCTTTGGCTGACTGCTCTGATCCGTTCCAGATTATACAAAGATCGTCTATGTAACGATACCAGGAGATCACCCTTTCCATATTGGTACCATTGGGGCCTTTGGGCACATGCTCCTCCCACCAGCCCACGAATAAATTCGCGTAGCTGGGAGCGAAGCATGTGCCCATCGCCGTACCTGAGATCTGACGGTAGAAGTCCTCACCAAAGACAAAAATATTATTTTTCAAACAAAACTCAGCGAATTGGAGGATCATTTCATTATGTGCTGCAAATTTTAATGGCTTCTTTTTCAGAAAGTGAGCTACTGCTTCAAGGCCATGTTCGTGCTGGATCCGAGTATATAAACTTGTTATATCTAATACAATTAATTTGTATTGTGGGTCCCATTGTTGTTTTTCCATGTGCATGAGGAAATCCCGTGAGTCTTTAATATATGCAGGTAATGTCTTAACCAAAGGAAAAAGGAAAAAATCAATAAAAGTTGACAAATGTTCCGTAAGTCCACCTTGTGAGGAAACAATTGGTCTTCCTGGTGGTTGTGTACTATTTTTGTGTATCTTCGGGATATGATAGAAGGTAGGTACCACTGGATTCAAGCATCGAAGAAATAGATATTCTTCCATGTCGAGCATAGATTTATCCAGCCACATTTTGATCATGTCGTGGTATCTTTGTATGCTGTCCAAGTATATTTCTTTGGAGACTTTCTGATAGCAGCTTGGATCAGATAGTTGCCTTACTGCTTCCATTCGGTAGTTTTCTCTGGTCTGTAGGACTATATTGCCCCCTTTGTCCGAGGGTTTGCAGATGATCGTGCTGTCCTCGCTCAGACTCATAATAGCTTCGCGTTGTTCCTTGGTTACATTTTGGATGTTTTTCAAACCAGATTGTTTGTTGCGTAACCGTATGAGGTCTTTATTAACTGCCTCCGCGAAGACATCAATTGCATCTGGGGGTAGTTGTGGTAAGAATTGAGAGGTCGGCTTGAAGTCACTAATATCTTTTACTTGATCAAATCCTAGTTGTAATGTTCTCTGTAATTGATCACCTTTTTCCAGAGTATTATCGACTTGATTATCTTCTCTCAGTGACTCCATAACCTCTAGGGCCGCCAGATCTTCCCCAGTCAATGCATCGGTTGTTCGGATTTTGGTATGATGTCTTCTTTGTTTGAGAAAGTTCGGTTTGGATTTGAAGTATTTGTGAAGTTTCAACTTGCGAGTTAGTTTGAATAGGTCTATGCGGGTTTGGGCATATTCCCATCTGTTGGTGGGGCAAAAGGTGAGACCCAATTTTAATACCTGTTGTTCCGTGTCCGTCAGGGTTTTGGGAGTCAAGTTGATTATCGTTAGATCCTCTACATCCACTTCTTCCCCCTCCTGTTGCGGGTTGGTCTGGTTGCAGCGTTTGAGCCTCCTGCTCCAGCCGCCCCTCCTTGTTTTTCTTTTTCGGCCTCTGGTGGTCTGCTTTTGCCCCCTCTTAGCCACGTTTGCCTCATAATTCGGAATTCCTCCTGAAAAGGAGTCTTCACCATCGTAGGATTATTTCCTCCATCATCGGAGGACTCACCTCCAGTAACCTCGGACTCTGAGGTGTCGATTCTTACTGCTGCAGATGTATTCGCATTCGCTCTTAATTCCTTGCGTGGGCCTTCGAATTTCTTCGCAAACGTGAGAACTCTTCCCTGGGCATAATCGCGTTCGTCCCTTTCAAACTTTTCTTGCTTTCTTTGTTTGATTTTTGCTTCGTATTTCACAAGTCTCTTCTTCATCTGTTCTTTTAATTCTTCAATTTTCTTCTTATCCTCCTCTTTCTCAATTTCGGTCTCCATCTTCTCTATTTCCAGTAGTGTTTTATCTCTGTCACTCCAGGCAAACTTAACTAGTATGAGCAGCATCCCTTTACTTGACTCCGCTGTGTGAATCGCCCATTCATCCAAGAGTTTCGGGTCGGGATTTTCGTAGGCTGGGATGGTGTAAATGCGCAAACCTCTTGGTATCCTATTGACATCTATGTAACTTTGTAATGAGGTTGCTTCCCACCACTTTCTTTGTTCTCGCTCATACAGTCTTTCTAATGCCAGAAATTTAGATGTTAGGTTCGTATTTGCCTGTGTTCCTTTACTACCTCCTTGTTGTGGGTCAGTCAATGTACTCCTCCTAAACATGCCTTCTGCCGCCTCGCGGCGCTCCGATACATTAAACATAGTTCAAAAGCGGATCAGCATTGAATCTTCATGCAACCCCTTCACCCTGCCGCAATTGCGTTATGAAACTGCGAGTTAAATATTTTAAACCCGCTTACCAGTCCTCGTTGCTCCGTCTCGGGCGTCCTCCGACACTCCGAATCCGCCGCTACTCCGGATCTGGCGTTTCCACGGGCGGTGCCGCTGGTGATAACGATAATGGCTCCCACTGCACTTAAGACCAGCGCACTCACGGACGGGTGCTTTATCGCGCCGAAGTGCAACCGCGCTAAAATGTTCGCTCACTCCTTTGTCTCCATCCGGATTAAGGAAAGCACTCGCAGGGGTTGTCTTACGTATTCTTTATTTGGTCCGCTTTAAAAACATGACGCGTTTCGGCTTGCGCCTTAATCTGATGTTTTTAGATTTCGCGCCGTGAAACGGCCAGCATTTTTAACAGGGTGTCAGAGGTCACATGATACACCAATGTGTGGAGAGCAAAGAAGGACCATCATAGATTCATAGACAGGCGCCATATTGGAGTGGATAAACTCCCATTGGAACATCATAAAGCAACACTCCTGCTGAATAATTAACAGCATACAGTACAAATGTTTACCACACATATGTAGACCGTATTATGTATAAAATAACATCAACTGTAACTTGTTGCTAATTGACACAATCATGCCGTGTATCGGCATAAATCCCCGGTGGTGTACTTATTACGCCGTGTATCGGCATTTATACAATTCTCTCCACACATAGTTCTGGACCAACCAACATTTAAAAAGAAGGGAAGGGAAGTTTACCTTAAGGAGTACACAAATCTGAATTCAACATCATCATACAGAAACACAATAGTACTTAAACGACTTCAAGAATGAGAAAGGACTAATCCCCTAGATGCACAGCTAATTCTTCCCCTACATTCATCCCTTGGGGTATCTTTGTGCCTAGGTCTATAATGTATCTCGATTCCAGTCTCCGAAGCTGTTTAATCCTGTCCCCTCCCCTGATGTTTAAGGGGATTTGATCTAGCCCATAGAAACGCAGCAGTTCCCTGTTGCTTTCATGTTTGTCAGTGAAATGTCTTGCCACAGAATAGGTGGCATCAAACGCTGCAACCAGACCAACCCGCAACAGGAGGGGGAAGAAGTGGATGTAGAGGATCTAACGATAATCAACTTGACTCCCAAAACCCTGACGGACACGGAACAACAGGTATTAAAATTGGGTCTCACCTTTTGCCCCACCAACAGATGGGAATATGCCCAAACCCGCATAGACCTATTCAAACTAACTCGCAAGTTGAAACTTCACAAATACTTCAAATCCAAACCGAACTTTCTCAAACAAAGAAGACATCATACCAAAATCCGAACAACCGATGCATTGACTGGGGAAGATCTGGCGGCCCTAGAGGTTATGGAGTCACTGAGAGAAGATAATCAAGTCGATAATACTCTGGAAAAAGGTGATCAATTACAGAGAACATTACAACTAGGATTTGATCAAGTAAAAGATATTAGTGACTTCAAGCCGACCTCTCAATTCTTACCACAACTACCCCCAGATGCAATTGATGTCTTCGCGGAGGCAGTTAATAAAGACCTCATACGGTTACGCAACAAACAATCTGGTTTGAAAAACATCCAAAATGTAACCAAGGAACAACGCGAAGCTATTATGAGTCTGAGCGAGGACAGCACGATCATCTGCAAACCCTCGGACAAAGGGGGCAATATAGTCCTACAGACCAGAGAAAACTACCGAATGGAAGCAGTAAGGCAACTATCTGATCCAAGCTGCTATCAGAAAGTCTCCAAAGAAATATACTTGGACAGCATACAAAGATACCACGACATGATCAAAATGTGGCTGGATAAATCTATGCTCGACATGGAAGAATATCTATTTCTTCGATGCTTGAATCCAGTGGTACCTACCTTCTATCATATCCCGAAGATACACAAAAATAGTACACAACCACCAGGAAGACCAATTGTTTCCTCACAAGGTGGACTTACGGAACATTTGTCAACTTTTATTGATTTTTTCCTTTTTCCTTTGGTTAAGACATTACCTGCATATATTAAAGACTCACGGGATTTCCTCATGCACATGGAAAAACAACAATGGGACCCACAATACAAATTAATTGTATTAGATATAACAAGTTTATATACTCGGATCCAGCACGAACATGGCCTTGAAGCAGTAGCTCACTTTCTGAAAAAGAAGCCATTAAAATTTGCAGCACATAATGAAATGATCCTCCAATTCGCTGAGTTTTGTTTGAAAAATAATATTTTTGTCTTTGGTGAGGACTTCTACCGTCAGATCTCAGGTACGGCGATGGGCACATGCTTCGCTCCCAGCTACGCGAATTTATTCGTGGGCTGGTGGGAGGAGCATGTGCCCAAAGGCCCCAATGGTACCAATATGGAAAGGGTGATCTCCTGGTATCGTTACATAGACGATCTTTGTATAATCTGGAACGGATCAGAGCAGTCAGCCAAAGATTTTATTGATGAGCTAAACAGGAACACAGTGAATCTGGAGTTTAGTGGGGAAATCAGCTCTAAAACTGTAAATTTCTTGGATTTGAAAGTAAGCATTGACAATAACAACATAACTATGTCACTATATCGTAAACCCACGGCTGGGAATTCCCTATTACATGCAGCAAGTAACCACCCACCAGGACTAGTCAAGAGTATCCCCTATGGGGAATTTTTAAGACTAAAACGAAATAGCACTAGAGAAGCGGACTTTGAGGAAGCCGCACAAGCTAGTGTTCTTAGATTCCTGATTAGAGGTTACAGTAGGGATCTTCTGGATATAACCCTCAACAAGGTTAGACATATATCTAGAGATGATCTCTTTACCAAGGAGAAAGTTAACAAGGAAGGATTAGGATTGAATAAATTCAGAATGATCACTACTTATTCGAGTGATGCCAGTAAATTAAGAAAAATCATGAGGAAAAATTGGCACATTTTAAAAACAGATAGTGTCATTGGCTCTGATATCCCACCTAACCCTCTGCTAACTTTCAGAAAGGCTAGATCTCTAAAAGATAGCCTTGTCCAAAGCCAATTTTGTCAGAAACTTCCCAAGGGGGGGACCTTAAGAGAACTTAGGGGTTTCTTCCCTTGTGGGAAATGTAAGGCTTGTGTGTACAGTAGAAGAACATTCACATACAGGGTCACCGGCCTTAAGAAGCCTAAAACCATAACCAAGTTTCTGACATGCAGCAGTTCCTATGCAGTGTATTGCTTAGAATGCCCATGTGGTCTGCGTTATATCGGCAGCACTATCCATCCAGTCAAAGTAAGAATCTTGGAGCACATGAGAGCAATAGCAAAAAATGATGCCACCTATTCTGTGGCAAGACATTTCACTGACAAACATGAAAGCAACAGGGAACTGCTGCGTTTCTATGGGCTAGATCAAATCCCCTTAAACATCAGGGGAGGGGACAGGATTAAACAGCTTCGGAGACTGGAATCGAGATACATTATAGACCTAGGCACAAAGATACCCCAAGGGATGAATGTAGGGGAAGAATTAGCTGTGCATCTAGGGGATTAGTCCTTTCTCATTCTTGAAGTCGTTTAAGTACTATTGTGTTTCTGTATGATGATGTTGAATTCAGATTTGTGTACTCCTTAAGGTAAACTTCCCTTCCCTTCTTTTTAAATGTTGGTTGGTCCAGAACTATGTGTGGAGAGAATTGTATAAATGCCGATACACGGCGTAATAAGTACACCACCGGGGATTTATGCCGATACACGGCATGATTGTGTCAATTAGCAACAAGTTACAGTTGATGTTATTTTATACATAATACGGTCTACATATGTGTGGTAAACATTTGTACTGTATGCTGTTAATTATTCAGCAGGAGTGTTGCTTTATGATGTTCCAATGGGAGTTTATCCACTCCAATATGGCGCCTGTCTATGAATCTATGATGGTCCTTCTTTGCTCTCCACACATTGGTGTATCATATGACCTCTGACACCCTGTTAAAAATGCTGGCCGTTTCACGGCGCGAAATCTAAAAACATCAGATTAAGGCGCAAGCCGAAACGCGTCATGTTTTTAAAGCGGACCAAATAAAGAATACGTAAGACAACCCCTGCGAGTGCTTTCCTTAATCCGGATGGAGACAAAGGAGTGAGCGAACATTTTAGCGCGGTTGCACTTCGGCGCGATAAAGCACCCGTCCGTGAGTGCGCTGGTCTTAAGTGCAGTGGGAGCCATTATATATATATATATATACATATATATATATATATATTATCTACTGGCGGTCGCCAGTAGATAGTTATAGTTAGGACCGTGTTTCCATAGGAAATCCGCAACATTCTATTTGGAATAACTTTGGCGCCGGTTGACGAATCCTCGCAAAATTTTCAAAATAGGTGGGGCGCTCCGCTCCTACCCTGAAAGTCTCGGGGGGATTTGTCAAGCGGGGGCTGAGAAAAAAGGGGGGTCCCAAAACGCGTTTTCCCCATGCAATTTTCCATAGGGACCTTTAGTCCAAGGTACAGCCCGAATGGCTGAACAGAATTACTTGAAATTTGGCAGAGAGGTAGGCCTCAGCTCAGGGAAGTGCCTTTTGCAGGTCTGGTGTCAATCTGTTCAGTAGTTCCTGAGAAAATCAAAAGTAAAATCATATATATATGTGGGCGGAGCCTAACCACACATCTCATCCTGAGATCTGATTGGCTGTCAGCACTTCATCCAAGAAGTGTCGGCAGCCATCTTGGGACCAATATACATGATAGCACCTCATTAAAAAGCATTGCGGTTAATAGAAGGTTTTAAGACTTTAGTTACATTATAAATCATTTGTTGATGGTACCATACTCATTTTAGGAATTGTGGTATGTTCTAAGGTGATTTCACCATGTGAAAAAGCCTTCTGCTGGGATATCATGATTGAGAGAAAAATATTTTCTCATGCTTTTCCCACAGAGGTTTGGAAGGTGATCTATAAGCTAAACTGAGAGCTTATTTTCTGTAAATTCACATTATCTTTCTCAGTCATGTGAGAATGAAGTCTGACATTCTCAGTAAAACATGTACATCCAACAAGGGCAGAGACTGTCAGTTGATTCCTTTGTGTTCTACTGCAGCTTCCCAGAGTGTTCCAAAGAACAACTAGAGCGCTAACAGTCCTACTTATGATAAAAGTATGGCACACCTGAAGCCATCTTGCTTGGATTAAAGTGGTAACTCTTAAAACATTTAATTTAAAAAGGAACAAAATGAGGGGGTTCATTTTTCCATAAAAAGTATGATTAGTGCTGCAGAAAGGAAAATTAGGGCACATTTTGAGTGACTTCTCAAATCCTCTTCTATTTCATTAAAAAATTCTGACATGCAGACTAAAACATGCACTTTCAATACCAGCAGCAGTTTTCCCTGGTGAGCAGTAGCTTTACTACAGTGATCTAATGAGCAAAAAGAGTGCTAACATTCTGAATTTATGGCAAATGTGTGACACATCTGAATGCCTTCTTGATGGAATCAAAGTAAAAAACTGAAAGTATTTCCTACTGAGGAGACTGCAGTAAATGAGGAAATTAGGAAACTTCATAACAAATAAGTCTCCCAAGATGGCCACCAGAGACAAAAGAGCCCAAATGTAGCCCAAATATCACCCAGATGTAGCCCAAGTATAGCCCAATGACAGAATGTCCCAGAGTGTTCTTAAAAACAACTAGAGCGCTTACTGTCTTCATTATGACAAAAGTATTGCACACCTGAAGCCATCTTGATTGGAATAAACTGGTAACACTTAAAACATTTAATTTAAAAAGGAACACAATGAGGGGGTTAATTTTGCCATAGAAATTATGATTAATGCTAAAGAAAGAAAATGAGGGCACATTTTGAGTGACTTCTCAAATCCTCTTCTATTTCATTAAAAAATTCTGACATGCAGACTGAAACATGCACTTTTAATACCAGGAGCAGACTTCCATAGTGAACAGTAGTTTTACTACAGTGATCTAATGAGCAACTAGAGTGCTAACATTCAGAATTTATGGCAAATGTGTGACATATCTGAATACCTTCATGATGGAATCAGAGTAAAAAACTGAAAGCATTTCCTACTGAGGAGACTGCAGTACATGAGGAAATTAGGAAACTTCATAACAAATAAATCTCCCAAGATGGCCACCGGAGACAAAAGAGCCCAAATGTAGCCCAAAATCGCCCAGAAGTAGCCCAAATATAGCCCAATGACAGAAGTGTGCAAAACACTTATTATTTTGTGTTTTTGCAGTGTTATATAGTGCAGACTTGTCAGGTATTGGAGTGCTTTACATGAGCATTGGTTACATCACACAAGAAAAAATTCATTTTGGTTGTAGACATGGGGAGACTAAGTGATTTGACCAGAATCACAGAATGTCGAGCTGAAGCAGAAACTCCAACCTGGTTCCCCAGTTGCAAAGTCTGCAGTTCTGGAAGTAGCACCACATCCTCTCCCCTAAGTGCAACATTTAATCAAGTGGTCAACTGGATAAGAAAACATAAAGATAACAAATAATTTAAAAGTGCTTTGTCGCTATTTGAAAACTCAGAAAATATGTCCTTATTTTAGTCTTTTAGAGCACTGACCATAATTTTGATGCTAATAAGACCCTCTCATATATGTAATTTCTAAAGGAAATGCTCTAGGTATTACAGTTTTGATTACATCAAGGTGACGTCAGGCGTTCCACACTTTTGTAATAAATATAGAATGTTGGCAATCTAGTTGTTCATTAGGATACTGTTGAGAGGCAGAGGCCAGGGGCACGGACTCTGAAAATTGAAGGCAGGTAGGAGGGTGCAAAGGCAACAATTTAACCACACTGAGCAGGCAGGAAGGGCCGTGGCAGCACAACAGACTATGGAGGGCAGTGGAAAGGGGGGCAGGGGCAACAAACCAACAATACAGGACTTGCAAGAGAGGCTGTGTCAATGTAATAGACCATTGTGGGCAGAAGGAAGAGGCAATGGTAGTACAACCATACATGCCAACAGACCCGATTCAGCCAGGAAACGTCCAATGTTTTTAAGCTCAAATGGGCTTTATTTGATCTGTCTCCTGTCTACAATCTCCTCTTTTTCAATGTAACTCAAAGGGGAAAATCAATACCCCAGTTGTTTTTCAAAATCTCCCTCTTACCAAGTTCAAAATGTTCGCAAGTATGGTACATTGGATCATGGTAGGAAATGGGGTAGGGACATGGACTTGGATAACAGAGGACAGGAGGGACATGGAGAGGTGCACCAAACTGACCCTGCAGGGCAGGCATCAGGGTTTGCAGCAGCACAATACACCACACAGGGCATGCGGGACGGGAGTGCAGCACAACAATCAATAGAAAGCAAGAGGGAGGGGACAGGACCATGCACATGGACAACAGAGAACAGAGGGGCAAGAGGCAATGGTAGCTAGCTGACCATAATGGAAAGACAGGAGAGAAAGCTGCAGCATAACAGATCATAAAGGGCAGGAGGGACGGATCAGGGGCATTACAATGGAACAGACAAGCCAGGAGGGAGGGAGTAGGGGTCTGCACATGTAAACAGAGGGCTGGGGGCAAGGGGGCAGGGCAGGAGCAGCAAGATAGCCATGGAGGTCAGGCAGGATGGGCACTAGAAGCAAGACACACCATGAAGAGCAACAGTGAGACTGTGATGGCATACACACAGACCATGGAGGGAAGGTGGGAGGGGGTCAGGGGCAGCTAACTGACCACACAGGGAAGGTGGGAGGGGCCATGGCAGCACATAAGACCATGCATGGCAAGTGGGAGGGTTAGTGGCAGCACAATGGCTATGATGGGCAAGAAGGAGGGTGCAGGGGCATGCACAAAGGACGATGGAGGATAGAAGGGAGGGTCAGGACCTGTGCACAGACAAGAAAGTTCAGGGGAAGGTGCCTCACAACAGACTGCACGGGGCAGGCAGGAGGAGCAGTTGCAGCACAACAGACCAGGGAGGGCAGAAGGGTGTGGCAGTACAATGGACCATGTAGGACAGGAGGAAGAGGATAGGGGCATGGCATGTGGACAGGCAGGGTGGAGGTGGCAGGGACAGGTTACAGTCATCTGACAATGCTAGGCAGGTGGGAGGGGAGTGGAAGCTCAACAGAACACTCAGAGTAGATAGGAGTGGCAGGTCCATGGAACATGGTGGGCAAAAAGGATGGAGCAGGGGCATGCACAAAGACATCGGAGGGCAGGGGGAAGGAGAATAGGGGCAGCAAGCTAAGCACAGAGTTTAAGCAGGAGGTCAATGATGGGGCATAGAATTGGGCAATGGAGGGCAGGAGGAGTGGACTGGTACCTCATACTAAATTGAGGGCAGTGGCAGCACATCAGACCATGCATGGCAGGAGGGAGGAGGCTAGTCTATGGATTCAGACAACAGAGGATAAGTAGGAGGGGGATGGGGCAGCAAGCTAACTGTTCAGAGAAGGCAGGTATTAGGAACTTTATTGTTTTTAAAACGTGTGTCTGTGCGAACTACTTAAAATATGAACAAGTATGCAGCATAATCTCACTTTTATTCAGGAAGAAGAGGACGTTTGTGACTGTGACTCCGGGCTCACTTGGCAGAAACACCCCCTGACCCTCAACCCCCTATCGCAAAATGTAATGCCCGTGAAAAGAGTAGGTGAACACAGTGTTATATAGAACATAGTCCTGAGAGCACGATTGAAAATGAAAACTAGATATAGTGTATGGTATAAACTATGCACCAAAAAGTGTGATATAAGATGAACCGGGCGTGAAATATAATATGCAATACATTGTGCGCAATGAAAGATTCATTGGAGAGCGTGAGATAGCACAGGCACTAGCGCGTGCTATGCGATATGCGCCTTGGAGTGTAATATGCACTGGGCAGTGTTGTGTAACCTAGCTAGTCTCTAAAGTTGTAATATAAAATATGTGCTGGGGAGTGTAACGTTGCATATGCACTGTGACAAAGATATGGATCCCAGATTGTAATATGTATGGCATAGCACTGTGCGTTATAACATAGGCATAGAGGAAGGCAAATTAGATGGGGCAATATAACCCGTGCGAAGACAAGTGTGGCATGACATATTCACGGGGTGGTGTTACAGTGCACATGGGCTAGAGAGTGTCATAGCATATGCACTAGCTAGTGGAATACAACACAGAGGTGTGTGGCACTCAGCAGGCAATGGTGGGTGTAACACAGCATTGGGCTCTGCCAAGAGCGCGCTGTGACTCTCAAGTGATGTTCGTCCCCTTTCCAGAGAGTAAAATAAAAAGTATTACACATCCGGCAGTGGATGCGTGTTTTATTTACCGTGAGGGGGGTTTCTTTCATAGTTTTGGTCAAATTTTTGTCGAATCCTCTTTGAATGGCTTGGTGTGCATGTGTATTAAATGTGCCCGTCAATAGCTACCCATGTTTGTATAAATAAACGACAAGGGTGTCTACCGGGATTAGGCACGGTAGGGCATCAGACATGTCAGAGCTTCACTAGTGGTGTAAATACATTCCACGTGGATTCATTGTATGCATAGTTGCCTTTTAATGAATATCACGCAAATCGTCATGGTGATAGGTACGTACGGTTTGTCCAGCATGTCCTAGGTGTGTCTATAAATATATATTTTTTAAAATAATAAAAAACAGTGGCCGGCCCTGGGGATTGGGGTCAAAACAATATAATTAGGAGACAGGCCCTGGGGGATGGGGTCATCAGGGCCAATAAATTAGAATAAGAAGGGGCACCACACAGCCCCCCTTCTTAAAAAATTTAAATAAATAAAAGACTGGCATCGTGCCGGAGGCCACGCCCCCTCCTTGCAGCACTCTGCAAACGCACCCCCTGGCGAGTTGTAAGTTGGGGAATTAATTCCTCTTCAATACTGAGGGTCCCTGAGGGCCAACTAGCCCAACAGGCATCTCCAGTATGCGCCAGGGAGCTGCGCTGCAGACAGGTGTTCTGAGGCCAAGCCCCTTTTTACACCTCTCTGCAACACAGCTCTGTGGCGCTTACTGGACGTACCTAGTGGTCTAGTTTGACCCTAGGGACCCTTAGAATTCAAGGGCACTTAATCTCTCAACCTAGAACAGCCACAGGGCGCGTTTACACAGTGGTGAAGGGAGGGGACGGGGCCTGAGTTAACGTGTGCAAAAACGCCCTGTGGCCTGTTTTAAGAGGTAGTTTTAATCCCCCTGCCCTATTATATACTAGGGGCTTACAGAGGAGGTCATGCTAATCATAGGGGGACCCCAACGCATAATGTTCCCTAGTGTATGCAGGTGTTTTCACTGTATTCTAAGTGTCTTTTAACATAGCACTGGCTCTAGGACTGGTTAGTCAGACTCAGTTACCACCAGTATCCGTCTGAAAAAGTTGAGGGTACAGGATGATTTTGCAACAAGGCTTCTTTCTGCTCTTCTTTTTGTTCTTTCTGCACGTTATCCTTCTTCCTGTACTTTTCTTCATCTTTGAGGACTTCTGTTGCTTCTTTCTGCACTTCTTTTTTTTCTTTCTGTGCATTTTTTCTTCTTTCTTCACATGTCCTATCTGTGTAGGCATAGTTAGAAATTAGCATTTAAAAAACCTTTGAAATTCACAGAAAAAACCATAGGTTTCAGGCACGTTATAGTTAGGAATTAGCATTTAAAAAACCTCAGAAATTCACTGAAAAAACCATAGGTTTCAGGGGTGTTATAGTTAGCTGGACTTTTCACTTGTACAAAACCATTGAAATTCCCCCGTTATAGTTAGTTCAGCTAACTATAACTCGCGCGCCCGCAATGCACTGCTGATGACGTCACATATTACATCACTCATGACATGGTCAGTGGCATCACTCATGACATCACTGATGACATCTCAAATGACATCACTGATGACATCACTGATGACATCATCCTTGTGATAGAGTGGCAGACCTCCTCTCACCCTAATATAACCTTTGATACACACATTCAAAAATAGAGACTAACATTTTCAAAACAATGGACATACCAATACCAGTTACAACAACCTCTTCAGTAATTCTAAGATCCACATACACATCCACTCATTCACCAACAGTCCTATACAGTCACTCATACATGTACTCACTCATCATATGTACTCATACACCTATACATCCTGTTACACAATGCCACTCATCCATAGAGTTACTCACACACATAGTCACTCATGCTAATAAAGAATCAAACATACATTTACTTGCATATACAGTTATACACACACCACCACACTTACTTCTACGGAAACTTACACATACTTAGTCTTTTAAACAATCACTTATAGAAATACATACTTATTCATACAGGAACTCTTTCAATCTCTCACTCTCACATATACTCACTTATATACACCAATAGTCACATATACTAGTTTAAAACATATGTAGTTACTCATAAAGACACTATTGAGACAGTCATTCACTCACTAACACACCCATACACACACTCATCCACCCATACAGTCCTGCACACATGCTGTCTTCAACACATACAAACAGTGAGTCACTCATTCATGCACCTATGCACTACGTAATACCCCCCACCGAACCATGCAGACACTCAGACTGATACTCAAAAAAACAACTAATAACCTATATAGACACCCATGTAACTACTCACCAACCCATGCAGCCACTTATACACAAAGTGAGAGACTGATACAGATATTTATATATTTAAACATTACTCACTAAGCCATGTATTCACTATGATACACTTAATCAGTCAGTTACACACAATCAATTTTTCAAAAACAAATCATCCATTTAGACACTTTTATACCCATTTATTCTTCCATCGACCTTGAGATATACATATATAAAACATATTTAATTTTCAGAAAAACACACATTCACTGGATGATGTCATCAGTGATGTCATCAGTGATGTCATTTGAGATGTCATCAGTGATGTCATGAATGATGTCACTGACCATGTCATGAGTGATGTAATATGTGACGTCATCAGCAGTGCATTGCGGGCGTGCGAGTTATAGTTAGCTGAACTAACTATAACGGGGGAATTTCAATGGTTTTGTACAAGTGAAAAGTCCAGCTAACTATAACACCCCTGAAACCTATGGTTTTTTCAGTGAATATATATATATATATATATATATATATATATATCCACAACACGTTCCACAGCGCGACTATCAATATGGCGCAGCAACAGGATACAGACTCCGTCAGCAAAAAGATGCAGGTAAGTGTCTTTATTCAAACATCAATTGTCCAAATGACGCGTTTCGGCTGCCAGACATGCGGCCTTGTTCACATAGTGTGCTTAAGGAAAATGGTGCAATATATACAGTTGATAGAGGCAGTATTTTTTCTATTTTTGTTATCGTGGTAAGGCATTTTACTATATGGGGTTTGTTTTTGCTGTAGTATCTCTTTGCTGCCAATGGTAGAAATGACATAAACAGTAGTGAGTCATGCACTGACATGGTAGCCAGACTGTAACCGGCTGACTGAGAAAGTAGAAAATGAAGGAAAACAAATGGCAATCGTAAATAAATGTCTTACGAGTCGGCCACATGAGATGCATCCGAAGTGATCTCTAGCTGAGCTTCACTGTCATCCAGTCATTTCCGTAACAACGTGCACTGATCTATGAGGACGTAAGTGCCCGTTAGTGACATGCTGTGAATAGGCAACCAGAACTAGTGCATGCTATTAATGGGAACTGGAATGTAAACTTTAAATTAAACGGGCGCCGCATGATATACTCTCGCGTCTTTGGGGTCAGGCAAGAAAGGATGGAACATAGAAGATCATAATGTAACCTCACTACAATATTAAAGCGATATTGCTGCATCAATGCAGGAACGTACGCCACTAGAATATATTGAGATAGAATTGTGAGTGTGAGGGATGTGCGATTGTGGTATCAAACAGTGCGAAGAGGTGTGAGTGCTTAGTGCTTATATACAGTGAGAAAGTGTTGTATTGATGATGCGTCATCCATCCAGTGGTGATTGAAATACAAAATGATGTTCAGATGCGGAAACACTCATATTTTGGGGAACGATATACCAATATATGACCCCAATGTAGTCATGTATAAGTCAAACTGATTAGAGGCTTTAGAACCTAGGGACGCTCAATATTCGCCTAAAGTGAACGAAGTGACTTCCAAATGGAAACCAAGAGTGCATCGCAATATATATAGTGCACAGAAATAAAACAAATAATTAGCCTGAATGCATATGTACATAACAAAAACAGAAACAGATTGGCCAACAAAGTATATACAGTGTTGAAGTGAAGCAACACATAAACATCAGTGGCATTCAATAGATAACATCATACATGTATCCCACTGATAGACTCTTATTGACCTCATTTCAAAGTCTATTTAAAGGAAATGGTGCAGGCCTTCACTGGTGTTCCACCCTGCGGGTGCCTTAGTGTTGAACTGCAAGATGTATTTACTCTCTAACTGATGCAAAAGCTTCTCCCTATTACCTCCCCGTCTTAGTGTTGGTATGTGATCAATTACTGAGTATTGGAGGTGGTCCAATTTGTTACCATGCACCTCCTTGAAATGCCTAGCTACCGGGTAAGTCGGGTCGCTGTTTACTATGGCTCTCAGGTGCTGTAGGATGCGCAGGTGCACCTGTAGCTTGGTACTGCCAATGTACCTCAGGCCGCAAGTACATTCTAGGATGTATATTGCGAACTCCGTTCTGCAAGTCAGATGGTACTTGATGGTGAGAGGTGCATGTCTGAATGTTTTTACCAAACTTACAGGCCCTTCAACTGTTGCATTTAACAAAACCCTTTCTGTCCACTAGCCAGTTTTGTGTGGTTGTTCTGATCTCTGGGCTATTTCTCACTAGTGCATCGCACATAGAGAATGCCCGACTGTAGGTAATGTCAGGCTGTTTGCAAACTAGTGGACCCAGGGTGAGGTCAGATTTAATTATCCCCCAATGTTTGTTGACTACAGATCTGATCGCTCTTTCCTCTGTGTTATGGGTTATGATCTGTGCTACTGTCAATGGGTTTTCCCTTCAGTAGCCCCTCTCGAGGAATGGTGTTAGCTCTTTCAGTGGCTTTATGGATGGTGTTGGCTGCATAGCCATGTGTCCTAAATCTTTTAGCGGCCTCATTTTGACATACAAGTAAATCCTCACGGGTGCTGCAGATCCTGCACAATCGAAGCATCTCCCCATAAGGGATGCTTGCAATCAAATGCCTGGGGTGAAAACTTGAGGCATGGAGAGTGGAATTACCTGCAGTGAGCTTACGATGAAGTTTGGAGTGCAGAGCTCCATTGGCAATGTACAGCATGACGTCCAAGAACTCTATTGAGGTTTCCCTGTGACCTATTTCCCAATAGTGACCGCAATCCTCTGCTGATGATGTCAGATATTACATCACTGTATTTAGACACTTATTTACCCATGTCTTCTTCCATTAATTTTTAGCTATACATATATTACAAATATTTTTTTTTCTCAGAAAAACACATATGTCATCAGTGATGTAATATCTGACGTCATCAGCAGAGGATTGCGGTCGCGTGAGGTATAGTTGCCTGCACTAACTATAACGGGGGAATTTCATTGGTTTTTCACGAGTGAAATGTCCTGCTAACTATAACATGTGTGAAACCTATGGTTTTTTCAGTGAATTTGCAAGGTTTTTTAAATGCTAATTCCTAACTACAACGTGTGTGAAACCTATGGTTTTTTCAGTGAATTTCAAAGGTTTTTTAAATGTAATTTTTTTTTTTAGATTTATTTTAAAAAATAATATCCAACCTATGTCTAAAATAATATTTTATTTTTTTATGAATTTTTTGCCGTGCGCGTACGGTAAGCTGACGCTACGCGCTCCGTACGTCATAAGTACGGTGCGCTTACGTGATACGTATGTGACGTACGTACGCACGCGTACTTCTTTGGCAACGCGTACACGCATGCGCGTTGCGCGGAAACAACGTCGCGGTTACGCGGGTGCGTGTAATGCGCATTCGCGAGTGCGTCATACGTACGCGCTCCGTAAGCGCATGTGTACGTCACGTTTGCGCATGCATACTTGTTTACGAGCGCGTAGCGTAAGCTTACGGAGCGCGTAGCGTAAGCTTACGGAGCGCGCACGGTAGGTCATGTGATCCACAAAGAACACTTTTCATTGGTTTAAACTACTTTCAGTTCCAGAAACTTGCAACACCACACCCATTCCCCTCATTACTGCTTGAGATCCCCTAGGAGAAGGAGCTGAATTGATATTGAGATACAATGGCAGAACAGCAGTCCTCTTCTGATAGTGTGCCTAGCAGCACCATCATCATACACAGAAGGAGGAAACAAAAGGATTCTTTTGTGTGGGAGTATTTTACTTTTCCAGAGGGGCAGAAAAAGGTCAATGCTCCATTGGTCACTTGCACACTTTGTGACCGTGTTTTATCTAGAGGAAATCCAAGGAAGAAGTATTCCTTTGGAAATCACTCTATGATGAGACACCTTAGGAATAAACATCCCAGGACCTTTGCTCGACATACTGGAGAAAACTCTTCAGTAAGTCACCAGAGCCCAACCTCAGAAGCTCAGCCGAGTACATCATCGGCAGCTCAGCCAAGCCCTTCCTCTGAGGTGGGAGCATCATCTTCTTCAGCTCCTCTGGACATTAACCCTCGATTTCGGAGGGTTTCAATGAGGTGTACAACGTGTTGTGGTCTTGTTGTTTTTGGGGAGACCAGTGTTTCCCTTCTTAACAATAAGATAGACCAGCACGTTTGTAGACGTTCATAATATTCCCATTCTTTCTTTCCTCTATCCCTGTATTAACACAACGGCTCTTTTAAGAGCCAACCTTAACTCACAATTTTTTTTATTTTTTTTTAACCTCTCCTTTTTGAAATTTTTTTTTAACCGTGCGCCCACGGTACGCGTAATCGCGGAATCGTTACGCGAAGTTCGTGGAATTTTTCAGTTTACGCCGTGCGCGTACGCTACGCGCATTCGGCGATTTTTCGAAAAAAAATTACAATTAATTTTTGCCCTTGGGGGTCCTTCTGGGACCCCCTGACAAAGGCTAGGGGGTCAGGAACTGTCCACCCTGCCCCCTTTTCACGTTATCCACCTTTATTTTTCACCCCCTCAGAGTGCGAGAAACAAAATGGCGACCGACACTTCCTGGTTTCGACCGATTCGAATGTTTACTAAGATCTAACAACCAATCAGAATCGCGCTCGCGCACGGCGGCGTGCGCGTACGGTAAGCTTACGGTAAGCTTACGGTACGCGCTCGGAGCGCGCCTATAGATATATATATTGATTTAAATGCTATTTTCTCAGGAAATACTGAACAGATTTACACGAGACCTTCAAAAGGCACATCCCTGACCTGAGGGCTACCTCTCTGCCAAATTTCAAGTAATTCTGTTCAGCCGTTCGGGCTGTAGCTTGGACTAAAGGTCCTATGGAAAAATGCATGGGGAAAACGCGTTTTGGGACCCCCCCTTTTTCTCAGCCCCCGCTTGACGAATCCCCCCGAGACTTTCAGGGAAGGAGCGGAGCGGAGCGCTCCACCTATTTTGAGAATTTCGCGAGGATTCGTCAATCGGCGCCAAAGTTATTCTAAATAGAATGTTGCGGATTTCCTATGGAAACACGGTCCTAACTATAACTATCTACTGGCGACCGCCAGTAGATAATATATATTACCTACTGGCAATCGCCAGTAGGTAGTTATAGTTAGGACCTATTTTCCATAGGAAATCTGCAACATTCTATTTGGAATAACGTTGGCGCCGATTGACGAATCTTCGCGAAATTTTCCAAACTTTTGGCCAGCTCCGGTCTGCTCCTAACCTGAAAATTTCACAGTGATTCGTCAAGCGGGGGCCGAGAAAAAATGGGGATCCCAAAACACGTTTTCCCCATGCATTTTCTCATAGTACCTGTTGACACAGCTACAGCCCGAACTGCTGAACAGAATTACACCAAATTTGGCAAAGAGGTAGTCCTCAGTTCAGACTCGTGCCTTTTGCTTAAATGGTATAAATCCATTCAGTAGTTCCTGAGAAAATTAGAGTTAAAAAGATAGATATATCTGGGTGGAGCCTAACCACACATCTCATCGTGAGATCTGATTGGCTGTCAGTACTTCATCCAAGAAGTGTTGGCAGCCATCTTGGGACCAATATACATGATAGCACCTCATTGAAAAGCATTGCAGTTAATAGAAGGTTTTAAGACTTTAGTTACATTATAAATCATTTGTTGATGGTACCATACTCCTTTTAGGAATTGTGGTGTGTTCTAAGGTGATTTTACCATGTGAAAAAGCCTTCTGCTGTGATATCATGAATCATGTTTGAGAGAAAACTATTTTCTCATGCTTTTCCCACAGAGGTTTGGAAGGTGATCTATAAGCTAAACTGAGAGCATATTTTCTGTAAATTCACATTATCTTTCTCAGTCATGTGAGAATGAAGTCTGACATTCTCAGTAAAACATGTACATCCAACAAGGGCAGAGACGGATTCCTTTGTGTTCTACTGCAGCTTCCCAGAGTGTTTTAAAGAACAACTAGAGCGCTAACAGTCCTAATTATGACAAACGTATTGCACACCTGAAGCCATCTTTATTGGAATAAAGTGGTAAATCTTAAAACATTTAATTTAAAATGGAACAAAATGAGGGGGGTCATTTTGCAATAGAAAGTATGATTAGTGCTGCAGAAAAAAAAATTAGGGCACATTTTGAGTGACTTCTCAAATCCTCTTCTATTTCATTAAAAAATTCTGACATGCAGTCTGAAACATGCACTTTCAATACCAGCAGCAGACTTCCCTGGTGAGCAGTAGCTTTACTACAATTATCTAATAAGCAACTAGAGTGCTAACATTCTGAATTTATGGCAAATGTGTGACACATCTGAATGCCTTCTTGATGGAATCAAAGTAAAAAACTGAAAGTATTTCCTACTGAGGAGACTGTAGTAAATGAGGAAATTAGGAAACTTCATAACAAATAAGTCTCCCAAAGTGGCCACCAGAGACAAAAGAGCCCAAATGTAACTCAAATATCACCCAGATGTAGCCCAAATATAGCCCAATGACAGAATGTCCCAGAGTGTTCTAACGAACAACTAGAGCGCTAACAGTCTTACTTATGACAAAAGTATGGCATACCTGATGCCATCTTGATTGGAATAAAGTGGTAACACTTAAAACATTTAATTTACAAAGGAACAAAATGAGGGGGTTCATTTTGCCATAGAAATTATGATTAGTGCTGCAGAAAGAAAAATTAGGGCACATTTTGACTTCTCAAATACTCTTCTCTTTCATAAAAAAATTCTGACATGCAGACTGAAACATGCACTTTGAATGCCAGCAGCAGACTTCCCTGGTGAGCAGTAGCTTTACTACAGTGATCTAATGAGCAACTAGAGTGCTAACATTCAGAATTTATGGCAAATGTGTGACACATCTGAATGCCTTCTTGATGGAACTAAAATAAAAAACTGAAAGTGTTTCCTACTGAGGAGACTGCAGTAAATGAGGAAATTAGGAAACTTCATAACAAATAAATCTCCCAAGATGACCACCAGAGACAAAAGAGCCCAAATGTAGTCCAAATATCACCCAGATGTAGCCCAAGTATAGCCCAATGACAGAATGACCCAGAGTGTTCTTAAGAACAACTAGAGCGCTTATTGTCTTACTTATGACAAAAGTATGGCACACCTGAAGCCATCTTGATTGGCATAAACTGGTAACACTTAAAACATTTAATTTAAAAAGGAAGACAATGAGGGGGTTCATTTTGCCGTAGAAATTGTGATTATTGCTGAAGAAAGAAAAATTAGGGCACATTTTGAGTGACTTCTCAAATCCTCTTCTATTTCATTAAAAAATTCTGATATGCAGACTGAAACATGCACTTTTAATACCAGCAGCAGACTTCCGTGGTGAGCAGTAGCTTTACAACAGTGATCTAATGAGCAACTAGAGTGCTAACATTCAGAATTTATGGCAAATGTGTGACATATCTGAATACCTTCTTGATGGAATCAAAGTAAAAAACTGAAAGCATTTCCTACTGAGGAGACTGTAGTAAATGAGGAAATTAGGAAGCTTCATAACAAATAAATCTGCCAAGATGGCCACCAGAGACAAAAGAGCCCAAATACAGCACAAATATCACCCCGATGTAGCCCACCTGTAGCCCAATGACAGAAGTGTGCAAAACACTTATTTTTTGTGTATTTGCAGTTTTATATAGTGCAGACTTGTCAGGTATTGGAGTGCTTTACATGAGCATTGGTTACATCACACAAGATCAAATTCATTTTGGTTGTAGTCATGGGGAGATTAAGTGATTTGACCAGAATCACAGAATGTTGAGCTGAAGCAGAAACTCCAACCTGGTTCCCCAGCTGCAAAGTCTGCAGCTCTGGAAGTAACATCACATCCTCTCCCCTAGGTGCAACATTTAATCAAGTGGTCAACTGGATAAAAAAACATAAAGATTACAAATAATTTTAAAGTTCTTTGTCGCTATTTGAAAAGTCAGAAAATATCTCCTCATTTTAGTTTTTTAGAGCACTAACCATAATTTTGATGCAAATAAGACCCTCTCATATATGTAATTTCTAAAGGAAATCCTCTAGGTATTACAGTTTTGATTACATCAAGATGACGTCAGGCGTTCCACACTTTTGTAATAAATATAGAATGTTAGCAATCTAGTTGTTCATTGGGATACTGTTGAGAGGCAGAGGCCAGGGGCACGGACTCTGAAAATTGAAGGCGGGTAGGAGAATGCAGAGGCAACAATTTGACCAAACTGGGCAGGCAGGAGGGGCAGTGGCAGCACAGCAGACTATGGAGGGCAGTGGAAAGGGGGGCAGGGGCAACAAACCAACAATACAGAGCTGGCAAGAGAGGCTGTGGCAATATAATAGACCATTGTGGGCAGAAGGAAGAGGCAGTGGTAGTACAACCATACATGCCAACAGACCCGTTTCAGCCAGGAAACGTCCAATGTTTTTAAGCTCAAATGGGCTTTATTTGATCTGTCTCCTGTCTACAATCGCCTCTTTTTAAATGTAACTCAAAGGGGAAAATCAATACCCCTGTTTTTTTTCAAAATCTCCCTCTTATCATGTTCAAAATGTTCGCAAGTATGGTACATTGGATCATGGTAGGCAGGAGGAATTGGGGTAGGGACATGGACTCGGATAACAGAGGACAGGAGGGACATGGAGAGGTGCACCAAACTGACCCTTCAGGGCAGGCATCAGGGTTTGCAGCAGCACAATACACCACACAGGGCATGCGGGACGGGAGTGCAACACAATAATCCACAGAAAGCAATAGGGAGGGGACAGGACCATGCACATGGACAACAGAGAACAGAGGGGAAAGAGGCAATGGTAGCTAGCTGACCATAATGGACAGACAGGAGAGAAAGCTGCAGCATAACAGACCATAAAGGGCAGGAGGGACGGATCAGGGGCATTACAATGGAACAGACATGCCAGGAGGGAGGGAATAGGGGTCTGCACATGGAAAGAGAGGGCTGGGGGCAAGGGGGCTGGGCAGGAGCAGCAAGATGACCATGGAGGTCAGGCAGGATGGGCACTAGAAACAAGACACACCATGGAGAGCAACAATGAGACTATGATGGCATACACACAGATCATGGAGGGAAGGTGGGAGGGGGTCAGGGGCAGCTAGCTGACCACACAGGGAAGGTGGGAGGGGCCATGGCAGGACAGAAGACCATGGATGGCAAGCGGGAGGGTTAGTGGCAGCACAATGGCTATGATGGGCAAGAAGGAGGGTGCAGGGGCATGCACAAAGGACCATGGAGGATAGAAGGGAGGGTCAGGACCTGGGCACAGACAAGAGAGTTCAGGGGAAGGGGCCTCACAACAGACTGCGCGGGGCAGGCAGGAGGAGCAGTTGCAGCACAACAGACCAGGGAGGGCAGAAGGGTGTGGCAGTAAAATGGACCATGGAGGACAGGAGGAAGGGGATAGGGGCATGGCATGTGGACGGGCAGGGTGGACGTGGCAGGGACAGGTTACAGTCATCTGACAATGCTAGGCAGGTGGGAGGGGAGTGGCAGCTCAACAGAACACTCAGAGTAGATACATGGTGGGCAAAAACGATGGAGCAGGGGCATGCACAAAGACATCGGAGGGCAGGGGGAAGGAGAATAGGGGCAGCAAGCTAAGCACAGAGGCTAAGCAGGAGCTCACTGATGTGCCCTAGAATTAGGCAATGGAGGTCAGGAGGAGTGGACTGGTACATCATGCTAAATGGAGGGCAGTGGCAGCACATCGGACCATGCATGGCAGGAGGGAGGAGGCTAGTCCATGGATTCAGACAACAGAGGATAGGGAGGAGGTGGATGGGGCAGCAAGCTAACTGTTCAGAGAAGGTGGGTATTAGGAACGTTATTGTTTTTAAAATGTGTGTCTGTGCGAACTACTTAAAATATGAACAAGTATGCAGCATAATCTCACTTTTATTCAGGACGAAGAGGACGTTTGTGACTGTGACTCTGGGCTCACTTGGCAGAAACACCCCCTGACCCTCCATCAGTGATGTCATTTGAGATGTCATCAGTGATGTCATGAGTAATGTCACTGACCATGTCATGAGTAATGTAATATGTGACGTCATCAGCAGTGCATTGCGGGCGCGCGAGTTGTAGTTAGCTGAACTAACTATAACGGGGGAATTTCAATGGTTTTGTGCGAGTGAAAAGTCCAGCTAACTATAACGCCCCTGAAACCTATGGTTTTTTCAGTGAATTTCTAAGGTTTTTTAAATGCTAATTCCTAACTATAACGTGCCTGAAACCTATGGTTTTTTCAGTGAATACACACATATATATATATATATATATATATATATATATATATATATATATTACCTACTGGCGGTCGCCAGTAGGTAGTTATAGTTAGGACCACGTTTCCATAGGAAATCCGCAACATTCTATTTTGAATAACTTTGGCGCCGGTCGACGAATCCTCGCGAATTTTTCAAAATAGGTGGGGCGCTACGCTCTGCTCCTACCCTGAAAGTCTCGGGGGGATTCGTCAAGCGGGGGCTGAGATAAAAGGGGGGTCCCAAAATGCATTTTTCCCATGCATTTTTCCATAGGACCTTTAGACAGGGCTACAGCCCGAACGGCTGAACAGAATTACTAGAAATTTGGCAGAGAGGTAGTCCTCAGGTCAAGGAAGTGCCTTTTGTAGGTTTGGTGTAAATCTGTTCAGTAGATTCTGAGAAAATAGCCTTTAAATCAATATATATATCTGAGCCAGCTTACGGTGCGCTTACGGTACGCTTACCGTACGCGTACGGTGGCGTGCGCGAGCGCGATTCTGATTGGCTCTTAGATCTTAGTAAACATTCGAATCGGCCAAAACCAGGAAGCGGCGGCCGCCATTTTCTCTCTCGCACTGAGAGTGATTTCTAAAATATAAAGCCCAAAAACATGTAAAGGGGCTGTTTAGACAGCTCCCACACACATAGCCATGTTGAGGGAGTCCCCAAAGATCCCCCAAGGCCAAAAACGGAATTTTTATTTTTTCGGTAATTTCGCCGATTACGCTTACCGTACGCGTACGGTAAAAAATTAAAAAAAAAAAAAAATTATCCACACTCTCTCCACCCCGTGTGCAATTGGTGCCCGCAGTCCACCAATTGTGCATGGCTTATTAGCGATGAGATAAACTAAAATATTATTAAAAAAAATAATAAAAAAAAAAATTATCCACACTCTCTCCACCCCGTGTGCAAATGGTGCCCGAAGGGCACCATTTGTGCATGGCTTATAAAATATACGAAAAATTAAAATATTACCTTTCAAAACGAAGTGCATCATATGTCTTCCATGTGCGCACGGTGCCCGAAGCGCATCGTGCGTACATGGCCCAACTAGCGTAACGTGGGCACGCGGTGCGCGTAGCGCACCGCGTGCCCACCGTGCGCGCATGGAACGAACTGCGTTAAGTGGGCGCGCACGCCACGAATGGCGTAAAGTAACTTAGCATTTAAAAAACCGTACAAATTCACTGAAAAAACCATAGGTTTCACACACGTTATAGTTAGGAATTAGCATTTAAAAAACCTTGCAAATTCACTGAAAAAACCATAGGTTTCACACATGTTATAGTTAGCGGAAGTTTTACTGATAAAAAACCAATGAAATTCCCCCGTTATAGTTAGTGCAGGCAACTATAACTCACGCGACCGCAATCTTCTGCTGATGACATATGTGTCTTTATGAAAAAAAAATATTTGTAATATATGTATAGCTAAAAATGTATGGAAGAAGACATGGGCAAATAAGTGTCTAAATACAGTATTAGCATCAGCAGATGATTGCGGTCGCGTGAGTTATAGTTGCCTGCACTAACTATAACGGGGGAATTTCATTGGTTTTTTATCAGTAAAATTTCCGCTAACTATAACATGTGTGAAACCTATGGTTTTTTCAGTGAATAAATATATATATATATATATATATATATATATATATATATATATATATATATTATCTACTGGCGGTCGCCAGTAGATAGTTATAGTTAGGCCTGGGCAAAAATTTCGTTCCGTTCGCGGAAATTGCGATAATTTGACATTTTTGCGTTCCGCGGAGAGCGCGAAAATGTCAAAAATTCCGGTTTCCGCAGCTTGGCGATAATTTGTTTCTTGCTCGCGCTGTAAAATGATACATTCTCGCGCGCGCGCGATCGCCTTACCTGAATCCCTGCGTTCGCCGACAAGTTTTCTTGATCCGGTCGCGTTCTCCATGAGATGTTGTATTGTTTTTAGCCATTTGCGCTGTCTCGCGACAGTTCGCGCCCGCAGTGACGTCATGCGTCGCGCGATCACGTCTTTCTTCTCGCGATCATGCACCGCGAGAACAACTCAAAACAAGATGGCCGCGCCCGCAAGCAGCCACATGGGTAAGTTGGCGACCCGCAACCATGCAGAAAATCGCGCGAACATGCCGGAAAAAAACTTCCGCATCTTCGCGATATTTCTGCTTGTTTGCGATAATTTTAAACATTCTCGCGATAATTTGCGAAGGTTAATTCCGCAAATTCCGCCCACCCCTAGTTATAGTTAGGACCCTGTTTCCATAGGAAATCCGCAACATTCTATTTGGAATAACTTTGGCGCCGGTCGATAAATCCTCGCGAAATTTTCAAAATAGGTGGGGCGCTACGCTCCGCTCCTACCCTGAAAGTCTCGGGGGGTTTCGTCAAGTGGGGGCTGAGAAAAAAGGGGGGTCCCAAAACGCGTTTTTCCTATGCATTTTTCCATAGGACCTTTAGACACAGCTACAGCCCGAACGGCTGAACAGAGTTACTTGAAATTTGGCAGAGAGGTAGTCCTCAGGTCAAGGAAGTGCCTTTTGTAGGTCTGGTGTAAATCTGTTCAGTAGTTCCTGAGAAAATAGCATTTAAATCAATATATATATGTGGGCGGAGCCTAACCACACATCTCATCCTGAGATCTGATTGGCTGTCAGCACTTCATCCAAGAAGTGTTGGCAGCCATCTTGGGACCAATATACAGGATAGCACCTCATTAAAAAGCATTGCAGTTAATAAAGGATTTTAAGACTTTAGTTACATTATAAATCCTTTGTTGATGGTACCATACTCATTTTAGGAATTGTGGTATGTTCTAAGGTGATTTCACCATGTGAAAAAGCCTTCTGCTGGGATATCATGATTGAGAGAAAAATATTTTCTCATGCTTTTACCACAGAGGTTTGGAAGGTGATCTATAAGCTAAACTGAGAGCTTATTTTCTGTAAATTCACATTATCTTTCTCAGTCATGTGAGAATGAAGTCTGACATTCTCAGTAAAACATGTACATCCAACAAGGGCAGAGACTGTCAGTTGATTCCTTTGTGTTCTACTGCAGCTTTCCAGAGTGTTCCAAAGAACTACTAGAGCGCTAACCGTCCTACTTATGATAAATGTATGGCACACCTGAAGCCATCTTGCTTGGATTAAAGTGGTAACTCTTAAAACATTTAATTTAAAAAGGAACAAAATGAGGTGGTTCATTTTTCCATAAAAAGTATGATTAGTGCTGCATAAAGAAAAATTAGGGCACATTTTGAGTGACTTCTCAAATCCTGGCATGCAGACTGAAACATGCACTTTCAATACCAGCAGCAGTTTTCCCTGGTGAGCAGTAGCTTTACTACAGTGATCTAATGAGCAAAAAGAGTGCTAACATTCTGATTTTATGGCAAATGTGTGACACATTTGAATGCCTTCTTGATGGAATCAAAGTAAAAAACTGAAAGTATTTCCTGCTGAGGAGACTGCAGTAAATGAGGAAATTAGGAAACTTCATAACAAATAAGTCTCCCAAGATGGCCACCAGAGACAAAAGAGCCCACATGTAGCCCAAATATCACCCAGATGTAGCCCAAGTATAGCCCAATGACAGAATGTCCAAGAATGTTCTTAAAAACAACTAGAACACTTACTGTCTTCATTATGACAAAAGTATGGCACACCTGAAGCCATCTTGATTGGAATAAACTGGTAACACTTAAAACATTTAATTTAAAAAGGAACACAATGAGGGGGTTCATTTTGCCATAGAAATTATGATTAATGCTGAAGAAAGAAAATGAGGGCACATTTTGAGTGACTTCTCAAATCCTCTTCTATTTCATTAAAAAATTCTGACATGCAGACTGAAACATGCACTTTTAATACCAGGAGCAGACTTCCATGGTGAGCAGTAGTTTTACTACAGTGATCTAATGAGCAACTAGAGTGCTAACATTCAGAATTCATGGCAAATGTGTGACATATCTGAATACCTTCATGATGGAATCAAAGTAAAAAACTGAAAGCATTTCCGACTGAGGAGACTGCAGTACATGAGGAAATTAGGAAACTTCATAACAAATAAATCTCCCAAGATGGCCACCGGAGACAAAAGAGCCCAAATGTAGCCCAAAATCACCCAGATATAGCCCAAATATAGCCCAATGACAGAAGTGTGCAAAACACTTATTATTTTGTGTTTTTGCAGTGTTATATAGTGCAGACTTGTCAGGTATTGGAGTGCTTTACATGAGCATTGGTTACATCACACAAGAACAAATTCATTTTGGTTGTAGACATGGGGAGACTAAGTGATTTGACCAGAATCACAGAATGTCGAGCTGAAGCAGAAACTTCAACCTGGTTCCCCAGTTGCAAAGTCTGCAGTTCTGGAAGTAACACCACATCCTCTCCCCTATGTGCAACATTTAATCAAGTTGTCAACTAGATAAAAAAACATAAAGATAACAAATAATTTAAAAGTGCTTTGTCGCTATTTGAAAACTCAGAAAATATGTCCTTATTTTAGTCTTTTAGAGCACTAACCATAATTTTGATGCCAATAAGACCCTCTCATATATGTAATTTCTAAAGGAATGCTCTAGGTATTACAGTTTTGATTACATCAAGATGATGTCAGGCGCTCCACACTTTTGTAATAAATATAGAATGTTAGCAATCTAGTTGTTCATTAGGATACTGTTGAGAGGCAGAGGCCAGGGGCACGGACTCTGAAAATTGAAGGCAGGTAGGAGGGTGCAAAGGCAACAATTTAACCACACTGAGCAGGCAGGAAGGGCCGTGGAAGCACAACAGACTATGGAGGGCAGTGGAAAGGGGGACAGGGGCAACAAACCAACAATACAGGACTTGCAAGAGAGGCTGTTGGAGGGAAGATCTATTACGGGTCAAGGAAGCTAGGGGCGGTCCCCAGAGCCCCGGGAGCCACCACAGAACTGAGCAGGAGAGTGAGTCAGGGACAAAAGGGGCACCTTAATTTGAGCCGGGGTGCCTAGGAACGCTTGCTCCAAAAATGAAGAAAACAGACATATGAGACATGGAATTGGAGGCAGAATACAATGGCAGTTTAATGAGAAGATGCAACTTCAAAGAAACCGCAGAATAGAGACCTAAAGTACAAAATACAGAATCCAGATAATCATACAGCTGTCATGATATTCTCTGTATCTCAATTAATGGACTGACAGAGAGAGAGAGAAAACACATCTATAAATGCATCATGAGAAACAAGTTACACCAAGGAAAATGTTACCTAGGGACACTCACATTTACTCTTAGAGCAAGCATTCCTGCAATTACAATACAACATCTTTTAAATGCAAAAGTAAAGAGAACAATGGTTAAACATAACATGACATTTCATATAGGTAAAATAGAATAAGATACTTCAAGCAAAGCCGAGCAAGACATTTTAAGCAAAGGAAGACAAGAGCTCCCAGTTCTTGGGGAAAACCTGCACAGCCTGTTAACCTACATACAGACGGCGAGGTTGTCCGTCGATATCTGTGGGTGCTCCCTTTTTATATCATTTTGTGGGCTCCTTTGCACGCTACATCTACCTACGTATGCTACCCAAAAGCTTCGTCTGCAGATTTTACCAGACATTTCGTCATTTACCCACTTAATGCTGACAATGGACTGGGTGAAAAGGTCAGTCTCTCAGGCCAATCGCTTATCGTAAGTTCCATAGAGCAAGCAGAAAATAATGGGTATTGTACAGGAATTCAATATATTCATGTATAAAATCTCCTCAGTTCTCCTAACTTGACGCTCTGCGGTTGCCACTTCCTTAAAAGCGGGAAACCTGCCCAGGAAGCAAGTACCAGTCCAGGATGCAGCCTACTGTATGTCGACAGCTTCAGGGGGATGTTGAACTTTGATACCGAGCACGGAGCACTCGGGTAGGGTGGGGGCTACTAGTTTGGAGCAGAAGGCCTCGCAGACCTGCCTTCAGACTGCTATACACTAAAATTGCAGAGCTATGGTCAATTTAACAAAGAGGCCTACATATTGAACAGAAGGGCCTACACAGGGGTTTTATGCTGGCTGAGTGGTAAGGATGTCTCAGGATAATTATATAGCAACACAGGACCCGCTGGTCAATTTAATACGGCCTACAAATGCGGCTGGCAGGGCAAGGACAAGGGTCTCATACTTCAGGTGTGGACAGAACGGGCCAGGGGCCCCCTGTGATACAAAATCTACCCTCCTTCAAGGCTGTGGCAATGTAATAGACCATTGTGGGCAGAAGGAAGAGGCAATGGTAGTACAACCATACATGCCAACAGACCCGATTCAGCCAGGAAACGTCCAATGTTTTTAAGCTCAAATGGGCTTTATTTGATCTGTCTCCTGTCTACAATATCCTCTTTTTCAATGTAACTCAAAGGGGAAAATCAATACCCCAGTTTTTTTTCAAAATCTCCCTCTTACCAAGTTCAAAATGTTCGCAAGTATGGTACATTGGATCATGGAAGGAAATGGGATAGGGACATGGACTTGGATAACAGAGGACAGGAGAGACATGGAGAGGTGCACCAAACTGACCCTGCAGGGCAGGCATCAGGGTTTGCAGCAGCACAATACACCACACAGGGCATGCAGGACGGGAGTGCAGCACAACAATCCATAGAAAGCAAGAGGGAGGGGACAGGACCATGCACATGGACAACAGAGAACAGAGGGGCAAGAGGCAATGGTAGCTAGCTGACCATAATGGACAGACAGGAGAGAAGGCTGCAGCATAACAGACCATAAAGGGCAGGAGGGACGGATCAGGGGCATTACAATGGAACAGACAAGCCAGGAGGGAGGGAGTAGGGGTCTGCACATGTAAACAGAGGGCTGGGGGAAAGGGGGCAGGGCAGGAGCAGCAAGATGGCCATGGAGGTCAGGCAGGATGGGCACTAGAAGCAAGACACAACATGAAGAGCAACAGTGAGACTGTGATGGCATACACACAGACCATGGAGGGAAGGTGGGAGGGGGTCAGGGGCAGCTAACTGACCACACAGGGAAGGTGGGAGGGGCCATGGCAGCACAGAAGACCATGCATGGCAAGTGGGAGGGTTAGTGGCAGCACAATGGCTATGATGGGCAAGAAGGAGGGTGCAGGGGCATGCACAAAGGACGATGGAGGATAGAAGGGAGGGTCAGGACCTGTGCACAGACAAGAAAGTTCAGGGGAAGGGGCCTCACAACAGACCACACGGGGCAGGCAGGAGGAGCAGTTGCAGCACAACAGACCAGGGAGGGCAGAAGGGTGTGGCAGTACAATGGACCATGTAGGACAGGAGGAAGAGGATAGAGGCATGGCATGTGGACAGGCAGGGTGGAGGTGGCAGGGACAGGTTACAGTCATCTGACAATGCTAGGCAGGTGGGAGGGGAGTGGCAGCTCAACAGAACACTCAGAGTAGATAGGAGTGGCAGGTCCATGGGCCATGGTGGGCAAAAAGGATGGAGCAGGGGCATGCACAAAGACATCGGAGGGCAGGGGGAAGGAGAATAGGGGCAGCAAGCTAAGCACAGAGTTTAAGCAGGAGGTCAATGATGGGGCATAGAATTGGGCAATGGAGGGCAGGAGGAGTGGACTGGTACATCATACTAAATTGAGGGCAGTGGCAGCACATCAGACCATGCATGGCAGGAGGGAGGAGGCTAGTCCATGGATTCACACAACAGAGGATAGGGAGGAGGGGGATGGGGCAGCAAGCTAACTGTTCAGAGAAGGCGGGTATTAGAAACTTTATTGTTTTTAAAACATTTTGTCTGTGCAAACTACTTAAAATATGAACAAGTATGCAGCATAATCTCACTTTTATTCAGGAAGAAGAAGACGTTAGTGACTGTGACTCCGGGCTCACTTGGCAGAAACACCCCCTGACCCTCCACCCCCTATCGCAAAATGTAATGCCCGTGAAAAGGGTAGGTGAACACAGTGTTATATAGAACATAGTCCTGAGAGCACGATTGAAAATGAAAACTAGATATAGTGTATGGTATAAACTATGCACCAAAAAGTGTGATATAAGATGAACCAGGCGTGAAATATAATATGCAATACATTGTGCGCAATGACAGATTCATTGGAGAGCGCGAGATAGCACAGGCACTAGCGTGTGCTATGCGATATGCGCCTTGGAGTGTAATATGCACAGGGCAGTGTTGTGTAACCTAACTAGTCTCTAAAGTTGTAATATAAAATATGTGCTGGGGAGTGTAACGTTGCATATGCACTGTGACAAAGATATGGATCCCAAATTGTAATATGTATGGCATAGCACTGTGCGTTATAACATAGGCATCGAGGAAGGCACGTTAGATGGGGCAATATAACCCGTGCGAAGACAAGTGTGGCATGACATTTTCACGGGGTGGTGTTACAGTGCACATGGGCTAGAGAGTGTCATAGCATATGCACTAGCTAGTGGAATACAATACAGAGGTGTGTGGCACTCGGCAGGCAATGGTGGGTGTAACACAGCATTGGGCTCTGTCAGGAGCGCGCTGTAACTCGCAAGTGATGTTCGTCCCCTTTCCAGAGAGTAAAATAAAAAGTATTACACATCCGGCAGTGGATGTGTGTTTTATTAACCGTGAGGGGGGTTTCTTGCATAGTTTTGGTCGAATTTTTGTCGAATCCCCTTTGGTGTGCCCGTCAATAGCTACCCATGTTTGTATAAATAAACGACAAGGGTGTCTACCGGGATTAGGCACGGTAGAGCATCAGACATGTCAGAGCTTCACTAGTGGTGTAAATACATTCCACGTGGATTAATTGCATGCATAGTCGCCTTTTAATGAATATCACGCAAATCGTCATGGTGATAGGTACGTACGGTTTGTCCAGCATGTCCTAGGTGTGTCTATAAATATATATTTTTTAAAAATAATAAAAAACAGTGGCCGGCCCTGGGGATTGGGGTCAAAAAAATATAATTAGGAGACAGGCCCTGGGGGATGGGGTCATCAGGGCCAATAAATTAGAATAAGAAGGGGAACCATACAGCCCCCCTTCTTAAAAAAATAAAATAAATAAAAGACTGGCATCGTGCCGGAGGCCATGCCCCCTCCATGCAGCACTCTGCAAACGCGCCCCCAACAGGCATCTCCAGTATGCGCCAGGGAGCTGCGCTGCAGACAGGTGTTCTGAGGCCAAGCCCCTTTTTACACCTCTCTGCAACGCAGCTCTGTGGCGCTTACTGGAGGTACCTAGTGGTCTAGTGTGACCCTAGGGACCCTTAGGATTCAAGGGGACTTAATCTCTCAACTTAGAACAGCCACAGGGCGCGTTTACACAGTGGTGAAGGGAGGGGACGGGGCCTGAGGTGACGTGTGCAAACACGCACCATGGCACGTTTTAAATTGGGGATATAATTTCCCTTCAATACTGAGGGCCCCTGGGGGCTAACTAGCCCACCAAGTGCTTCCAGTAAGCGCCACTGAGCTGCATTGCAGAGAGGTGGTCCAGGCCGTGCCACTTTTTACACCTCTCTGCAACGCAGCTCTGTGGCACTTACTGGAGGTACCTAGTGGGCTAGTTGGACCCTAGGGACCCTCAGGACTCAAATGAACTTAATCTCCCAACTAAAAACGGACACAGGGCGTGTTTACACAATGGTGAAAGGAGGGGACGGGGCCTGAGTTAACGTGTGCAAAAACGCCCTGTGGCCTGTTTTAAGAGGTAGTTTTAATCCCCATGCCCTATTATATACTAGGGGCTTATAGAGGAGGTAAGGCTAATCACAGGAGGACCCCAACGCATAATGTTCCCTAGTGTATGTAGGTGTTTTCACTGTATTCTAAGTGCCTTTTAACATAGCACTGGCTCTAGGACTGGTTAGTCAGACTCAGTTACCACCAGTATCCGTCTGAAAAAGTTGAGGGTACAGGATGATTTTGCAACAAGGCTTCTTTCTGCTCTTCTTTTTGTTCTTTCTGCACGTTATCCTTCTTCCTGCACTTATCTTCGTATTTGAGGACTTCTGTTGCTTCTTTCTGCACTTCTTTTGTTTCTTTCTGTGCATTTTTTCTTCTTTCTTCACATGTCCTATCTCTGTAGGCATAGTTAGAAATTAGCATTTAAAAAACCTTTGAAATTAACAGAAAAAACCATAGGTTTCAGGCACGTTATAGTTAGGAATTAGCATTTAAAAAACCTCAGAAATTCACTGAAAAAACCATAGGTTTCAGGGGTGTTATAGTTAGCTGGACTTTTCACTTGTACAAAACCATTGAAATTCCCCCGTTATAGTTAGTTCAGCTAACTATAACTCGCGCGCCCGCAATGCACTGCTGATGACGTCACATATTACATCACTCATGACATGGTCAGTGACATCACTCATGACATCACTGATGACATATCAAATGACATCACTGATGACATCACTGATGACATCATCCTTGTGATAGAGTGGCAGACCTCCTCTCACCCTAATATAACCTTTGATACACACATTCAAAAATAGAGACTAAAATTTTCAAAACAATGGACATACCAATACCAGTTACAACAACCTCTTCAGTAATTCTAAGATCCACATACACATCCACTCATTCACCAACAGTCCAATACAGTCACTCATACATGTACTCACTCATCATATGTACTCATACACCTATACATCCTGTTACACAATGCCACTCATCCATAGTTACTCACACACATAGTCACTCATGCTAATAAAGAATCAAACATACATTTACTTGCATATACAGTTATACACACACCACCACACTTACTTCTACGGAAACTTACACATACTTAGTCTTTTAAACAATCACTTATAGAAACACATACTTATTCATACAGGAACTCTTTCAATCTCTCACTCTCACATATACTCACATATATACACCAATAGTCACATATACTAGTTTAAAACATATGTAGTTACTCATAAAGACACTATTGAGACAGTCATTCACTCACTAACACACCCATACACACACTCATCCACCCATACAGTCCTGCACACATACTGTGTTCAACACATACAAACAGTGAGTCACTCATTCATGCACCTATGCACTACGTAATACCCCCACCGAACCATGCAGACACTCAGACTGATACTCAAAAAACCAACTAATAACCTATATAGACACCCATGTAGCTACTCACCAACCCATGCAGCCACTTATACACAAAGTGAGAGACTGATACAGATATTTACATATTTAAACATTACTCACTAAGCCACGTATTCACTATGATACACTTAATCAGTCAGTTACACAATCAATTTTTCAAAAACAAATCATCCATTTAGACACTTATATACCCATTTATTCTTCCATCGACCTTGAGATATACATATATAAAACATATTTAATTTTCAGAATAACACACATTCACTGGATGATGTCATCAGTGATGTCACCAGTGATGTCATTTGAGATGTCATCAGTGATGTCATGAGTGATGTCACTGACCATGTCATGAGTGATGTAATATGTGACGTCATCAGCAGTGCATTGCGGGCGCGCGAGTTATAGTTAGCTGAACTAACTATAACGGGGGAATTTCAATGGTTTTGTACAAGTGAAAAGTCCAGCTAACTATAACACCCCTGAAACCTATGGTTTTTTCAGTGAATATATATATATATATATATATATGTATATGTATATACACACACACACATACATACATATATACATATTATATATACACACACATATATATATATTCACTGAAAAAAACACAGGTTTCAGGCACGTTATAGTTAGAAATTAGCATTTAAAAAACCTTTGAAATTCACTGAAAAAACCATAGGTTTCAGGCATGTTATAGTTAGAAATTAGCATTAGAAAACCTTAGAAATTCACTGAAAAAAAGATAGGTTTCAGGGACGTTATATTTAGTTGGACATTTGACTTCTGTAAAGTTTAAATATGTTTTATAAATATATAGATGCCAAGGTGTATTGAAGAATGAATGAGTGTATAAGACTCAGGATGGATGATTAAGTAGGTGTGTGACTAACTGTATAAGTGACTAATTAATTGTGTCTTGATTAATGCATGTGTTAGCGACTGATATAGACATTCACACAGTTTAGGTTGTTAGTTGGTGTGTAAGCAGTTCCATGGTTTGGTTAGCAACTAAATGAGGATCTATATGAGCTATTCATTGCTTGTCTAAGTACCTGTAAGAGTACCTGAGAGTCTGCGTGGGTGGGTGGGGGGTGTGACTCTCTGCATAGATGTGTGAGTGGCTAATTCACTAGGTATATGTGTTCAAGTCTGTATCTGTGAAGGTCTGTATGGCTGAGTGAGTGTGTGTATGAGTGTCTCGGTGAGTGAATGGATGCCTCAGTGGTACATGTGAGTAACTCCATATGTGAAAGGCAGTATATATGAGTGTTGGACTATATAAATGACTTTATGTGAGAATGAATGATTGTGAGAGTGCCTGTATGGATCAGTGTGTCCTTGTATTAGCCATTGTATTAGAGTGTAAGTATGTGTTAGTATATGTTTAAATAAGTGATGTGGTATGTATATAACTGTACAGGTGAGTAAATGAACGTGTTATTGATTATTTCCATTACTGACTAGGTGTGTGAATAACTCTAAGACTGAGAGGCTGTGTGTGAGTATCTGTATAGATATGTGACTGGATATGATAATGCTGTATTGATGGATGACTGTATGTATGAGTGACTGTATAGGTGAATCAATGGATGTGTGTAGACCTACAAATTAGAGAGTGGATATGCACTAAGTGGTATTGGTGTGTTCACGGTTTTGAAAATTATAGTCTGTATTTTAGACTGGGTGTATCAAGTGTTATATTAGGGTCTGATCAGGTGCATCTGATTTTCACGTGGATGATGTCATCAGTGATGTCATTTGAGATGTCATCAGTGATGTCACTGACCATGTCATGAGTGATGTAATATGTGACGTCATCAGCAGTGCATTGCGGGGGCGCGAGTTATAGTTAGCTCAACTAACTATAACAGGTGAATTTATCTGGTTTTATATAAGTCAAATGTCCAACTAACTATAACGTCCCTGAAACCTATGGTTTTTTCAGTGAATTTCTAAGGTTTTTTTAAATGCTAATTCCTAACTATAACGTCCCTGAAACCTATAGTTTTTTCAGTGAATTTCTAAGGTTTTTTAAATGCTAATTTCTAAATATAACATACTTGAAACCTATGGTTGTTTCAGTGAATTTCAAAGGTTTTTTAAATGCTGATTTCTAACTATAACGTGCCTGAAACCCATGGTTTTTTTCAGGGAATTTCGAAGGTTTTTTTAAATGCTAATTTCTAAGTATAACGTCTCTGAAACCTATGTTTTTTTCAATGAATTTCAAAGGTTTTTTTGTCATTAATACTATTTTTTCTAACTTTTCAACTACATAAAATAAACTGCAAAACTACTATGTAATGTAATACATTTCACAAATTACAATGAGTTTTTAAATAATACAAAACAATTTAACATTCAGATAACAATTTTTCTCCCTTTTTTTGCTGTCATCAGCTACTACTCAACTTCACTATTCACAGTGATGCCAGTGTAGTTTCATCATAACCAGCAGGAAAAAAAATAAACAATCAACTACATTGTTAAAAAACAAAGAAACTCATTCTCTCAAATATAATACAAAATCAACACAAATAACAAATCCAATAGTACTTCAAATGTTCAAAGCTTACCTTTACTTCGTAGATTGTCTGCAAATTTACCCAATACGCCAGGTAATGTATCAAAAATATCACTTTGAAAGCATCCAGTATGAATTCCTTCAAGATCTTACGTAGTTTCTCTGCACATTTTCCCAATACGCCAGATAATATATCAAAACTTTTGCTTTGAAAGCATCCAGTATGAATTCCTTAAAGATCTTACGTAGTTTCTCTGCACAATTTTTCCAATACACCACATAATGTATAAAAAATTTCGCTTTGAAAGCATCCAGTATGAATTCCTTAAAGATCTTACGTAGTTTCTCAGCACAATTTTCCCAATACACTAGATAATGTATCAAAAATTTCGCTTTGAAAGCATCCAGTATGAATTCCTTAAAGATCTTACATAGTTTCTCTGCACATTTTCCTCATACGCTAGATAATGTATAACAAATTTTGCTTTGAAAGCATCCAGTATGAATTCCTTAAAGATCTATACACCTTCCCATTAAAGCCGACTGGTGTATCTAAAATCTTTGTTTCAGAAAAATTAAGTATGAGTTGGGTAATTCATAAGGCAATCTCGGTTTCATTTCCAAGTGTGTATCATTACAGTGACTCCAACCATTATTGCACTTTAAATAAACTGTATAATGTCCACTTGTAGTAGTACTTCCAGCATGGAAAACAATAGCAACTGTTGCAAAAGTTCTTCTAGAAATAGATACTTGATTAGCAACAAAAAATTTAATTTTGGTTTCCACTTTTCTTCCATTTGGTCGACAGCGTTGCAGCATTATAATCAAATATTTTCCATATCTGTGTAGGCATAATGCAGATAGCATTTTTGATTTACAACAAGAACACACCATCTCATGATCAGCTTCTTTTACTAATTTGGAAAATGGTACAGATTTGCAGTCAGGTATTGTTAAATATAAAAATCGTTCTCTGTCAACTATGGTGCTTGAAGTTAATGAACACTCTTCACATTTATGTTCCCATTTGTAACTGAGTCCAAATAAACTCTCAATCTGAATTCCTTCAACTTCTAGTACTCCAAGCATAACCATCAGAAATTCTTGTGCATCTTGCTGTATATTAGCACTGAACGTTAAAAATCCAGTACATGTAACCAACAGTTGGCGAATACCAGAAGCAGAATGAATCTTACTTCTATCAGTTTTCAATTCTTGAAAAAAAGTGTAGAGTGCAGAACATAAAGTTTTTTCCTAACTTTCCATAATTTCACCACAAACATATTCAAGATAAAATATAGCATTTAGAATGACATTACCATACCAGTTGACACCAGAAGCATTTTCTAATTGGTATCCAACAACATCATCACTTATTTGTATTTTCTGCTTCTTTACATCTTTTCTTTTCTGTTGATTTTCTTTCTGCTTTTCAACAATAGTTAACTCTTCAACATATTTGCGTTTTGAACACACACCACGTTTCTCATAAATAGGATATTCACCTAAATGGGGAACATAAAGTCTTCTCAAACGATTATATTCTCTTACACAATTAACATCAGCACTAACCTTGTTCTCATCAAAATCAATTAAATACAAACCAGACAACGTTCTAACTCGAGATAATGCAACATATACCATTCCCTCTTTAAACACAGTTTTTCCAACATTTACCAAAGCATTATCTACACTTAAACCTTGTGATTTGTGAATAGTTATTGCATATGCTAAACAGAAGGGAAACTGTTTTCTGCAAAAATTCAAGTCTTTTACAAGCAAAAAAAGTGCTGCAGAACGTGCAATCTGTCTTTCCTCTGCAATCTGATCAAATTTAACTTTAAAAAATTCAATTCCATTTCTATTTTGATATTTCACAAAATCAACAACTTTTCCCATTGCTCCATTCACTAAACCTTCTTCTACATTCAGATTACGCTTCAAAATTACCCGACAGTTTAAATATACATCTCAATTTTTTTCTAAGCCAGCAGATTTTGATACAGACTTTTCCAAAGATTCTAATTTAGTCTGTAGTTTTTCTGAAAGAACAAGTGTTATTCCTCGATGCTCTATTTTATCAATAGCTTAAATGTGAACTATTTCTTGATTTTCCAATTTCATAAGCTCTCTATTAAATGTATAACACTCTTCCACTGTAGGCATTAAGCAAACTATAGACTTTTGCTGGTGTGTTTTCATTTGTAAACAAGTTCTTTAGTAGACGACTTTGAAAAGCTTGTTTACCATGTTTGCTTAGAACACCTATTCTTACATCTTTTAGAATATTTCCATAATCTTCATCTCTTGCTTGTCGCATATTCTGAGTGAGTTTTTTATATTCAAAATGTAACCACAGATTCTCATTTCCAATACTTCCCAAAGATTTCTTAGTGTCTTCATTTAGAAGAGTTTTAAACACTGGTTCTCCTTTTACAGGGGTTAGTTGTAGCAGATCTCCAAATACAATTAAATGTTTTCCCCCAAAGAGAACGTCGTAATCTGTTTTTTACACCTGTTGCATTCTTAAGTGTACAAAAGCAAGCATTAAGTTTGAGACCATGCTCACCTCGATAATAATTAAAAGTTTCATTTTCTTCAGCACTCTTGACACTTCATAAGAAGCTTCTCCAGACAACTTCTGATATTGTAATTTATTATCATGCTCCACTGGTAACATCAATAATCTATGCAAAGTAACTCCTTTAACATGGTGTGCAGCTTATCCAGTTGGAGCTGTTACCACACAACATAAATGTGAACCAGTAGTTTTTGAAGATAACTGGTCAAAACTTTAATTAAACAACTTTTACCTGTCCCAGCTTGACCACTGATGTACATCAGAAGAGGTTTAAAAGATGAATACAGACATTCTTTTTTTCATGCAACAAACCATGTTCTATCCATTCTCTCACCTTCACATATATTTCTTTTTGTTCAGCATTTACTTGTTCTTCTAACTTTTCCAATGTTATATTCTCCTCGTGTGCTTGTTGCATTGCAATTTCGACTTCATGCATAGCAATTGCTGCTTCATTTTCCAGCATTGGTTGTCCAATAGGATCTTGACTACATGGACCACTACTTTGACTATCTTGAGAACTTTCATGAGCTATTTCGGCTATAATAGTCTTCTCCTGTTCAACTTCATCATTCAACATTTTTAAATATGTAGGTAAAATTGGATATCTAATGCTATCTTTACAAGCATTAAAAGAATCTTCGTAGCAGTCAGACTCTCCAAGTAATTCACTTTCGCTACGCCATGGTTTAAACATCTGCAGAAGTGCTAAATAGTAAAATTCTCGCTTATCTGGAGTTTCACAACTAAGTTTCTTGTGGTTTATAAGATTACCCTTTGCATGTTTAACTAAACAACCATGACATCCAACTACTGCAAACTTTCTTTCTTTTAAATTCTCTTTAACATTTATTTTCAGGCTGTAATTTTGAAGTACTTTATACAGACATAGCTGTTCCAGATATTGACTCCTTTTCGGAAAGTATGTGTCCAAGATATTAGTTTTAAGAATGTCTGTACTATCTGGCTCATTTGCTGCTAATTGTTCAATTTCTTCCAATGATTTCAACACTCAATTTCGTTTGCAGGCAACACCTAAACTTAACCCACATGATTCCTCGTGACTATAAACTTGAAGAACACAAGCGGTCTGAACATTCATACGATCCAATTTCTCAGTGGGGAAGCATTTTCAAACTAAAGCTGTACAATTTTTTGCTAAGACTACTCTCTTGTGCAATTTCTTCCCACATTTGTTTCATCTCTGTTTTTTTCAGATTTTGTTATGTACAATGTAACATAACGTGCAAGAGCAATTGAGTTATCTGCAACATACTGGATGTCCATGTTTGCATTCCACATTTTTAAAATGACTGGATTGTAGTCATTGATATACTTTGACACTTCTGTTCTTTTTAAGTTATTGTGTGCCTCGCAGAAGAAAAAATAGAATTTACTCTTCCTTTACAAATGACTGGACGGGGAAAACCAAACCGACATTTGGTGTAAAAAATTTCCTTTAGACTTGTATTTTCTTCTGCAGTACGTTCCACAACGGTGACTTTGGAAACGTAAAACCTGCTGTCTCAAGCTTCTATCTCCTCCTTCTCTTGGAATCTCACATGTCACAAACTGTTCGATGAAAGACAATACTGTTTCATCAGAATCAGTTCCAAATTTAGGTGCATCCTTGACCCATAGTAGCATATGTATGAGGTGCACCTCTTGCTTGGTACTCCTTTCTCCAAAAGAAATCGGTAACTTCTCCAAGAGGTGGATACTTTTTATTACAGATAACAGACATCATACCTTGCAACTTATGATTAAAATATCTGCACACATTTACAGGATCCAATGAACACAGTTCACGAGGAGTCTTTATTTCAACATTTTTTATATTAGAATTCGCTTCTCTTAAAAACTCAAGCAAATCTTCCCATGCATACTCTGCACAGCTAAGTGTGACAAACCATGTTGGTGTACCTAAGTTCTATAACATACCCTTGAGTTCTCCATGACGACGATGCCAATACTCATTTGTTCCACGTTGACGTGCCATCAAATTGATTAACTGTGCTTCTAAATTTTCATCTGTTTCTTGAACTTTCTCCACAAATTCTTTCACAGAAAGAAGTGATTCATGAACTCCAGTTTTAAGTATATGATTCACTGCATACAAGAGAGAAGACATATCACTTTCAAACAAAAAGGTGAAATATGTATGGAATGCACTGTCGAAATCTAGGATCTTCAGAATATAATCTTGTTGACCGATATTCTGAAGCTGGAATCCGTACAGGTCGGTCATCATATTGTCTACCTTCTTCAGTAGGAAACAACTGTGGAAAGCAATGAGCTTCTAAGCTTTTCTCCCATACACTCATTGGAGTTCCCTGTGCTTTTTTCTTTTGAAATAACTCAATGCTACTTCCTATCACTTCTTTTGAATGCAAAGGACATATTGTATAGTGTTCATAAATCTCTTCAGTCCTTGACTTGTCCACTTTCTCTATTTGACCACTTGAAATTTCAAAATCATCTTCTAAATGTATTACCTGTTCATCCACATTTACATTTTTTGATAAATATTGTTGTCTTTAAGATATAAGGTAGCCTTTTCAATTTTATTAACATCCACAAATTCTTGCCATATTTTCCGACTCTTTGTGGGTACACCATTTACTAAAATAACTACTGCCTCATCTTCCTCTTTCTCTCCAGCAATAGCTTCAATGTTTTTCTTAAAATCCAAAGGTAAGTACACCACTCTTCCTTTCAGCCCTCTTTGCAAGTCTGTTGGTGGCAGTTTACCTGTTTTAGGCTCCATTCGAATTATAGTTTGAAAAGGATGAACAGATTGAATTAGAACAGACTCATATGTATTCAATTCGGCCAGCTCCTGCGGAATAGCTACTAACTCCAACTTATTATGCACTGCTCTAGCAGGCATTTTGTTCTCTTCCAATTTGTTGTAACAATATTTACGTATACCTTGATCACTACCTTACTCAAATCGACCTTCAAGTAAGTTGCAAATTCTTCCCACTTACCATTGTTCTCCTTTTCACTTTTTAAATACAAATCAACATTCCTACTTTGACTTTTATAATGAGTACGTCGACAACAAACACAGTTTGGTATTTCAGAGCACACTACATTAAACTTTCCTTTTTCTTCTTCAAACTGATCAGTGCTAATCACTTTCTCATCTCCTCCAACATCTGTAATTGTCAAACTTTCACTTTCTATGAACTGCTCTTCTGAACCAAAATATCGCATTTCAATATCATCACACTTTTTTTTAACATCTGATAAAGAACCATATATATAAAACTTCCATTCAGTTCACTTAAACTTAATGCAGGACTTTTTACATAGTACAGTTTCTTTACAAAGTTCCGCATTTCTGAATGGCGTACTGCTAACATTCTCAAATGATGAAAAACACTTTTCACAAACTTTTCTTGAAAGACAAGCCAGAGAATGCCCATACTTCTCAGTATATTTTCTTACATTACATGGATCTAGTCCTTGTAACAAATTAATCTTCTGTTTTATACTTTTCTGAGTATATTCTCGTAGCAAATTTCTCATTATATCAATGGATTCCTGTCGAATACTACAAATGCTACTACAACTTCACTTATACACAGGAGCTCATGGACGTTTCCCTTGCACTTCTTCAGCTATTAACTCTTCTGCACTTTTACCAACCATTTCCTCCTTTGGAAGAGGAACACCATCCTGAACTTCGTAGCAATGACCTCCAGTATCAACTGCAAATGATAAACTATTTTCCTGGAAGTAACTTCCCCATTAAAAAAAGGCTCAGTACTAGAAGTATGTCTCCAATGTCCACTAAAGATTTTACAAAAGTTTTTTCTGTTCACAAGACTTTTTTTTTTCTACTTTTGTCTTTAATACTTTCACTATTTTATCCAATACTTTCAATCTTTTTTAAATCAAAATGAACAACTTCTGTTTCAAATTGAAAGCAGTATCCATTATACTTTCAATACGTTGCTTCTCTTTGAATTGGAACATTCTTGTTTCATATTTACAGCATGTTTTCAATTAATTCTGAATCACTCTAGATCGAAAAGTCTCTGACGAATTTCTTGAAATAGTTTTTGTCTCCGAGTACCAGATACTATTTCTTTATCATCTTTCCTTTTCCTCGTATTTGAAATTGAACTCTGCTTCACCTTACTTGAAAAAATCATCTTTTTGCTCTGTGTGATGTTTTTCTCATTAAATGTTCGTAATATTTTTCTCAAAAATTGTCTTTTGCTTTTACTCAAACAAACAGTTTCTCTACTACTAGCATTTTGTTCTACTTCAAGGTCTTTCCTTTTCGTTAAATATATATTTTTCTTCTCTTTTCTTTTTTTTCACTTCTTCTAGGCATTTCCAAATTTCAATCCATACGAAATAATTTTCTGAAAAACAAAAAATAGAATCAATTATTTTTCACATTTCTTCACTATGTTAAAATATTAACATACAATTGCAGAACTTCCACTAACAACTTCCAGACCCAGTGCTGCAACGTGATGGAGCACAACAGATGAGCACTTGGATGACAAGTAGTGCCACAGATCATACAGAAAGTATTTATTTAATTATTTACATACTCCTTTAAGATTTATATATAACTGCACTACCTCATACTTTTCACCTCTCCGCCACACCCCACCACCCCACACCACTTTCTCTGCAACCCACACAACTTTATCAATAGTATTTTTAAAACAGTATTTTTTTAAATTGTAATCTATACTTAGATTGATATTATCAACCAAACAACACACATACAAATTTCCATTATTACCTAACAATTTTATCAACAACTTCGCAAACATAACACTGCACCCAGGGCTTTAACTGGAGGGGGTGTCTGTGGGGATGTGACCACCAGCACTTTATTTTTGGGAGCCTCGAAACGGTTCTTTATAGGGCTCTATTTTCCGACCTCACAAATGTAATCCGTTTTTTTTTCTTTATTGCACTGCAGTGACACTGTAAGACCATGCACATTGCTCACTACTTAGAAGTGCAGACATCATGCTAAGTGACTCGCATTGTTGGAGAAGGGAAATTCTTTAAAGAGAGCCATTTTCTCTCAGTATTTCCCTTCTTTTTATGCAACGCACCAGCAACATCATCGTGGGGTGATTAGTAGACAGACCACCAGGCGCGTAACGCCCATTTCCCCGGACTCTCTGACACAGCTTCCTGGGCGCACACATAGAGCCGTACCCGAGTACTTCACCGGTCTTTAAAACATCATTTTTTTGTAACGGAGACTTCTTTTTCACCCCTTTTTCCAACCCTTACATGCCCACCTATTGCTGAAAGAATTAGGCTCCCCCGAAATTTCCCTCTGGTTGCGCTTCTGCAAACGACCACAACAAGGCAACTCCAGCATGAACCTGCTCTCACTTACACACGGTCTTGTTTTAGTCTTTATTAAAAAATCTGCCTGTCAATGCTTTTCGTAAGCCTTTTCAACGCCTTAAGAGGGTAGCTGGATGAGTATAATACGTCGTATTTAAGATTGGGGCGGATGATGCACGGAAATAAGAACGTATAGTTGAATAAAGGGCGAGTGGATGCATGGCCAGATGCATCAATGGATAGATACCTAGATCAATGTATCAATGTATGGATGGATGGAAGGAGGAATGAATGCAAAGACCAGTACTTACGATAGACAGGTGGGCTGATAAATGCTTAGGATAGATTCTGGGACAGATATATCTATGCATATATAGGCGTATCGCTGCATGAATGACACAGTGCTTACTATAGGCGAGTGTGCTCATAGATGCTTAAGATAAGCGGACGAACAGATTTATGTATATATATAATTAGGAATATATCCATCAATTAAAAGATGGTTGAATGGCGCAGTGCTTAGGATGCATGGATACTGGGCTTTAATTGGGCCGGGTCTGGGGACCGGCACTTATTTTCAGGCAGCCTCCAAACGACTCTCTACCAGGCTCTATTTTTGGCCCTCTCAAAGATAGTAAATTTTTTTTTTTTTATTACACTGCAGTGAGAGCATGCACATCGATGTACGCATGCTTATTTTGCTCTCTACTGAGAAGTGGAGACATCACGCTAGGTTACCCACGTTGTAGAAGAAAGGGAAAACCTTTAAACAATGTTTTTTTCTGAACCTACGATAATTGGAGAGGATTTTCTAAAGCACACAATAATACTTATCTTGATTTAGACCACGCCCCAACATGCATAGCCCACACCCCTTTACGAGCTTTGCCTCCCCATTAGAGCACCGCCACTTTTTTCTCCCACTTAGAACCCTAACTACACCATAGTAACAAACAAACTGTGTAACCTTCCATTTAAATCTACAATGGCACAAAGTTTCATAATTTTCCATCAACGCTATCAGCCTTCTACCACAGTACAGGAGTGTCTATCAGCACGAAGATGTCTTATCCACAGAAATGTTGTGTAATTTCTGTACCTGTCTGCTGGAACACTCATACCAAAACATATTAAAACATGGGAATTTGCCAGAAAAACATATAACATACCATAAAGCGATTAATAAATGGGCACACTGCCACTGCACCACCCTCTTCCGCATCCTTCCTTAACTTCACAAAATTAAAGAAAGAGCCACACCATACCTAGTAAACACACTATACCAATACAAGAACTTAATTTCAACAGCCGTCTCCCAGAATGCTCATGAGCAAAGCGTATTAAATCATACAAATTTGCGGGTAAAACATTTACCATGCCATAGGGCACTTTATAAGTGCTCCCAGTGGTACTACATCACCTTCAGTATCTCGACATCTGCCTGTTACTCAACTCCCCCACACCCACCACACCCTTCCTTAACCGTACGAAATCAAACAGAAACCCCCACCATTCCTAGTAGTGCCACTATACCCATACACAGGCTTTATTTTAACAGGTATGTGCCAGAACACTTATCAACAAAAAGTATTCAAACATGCAAATTCGCGGGAAAAACATAAACAATACCATAGCACGGTTAATAAATAGGCCCACTCAACCTACATTACCTTACTAACTACACATGCCCACGTTATAAATGTCTGTCTTATAATCTGCAACATACGCACATCCCCCACCCACACCCATACCCATGCTTAACCTTACGAAATAAAACCACGAGCCCCTGTACTCCCGTTACCGCCACTATAGCCATAGATAGACTTAATGTCAACAGGTGTCTGCCGGAACGCTCATCAGCAAAAGCTATTAAAACTTACAATTTTGCAACTCAAACATACAGCATAAGATAAGACGGTTTATAAATAGTCACAGTACCACTACACCACCTCAACCCCTGCCCTTGTTAAACTTTACGCAATAAAAAGAAAGAGCCCAAGCAAACGTAGAAGCTCCACTATAGCCATTCACAACCTTAACTTCAACAGATGTTTCCTGAAAAGCTCATCAGCAAACCGTATTAAAACATGCAAATTTGCGGGTAAAACATATACCATGCCATAAAGCGCTTTATAAGTGCTCCCAGTGGTACTACATCACCTTTAGTAGCTCCACATCTCCACATTACTATATTATGTATTTCAAACAGCAACATAACTACCTCCCCCACACCCACCCCCACCCTTGGTTAACAGTACAAAATCAAACAGAAACCCCCCATTCCTAGTAGTGCCACTATACCCATACACAGGTTTAATTTTAACATGTGGCTACCGGAACACTTATCAGCAAAAACTATCCAAACATGCAAATTGGCGGGCAAAATATAAACCATCCCATAGCACTGTTTATAAATGGGCCCAGTGAAACTACATTACCTTTAGTAACTACACATGCCCACATTACAAATATCCATCTTATAATCAGCAACATACGCACCTCCCCCACCCCCACTCATCCCTTGCTTAACCTTACGAAATCAAACAACGAGCCCCAGCACTCCCGGTACCGCCACTATAGCCATACATAGACTTAATGTCAACAGGTCTCTGCCCGAACGCTCATCAGCAAAACCTATTAAAACCTGCAATTTTGCAACTCAAACATACACCATACCATAAGACGGTTTATAAATAGTCACAGTACCACTACACCACCTCAACACCCGCCCTTGCTTAACTTTACGCAATAAAAGAAGGAGCCCCAGCAAACGTACAAGCGCCACTATAGCCAAACATAGGCTTAATTTCAACAGATGTCTCCCGAAAAGCTCACCAGCAAAATGTATTAAAATATGCAAATTTGCGACTAAAATATATCCTATGCCATAGGGCGCTTTATAAGTGCTCCCAGTGGTACTAGATCACCTTTAGTAGCTCGACATCTGCACGTTACTATATTCTGTGTTTCAATCAGCAACATAACCACCTCCCCCACACCCTGCTTGCTTAACCGTACGAAATCAAACAGAAACCCCCACCATTCCCAGTAGCTCCACTATGCCCATATACAAAGTTAATTTTAACAGGTGTCTGCCGGAACACTGATCAGCAAAATGTATTCAAACATGCAAATTGGCGGGTAAAACATAAACCATCCCATAGCACGGTTTATAAATGGGTCCAGTCGAACTACACCACCTTTACTAGCTAGACATCTATATGTTACGAAAGTCGTTTAAACACTCTGTAGAGTGTATAGCAGGGCATGGGGAGAGTAAACAAAGTTCTAATTCCCAAACTTTTGATATACAGTCCCTTTACTGGATCTATATTAAAGATATTAAATGGAATGTATAAATTGACGACTGTCTCAAAAGGGATAGTGAAGCTCACCATTAGTAAAACACGAACCACTTCAACACCTACATATATCCGCCACAGCGACACAGCCTGACAAATAGTATCCCTTATAATCACATGTAGTTCTCTAATGTCAACAAAGTCATACAGAAAATACACCGCACATTTACATTTTTTTTTTATCTCTCACACATTTATAAAACATCTCTTCTAAAGAAGCACTTCCCAACTACTTCTATTCCATAAGAACAAACAATAATTAATATGTTTACTACCATATATTTTAGTATATCTACCTTTTTATTATTCACTAGTCAGAAACTACAAAAGCTATTCACTATACCCAAATGCAAACCAGAAACCATATAAATATTTATCTCAACTTAGGATCACATGATTCAAACTATGCGTACATATAAAAGGAACGTATAACTTTTCCTATCTCCATCTCCTCTCCATGTAATCTCTAAACTCTGTACACGGCCCCACTGTACAACAACCTACACTGACTTACATTCAAACCTACCTCGCAGTGTCAAAAATAAGACCACAACCTGCCCACATAACATTTCTGCATTTCGTTTTATCGCTTTTAACTTAATAACACATACGTCTCCTACCACCACCCCTCACCCCACTATTTCCACAAAAAGTATCAGTTGCAAGCGTGCGACATTTTCTTTATCTCCCCAAATACATTACAAACTCAAATTAATGCTGTACCTCATTTTCAAAACAATACAGTCCTATAAAGATGACAAACTACACTTCTTCTCTGTGAAAGATTCTAATCAATCAATCAAAGCTTTATTTCGACATGTGATGTCATAAAAGCACAGTAGAACATAAAACACAATTTCATAATAAATACATTTTAAAGACATGTCATAAAAGGATCTAATTGCCTTATATACAATAAATATTTAAAAATGTATTAAACTTAGCAGCTTTGGAGATAAAAGTGGAAATTAACTGGAGCTAATTAGCCTCTGCCTGATCAGCCATGCCCAACCTAAGAATTTGGCCACCCCGCAGACTATGGTAGTATCTGTGGTCGTTTTAAGAATTCTCAGGGCGGCAAGATAGTCCCTTGTCCCTAGCTGCAGACAAACGGGCCTGAGCCATTTCGTTCTTGGTGGCGCATAAGCTGGACAGACAAAAAAAAAGTGAGAGATGTTTTCAACAGCACCAGGGCAAGTTGAACAATCCGGGGGAGTCTTATGCGGGGGATTCCACTTACTGGTACGGTCACGGAGGGGAAGGGTCCCAAATCTAAACTGGATGAAAAGTGATCTATCATTGGGCTTCGTGATGAAGTCCAGGTAAGGTTCTAAAAAGGGCGTGAGCTTGTGCTGACGGAATGCCTCTGTCAACCTACCAAGATTGGGATCTCTTAGCTCCAGGGCATCAACCCATACCCAAAAGGCTCTTTTAGTTTCCTCCTTCGATATTGGTGCCCCCAGATCCCGATCAGATGCGAGGCCTGTTGCGACCAAAAGCTTCTTGATGTTTGTGAGCCACTCGATTTTATGAGCTCCTCGCAAGTTCATAACCTCCCTTAGGCCATCGGCGTAGTTGGAAAGCTCAGGGGTGCGCCACAGCCGCGCCCAGTATAACAGAGGGCGGAGAGTGACTAGATCTCTAATAGAGCGCCTACCAAGGTCGCTCAATAGTGGTTTAGTCAGGGTGCCCCTTGGGAGCGATACAAGGTCTCTGAGGAACTTATTTTCATTGGTCACTAGGGCATCTACGCAGCAGAAGCCCCATAGTTCCGCGCCATAGAGGGCGCTACCTACCGCCTTTGCAGCATAGATGTCCAGAACTGGAGCAATGGGTTTGGTGGTGGAGGCACGGAATTCCTTTCCCAGGGCTCCAGTTACCCGTCTATGGTTGAGCACCATTTTATCAATATGTGGCTGCCACTTGAGCCTGTCAGTGACTCTAATCCCCAAATAATCAAACTCCTTGACACGCTCAAGTGGTTTTCCATCTAAGGTCAAGGTGGAACCAAAAGATCTAGTTGGGTTGAAATAGAGGAGTTTGGTTTTGGAAGTATTAATGACAAGGCCTCTCAGCTCACAGAACAGAGAGAAGCGATCTAAAAGCTTCTGTAATCCTGCTGGTGTTTTTGAAATTAGAAGCGTGTCATCCGCAAAGAGAAGGGCGGGGACTTTGTCACCCGCCAGTGTGGGGACATCAGCTTCAACTTCGAGCAGGTAGGAGACTACGCCATTCACAAACAATGTGAAGAGCGTAGGTGCCAACACACAACCTTGGCGAACCCCTCTATTCACCGGGATTTTATCGTTTTTTTGTTCCTGAGTCCCCCATCTGATGCGAGCAAAGTTATTTTCGTGCATCCGAATGAGAAGGTTCAGGATGTATGGAGGGATCCCCAGCTCCTCCAAGATCAACCACAGGCGATCACGGGGAACCAGATCGAAGGCGGTCTTAAGATCAATGAACGCCAAATATAGGGCGCCCTTGCCAATGGTGACCACCTTCCAGTAGAGAAGCACTAGCCTAAAGGCTTGGTCAATTGTACTGGTGCAGGCCCTAAAGCCTGCCTGGAACTTTGTCATGATGCCATTGTCATCCACCCAGGAGTGGATCCTCTCCAGGAGGACCCTACCGACCAATTTCTGTCCAGAATCTATGAGACTGATTGGGCGGTAGTTCGCTGGGTCTCCCCTAGAGCCCTTCTTGAAGATGGGAATTACTTCAGCTCCCCTCCAAGACTCAGGCACCGGTGAGCCATCCAACAAAGTATTAATAAAGATTGCAAAATACGTTGCCCATCTGTCAATGTTGGCTTTGTATAGGTAACCCGGGATACCATCTGGTCCCGGGGCTTTTGCGGATACAATTTTATTAATGGCGGTCTCAACCTCTTTCTTCTCAATCCTGGCGAATAAGAAGTGATCAGAAAGTGTGGCTATGGGCCCCGATCGGGTGCAGAGGTCCTCCGCAGGCTCCACCCCTACATATAGATTCCTAAAATGGTCAAACCATTCCCTGTCCGTAATATGGTTGGGGATTTGGTCCTGGTCGTGGTTAGTGGATCTTCTCACTATGGACCAAAAAAGCTCGCCATTTTTTGAGTGGCTCGCAGATTTTAAAGAATCCCAACGCTGCTCTTCCCAGTCCTTCCTGGCAGAAACAAGTGCCTGTCTGTGAAAGATTCCTAAACATATATAAAATACTTATATAACAGCTCAAATTTTATGCATAGTTCATAACCAATATCAAACACCACACTTTACTAACACTATATCACTTTGAAATAAAAAATACTTTCAAAATGAAAAACATCACCTCAAATACTTAATCAATACTATAAAACACATAACACACCTTGCTCATTTCTAACTCACCTTTGTAGTTGTTATCCAGATTTCAAATGACACATGCATATAATTCTCTCTTTCTCACACAGTACATGTAAAGCTACGACTTCATCAAGAATGAAACCAGGAATGGCAAGATTTCTCTGTCGCTCCACGCATAAATACATGTAAAGAACAAATCAGAATGCGTCATTCCTTCAACGGCATTCCAAAACTTACCTCCATTGGTTAATTTTGAATTTTCCTTCCGAAAATCTACTTATTATTCCGCGCCACATACAGGTTCAGCCTATTTTATCACCACACTTTCTGGAACTTTCTACGACACCTGCAGGTTAAAAGTTCATATTTTTTTTAACCTAACAATCTACTTTTGCAACATTTTATCGAACATTTAATGGTATGTGCACGTTAAAAGTTCACAATAGGGGTCAGTAGTTCATCAGCTTTATTCGCAACTCCAGCATCACCTCACCTTACGCCCCCAGCGCCATCAGACCCGTAGGAGTCAGTGCTTTCCACTTTCCAAATACCAAATTCATTTCATACACACAAATTTACCTTTGCACTCCCTATATAATACCCCCAAAGCACCATACACAAGTTAAAATGTTCGAAACAAAAGTTCCTCCAAGTAGCTATAACTACATGCTGACACTACTTGCACAGATGTAGCACAGCGGCCAGAGCACATGACTTCACAGCATATAATAATAATATCCACATTTGTAAAGCACGAACACTCACCCGTAAGGGTCTCTAGGCGCTGGGGGCCGTCGGGAAGATTAAGCAAGCTATTGCCCAGAGTCACATGGTGCTGGGCTAATCTGCTGCCAGTGCCGGGGATCAAACCGTGATCCCCAAATTACGGAGTCAGCCGCCCTGGCCACGGCACCACACCTCTTCCCTATGACACACAGTTTGGGCTCACGCTTTCATCCCCGAGTCCGGTGGCAGCTCAGCTTAGCAGAATGAGACTGTACACACTACCTCACATATTTTCCGTACCCCAGAACATTCAGACCACCAGTACAGGTCAGTAGTTCGTCCTAGTAGTTATAAACACATGTTGACACTACTTCCACAGCTGAACTGCAGCGGCCACGGCACATGACTTCACACAATTTAGACTCCCGCTCTAATCCCCGAGTCCCGCACCACCTCACCTTAGCAGCATCACCCTCTAGGCAATACCTCACTAAATGTTCGTAGCCTAGCACTTTCACACAGGTAGGTATGATTTGTTCACTTCGCACCCCCTCTATAGCACACCCTAAACACCCCACAGAGGTTACAGTGCTCCTACCATCTTATTTACCGCTGTTTTCACCCTTTTTTCCCCTTACTCGCTTCAACGGAATAACAAAATGGCGGCCAGCACTTCCTCCTTCCATGAGACTTGTTAGACTTGGGGGTCTCTAGTTGGCACAGGTATGCACTTGTGACAAATAGGGACCCTCTCCTCTAGTCAGGGTAAGGGGGTACACTCCTAAAGAGGCAGTGTGTAAAGCATTTGTGAACACATACAGTAACCAAGTGACAACACTACAAATGGACACCACACAGGCTTTATATCAAAAATAAGTATTCTTTATATAGATTTACCACAAGACCATTAAACGACAAAAACACACAATACTGTTACTTTAGATGGTAGAATTTTGCTCGATACGATGCTGCAGCGGCGACACACTTTACGAGATGCGGCGACAACAGCTCCGACGGCGGCATGCTTCTCCTGCTTAGTTCTCTTAAGTTCTTAAATGCAACACTTTAAGTCAATGTACCTTTTAGATGCGACACGCAGGGCAACGAAAGTGTTACAACGATGTTGATGCGATGAAGTTTTTGGTGCAAAAGAAATAAAGACGTGAAGATCTTCTAGATGTGGCACGCTTCTCCGATGTTGCGAGAAGACTCGACTCGATTCTTCAGCTGCAGCAGCGACACCCTTTACGCGATGCGACGACAGCGGCCTTGGCAGCAACACTCTTCTCCGATGTTGCGAGACGCTTCCGCTCGATGCGATGCTGCAGCCCTTTACACGATGTGACGACAGCAGCTTCGACGGCGGCACATTTCTCCGTGGATGTGAGGCGCTTTTCTTGATGCGGTGCAATGCGACAACCACGATGGCAGCGATGGCGACACGCTTCTTCCTCGATGCGAGACTCTTCTCTAGATGCGGTGCAATGCGTCAGCTACGATGGCTGCGATGGTGACATGCTTCTTCGGCGTTGCAAGACACTTCCTGGATGATGCGAGACGCTTTCGCTCGATGCGATGCTGCAGCGGCGACACACTTTACGAGATGCGATGACAACAGCTCCAACGGCCGCATGCTTCTCCTTCTTGAGTCGCGCTTCCAGCTCCTTATGACACGCAGTGCCTCAGAAGACCCAACAACAACAGCAGGCACTTCCAAAGAACTCTGGGGAGCTGGGGGGGGGGGTGAAATCTGTTGTTCCTGAGACTTCAGCAGGAGGCAAGCTCTATTCCAAGCCCTTGGAGATCCTTCACAAGTTGAGCAAAAGTACACACAAAGTTCCTTTCTCCTCTCTTTGGCAGTAAGGCAACCACTGCAGGCCAATCCCCCAGTTTCAGGGATAGTTTCCTCCTCAGCTCCTTCTGGTTCCCCCCTCAGCAGAGGTTCTTCTTGTTTTCCCAAAGTGATCTAATTTCTTGAGATCAGAGTCCCAATAGTTATACCCAGAAATCCTTTGTCCTCCGAAGGCAGAGGGGCCTTTGCCCAGTCCAAACTAGTTCCTGAGCACTCTGTTTACCAGACTTCTCCTTTCCTTTCACAGTGTAGGGCAGAAACATTATACGCCCCACAGGAGGTGGAGCCAGCATTGTGGAAGGCAAGTACAGCCCTGGAGCACTTTGTTGACAGGATTCCTTCTCTTCATTCACTGTGCAGGGCAGAGACATCAGCCGCACCACAGGGGGTGGAGCCAGCACTGTGGGGGGCAGGCACTGTCCTATTCAGGTCCCAGGTGCAACTCCTCCCTCCCATCTAGATGCAGATCTCTCTATTCACCACTGGGCGGACTCACCTTGTCTCCTGGAATCCCCCAGCCCTGTCACTCAAACTCCAGACCACGAATACACAACCTAGCAGAGGCAGGTTTGAATGGTTAGACAAGAAAATACCTACTTTCTAAAAGTGGTATTTTCAAACACAGAATGTTAAAACCAACTTCACTAAAAGATGTATTTTATCATCCTGAGTTCAGGCATACTAAATTCGAATTTCTACCATGTTCTCTGAGTCAGTTAGGATTATAAGATCTAATAACCAAAATGCCCATTCTGGCCTATGGAGAACAGGTAGCCTTGCAATAGTGAAAAACGAAAATGGCTGTAATTCACTATTAGAACATGCCACACACACCAGGGCATGTCCTACCTTATCCTTACAATGCACCCCACCCTTGGGCCTACCATAGGGGTGTCTGATATGAAGAAAAGGGAAGGTTTAGGGACTGGCAAGTGGGTGCACTTGCCCAGTCAGCATTACAGTACCAGACTGCACGCAGGCTCTGCAATGGCAGATCTTAGACACATGTTTACAGGCTGCTTCTGTGGGTGGCACAACCAGTGCTGCAAGCCCACCAGCAGTATTTGGATTACAAGCCCTGGGCACTCCTGGTGCACTGTACTAGGGTCTGACAAGTAAACCAAACCAACCAATCATGGAATCACAAATTATACATTAATTTACAATAGGGAGCACTTGCACTGTGGCACTGGACAGCAGTGGCACAGTGCCCTGAGCAACTAACACCAGCAAAAAATACATGAGACACAGCGAAAAATGGGAGGGAGACTCACGCCAATGTGCCAGGTCTAACAAGACTCTAGACATTACCTCACATATTTTCCGTACCCAGGACTTTCACACCACTATGGGTCAGTAGTTCATCTTAGTAGGTATAAACACATGCTGACACTACTTCCACAACTGAACTACAGCGGCCAGGGCACATGACTTCACAGCATAAGACACAGAGTGTGGGATCATGCTTTAATCCTCGCCTTAGAAACATCACACACTAGCCAATACCTCACTTAATTTTCGTGGCCTATAACTTTCACACCAGTAGGTATGATTAGTTCACTTCGCACCCCCGCTATAGCACACCCTAAACACCCCACAAAGGTTACATTGCTCCTATCCTCCTCTTTCCCACATGTTTTGCCCTTTTTCCCCCTTACTCGCTTCAACAGAATCACAAAATAGCGGCCAACGCTTCCTAGTTGCAAACGCTCGCAGCGCTCGCAGCCAATCAGCAGCAAGCTCGTGCTCATAATGCCTCAGCCAATCAGATGGCAGAATTCCCAAATATCGATATCTGTAAATTTTGATATCTCTCAAAAACTACTGAACAGATTTACACCAAATAAACAATAGCATGCTTTCTAGACCAAGACCCTTCTCCTTGCCAAATGTGGGGTAATTCCGTTCACCCGTTCGACCTGTAGCCTTGTCTAAAGTTTCCTATGAAAATTAACATTAAAAAACATGTTTTGGGACGCCCTTTTTGCTCGGCCCCCCCTTGAGGAATCACTCCCAAACTTTCAACATAGGAGCTGATTTAAATCAGCACCAAAGTTATTGCGAATAGAATGTTGCCATTTTCCTATAGTAACTAGGTCCTAACTATAACTACCAACTGGCGACGCCAGTAGGTACTATATATATATATATATATATATATATATATATATATATATATATATATATATAACCTACTGGTGGGTGCCAGTTGGTAGTGATAGTTAGGACCTAGTTTCCGTAGAAAAAGCATTTTTTGACTTGCCTATATCATTGGCGCTAGTTGACGACTCGTTGCAAAATGTTCCCTAAAAAGTGCCTGGTGATTCTTGTTGGGCATGGAAAGTTCTGGGGTGATCTGTGAAGCGCGGGCTGAGAAAAAAGGGGGGTATTTAAAAAAGTGTGTTTCTAATGCTAATTCCCATAGAGATTTTAGACGGGGCTACAGCCTGACTGCTGGACAGAATTGCACCAAATTTGGCAGAAAGGTAGTTCTTGGTCCAGAAAGAACACTTTTTGTTATTTGGTGTAAATTCATTCAGTAGCTTTTCAGATGTTAAAGGGAATGTTAATTTGTATATATAGGGACGTGAATCCTCTGAGGATCCAACAGTCCCCATGCTGAAATGTGATTTCTGCAAAAGTTGCGCTGGTTCTGCGGCTCCCGGCAAAAAAAAAAAAAAGAAAGAAGTGCAGACTCCCACACTTCTGTAATGTTTAGCCCCGGGGTGGGTCAGGTTCTTGGGGCAAGTGAAATATTAATAAGGAGTGGGGCGCACAGTGCTCCTGGAGCTTTTGAAAGGCCAGAAGACCGCCCCCTCCCTGGGGCACTGCTTTTAATGTATGCGGGGATGCCAGGTGGCACCACCCATGCCTTTGGGACCACCACCTCCTCATCCAAATCTCTATAAATAAATGCAGGGGGGCATCTGTACCCCCCACTGCCCAGGGAACTGATACCTCCCCAAGCACTTCAACATATGTATGCAGACGTGACCACGGTCCCACCCTTGCCCCGAGAACCAACACCTCCCTGGGGTAAATCACATTAAATTAATGCAGGGGAGGCCATGCAGCCCCCCTCAGTCCCCTGGTCTGCCACCTCCCAGGGGCAAAGACTTTTCTATTAAAGCAGGGGGCCTGTACAGCTTACCCAGCAGCCTTGGGGACTGCCATACCCCCGGACTAAACATAAAATGAATGCGGAAGGCCAGCATGTCCCCGCGCACCACTGGAGACTACCACCTCCCCGCAGCCAAGTACTACATTGGAGGGGGGCCATGGATGGCCCTAGAGACCACCACCCCCAGGTGCCCACCCTCATCTATTTCCCTGTATTCAAATATGTGTGCAGGGAAACAGATGAAAATATTGCTCCTGCACGCAGGGAGCAGTATTTCCAGCAGCTCCCTGCATGCAAGAGCAGTGCCAGCTGCCACAGGAGGCAGTGAGCCAGCTGAGATTGCGGGAAACTTGAGGCTCCCCTGTGGTGCCATTGCACATTGGATGCCCTGGAAAAGGATACTGGGCACCCAAAGAAACGTAGCTGGGACCCAGGGGCCCCCTCCCCTATTGAAATAGGGGAATGGGGTTAACAGAACTGAAATTGGCCCCAGAGGGAGCCATGCAGCCACCTCTTCCAGTTTCAATTAAAGATTTGGCCCTGGGAGGTGGTGAGCTTTGAGGCTCCCCTTTACATTTGAACAGAATTCACATTTAGACTCTGGGAGGTGGTGTTCCCTGGGGCTTCAAAGAGCCCAAGGATAAGGGTTCGTATAGCCCCCCTCCATTGTAAAAAAGAAGCCCTGGGGAGGAAGTGGTCCCTGGAGCTCAAACTAGCATATGGCAGGGGGTCCACATTGCCCTCTCCAATATTTACACAAAGCCCCAGGAGGTGGTGGGCCCAAATCGGGGAAAAGGAAGGAAAAAACTGTAGAAAGTGGGATGGAAGCAGGAGAAAGCACTCAAAAAATGGGGAGAGGAACGAGAAAGCAGGAACAACAAGGCAACACAGAAAAACAGGGGAAGGAAAGAGAAAGCAGTAACAATCCAAAGAATCTCTCACACACCCTAGTATAACATTTCACACACCCACTCCAAGTTCTACAGTAGCATTCTCAAAATCATTGACACACCCATACCAGTACTTACACACCCACACCCTGATTCATGGGTCTACATACACACGTACTCAGTTACCCATACAGCCACTCATTCACCAACTCACTCACTAATACAGCCACTGATATATCTCCTCATACAGTCATGCAGCCACTTACACACAGTCAGTCACTCATAGAGCTACTCACACACCTACTCACTCAACTAAAGAATAAATCACACAGCCATTTCCTACCTATACAGTTGTACATACATATACTCATTTATTCATACAGATACTAACACATACTCACCTATGCAGTCACTGACACAAAAACATACACCCATACGGCCACTCTCGCAATCACTCAGTCACACATACAGTCACTCATATACTCCAACACTCACCTATACTGCCTTTCACATATGGAGTTACTCACTCATATATCACTGACACATCCATTCACTCACCAACAAAGCCATACACACACTCACTCACCCATACAGCCCCTTACACACACACACTAACTCATACAGCCACTAACTCACCCACACACTCATCCATACAGGCAGTTACACCCCCCTCACCCACCAACACAGACATTGCGACACCTATACACATACTTAGACAACCAATCACTCACCCATACAGAAATGTATGTACCCACTCACACACCTATACAACCACTTGGGGCCATATGTATCAAAAAAGAGTTTTGCGATTCTCAAATTGCGATTTTTAGCAAATTGCAATTAGAGAATCGCAAAATGCAATGTATGTAGGATTTGCTAAACATTTTGAGAATCTTACATATTCCTTATTTGCGAATCGTAAATTGAGATTCGCAATTAAGGAATACCTTCCCATTCATTCCTATGCGCTAGGAGATCCATAGGAATGAATGGGAAGACATTCTCAATTTGCAATTACCAATTATAGAATCGCAAATTGAGAATGCAATTTCAAGGTTGCAAGGGTGTCAAAAAGACACCCTGTTGCACCCCTGAAATATGCATGTGTGCACATTTTGTACACATATATGCTCTAAGGGCATGTATGTGTGACATATGGCACTTTTAAAAAATCGAAAAAGTGCTTTTTTGAAGAAAATCGCAAATTTCCACCAACTTGAAGTTGGTGGTAATTTGCAATTCCTTAAGGCTAAAAAGCAAATTTCTGGTGCTTTCAGAATTGCATTTAAGGAATCGCAATTTGCAATTCCTTAATTGCATTCGCAAAATAGAGAATCACAAACTTTGCAATTCTCTATTTTGTGATGGCCTTTTGGAATGATACATCCCAAAAGGATTTTTCCAATTCGAAAACGGGCAGATTCTGAGAAGCTGCCCATTTGCAATTGGGAAAAAGGCTTGATACATATGGCCCTTGGACACCAACTGACAGACAGATACAGACATTCACACAACAAGTCACTCACTTATACATTCGAGGAGACACCTGATTATTCACTTATACTGTTATTCACGCATCCACTGAATTACCCAATCAGGCACTCATACATGCTCAGATTCACCAGTACACACTGGTATGTATATTTAACACTCATAAACATTTTAGAAAACACAGTGGATGATGTCCTCAGTAATGTCATTTGAGATGTCATCAGTGATGTTACTGACCGTGTCATGAGTGATGTATTATGTGAGTTCATAAGCAGTGCATTGCGGTGGCCTGATTTATAGTTAGCTTAGCTAACTATAACAGCTGAACTTCTCTGGTTTTGTGCGAGTGAAATGTCAGCCTAACTATAGCGCCCCTGTAGCCTTTGGTTTTCTTTCACTAAATTTCTAAGGTTTTTTGTATGCAATTCCCTAACTATAACATCCCTGTGCCCTTTGTTTTTTTCGGTGAACAAAAAAAATATATATAGGGGCTATTAACTCTAATGAATTGAATCTGAGATTTACAGCCTCTATTGACAGTTCCAGTAATGAAGGGAAATTACATACGAAGCTTCACAGAAAAACCACCGCTGGAAATTCTATTTTACATGCAGAAAGTTCGCATACATGCCACTTAATTAACAGCATACCATAAGGAGAATTTTTCCGGATTCGCAGAATCTGTTGCTCAGATTCGGTCTCCATTGAATGTCAACAGGATGCATTTTGTAGGTTCCTTGATCGTGGGTATAAGAAATCACTTTTGATACAAGCCTTAAATAAAGCAAACAGTCTTCCTAGAGAAACCCTGCTAAAGCCCAAGAGTAACATTGTTAAGGACACAGGATGTGGTCCTAATAAAGAGGTACATACAATACAACTGATTACCACCTTCAGTCAACAAGAAGAAAAAATACTTAAGATTATATACTCAGAATGGCCAATTGTACTTACTGACATTATTTTAGGTCCTATTTTACCAAGTTTGCCTGCCATTACTTTTAAAAGGGCACCCTCGATGAGGGATGTCCTGGGGAAACCTATGCCGGAGGTTAAAACCAAAAGCACCTGGCTCACAAAAACAGGCTTTTTTTAAGTGCAATTCATGCCGCGCTTGTACATTTGCTAAGAATGCAACCCATTACAAGACAGCGTTTAGTGAGAGGGAGATTGCTATTCGAGGACACCTCACATGCTGTACTGAGTATGCCATCTTTAAATTGAAATGTACCTGCAACTTGGAATAACTTGGCAGTACTAAACTCCCAGTACACAAACGCATCCTATAACACATAAGGGCCATTGTAAATTCTGACCAAAATTATCCAGTCGCCAGACATTTTAAATCAGTACATAACAACAAATTGAAAGATCTGGAATATACAGATTTAGGGACAGTTCCAATCCCCGGATGGGGAGGGAATCGTGAGAGGCTACTACGACAATGTTAATCTCATTTCATTTTAGCCCTCGATACTAGAGTCCCTAAGGGCCTGAATATGAGCGAGGATCTGCAAAATTTTCTATGATGACGTTATGATTTATCTGAACTATTGATGCTACATCTATTGTTTCAGTGATTGATGAGTATTTTCCTTCTATATAGGTTCGATGGAGATTTTATTCACTGATTAGTTATTCAATGTTGAGATGGAGATATCTGTTTCTTAATTCTGTAAATAGTTACGTGCTCATATAAGATGATTTATTAATTTTAGATGTTGTATTTTTCTGTGAACTATATATTGACATTTGCACTTGCACTTTATTATCATTTAGGCTTAAATGATATAGGTTTTTCAAAACCTGCTAGTGAATCTGTATTTTGCACAGCACCATTTTGCACTTTAAATATTTTCACCTTGCACTTTTTTTGAATGGATTAGTCAACATTTACAGACATATGAATTTTATTAGGCAATTTTTTGTGAGATTTATTTATTAATTCAGATTGGTTTTTAGCAGCCAGAAATACTGAACTTGGCCTGATGGGTCTTTTTGCACTTGCACTTTATTGTCAAACGATTATTCGTTCTAGGACTCATGTTTAAGTATTTGAATTTTTTCTTTCGTAAACCTGACCAGTGCTCAATCATGACAATCATAGACCACAATCTATTGTTGGAGTATTGGGTCTCTATGCTGCTATATGGATCTATTTTTTATATGATGCCCATTGTGGTGTTTGAATTAATGTATAACTTAGTTATACTGTTCTCATCTTGCCTATTTTGCACAGTAAATTCCTAGATCCGCTCCGATTTTATTAGATGCTTCCTGTTGAGGTGTTAGTCTATGTTCCAACCGGTAGAGGCACTTGCCTCTTTCATCGTGACAGAAATACTGAGAGCTATTGATGATTTATATACTATGACAGGTTGTATTCTGTTTTATTGTATATCGTTATATTTTTAATATTGCAATGTGAACAGTATTATATTTATATTTACATACATATTTTTAATACCTCATTGCATTTTGAAAGCGTGATATATTGGATGTATAATCAACTATGAACTACTAGGAATATGCTATAGTCTGTTTTCCATACACATAAACCGGGTGAGCTTGTTTTTACAGGCAATTGTGCACTTTTATGTTTTTTAATGAGTTCCCTGAAAGAAGACGCATCATGTGATCAAGCTTCCTGAGAGGAGTGAACCGCGTCATGGCAGGCATTATGCCTTTTTAATTTGTGTGGACTTTTTATTAAATAAAACTTCACTGCTTCATCCACCAATACTGCGTGGGATTCTGTAAGTTCGTTGGGAGTGCTTGAGGTCCGTGCCTGAAGGTTCTGCCAGATCGAGTGGCAGACAGGAGTTCTCGAGTGATATATATATCTATATATATGTATATATATCTCCATATATTATCTACTGGCGGTCGCCAGTAGATAGTTATAGTTAGGACCGAGTTTCCATAGGAAATCTGAAAATTCTATTTTGAATAACTTTGGCGCCGGTTGACGAATCCTCGTGAAATTTTCAAAACTAATGAGGCGCTCCGCTCAGCTCGTACCCTGAAAGTCTCGGGGTGATACGTCAAGCGGGGGCTGAGAAAAAAGGGGGGTCCCAAAACGCGTTTTCCCCATGCATTTTCCCATAGGACCTTTTATCGAAGGTACAGCCCGAACGGCTGAACAGAATTACTTGAAATTTGGCAAAGAGGTAGTCCTCAGGTCAGGCATGTGCCTTTTGCATATATGGTGTCAATCTGTTCAGTAGTTCCTGAGAAAATTGCAGTTAAAAGTACATAAATATCTATATGCGTGCACCGTGCGCTCATGGTGCGCGCACCAAATGTCCGCAAGCGTAATTCTGATTGGTGGTTAGATGTCAGTCAACATTCCAATCGGTCAAAATCAGGAAGTGTCGGACGCCATTTTGTGTGTGACAGTGAAAAAGAAAGGTGGAGAACGTGAAAAGGGGGCAGGGTAGAGAGTTCCTGACCCCCTAGCCTTTGTCAGGGGGTCCCTAAAGGACCCCGAAGGGTGAAAAAAACATTTTATTTTTTTTCAAAAAATCGCGGGGTGCACGCTCGGTGTGCGCACGGTGCGCGCACCGTGAAAAACCCTTAAAAAAAATAAAAAACATTTTAAACTGTCCATAAGTTTATAGAAGATATTAACTATGCCAAATTAAAAAAAAAAGAGCTGAGCCATTCCATATTACAGGATACAGTCAATCTATAACTATATACATAGGTGGTTTATTGTAAAATAAATATATAAAAAATATAATAATACATACATAAATTAGCATTTAAAAAATCTTACAAATTCACTAAAAAAACCATAGGTTTCACACACGTTATAGTTAGAAATTAGCATTTAAAAAACCTTGCAAATTCACTTAAAAAACCATAGGTTTCACACACGTTATAGTTAGGAATTAGCATTTAAAAACCTTGCAAATTGAGTGAAAAAACCATAGGTTTCACACATGTTATAGTTAGGAATTAGCCTTTAAAAAACCTTGCAAATTCACTGAAAAAACCATAGGTTTCACACACATTATAGTTAGGAATTACCATTTAAAAAACCTTGCAAATTCACTGAAAAAACCATAGGTTTCACACATGTTATAGTTAGCTGGACATTTCACTCGTACAAAACCATTGAAATTCCCCCGTTATAGTTAGTTCAGCTAACTATAACTCGCGCGACCGCAATCCACTGCTGATGACGTCACATATTACATCACTGTATTCACTAAGATACTGTTAATAAGTCAGTCATACAATTAATTTCACAAAAAAAACATCCATTTAGACACTTATTTACCCATTTATTCTTCCATTAACCTTTAGATATACATATATACAAAATATTTATTTTTCAGAAAGACACATATTCACTGAATGATGTCATCAGTGATGTCATCAGTGATGTCATTTGACATGTCATCAGTGATGTCATGAGTTATGTCACTGACCATGTCATGAGTGATGTAATATGTGACGTCATCAGCAGTGGATTGCGGTCGCGCGAGTTATAGTTAGCCGAACTAACTATAAGGGGGGAATTTCAATGGTTTTGTACAAGTGAAATGTCCAGCTAACTATAACATGTGTGAAACCTATGGTTTTTTCAGTGAATTTGCAAGGTTTTTTAAATGCTAATTCCTAACTATAACATGTGTGTGAAACCTATGGTTTTTTCAGTGTATTTGTAAGGTTTTTTAAATGCTAATTCCTAACTATAACGTGTGTGAAACCTATGGTTTTTTCACTCAATTTGCAAGGTTTTTTAAATGCTAATTCCTAACTATAACGTGTGTGAAACCTATGGTTTTTTAAGTGAATATATATATATATATATCTCCATATATATATATTCACTTAAAAACCATAGGTTTCACACACGTTAGAGTTAGGATTTAGCATTTAAAAAACCTTGCAAATTCACTTAAAAAACCATATGAAATTCCCCCGTTATAGTTAGTTCAGATAACTATAACTCGCGCGCCCGCAATCCACTGCTGATGACATCACATATTACATCACTCATGACATGGTCAGTTGCATCACTCATGACATCACTGATGACATCATCCTTGTGATAGAGTGGCAGTCGCGCGAGTTATAGTTATCTGAACTAACTATAACGGGGAATTTCATATGGTTTTTTAAGTGAATTTGAAGGTTTTTTAAATGCTAAATCCTAACTATAACGTGTGTGAAACCTATGGTTTTTTAAGTGAATTTGTACGGTTTTTTAAATGCTAAGTTATGTATTTATTATTATATTTTTTATTTATTTATTTTACAATAAACTACATCTTAAAACATTTTTTTTTTTTTTTTAATGGTTTTACACCGTGCGCGCACCGTGCGCGCACTCCGCGCAATTTTTTAAAGAACATTAAAATGTTTTTTTGTGCCTTCGGGGTCCTTCAGGGACCCCCTGACAAAGGCTAGGGGGTCAGGAACTCTCTACCATGCCCCCTTTTCACGTTCGCCACTTTCCTTTTTCACTCTCGCACTGAAAACAAACAAAATGGCGGCCGACACTTCCTGATTTCGACCGATTCGAACGTTGACTGACATGTAACCACCAATCAGAATTACGCTTGCGCACGTTAGGGTGCACGCACGGTGCGCGGCTATAGATATGTATGTGCTTTTAACTGCAATTTTCTCAGGAACTACTGAACAGATTGACTCCATATATGCAAAAGGCACTTCCCTGACCTGAGGACTACCTCTCTGCCAAATTTAAAGTAATTCTGTTCAGCCGTTCGGGCTGTACCTTCGACTAAAGGTCCTATGGGAAAATGCATGGGGAAAACGTGTTTTGGGACCCCCTTTTTTTCTCAGCCCCCGCTTGACGAATCCCCCCGAGACTTTCAGGGTTGGAGCTGAGCGGAGCGCCCCATTCATTTTGAAAATTTCGCGAAGATTCGTCAACCGGCGCCAAAGTTATTCAAAATAGAATTTTCAGATTTCCTATGGAAACACGGTCCTAACTATAACTATCTACTGGCGACCGCCAGTAGATAATATACGACTCAAGACTCGTGGATGTAGAATGCACGGAAAAAGACACTCAGGACTGTTTTTATTGGAAGTCCCAGTACACCTTGTACAGTAAGCAGTACCAATACATTCATTTGTAACATTGAAGATAGACATATATAGGAAGTATATATACATCAAGCTGTATCCTAAATCTTGTCTCTGTATATATTTATGCTAATACTGTATAGGTGCATAACTAACCTACCTCATATCATTGTAAAACGTTCTGCTATACAAGTTGTATCTCTAACCTACCGCATGTAATTGTGAAGCGCTCTGATACCCAAGGGTCACGTTCGCGCTGTATAAAACTATTTAAATTAAAAAAAAAATATATATATATATATATATAAATATATATATATATATATATCTATCTTTTTTCACCTCCGGGGTAGATTGTGACCCCCCCAAGGGAAAACACACATTTCTGAAAATATGATTACATATACTGCGAATGCCACATGTTTGCCATCTGCAGATAATGCAGTAGATTGTAGATTTATGTGGCTGGCATACACAGCATATACTAATGGATGTTTGCACACAGTGGAATGGCCTGCACTCAGGTTAATTCTTTCAGTTGCTTATTTCTGCATTTGGTTGATGAACTGGTACTAAATGAGGCAAATGTTTCCTTTGACACAGTGGAGCATTATGCTGCATAATTTGCCTTTTTATGTGTCATAATTTGGTGCTCACCTGCCACTAAATTCCATTGACCCTAGTGATAGCACTGTGGGTTTTTGCAATGAGCACACTTGCTCATAAAGATGCAGCCACTACTATGTGAATGTGTCAGCAGCAGCCTGTGCAGGTAAGTGCGGTGGGGTGGGGGGTAATTAGAAAGACGACAATTGGGATAATTAAATAAATAATGAATATCCCCTCGCCGTCGTCTTTTGAATCCCCCCACCATGCCCCACTGCTCTTACCTGCACGGGTCACTGCTGGAATGTGTGCATCTTGAGATTAAAAGAAGATTTGTAGCTTTGGGGAATATTACTTTTATACTAACAATGGCCCAGCAGGTCCCCCAACAATAAAGTTTTGCATAATCCATTTCAAAAGTATACTATGGTTATCGGTATGTGCCAAGGTGAAATAACACAGTGTCTTTTTGTGTCTTCTTTAGTCTCTTTGGAGAACTTGCAGATTCATTGAAAAGATAAGGTTTTTTTTGTTTATTTACTATTGCACACACCCACCGACTGATTTGGAATAATTCTTCTGCCTTCCACGTAAGACAATGTTGTAGAAGGATGATTTTAGCCAGTCAGCAGAGATGGCATCTCGGTGGATGTCTGCTTCCCAGGCCCTAACTCAGGTAATGGAGGATAGCCCTGAGGCACGCTCAGAGACTGAGACAGCAGATACTGAGACAGAATTTGAGGGAGAAGAAAATGAGGCAGAATCTGGAAGAGATTTTTCAGTCTTCGGGATTCCATCCGACGACTCGTCTTCCAGAGATTCTGAATCACATGATAATGGCAGGTGTGCTGTCCCTTTGCGAGCACACTATATGCAGTGAAACAACCATAGCAGGGTAGACCAACCTATAGCCTCTTCATCTTGGATGTTGATTTCCTTGAGTAAATTGTGCAGCAAACAAATGTGTGGGCCAAATAATTTCTGAGGAAGCATGAAGACACTTTCAGGCCTCATTCTAGGGCACACCAGTGGACTCCCACTTCACTTGAGCATTTGAAGAGACTTTTGGGCCTTATGCTCAAAATGGGGTCAGTGCAAAAACAAAGCTTGCAGTCCTACTGGTCTACTGGCATGGTTTGGGTAACACCATCTTTGCACCGTCAATGAGCAGAGATCGGTTTTTGCTATTTAAACGCATGCTGCAATTCAATGACAATTCTACTGCATTGTTCCGGGGCCATCCAGAGCATGACAGGTTGTTCAAAATTCGGCTTATCATGGAACATTTATCTGCCAGGTTTCTAGAAATGTATACTCCTGGAAATAATATAGCCATCGATGAGTCCTTGATCCTGTATAAAATGCTGCTGCTGTTCAGGCAGGTCATTGTTAGCAAAAGAGCTCACTATGGCATCAAGTTGTACATGCTGTGTGAGAGCTCTACTGGCTATACAGGGAGGGATGCCACTCTAAATCCTGTAGGTTGCCCACCCCCCCACTAGGGGTCACTGGAAAGATTGTATGTGAGCTTGTCCAGCAACTCCTTCACAAAGGTTATATTCTTTATGTGGACAACTTCTACACAGGAGTAGAGCTGTTCAATGAGGTATACAAAGCTAGCACAATGGCATGCAGTACAGTTTGTTGTCACAGCAAAGGATTCCCATGGGAGCTTGTTTGGAAGAAGGTCCAATAATTTTAGAGTGCTGCATTGTGTTCCAATGTATTGTTCGCAATCAAGTTCTCTGATAGGCTTGATGTGTACGTGCTCCCTGTAATTAATGATGAGAACACTTTCCCTGCCATGGTTTGGGCTCAGATGACCGAAGTTCACACACCTCCTTTATTCTCGGATTACAAGTGCATGGGTGGAGTGGATAAGAATGACTAGGTTTTTCAGCCACACAATGCGAGTAGTAAAACGTGCACTTGGTATAAGAAGCTGTTTACCCACCTGATCCAGATGGCATCAAACAATGTGTATGTTGTTAATTGTCAGACCACCGCAGAAAGACTGATGTCTTTACTTGACTTTCAGTTGAACATCATTGAAAGTCTTACCGCTACAATAGCGGCAGCCTCCACTTCATATGCTCCGGAAGACGTGGCAAGGCTGAAGGATCAACACTTTCCAGATCGCATTCCTGAAACAGCTAAAAAGGCTCAACCATGTTGTTGTTGCAGAGCCTGCTGTAAGCAAGGAAAGATGCAGCAGAGTCATGTTTACCATCTCCAGTGCCCATTTCAGCCAGCCCTCTGTTTCCCTACATGCTATATGTTGTAGCGTATAAAAGTGAAGTATTAGGAAATTGACGGAGGTGGAGTTGCCGTAAGGAAAGCCTTTCAATGGCTGTGCATGGTTACCTATCTTCTATGGGCCACTTGGTCACTAGGCAAGCAGCCATGGAATTTTTGTTCCTGTACTTGAGACAATCATGGACTTGCTTATGGCCGATCAACACCTTTATTCACTGTTAGGACTTAGTAGGTGTTCTGTTCACTGATTGACAAGTGAATTATAGTCCCCACACTGCACATAATGGTGGATGGAACATAAGCGACGTTGTCACAGAGTACCCTGCGTGGCAAAAGTCTTGACTCGATTTTGAAGTGCTTTTTAGCAAACATATGCATACAACACAAGGACACCCTGAATGCCACGAGAACCAAAGTAAGTGTAATAGGTCAAACAAATGTCCTTGGGACTCATTCACCAACACTTCTCTTGCTTATAAAGTGTACAAACTCAATTCGTAACTTATTTCATAATCTGTGCAAATGTTTCATAATCTGTTCAAATGGATCCCCCCCGACTGCAGGAGAACCATCGCCCACGCACTCATCACCAGCAGATTGGACTACAGCAACGCCCTATACGCCGGTATCAACAGGACCCTTCTACACAAACTCAAAACCATCCAGAAGCCAGCCGCAGCCAGACTCATCCTCGGGACACCACGTCACGAACACATGACCCAACACCTACGACATCTCCACTGGCTCCCCATCGAGAAGAGGGTCACCTTCGAACTCCCCACCCACGCCTACAAATCACTCAACAACATCAGACCCAAATACCTCAACGAGAGATTATCCTTCCACTCACCCAAGAGGAACCTCCGATCTGCTGACCTCGCACTGACAGAGGTCCCCCGAATCCGCAGAAACAGAACAGGCAGGAGAGCCTTCTCCCACATCGCAGCCAAGACCTGGAACGAGCTCCCGGTGAACATCAGACGCTCCCCAACCCTGCACACGTTCAGGAAGGACCTCAAGACCTGGCTCATCAACTGATCCAGAGCTGCTGCCCCCCCCGTGCCTTGAGACCCTCACGGGTGAGTAGTGCGCTATATAAAACCCAGACTGATTGATTGTGTTATTGAAAAATGACACAGGACACAATTATTTTGCATGATGATGATTTTCACATTTTTAGTATCAGGAGAATATACATTTCAGTATGTCTTGAAATTAGTTCATACAATGCAGTGCTTCAACAGGGAGCTATTATGTGTACAACAACATAGAACAAGACAGTGAACAGATTTCAAGGTTGTATATGATTTTATATCAAACAAACATAAGCCACGAGCCTGTCTTTGTATATATGGTATCTGGTGGTGAACCTTAACCTGTTTTGAAAGCAACTTAGGGAGGGGATGTTGATGATTCGACCTGTAGTTAGTCTTCACATTTCAGCAAACAAAAGTTGTTTGACTAAAGTTCCCTACAAACCATGGAATCTTTGGACCTTCAATATGGCATCCTGCAAGCGATACATTCAAGAATACTTTGAGACGGAGGGCCTCATTTATGAAAAGTGATGCATCGCTGCTAGAAAACAGCGATGCGTCACTTTTCATTGAGCCCTTCCTGAGACACCAATGATGCGTCATATTTACAGTATGATGCATCATGTCGCAAGGAGTTACAGATACATCAGTATTTCTGACGTATCTGTATGCGCAAAAATGACGCATTGTTGGAGTGTGTCACAAAAGTGACGCAACTCCAGCAATGGGTCATTACACATGGGCAAGTCCCATGGTAAATGTTCCTGCATCAGCCTTACGCCTGCCATGAGGCAGGTGTAAGATATTGACGCACATTCGTCCTAGAATTGGTACAGTGAAATCTTATAGATTTCACTGCATCACTTCTACAAGGCTTACTTGCGTGGGAATGCCTCCTCTTACATTATACTTGACGTAGGTATAATGTAGCGCAGAGGTTTACAAAGTGACGCTTCTGCTTAGATGCATCACTTTGTAAATAGGGCGCAACAGGGAGCATGTTTTACGCCACCGATGCATCACAAAAAGTTATGCAACAGAAGCGCGAAACTGTCGCAAGGCCTCATAAATAAGGCCCAGAGTCTACAATTTATATTGGGCCTTTCGGTTAGATGGACAGTTCCTATGGGGTAAACAAATTATTCAAGAGAAGTACACCTTTGTATTGTATGGAGTAAGTGGTCACACCTACACATTCAGGAGTACTAGACAAAGCCAGCAACGTCAGATGGGCCTCTCGCTTCCTTAGATGGTCCTGTAGAGGTAAATGGATTACTCAGGAAAAGCACACCTTTGCCTTGTGTAAATACAGATCATCAGGGGACTCCCATTGACCTTGGTTTGATCTGTTTCTCTTGTGGGCACTAGACCTAGCCACACTAGTGGGTCATCATTTTTAATTGGCACTAGTTGGGTAATCCTGGGTAGTGGGAATTCTGTTGATTCTTGAAGATTCCAGAATGTCCATCACAGAAATGTGAGAGAAAAGTGTCATTACAGGCAAAGTTTGAGGGTTGCAGAGCATTCTGGGTAAGAATACCTTGTGAGATCCATGCAAGGCATGCCACCCTGGACTCCCCTGGTTGTCTAGTTTTCTAAAATGTCTGTGGTTTGTAGGTTTGCATGGGCAGCACCACAGCTTGACCCCCAATACAGCAGCTACCCCTATTCTTTACCTCTCAACGTAGCACTTTAGGGCCTTTTGTGTCGTGGCCTCTAGGCCCACCCACACAAAAAGGGTACCGTTCTTATCTGGAGACCTGTGGGAACTCAGGGTGGTAGGAAATTTGTTGCTCCTCGAAGATCCTAGAACATTCCGTCACAGAAATGTGAGAAAAATGAGTATTTCATACCGAAGTTTGACGTTAGCAAAGACTTCTGGGTAAAATTACCTTTCGAGAGCCACGCAAGTCACACACCCCTTGACTGCCTAGCTTGTCTAGTTTTAGAAAATGCTCAGGCTTGCTAGGTTTGCCTAGCTACCGGCAGAGCTAGGATCCAAAATTTGTAAATACCTGCATTGGGAAAAAATGAGTACATTTTGAGTGGAAAAATGTGATTCACCTATGTTGTGTTTTGAGCCATTACCTGTTTTGGGCATTAGACCTACCCACACAAGTGAGGTATCATTTTTAATAAGAAACTTGGGGAAATACCAGGTGAAAGGAGGTTTGTGACTCACTACAGATTCCAGAACTTCCCATCACAGAAATGTGAGGAAAATGTGTTATTTTAGTCCAAGTTTGCAGTTTGCAATGTATTCTACGTAACAAAACCCTAGTGAAGGCTTCAGAAGTCACCCCACCCAGGATATCCCTAGGTATCTAGATTAAAAAAATGTACAGGTTTGCTAGCTTCTGCCAAGTGCCGGCTGAGCTAGGGTCCAAAACCTACAAGTACCCACATTGGAAAAAACTGTCCAGTGCAAAAATGTGATGCGCCTATGTTGTATTTTTGGGCAGTTTCCAGTTACGGGCATTGGGGCTACCCACACAAGTAAGGTACCATTTTTATTGGGATACTTAGGGAAATGCCGGGTGGATGCACGTTTGTGGCTCCCCACAGGTTCCAGAAATTTCAATCATAGAAATTTAAGGAAAATTTGGTTTTTAGTCAGAGTTTGAGGTTTGCAAGTGATTCTATGTAACAAAAACCTGGTGAGAGCCACGTAAGTTATCCCACCTTAGATACTCCTAGTTGTCTAGTTTTCTCTTAAATGTACAGGTTTGCTAGGTTTCCCTATTTGCCGGCTGAGCTAGGGCACAAAATCCACATCTTCTCACATTAGAAAAAATGAGTTCATTTTCAGTTGAAAAATGTGATGCGTCCATGTTGTGTTTTAGTCCGTTTTCTGCCGTGGAAACTAGGTCTAGCCACACAAGTGAGGTGACATTTTTATTGGGCTACTTGGGTAAATACTGGGTGGATGGATGTTTGTGGCTCCCAGCAGATTCCTTAACTTTCCATCAAGGAAATTTGAGGACATTCTTTTTTTATTCAAAGTTTGAGATTTGCAAGGGACTTAAATGGCCATAAAAGCTCCTAGTATATATGTCTGGACTCTGTAACCAAATGGGTTGTGAGGCACCTACTGTTTTGGTTATCAATAAAAATATATTTTTTTAAGGTTGCTAGGGTTCCCTCCGTGAGGTCCGAGCCAGGATCCAAAATGTGAGGAAAATGGTTTTTTTGTCAAAGTTTGAGGTTTGCAATAGATTCTGGGTAAAAAAAATCTAGAAAGAGCATTGCGAGTTGCCCCACCCTGAATACCCCTAGGTTTTTATTTTTTTTAAATGTACAGGTTTGCTAGGTTTCCCTAGGTGCCGGCTCAGCAAAGGTCCTAAATCTACAGCTACCCACATTTGAAAAAAAAGTGGGATGGCCCCCAGAGCACTGGGGTTAGCACGTGGCGAATTTCAGTTAGCCTATCAAGCAGCCAATCCATCTGGAACCACCACTTAAGCTGATGGACAGAAGGCTATATTAGAGAGACTGGGATGTGACGCTGAATTCTATAGAACTAAATTCCAAAAAGAAAAGTGGAATACGGGGGATAGGCCCCAAGCATTATAATAAGAAATTCAGGACTAAGATAAAGGCTGCCACCTGTTACCTCCACTCTAAAGGAAGCAATCAAAAACATCTACCTGGAGCAATTTCTCTAGGCCTTACCTGCATGCACATGCATCTGGATTCAGCAGCATTCAAACCTCACAGTGGCTATTGGCATTGATTTAGGCTGTGTTTATCACCATTCCCACAGCTTCAAATTAAACTTAACCAAACACAGTGTAGCAAGTCCTTGAGGAACCCCTAGAGTAGGACCGCATTTTCCACCCTTGACAAAATCACCTAGCAAATCCCCCCAGGGGGAAATCTGCAAGTCCCACAATGCTTACACTATGCTGAGTGGGTGCATATTGCCCAGAATTGTCCACACAGAGTACAACCATCAGAACCTATTCAAGTGTGAAGTATGAGGGGACAGGTGTTGACTGAAGAGAAGAATGGAACTGCTTCTCAAAAGACAATTCATGCATTGATAGATACTGGGTGTCATTGTACTGTCATTAGTCAAGAATCGGTTCACAGATCCCAAATGCGGGAAGGAGAAAATATTGCAGTTACATACATCCATGGTGAGAGTAAGATCTACCCAGTTGCAGAGGTGATGTTAGGTATAGGAGGAGAACAACACCTTATGAAGGGAGGGATTATCCCAGCACTGGTAGAGTAACTGATTATTCCGCCGATCATCCCAAATTTCATTAGTATCTTACAACCTTAGACTAAGGGGATCGAAAGTTTGGGTGGTGGAAGGACGCCCCTTTTCGGAACGTCAAGTTAAAAATAAACCCTGTCAGGGCAAAGAAATTCAAGAAGGAAAAAAGGAAAGATAAACAGAATTTCATAAACCTGTATAACGGGAAACCATCTGCTGTACTTTCATCCCCAGAAGTCCTGGGAACACCACCATAGCTTCAGGGCAGCCCAGAGGGAGGACAATACCCTGTCGCAGGCATAAAAGCAGGCCAACCAGATGGACCAGAATCAGATAGAATCATATTTCTTGCTTTAAAAGTGTTTTTATCTATCAGGTGGTTAAATGGGGAGAAAAACAAATAGAATAACTGTCCCTCTAGCTTATGGTGAGCAAGTTTTACATTTAGCCCACAGCGCCAGATAGGAGGTGGCCACTATGAGAAAGAGAACACACAACAATTTTTGTTGGAAACTTTTAGGAATGGGGGTCTCTAGTTGTCAAAGGTAGTTACCTTTGTCCAAATACAGACCCTTGTTTCTAGTGAGGTTAAGGAGGATACACTTCTAAAATAACCCCAGCTCACCCCCTTGGTAGCATGGCACGGGCAAACAGGCTTATCTCAGAGTCAGTGTGTAAAGCATTTGTGAACACATAGAGTAATACAGTGCAAACACTACAAATGGACACCACACCAGTTTAGAAAAATAAGTATTCTTTATCTAAATCAAACAAGACCAAAATGACAAAAATCCACAATACAGTAATAGAAATATGACCTCAACTGGTAGAAATAGTTTAGACCAAAGCAAATTGCAGATGCCACACTTTTCAAACAAATTTCCTTGGATGCGTTGCGCACACAACCAAAAAAGGGCAGCAGGGAAGGTGATGCATCGGTTCCTTACACTCAGGGAAGGTGATGTGTTTGTTTCTTGCTCCAGGGTAGGTGATGCGTCAGTTTCTTACTGCGGCACAGGGGAGGTGATGCGTCGATTCCTTACCAGAGAGGAGGTGATGCATCTGTTTCTTACTGCATGGGGAGGTGATGCAGCGGTTTCTTACTACGTCCCCCAATGATACGACAGACCTGGCGCCTCGATGCGCTGCAATGATCCGTGATGATGCGTGGGTTCGGAATCGGTGTGGTGATCTCGGACTTCGGACATTGGTGCACTCGATGCAGCGTGAGGCGATTTCTCGAGCCTTGGGCAGGTGCTTCGACGATTTCTTCAGAGGTGCGGATGCGTTGCGCTTCTTGAAGTTGCGTTACTTTTCCAGCTCCCAGCGGCAAACAGCCTCGAGAGGTCCAAAACAACAGCAGGAACCTCTCAGCAAATCAGAATTCTAAGCAAGGAAGTTCAGGGAGCTGGTGGTAAAGTCTTTGTGTTCCTTGAGACTTCAGAACAGGAGGCAAGCTCAGTTTCAAGCCCTTAGAGATCTTCCTCAAGCAGGAGACACAGCAAAAAGCAAAGACCTTTTCCCTTTCCTTGGCAGAAAGTAGCCAATGCCGGCCCACCCCTGACAGCAAATGGCACAGGGGCAGTATGCCTCCTCAGTTTCTCCAGCTCTTCTCCTTGGCAAAGGTTCCAAAGCCATTGGCTGCTTGATAGGCTGACTGCAATTCGCAACATGCTAACCCCAGTGCTCTGGGGGCCATCCCACTTTTTTTTCAAATGTGGGTAGCTGTAGATTTAGTACCTTTGCTGAGCCGGCAACTAGGGAAACCTAGTAAACGTGTACATTTTTTAAAAATAAAAACCTAGGGGTATTCAGGGTGGGGCAACTCGCAAGGCTCCGAAGTGATCTAAAGTCTGAGGTCTCGGCCCCTCTTTTTATAATGCAAAATCCTTTGTTCTCTGTGGCAGAGAAGCTCTTTGACTATCCAAAATCAGTTCTGGCATCCTGGCAAGAGATGGAGACAGCATTGTCCTTGGCAGACCAGGCCCATTCAGGTGCAAAAGAAATCTCCTCCCCCTACTCTAAATGTAGCCCAGGTCTATTCAGCCCAGCCCTTACTCACCCTGGAAAGGCAGGACACACCTCAACCCCCCAAGTGGCTGTCTGAACAGAATGCACATCCCCAGCCCCAGTCACTCCAAAGCGAACACAGTCAATACACAACCTAGCAGAGGCACACTGGATGGTTAGTCAAGAAAATGCCTACTTTCTAAAAGTGGTACTTTCAAACCCAGAATGTAAAAATCACCCTCACTAAAAGATGCATCGTAACATTCTGAGTTCAGGCATATCAAACTTTATTTTCCTATCTAAGTTCCCATGGGCAATAATACTCAGAAGATGTTATAACTTATGAGCAAACTCCCCATTCTATCATATGGTGTTTCAAGTTTCAACTTTATTGTTCTAGTGTTTAGTCTTCTTAAATCCATTACACTGTAAGTTAAATATAAAAACATGTGAGAAATATTCATAAAATCTTTTGCGCACTTATATTACAAAATGTGTTTAAAAATAAAATATATATATATAAATGTGTGACAAAATTCATAGTGTCATCTCATAAAAATCCATAATATGTTTCACATATCTCACATGAGACTGAACATGGCAAAAAATGTTTCTTTACAGTTGGAATAGGATACAAAGCGATTCCTTTTATCTTTTGGAGTTTTGTTTAAACTGGGATTATTATATCCCGTCACAATCGTTGTTTGTGGTTAATTTCAATATTGTCCTTGATCCAGAATTTTTCTTCTTATGGGATACCATCCTTTATCATTTAATTTGGGATTGCTAAACTCTTGGTTGATTTGTAATCCAACTGATCTTTACATTTAAACTTTTTATGTCATTAATCCTTTATTTGGGCTATTTCTTTCAAATTAACTTTTAAAAATGTTACTCCTCTGCAGACAAGTGGGATTGAGATGCCTCCAAGCCAAGTTGTTACCGCTTGCCTGCAGGTTTCCTTTCTAATCCAAACTTTGGACACACACAGAGAATATGCGCTAAGGACTCTTTCTTATATTTACACAGCCGACATTCTTCATTGTGAAACTGATATCTCCAATTAGGAGCAAGATCTTTAATTTCCCACATACCGAAGCGGAATTGCATGAACTGTTGTTTTGTATTCTGTGAGAAATTAGCTGAAAGGTATTCCTGCGGCTGCCTCTTTTTATAAGAATTAATCACTGTCCAGGCATGGCATCTTCGCATCCTATGGGGACAGATAGCCTGACAATAGTGAAAAAACGAAATTGGTAGTATTTCACTATCAGGACATGCCACACATATGAGGGCAAGTCCTACCTTTCACATACACTGTACCCTGCCCACAGGGGTACCTTGGGCCTACCTTAGGGGTGACTAACATGTAAGAAAATGGAAAGTTAGGACCTGGCAAGTGGGCGTAATTGCCAAGTCGACATGGCAGTACCAGACTGCACACTGGCTCTGCAATGGCAGGCTTGAGACCTTCTTGCAAGGCTGCTTGTGTAGGTGGCACAATTAGTGCTACAAGCCTACTTGCAGCATTTGGTTTACAGGCCCTGGGTACACATAGTGCACTGTACTAAAGACTTAACAATAAACCAAATAGACCAATGATGGAAACACCAATCGATAACAACAGTTTACAAAAGGGAGCACTTGCACGTTGGCACTTAATAGCAGTGGCAAAGTGCCCAAAGCATCTATACCAGCAAAACAGAGTCCAACACACAGCAAAAAAACAGGAGGTAACTGAAAAAATACAGGGGAGCCCACGGTAATGATCCAGGTCTAACAGAAACATTTTATTGGCCAGTATGTTATGGGGATGAAATCAAATTCTGTACAACTTGCGAAAGGTGCCCACTCATTAATCTTTCAGAAGTAGCGCAAGCTCCTTTGCATCCACTCCCTATTGATGTTCCATGTAAGAGAGTAGGAATGGACTTAATGAAGCCCCTCGGCAGGGGGAAATCAACATATCTTAGTTCTTTTAGACTATGCCATCTGCTATCCAGAGTTGATTCCATTACCAAGCATGACCAAATCCGCTGTGGCTCAGGCTATAATCAGTTTTATCTCCAGAGTAAGATTTCCCCAGGAATTGTTGACTGATGAAGATCATCCTTTTATGTCCCAACTAATGAACCAAATCTGTTAGATACTAGGAGTTTGAGAAATACATACGCAAGTGTACCATCCACAAGCTGATGGATTGTTTGAGCGGTACAATAGAACTATTAAAACCATGTTAAACAAACTAATCAGAGTCGGGAAAAATTGGTATCATAAACTTCCATTAGTCCTTTTTGCCATCCAGTGCCATGCCAGGGGTCCATCAGATTCTCTCCTTTTGAATTAATCTTTGAAAAGGCAACCACACACCCTCTTAGACATGGTGGTAGAGCATTGGGAGGAAGAAGAGGACGAGGGGAAAACTAGTCTTGATTACACACAAAAACGGAAAAGAATTGTGTCATCCTTATGGGAGCAAGTTCATGTGAATGTAGAGAGAGAACAGAATCAACTGAAACAGGTGTATGACGAGGGGACAATATTAAGAGAATTCACTGAAGGGGATCAGGTTCCCATCTCATTGCCCGCCATGGAGAATACACTCCTGGCTAAATAGCTGGGACCTTATGAAATGCTACAAAAGGTTATCCCAGTCACATATTGTGTAGCTGTTCCTCATAAACCCAGGGTGGGACAGCTATATTATGTCAACTTGTTGAAGAAGTTGGAGGATCCAGAACAAGCGACAGGGAAACTCACTTCAACAATCCATTATATCACCAACACACATCCTTTGGATACCCCTGTACATCTGAGACAAGAGGCTGAGCAGGATCCCGTTAACATTGGTCTCGACTTACACAAAGTACAGAGGCAACAGCTCTATCAGCTGTTAGGAAAATAGCTCACACTATTTTTAGGGAAACAGGAAAAAACAACCTAAGGCTACCATAATATTGTTACATTATGGCCACACCAGTAGTGAAGCTGAGACTGCATAGGATAGCTGCAGCTAAGAGGGTGGCAGTGGAGCATGAAATAGAAGCTATGGTTAAAAGGGATATAATAGAACGACATAAGAGCTTAACTTGTGTATTTGTAAAGCACACATTCACCCAAGGGTATTTTGGCACTTAATAACAGATGTTTATTGTTACCCAACTCATTGGTACTCATTTGTCATCCTCAGAAGGATGAAAGGCTGAGTGGACCCGCTATGATTTGAACTTCTGACAGGAAGGTTGAACACAGGCCCCTATAGTGGATGTATTAGTCTACTAAGATACCAAAACCACCACAAAGTGCTTGGTGTTCTCCGGTTGTTCTGGTACGGAAAGGAGACAGAAGTTTTAGGTGTTGTATTGACTTTGGGCTACTAAATTAAATGTCGAAATTTGACACTTGCCCCATGCCACGAGTTGAAGAGTTAATTGAAAACATAGAGAATATCCCGATTATATCCACAATTGACTTGACTAAGGGTACTGGCAAATTTCATGAGCCCCTGGAGCAAAATAGAAAACTGTATTTCCTACGGCTTTAGCACTCTACCAGTTCAGAGTCCTACCATTAGGACTCCACTGGGCCCCTGCCATTTTTCAGAGGTTAATAGATTCTTTATGAAATCACACCAGGTTTATGCATCAGCATATTTAGACAATATTGTCATCTTTAGTCCTACATGGGAGGCCCACCTTTCATATCTGGATCAGATTCTAGAAGCCCTCTACCAAGCCAGCTTGACAGTTAATCCCCAAAAATCCACCTTAGCTACCAACCATATTCACTACCCGGGATTTTCAATACAGACTGATATCATTCACCCCTGTTGTCAAGAAAGAAGCTATACAAAAGATACCTACGGCCTACTACAAAGAGGGAGGTAGGATCTTTCCTGGGGTTGGTGGGATACTACAGGAGGTTTATTCTGCAAGTTTGGGAAATTCCTAGTCCTTTCATGGATCTACTGACTAAGAACCACCCTGCTAGACTCACCCTTTGGAATCATAGCCATGGCACCAGTTTTTAGCTCCAGAAAGATATCTCGTGCAATTAACCTATTTTGATCAGCCCTATGATTTTGTCCTCCAGACTGATGCTTCTGGACAAAGGTTGCAGACAGTGTTGTCCCCGCCTGATAACGATGGGGCTCTTTGTCCTATGCTCTTTATTAGCCATAAACTCTATGTGGGGGAAACCCACTATTCCACAATTTTTAAAGGATGTTTAGACTTCAAATGGCACCTCCGGTATGGTTGCCCCAAAATAAGGACATGAATCAGAGAATATTAAGGTGGTTCCTGGCATTCAAACCTTTCTCATTTCAGACTTTTCATCACCCTGGGAAGCTTCAGACAAACGTGGATTTCCTTTCTCATCATTCGGTCTCTGAATGGCCCAAATGGCCACTCCAGGAGAGGGAGTATTGTAATGAAGACACCGACATGGGTATCCATTAAAAAAGGCTGCCTTACTGGAGCCTGAAGAGTAGGGACTGAACGTTCTAGTCTCACAGTCAGATAGCGTGGGATGAGCAAAAAGGTGTGTTCAATATTAATGTTGCTGGAAAGCGAAGTGAGGAGAGAGAAGACACAACAGCTGTGTATAGTGAGAATCACCTGGAGCAGACAGAATCTACAACCCCAAGGCCAGAGGAAACGAGTCTGGTGGACATCGAGGCAAGAGTAGGAGTAGGACAACCAAACATGGAGAACCGCAGAAAGGAGAGTTTAATCCTGACAGACCTGGAAGCGGTAAGGAAGATGGAGGTGAGGTCCCTGAAGCCATGGATCGGGAGGAGGGTTGTGGCTACAGGCAAGTGCCATTTATCGACTTTTGGTTTGTTGGGTTGGTGGAAGGGGGGTGAAGACGAGCACCCACAGAGAAAGGAGGACACACTGAGATGGGGCACGAGTGAAGGTGTGGGAAGCACTGACCAGAGACGAGAGGAGGGGAGTATTGTGTGAAAGCTTAGGAGAAGAGAAAATCAAGTCATTGATTGAGTGTTAATTTACTTTTCTGCTTTGAGGGACACATATCTTCCTGACAACCTGCAGGAACTTGGATGTACTAAAGAAGGAACGCTTCAGAATTGGTGTGCATATAACTAGCAGATTAATATAATCCTTGACCTCAAAATAAATTTGCATATAAACTTTGCAAGCTACAACTGTGATAATTCATATATACGGCTACAGGAAGCTTAGTGCTACTTTAATGGGTGGCACAAGGAGTGCTGTTTCACACATTGAACATTCAGCCTCACTGGGCACCATTTAATTAATGTTAGAGTCCATCTAAAATAAAGAAATCTCCAGACAAAACATCAGCACATTATTATTGAAATGTCATATTCTTAAAGATTTTGTTATTTTTTGACACATGACAGAACTTAAAATAGTAATCTGGTAGATTGTGGGATATGCTTCCTAAATATGTTTTTCAACTTTGCGGGGACATCCAAAGTAGTCTGTTTTTCATTTTTGAAGATGTTGTATATATCACTTTTCAAAATGGTGGTTGATATTGGGATCAAGGCTCGAGTGAGAGCTGAAAAACTTTGATGTTTATCCTGTTTGCATCCAAATAAAGCAACATTAGCACAGCGTTCCTGATCGTGAGGAGAGTCCATCAAGCGGGGGCTGAGAAAAATGGGGGAGGGGAGTGAGTTTCCCAAGTTAATTCCCTTATAGATTTTAGACATTATTACAGTCCGAACCGCTGGTCGGAATGACACCAAATTTGGCAGATAGGCAGCTTTCGGTCCAGAAAACGTGCTTTCTGGTATTTGTAGTTCAGCAGTTCTTGAGGTTTTAAAGGAAAACCAAATTTGTATATCAAGGGATGTAGACCCTCTGCAAATCTTGCTGATCTCCTGCAGAGATCTGATTGGTTGCCAACACCTCAACCAGGAAGTGTTTGCAGCCATTTTGGGACTAACTGTAAAAAGAAAGAAAAGGGGGAAGGGTAGGAATACCCTGACACCCTATCCTAGGCCCTAAGGTCTTTGTTTTTTTTTAAATAAATGAAGGGGGGCCACGTGGACCTGCCTTCCCTGCGCCAATTTTGGCCCAGGGACTCCATCCCCCAGGGCCTGCACTTTATTTTTATTTTTTTATGTTTACATGGGAGGGTGGGTGAGCACCCCCTCCGAGGCCAATTTCAGCCCCGGGGACCCCATTCCCCAGGGCCAGGCCTTTATATATGTTTTAAACAAAGGGGAGGGGGCTGCATGGCCTATGCCAATTTCAGCCCCCATACTCCCTGGCCAGGCATTCATATATAAAAATGGAGAGGGGAGCCCACACAGACCCGCCTTCCTGGGCCAATATCGCCCCAGGGACCCCATTCCGCAGAGCCTGGTCTCTTCGTTGGGGACCCCGGATGGAGCCTCAAGCCCCTGCAGTCCCTGCCGGCTCTCCTCCTCCTGAGGGAGCCAGCATTGTCTTCAGACCCAGGGAGCTGTTAACATGCAGCTCTCTAGATCCCAAAGCAATGTCTGTTTTCCTGCTCGCTGCACAGCAGGCAGGGAGATAGACACTTGCTCTGCTTTCAGCAAGCAAGAGCATTTTTGCACTCGCTTACTGAAAGCAGAGCACTTGTTTGCTATAGCTTGGTGTGAACAAACCATAGAAAACTGCAAAATCCCAGGAGTGGGCACCCCAGGACATTGCTGGAGGTGGCCCTGGGCGAAGCAGGGATGCACGAGAGGGGCCGCATGACCCTCCTTCCAATGTAGTCGGGGGAGGTGGCATTCCCCGGGGCTGTGTGGTGGGGCCAGGGCCAAGGAGGTGGTGGTCCCTAGGGCTCTGGTGGGAGTGCGGGGGGATGCGTGACCCCCGCATTTCTGTCATGTTTAGCCCTGGGGAGGTGGTGGTCCTTGGGGCTGCAGGGAAGTCATAAGGATCTGTGCAGCCCCAGGGACTCCCTTCATGCCCCCAGTATTTGGTCCACCCAGGGACATTATAAAAAAGAGTTGCAAGAGCCCGTGCATCTTTTATTTTTATTTTGCTTCAGATTTGCAGATCCACATGCGAGTCCACAGCAGAAAAATTTTAAAAAGATTTTTACCCCCCGCGGGGTTCATGAAGGACCCCCCCACCATATCTGGAGGGTCAGGATATCTATACCCTGCCCTGTTTTCTTTACTTTTTACTTTGTTTTTGGGACACAACTTCAAGCCGAGTCCCAAGATGGCTGCCAATACTTCCTGGCTGAAGTTTAGGCAGACAATCAAATTTTAGTAGGATCTGCGAGTCAACTAAAAGGACTCGCGTCCCTAGATATCTATGTTTTATTAAGTTAGATATCTGAAAAACTACTGAATGAATTTACAGCAAATCACAAAAAGCACGCTTACTCGACCAACAGCTAGCTTTGTGCCAAATTTGGTGTAATTCTGTTCAGCAGTTCGGGCTGTAGTTGTGTTCAAAAAATGAAAAATCACAATACACATAACATGGGGGAAACGAGTTTTGGGGCCCACCTTTTTCTCAGCCCCTGCTTGACCGATCACCCGAAATCTTTCATCACAACAGCTGACCCAAAAAGAGGAAGATTGAGCAAATTCTGTTCAGATTCGTCAAGCGGCGTCAAAGTTATTGGCAAAACAAAAAACGCTTCTCCTACGGAAACTTTGGTCGTAAATATAACGACCTGCTGGCTATTGACAGTAGGATATATATACATATATACATTAGTTATCAAAAACCATCACTGAGATAAGACATCAATAAAAATCAAATCTTCTTAGTTCATTTCTTTTTGTTGTTATTTATTTTTCTTAAGCAGTCAAAACATAGCCACAGTCTGTACAAAGCCAACACGTGTTTCGCGCTCCACTGCGTCTTTTCAGGGCTATTTACAAACAACGAACATTACAATTAGAATGTAAACAAAATACAACTTTAAATTCCGCATAGTAAATCTATTTAACAACACACTGATGTGAAATACTTACACATCTATACAAATCCAAATTATATTTGCCTCCATGTTTTCTATACCTTCTCCTTTAGGGGCTACAGAAACCATACAACACCTGATATTCCCAGGTAGTCTCCCATCCAGGTACTAACAGCGCCCAACCCTGCTTAGCTTCAGAAATCAATTGAGCTCATTTCTTCCTTCTCCACAAGCAGTTAACCTAACCTCTTTTTTCTTTTACCGTACCTATACATCTATTTATCTATTTATTTAGGAAATTTATAAGTGTTCGATTTACATTTCACAGACCTTATCAAGGGGAACCTAATAAATTAAGTAATACTGACAATGATGAACTTAGAACCTGGAGATTAAAATCGTTATAAGGTGAGAACTATGGAATTAAATGATAAAATAAATAAATATCTAAAAAAAACTAGTTGGAAGTCCTTACTAGAGTTTAAATAATGGAAATATTTTTTTACGAATTCAGAATTCTTTTTGTGGAAATACAAGTGCTAACTTTAGAAGATGAAAAAAGAATAGCAAAATCAAGAGACTAAAAAAGGTAAATTAGCTTTTTTTATTTGCTTAAATAAGTAGATAAATAGATGTATAGGTACGGTAAAAGAAAAGAGGTATTAGGCTAACTGCTTGTGGAGAAGGAAGAAATGTGCTCAATTGATTTCTGAAGCTAAGCAGGGTTGGGCCCGGTTAGTACCTGGATGGGAGACTACCTGGGAATACCAGGTGTTGTATGGTTTCTGTAGCCCCTAAAGGAGAAGGTGTAGAAAACATGGAGGCAAACATAATTTGGATTTGTATAAATGTGTAAGTATTTCACATCAGTGTGTTGTTAAATAGATTTTCTATGCTGAATTTCATTTCAAGTTGTATTTTGTTTAGATTCTAATTGTAATCTTCTATTTTTGTAAACAGCCCGGAAGAAGCGCAATGGAGCGCGAAACACGTGTTGGCTTTGTACAGACTGTGGCTATGTTTTGACTGCTTCAGAAAAATAAATAACAACAAAAAGAAATGAACTAAGAAGATTTGATTTTTATTGATGTCTTTTCTCAGTGATGGTTTTTGATAACTAATATGTGTGTTTTGTGTATATAGATATATATATATATATATATATATATATATATATATATATATATATATATATATATATATATATATATATTACCTACTGGCGGTCGCCAGTAGGTAGTTATAGTTAGGACCACGTTTCCATAGGAAATCCGCAACATTCTATTTTGAATAACTTTGGCGCCGGTCGACGAATCCTCGCGAATTTTTCAAAATAGGTGGGGCGCTACGCTCCGCTCCTAACCTGAAAGTCTCGGGGGGATTCGTCAAGCGGGGGCTGGGATAAAAGGGGGGTCCCAAAACGCGTTTTTCCCATGCATTTTTCCATAGGACCTTTAGACACAGCTACAGCCCGAACGGCTGAACAGAATTACTTGAAATTTGGCAGAGAGGTAGTCCTCAGGTCAAGGAAGTGCCTTTTGTAGGTTTGGTGTAAATCTGTTCAGTAGATTCAGAGAAAATAGCCTTTAAATCAATATATATATCTGAGCCAGCTTACGGTGCGCTTACGGTGCGCTTACCGTACGCGTACGGTGGCGTGCGCGATTTTGATTGGCTGTTAGATCTTAGTAAACATTCGAATCGGTCGAAACCAGGAAGCGGCGGCCACCATTTTCTCTCTCGCTCTCTGAGTTGGGCAGCAAAAACGATGCCAAAAAATGTCTAAAGAGGCAGTTTCTTGAGATCCTAACCACCCAGCATTGATATAGGGGTCCCCAAACAACCCCCAAGCCCAAAAAAAAATATATTTTTTTTTTCGGAAAATCGCCGATTACGCTTACCGTACGCGTACGGTAAAAATTTAAAAAAAAAAAAATTATCCACACCCTCCCCACCCCGTGTGCAAATGGTGCCCGAAGTGCACCATTTGTGCATGGCTTATCACAGGTAAGAAATAAACAAAGAATAAATTTCACAAAGATGCACATAATATGTCCCCCATGTGCGCACGGTGCGCGAAGCGCATCGTGCGTACATGGCCCATCCCGCATAACGTGGGCACGCGGTGCGCGCAGCGCACCGCGTGACCACCGTGCGTGCACGGCACTAACTGCGTAAAGTGGGCACGCGGTGCGCGAAGCGCACCGCGTGCTCACTGTGCGCGCACGGTGCGCGAAGCGCACCGTGCGCGCACGGAACGAACTGCGTTAACTGGGCGCGCACGCCACGAAAGGCGTAAAGTAACTTAGCATTTAAAAAACCGTACAAATTCACTGAAAAAACCATAGGTTTCACACACGTTATAGTTAGGAATTAGCATTTAAAAAACCTTGCAAATTCACTGAAAAAACCATAGGTTTCACACATGTTATAGTTAGCTGGACATTTTATTGATAAAAAACCAATGAAATTCCCCCGTTATAGTTAGTGCAGGCAACTATAACTCACGCGACCGCAATCTTCTGCTGATGACATATGTGTCTTTATGAAAAAAAAATATTTGTAATATATGTATAGCTAAAATTGAATGGAAGAAGACATGGGCAAATAAGTGTCTAAATACAGTATTAGCATCAGCAGAGGATTGCGGTCGCGTGAGTTATAGTTGCCTGCACTAACTATAACGGGGGAATTTCATTTGTTTTTTATCAATAAAATGTCCAGCTAACTATAACATGTGTGAAACCTATGGTTTTTTCAGTGAATATATATATATATATATATATATATATATATATATATATATATATATATTCACAGAAAAAACATAGGTTTCAGGGGTGTTATAGTTAGCTGCCTATTTCACTCATACAAACCATAGAATTCCTCCGTTATAGTTAGTTCTGCTAACTATAACTCACGCGCCCGCAATGCACTGCTGATGATGTCACATATTGCATCATTCATGACATGGTCAGTGACATCACTGATGACATCACTGATGACATCATTCACAGAATGTGGTTTAGTTTGAAATTTAAATATGTATTATATATATACCAATCTGTATTGAAGAATGAGTGGATATATAACTGTCTGGATGGAGGATTTAGTAGCTGTCTGACTGTCTTTTTAAGTGAGTAATTAAAAGTGTCTCACTTAATACATGGATTAGTAACTAAACTATGTGAATGTGTGCAGCACTGTCTCTGTTGTTGTATAACATGCTGTATCAGTTGGTCACTAACTACATGAGTGTGTATATTAGTTATTGATTAGTTGGGTGAGAGTTTGTGTGTGGTTGGATGGGGTTTGTGTAACTCTATGCATAGATGTGTGAATGGTTGATTGACTAGGTGTATGGGTTTAAGAATGCATGTGGAAACAGTTGTTTGGGTGACTGAGTGTATTTATTTGTGTGTTGGTGAGCGAATATATGTTTTAGTTGTACATCTTCAACAAAGTAAAAAAATAAAAGGCATTGTATGTGAGAGTTGGTGTATATAAATAAGTATGTGTAAGAGTCAGTGATTGTGAGAGTAACTATATGAATGAGTGTATAATTGTAATGGTGCTTTTTTAACATATTAACGATGAGTTACTGTGTTTGAATAAATGAGATGTTGTTGGATAATTGTGTAAGTGAGTAAATTTAAGTGCGATATATTTTTTCATGAGTGAGTAGGATGACTGCATAACCGACTAAGATGACGGCTGATGTGTCACTGTCTATATATGTGTATAAGTGCATTTGATAGTGTTCTATTAATTAATGACTGCATGTATAGATGATTCTGTTGTTGAATGGGTAGTTGTGTGTGTAGACTTAGGAATCAGTGAGTGGGTATGTAGTAACTGGTATTGGTGTGTCAATGGTTTCAAATATGGTACTCTCTATTTTACAGTGAGTGATGAAAGGTTATACTAGTGTATGATGAGGTGAATCAGATTGTCAAGTGGATGATGTCATCAGTGATGTCATTTGAGATGTCATCAGTGATTTCATCAGTGATGTCACTGACCATGTCATGAATGATGCAATATGTGACATCATCAGCAGTGCATTGCGGGCGCGTGAGTTATAGTTAGCAGAACTAACTATAACGGAGGAATTTCTATGGTTTTGTATGAGTGAAATGGGCAGCTAACTATAACACCCCTGAAACCTATGTTTTTTTTTGTGAATTTCTAAGGTTTTTTAAATGCTAATTTCTAACTATAATGTCTCTGAAACCTATGTTTTTTTTCAGTGAATTTCAAAGGTTTTTTAAATGCTAACTTTTAAGTGTGATAGTAGTTATATCTGATTTTTTGGACTGATTTTCTACAGTTTTTTAACTGTTTATTTATAAATATTTTATTCATTGAATAACATTATATATTTTTCTGCAAATTGCAAATTTTTTTTCTTGTTTTCATTTTTTATTTTAATATATTTATATTATTTTCTTTTTTAAAAAAATTCCAATTTTTTTCGGAGTCGCGCACTCAAAGTGTACACATCACGGTGGGTGCGCGCATTCTAGCTGTTATTTTAGAAAAGTCATGAATGATCCGCGTATGGTGTGCGACGGCTGCGTGTTTTTCAGTTCCATCACATACATTTAATATCACGTGATATGCGTGATTAGTATGCGACCAGTCTGCGACTCCTGCTCCCGCGCATTCGCGACACATGCGCATTAAGGTACGAGATGTTTGCGCGGTTGCGGGTCCCGCGTGACATCATATACGTGCTGGGGCGCGCTGAGTGCGCGACTCCCGCAAAAAAAATTATGTTCCAAAATGATATGTATGTGTCTTTAATATACATATTAAGGCAAGAGATTATGTAAGATATTCATCAAAATAATATATTTGTACTTATAATAAACTTATATTATTTTTGAATATATTTTCGCGAAGTCGGGTGCGTGCATCGTGAGTGCAGAAAACCAGGTCAGCAGAGCTGCTGTAGAGCCAGAGAACCAGGCCAGCAGAGCTGCTCTAGAGCCTAAGAACTAGGTCAGCAGAGCTGCTCTAGAGCCAGAGAACCAGGGCAGCAGACCTGCTGTAGAGCCAGAGAAACCAGGTCAGCAGAGCTGCTTTAGAGGGAGAGAACCAGGTCAGCAGAGCTGCTTTAGAGCCAGAGAACCAGGTCAGCAGAGCTGCTCTAGCTGACACTGACTGACTGACACTGACTGACTGACACTGACTGATTGACACTGACTGACACAGATTGACTGACACTGACACTGACTGACACTGATTGACTGACACTGACCGACTGACACTGACTGACTGACACTGACTGACACTGATTGACACTGACTGACACTGATTGACTGACACTGACTGACTGACACTGATTGACTGACACTGACTGACACTGATTGACTGACACTGACTGACTGACTGACACTGACTGACTGACACTGACTGACACTGACTGACACTGACTGACTACTCTCTACTACTCTACTACCGACTCTACTACTCTCTACTACTCTCTCTCTGCTACTCACTCTCTACTACTCACTCTCTACTACTCTCTACTACTCACTCTCTACTACTCTACTACTCTCTACTACTCACTCTCTACTACTCACTCTCTACTACTCACTCTCAACTACTCACTCTCTACTACTCTACTACTCACTCTCTACTACTCACTCGCTACTACTCTCTACTACTCACTCTCTTCTACTCACTCTCTACTACTCACGCTCTACTACTCTCTACTACTCACTGTCTACTACTACTCTCTCTACTACTCACTCTCTACTACTCTCTACTATTCACTCTCTACTACTCACTTTCTACTACTCACTCTACTACTTTCTACTACTCTCTACCACTCACTCTCTACTACTCTACTACTCACTCTCTACTACTCTCCACTACTCACTCACTACTACTCTCTACTACTCACTCTCTACTACACTCTCTACTACTCTCTCTCTACTAGTCTCTACTACTACTCTCTACTATTCACTCTCTACTACTCACTCTCTACTACTCTCTACTACTCACTCTACTACTCTCTGCTGCTCTCTACCACTCACTCTCTACTACTCTACTGCTCTCTCTCTACTACTCACTCTCTACTACTCTCTCTCTACTACTTTCTACTACTCACTCTACTACTCTCTACTACTCACTCTCTACTACTCTCTCTCTACTACTCACTCTCTACTATTCACTCTCTACTACTCACTCTCTACTACTCGCTCTCTACTACTCACTCTCCACTGCTCACTCTCTACTACTCGCTCTCTACTACTCTCTACTACTCACTCTCTACTTCTCACTCTCTACTACTCTCTTCTACTCTCTCTGCTACTCACTCTCTACTACTCACTCTCTACTACTCTACTACTCTCTACTACTCGCTCTAGTACTCACTCTCTACTATTCTCTACTACTCACTCTACTACTCTCTACTACTCTACCACTCACTCTATACTACTCTACTACTCACTCTCTACTACTCACTCTCTACTACTCACTCTACTACTCTCTACTACTCACTCTCTACCACTCACTCTGTACTACTCACTCTCTACTACTCACTCTCTACTACTCTCTACTGCTCACTCTCTACTACTCATTCTCTACTACTTGCTCTCAACTACTCTCTACTACTCACTCTACTACTCACTCTCTACTACTCTACTACTCTCTCTACTACTCACTCTCTACTACACACTCTCTACTACTTGCTCTCTGCTACTCACTCTCTACTACCCTACTACTCTCTCTCTACTACTCACTCTCTACTACTCACTCTCTACTACTCTCTACTACTCACTCTCTACTACTCTCTCTCTACTACTCTCTACTACTCACTCTCTACTACTCTCTACTACTCACTCTCTACTACTCTCTCTCTTCTACTCTCTACTACTCACTCTGCTACTCACTCTCTACTACTCTCTAATACTCTCTCTCTGCTACTCACTCTCTACTACTCTCTGCTACTCACTCTCTACTACTCACTCTCTACTACTCTGTACTACTCTCTACTACTCACTCTACTACTCACTCTCTACTACTCTCTACTACTCACTCTCTAATACTCACTCTCTACTACTCACTCTCTACTACTCACTCTACTACTCTCTACTACTCACTCTCTGATACTTTCTCTACTACTCCCTACTACTCACTCTCTACTCTCTATTACTCGCTCTCTACTCTCTACCTCTCTCTACTTCTCTCTCTACTTCTCTCTACCTCTCTACCTCTACCTCGCTACCTCTACACCTCTACCTATACACCTCTACCTCTCTACCTCTCTGTACATGCACACATATGCACATATATATATGCATATATATGCATATGCATTTATATATATGTATGTGTATATATATATATACATATTCAAACATATCAATATAATCTGCATATCTATATAAATATAAATGCATGCAAACATATACATATACATATATGCATATATATGCATGGTATGTACATGAAAGTTTGAAAAACTCTAATACAAGCAAAGCTAAAAAGCCACCTGATTACAAACAGAATTGCTTAAACTTAAACGAGGGCGAGATATATTGCATTTTCAATGCTTGTTTACTTTGAGTCCATCAAGAAGGCATTCAGATGTGTCACACATTTTCCATAAATTCTGAATGGTAGCACTCTAGTTGCTCATTAGATCACTGTAGTAAAGCTACTGCTCACCAGGGAATTCTGCTGCTGGTATTCAAAGTGCATGTTTCAGTCTGCATGTCAGAATTTTTTAATGAAATGGAAGAGGATTTGAGAAGTCAAAATGTGCCCTAATCTTTCTTTCTGCAGCACTAATCATAATTTCTATGGCAAAATGAACACCCTCATTTTGATCCTTTGCAAATTAAATGTTTAAAGAGTTACCACCTTATTCCAATCAAGATGACTTCAGGTGTGCAATATGTTTGTCATAAGTAGGACTGTTAGCGCTCTAGTTGTTCTTTAGAACACTCTGGGAAGCTGCAGTAGAACACAAAGTAATCAACTGACAGTCTCTGCCCTTGTTGGATGTACATGTTTTACTGAGAATGTCAGACTTCATTCTCACATGACTGAGAAAGATAATGTGAATTTACAGAACATATGCTCTCACTTTAGCTTATAGATCACCTTCCAAAACTCTGTGGGAAAAGCATGAGAAAATAATGTTTAGTGTTACCACTTTATTCCAATCAAGATGGCATCAGGTGTGCCATACTTTTGTCATAAGTAAGACTGTTAGTGCTCTAGTTGTTCTTTAAAACACTCTGGGACATTCTGTCATTGGGCTATACTTGGGCTACATCTCGGTGATATTTGTGCTACATTTGGGCTCTTTTGTCTCTGGTGGCCATCTTGGGAGACTTGTTATGAAGTTTCCTAATTTCCTCATTTACTACAGTCTCCTCAGTAGGCATACTGTCAGTTTTTTACTTTGATTCAATGAAGAAGGCATTCAGATGTGTCACACATTTGCCATAAATTCAAAATGTTAGCATTCTAGTTGCTCATTAGATCACTGTAGTAAAGCTACTGATCACCAGGGAAGTCTGCTGCTGGTATTGAAAGTGCATGTTTCAGTCTGCTTGTCAGAATTCTTTAATGAAATAGAAGAGGATTTGAGAAGTCACTCATAACGTGCCCTAATTTTTCTTTCTGCAGCACTAATCATACATTCTATGGCAAAATGAACCCCCTCATTTTGTTCCTTTTTAAATTAAATGTTTTAAGAGTTACCACTTTATTCCAATCAAGATGGCTTCAGGTGTGCCATACGTTTATCATAAGTAGGAGTGTTAGCGCGCTAGTTGTTCTTTGGAACACTCTGGGTAGCTGCAGTAGAACACAAAGGAATCAGCTGACAGTCTCTGCCCTTGTTGGATGTACATGTTTTACTGAGAATGTCAGACTTCATTCTCACATGACTAAGAAAGATAATGTGAATTTACAGTAAATATGCTCTCAGTTTAGCTTATAGATCACCTTCCAAACCTCTGTGGGAAAAGCATGTGAAAATAGTTTTCTCTCAAACATGATTCATGATATCCCAGCAGAAGGCTTTTTCACATGGTAAAATCACCTTAGAACATACCACAATTCCTAAAATTAGTACGGTAAAGTCTTAAAACCTTCTATTAACTGCAATGCTTTTTAATGAGGTGCTATCATGTATATTGGTCACAAGATGGCTGCCAAGACTTCCTGGATGAAGTGCTGACAGCCAATCAGATCTCACGATGAGATGTGTGGTTAGGCTCCGCCCAGATATTTATGTGATTTTACTTTTGATTTTCTCAGGAACTACTGAATGGATTAACACCATTTAAGCAAAAGGCACGACTCTGAACCAATGTCTACCTTTCTGCCAAATTTGGTGTAATTCCGTTCAGCAGTTCGGGCTGTAGCTGCGTCAACAGGTCCTATGGGAAATTGAATGGGGAAAACGCGTTTTGGGACCCCCCTTTTTTCTCAGCCCCCGCTTGACGAATCACCACAAAACTTTCAGGATAGGAGTGGACCGGAGCTGGCCAAAAGTTTGGAAAATTTTGCGAAGATTCGTCAACCGGCACCAGACTTATTGGGAATAGAGTGTTGCGGATTTCCTATGGAAAATAGGTCCTAACTATAACTACCTACTGGCGACCGCCAGTAGGTAATATATATATATGATGTCATTTGAGATGTCATCAGTGATGTCATGAGTGATGTCACTGACCATGTCATTAGTGATGTAATATGTGACGTCATGAGCAGTGGATTGCGGTCGCGCGAGTTATAGTTAGCTGAACTATCTATAACGGGGGAATTTCAATGGTTTTGTACGAGTGAAATGTCCAGCTAGCTATAACATGTGTGAAACCTATGGTTTTTTCAGTGAATTTGCAAGGTTTTTTAAATGCTAATTCCTAACTATAACGTGTGTGAAACCTATGGTTTTTTCAGTGAATTTGCAAGGTTTTTTAAATGCTAATTCCTAACTATAACGTGTGTGAACCCTATGGTTTTTTAAGTGAATTTGGAAGGTTTTTTAAATGCTAATTTCTAACTAAAACATGCCTGAAACCTATGTTTTTTTTCTGTGAATTTCAAAGGTTTTTCAAATGCTAGTTTCTAACTATGCCTACAGAGGTAGGACATGTGAAGGAAGAAGAAAAAATGCACAGAAAGAAGCAAAAGAAATGCAGAAAGAAGCAACAGAAGTCCACAAAGACGAAGAAAAGTGCAGGAAGAAGCAAGACATGTGCAGAAAGAACCAACAGAGGAGCAGAAAGAGGCCTTGTTGCAAAATCATCCGGTGCCCACAACTTTTTCAGACGGGTACTGGTGGTAACTGACTCTGACTAACCAGGCCTAAAGTCAGTGCTATGCTAAAAGGCACTTGGAATACAGTGAAAACACCTACATACACTAGGGAACACTATGCGTTGGGGTACCCCTGTGATTAGCATGACCTCCTCTCTAAGGCCCTAGTACATAATAGGGCAGGGGGATTAAAACTAACTCCTCAAACACGCTACGGGGCACGTTTGCACAGTGGTGAAGGGAGGGGGGGCCTGAGGTGCTATGTGTGCAAACACGCCCTGTGGCCGTTTTAAGTTGAGAGATTAAGTCCCCTTGAATCCTGACGGTCCCTGGGGTCCAACTAGCCAACCAGGTACCTCCAGTAAGCGCCACAGAATTGCGTTGCAGAGAGGTGTAAAAAGGGGCGTGGCCTGGCCCACCTCTCTGCAACGCAGCACAGTGGCTCTTACTGGAGGTACCTAGTGTAGTTGTTGGCCCCCAGGGACCCACAGGATTGAAGAGGAATTAATTCCCCAACTTTAAACGCACCACAGGGCGTGTTTGCACACATGGCACCTCAGGCCCCACCCCCTCCCCTCACCACTGTGCAAACACGCCCGTGGCACGTTTTCAGTTGAGGGATAAAGTCCCCTTCAATCCTGAGGGCCCCTGGGGGCCAACTAGCCTACAAGGTACCTCCAGTAAGCGCCACAGAGATAAGTTGCAGAGAGTTGTAAAAAGGGGCATGGCCTGGACCACCTCTCTGCAACGCAGCGCAGTGGCACTTACTGGAAGCACCTGGTGGGCTAGTTGGCCCCCAGGGGCCCTCAGGATTGAAAGGAAATTAATTCCCCAACTTTAAATGAGCCACAGGGCGTGCTTGCACACATGTCAACTCAGGCCCCGCCCCTCCCTTCACCACTGTGCAAACGCGCCTGTGGCACGTTTTAAGTTGGGAGATTAAGTCCCCTTGAATCTGAGGGTCCCTGGGGTCCAACTATCCCACACGATACCTCCAGTAAGCGCCACAGAGCTGTGTTGCAGAGAGGTGTAAAAAGGGGCATGGCCTCTGAATACCTCTCTGCAACGCAGCTCCCTGGCGCATACTGGAGGTACCTGGTGGGCTAGTTGTACCCAGGGACCCTCAATATTCAAGGGGAATTAATTCCCCAACTTACAACGTGCCGGGGGCGCGTTTGCACAGTGGTGAAGGGAGGGGGAGCAGGGCCTGAGGTGACATGTGTGCAAACACGCCCTGTGGTGCGTTTTAAGTTGGGGAATTAATTCCTCTTCACTCCTGAGGGTCCCTGAGGTAGGAGCACTGTAACCTCTGTGGGGTGTTTAGGGTGTGCTATAGAGGGGGTGCGAAGCAAACTACTCATACCTACCCGTCTGAAAGTGCTGGGTACGGAAATTAAGTGAGGTATTGCAGAGTCTGATGCTACTAAGGTGAGCTGCTGCGGAAGTAGGGGATGAAAGCGTGAGCCTAAACTGTGTGTCTTATGGTGTGAAGTCATGTGCCCTGGCCACTGCAGCACACCTGTAGAAGTAGTGTCAGCATGTGTTTATTCCTACTAGGATGAAGTACTGACTCCTACTGGTTTGAAAGTCCTGGGGTATGGAAAATATGTGAGGCATTGTCTATAGTCTCATGGTGCTAAGCTGAGAGCTGCCGGAGTCAGGGATGAAAGCGTGAGTCCAAACTGTGTGCCATATGCTGTGAAGTAATGTGCTCTGGCCGCTGTGCCACATCTGTCAAGTAGTGTCAGCATGTAGTTATACCTCCTCGGAGAAACTTTTGTTTTGAACATTGTAACTTGTGTATGGTGCTTTGGGGGTGCTATACAGGGAGTGCGAAGGTAAATTTGCGCGTATCAAATCAATACAGTATTTGTAAAGTGCAAACTACTCACCCCATGGGTCTGAAGGCCCTCGAGGCCGGCATGGAAATTATGTGAGCTATTAAGTGAGCTATTGCCCAGAGTCACATGGTGCTGAGCTGAGGTGTGCAAAGGTGTCCTTCATAAGCATTTCCAAAACTACCCCAGTCAATGTGCCTAGGTCATTTCCACCACAATGCACATGAGGTCAGGGTGTGGAAGATGCAAAGAGGTTTTGACCAAAGGTAGCAATTGGTGCAACTTCAATCTTCTCTGTGTAAACCATTTAATGTCCACATTTTGTAAACCTAGGTCTAAGTCAATACGTCTGTGTTCTGCATACCTCTTGTACCTGAAAATATAGCTATGTCCTACGATCCACACTAGCATTTTGAATGTATGGTTGGGAGGTATGGAAAGATGTCTGTAGCTCATGCAGTTCCTTGGTAGAATAAGAGATATTTAAAGATGGGGAAGTATTTTTTTTGCCATACAAAATGATACGTGATTGGGAGTAGAAAAACATTCTTTTTTAAAAGTAGGGTGCACATTCGTTTTGTGGAAAAGCATCTTTGTGATTGGTTAAGAAAAAGCAGTTTCAATGTGGAGTACATATAATAGGATAATATTTGCTCAACTGAAATACAGCTGCTACTTGCATTTGGAAGGCACTGTTCGGACTTAAAACAATCGTGAACTTTTAACCTGCACGTGCAGTTAAATGTTCGAGAAAATGTTGCAAAAAAATACCGTTAAGTTTTAAAAAATTGATGAAATTTTAACCTGCACGTGTTGTAGAATGTTCTAGAAAGTGTGTTGATAGAATACGTTGCGCTTCTGACTTCTATGTGTTGTTGAATATTTAAAAAACTGTTTATATGGAAAATTAAAAATAAACCAATAGAGAGAAGTTTTTAAACCTAAAAGAATCAAGGAACTATTCAAATTTGTTCTTTATATATAATAATAAGGGAATTTTATAAAGCGCTTGGTTACGCTCACAGCGTGTCCCCGCGCTAAAACAGAGAGACTCCCATCAGACTCAGCCCTTGAGACTGTGCAAGCTAGCATGTATATAAGTATGTTTTTAGCTTCCTCCTGAAGCCAAATTCAGATGACTCAAGACGAAGGTCCAGAGGTAAAGCATTCCAGCTCTTGGCTGCCAGGTAGCGAAAAGATCTGCCTCCCATACGAGCTCGCCTTATCTTCGGGACCTTTAAAAGGGCTCCGTGGGACGAGCGAAGGGAGCGTGTTGGTACATACCTGGTGATCAGGTCCTGGAGCGGTATTGGCGCTTTCCTAGTGAGAATACGGTGGCAGGTACAAAGGGCCTTAAACTCAACCCTGCTCCTCACTGGCAACCAGTGAAGAGCCCGAAGGGCAGTATTAGAGGACTCTCTTTTGGGAAATTTTAAAATGAGGCGGGCAGCTGCGTTCTGTAATACCTGAAGGCCATTTAAGGCCTTGTTGGTTGCTCCCAGGTACAGCAGATTGCCATAATCTAGGCGTGACGTAACGAGGGCGTGCACCAGCGTTCTGCGGGCTGACGTGGGGAGGAGATCCAAAACCTTACGTAGACTTTTCAGGATGCTGAAACATACGCCCGCCACACGTCCTATCTGAGGTCCAAAAGACAGGTCAGCATCCATCCAGACTCCAAGGTTCCGGACTTCTTGGCAGGGTGTTGGAGCCTCACCCAGACATGGAGGCCACCACGCCGACGACCAGACAGACGGGTTCCCCCCCACTACGAGCACCTCGGTCTTGTTGCCATTTAATTTAAGGCAGTTGGCGGACATCCAGGCTGCAAGATCTTGCATGCAGACTCTGAAACTGTCCGCCTCAAGACCGGGAGCTCGTGAGAGGGAGACAACCAGCTGCGTGTCGTCGGCGTAGGACACGATGTGCAGACCATGACCCGCCGCAATAAGGGCCACTGGGGAGACGTACAGATTAAATAGGGTGGGGCTCAGGGACGACCCCTGGGGTACGCCCTGGTCCAATCCAATATCCCTGGAATAGCATTCACCCTGACGGACCTGAAAGCTTCTCCCGGTCAGGAAGGACTGAATCCATGCGAGGGCAGCTCCAGTTATTCCGCCATTATTCAGACACCGTAGCAAGGTGGAATGAGCTACGGGGTCGAAAGCTGCACTCAGGTCCAATAGGATGAGTGCCATAGTATGACCCTCATCCACCCCCTGGCGCAGGGTCTCCATAGCCATCAAAAGCGCTGATTCCGTTGAGTGGCGGGGACGGAAACCAAACTGGGTATCGTGAAGTAGTGTGGCCTCATCCACGAAATCCATCAGTTGTATGTTTACCGTCTTTTCGGCCACTTTAGCCATTACATGTGTTTATGTGTGGAGCAAAGAAATTATAGACACAACAGCACCAGGAAGAGGAAGAAGCAGGGAGTGGGGGGATGGGGGGAGATGGGCAGAATGGCACACATGCACAATTAAGTACAGGACAAGTATAGACAAACAATGGCCAAAAGGAAACACACAAACAAGGAGTACAACTCACACAACCCGCCAACATCACACCACTGAACGAGCATAGAAGTGAAAACAACGCTGCATTCATACAGGATGTGTACAAAGGCCGGTCGTTGGTGTTGTGGGATGTCTACGACCGTGGTTATCATGGATGAGATGCCCAGCACGTGGCACATGGGCGAGTTCACTGTGTGTTACATTGCCAAACAGCTGCTTCTCCCTCCCACGAGCCCCCACACTTTTCTACGGTGCGCTGTTGTATCTAGTGCACTCGAACGGCACACCATTGTAATGCCTATTCAAACATGTCCTGCTGCATTCAAACTACACGATCACAGTGCCGTTTGGAGGTGGTGCATGGCACTTTACAACATCGAGTGCTGCAGCCTTTGTGGCAGGCCACACCAGAACACAGACACACTTACCACACTTCCTGTACACGGACATCTCCGAGACATCCTGTTCCCCTTGCCGGATAGGCATACCCCTGCGCTGACCTGTGTACTCCAGACCAGCACATGCTGGTTGTACATGCAGGAGGATGCGTGCGTAGCTACATATCCAGGCTCAGTGCCAACGCTGAGGTGACAGCACACTGTGATGCTGCAGGGCTCGTGCCTATCATGCTAAGACAATGACCACAGGGACACACTTGCTCAGATGCGGGTTTGGGGGGTGTTGGCGGTCCTGGAGTTGTTGTGATGAGTCTTGTGGCCCTCATGGGTCATTGATTCTATGGCACCTGTGGGTGTTCTGGTGTGGCTCTTGGCTGTGTTCCGTTTCATGGTGCAGGTAGTCGTCCTGCTTAACACCAGCAGGAAGCAGGTGTAAAATACCTGGTGCTAACGTGGCTTATCGCCGGAATTTGTTTCACATTGCAGTTGGTGTGAAAGTTGTGATGTGATTTTTTTCCTCTGCAGAACAATATACGAACTGGGCAGTGTATCTCGTCAAGATCCAGCACTTGACGCACTATTCCCAGTCAATATAAATACAATGAGAGTTCTTAATTGATTTTGTGTGTACACTGTAAGTGCAGCCACTACCTCAGTGCAATTCAATACAGGATGTTAGTATTTAGAATAAATCGCAAAGGTGCACCTCGTGTATTTTTGTACGGGAACGGCTAGTCTGCATTTCATTATCAGCAGTTTAATGGAAGTAAAGTTGAGATAAATCTAACACACTATTCAGAAGTTGGTATAAACTGCAGACGCCACCAGTATTCCCACGATAAGTGCCCCAAAATTTAACACCATGGTGGACTCCATCAAATAACAGTAAGAAGAACAAGAAAGAGTCATACAGCAGTGAAGAGAACAACCAACAACTGTATTAATTTTTTTTAACTTTATTTTTTGATAAATATATATATAACGATAAACGAAAAACTATTTGCAACATTTATTTTTTTATTGACATATATATAAATGATAAACTAATGTAACAAAAATAATAGAAAACAAGAAGGTGGAACACTCCTGTGGAGATCATGGATGTCGACGACAGAGCCTGCAAAATAAAGCACAAAATATGGACGTTTGTAATGGGCATATCAAAGGAGAGAGGCACAGAGAAACAGAGAAGGAAAAAAAAGCCAGAGAGAAAAAGAGAGGGAAAGAAAGAAAGGGAGTGAGAAAGGGAGAAGGAAGAGAGAGTGTTAGAGAGATAGAAGAAAAGAAGGAAGAGAGAGAGAGAGACAGACAGACACTGCCACCTCTGCACATCCATGAGCAAATAATTACCTGGTGCCACCGGAGTGTGCAGCAGTGGGCACTCCACGTGCCCGTCAAAAGTCATCCCAGATATGTCTCTGAGTCCTGAGTAATGAATGGCGGAGACCACATCAGGGGCTTGGCGGATCGCACAGATGTTGCTGAGTCCTGAGTCGTGAATGGCGGAGACCACATCATCTTCTCCACGGCCTGGCAGATCTCACACATGTCTCTGAGTCCTGAGTCATCAATGGTCGAGACCACATCAGCTTTTGAGGCCGCTAAGCCTGTGGAAGTTAAGTTCGTGCCACGTGGTGGAAGGCCCCTGATGGCCCTACGAGCTTCAGGTGGCACTAACCCTGTGCATCTGAAGTCCGTGCCAAGGGGGTGGTAGGCCCCTGATGGCTATACAGATAAGGGTGCAACTAACCTTCAGCGCAACTTTTCAAAGACTCTTTATGGTTGAGGCACGTGGAGCATCCACCATCTAGTCAGAACTGGCAATAAAGGATGTGACGTTGTCGATCTTTTATATTTGCGTGGTCACATGGCCTGTGACGCATGTGCCGGATGGGTGTGGTGTGTGTGCAAACCTGCCCTGAGGGAGTGGCTATGAGATGTTGAGAACTAGACCACTGATCTGCACACCAACAGCGAGTATGCCTGCGACAGGTAGCTATGTGAGGCCAACGTCAGAACGTAATCGCAGTGGCGTGGCGTACGACGGAACAGGGCAGAGATAGCTACAATAACGCGGATGACTTGTAGTACTGTGTCTGTGAGTCGAGCGGACGGGCCGCAGCTGGCCCTCTGCGAGCCTGGGTGCGAACTGTTTATAACTCACACTACATAATCATTGAAAAACCATTTTGTGATTCAGTCCGTCAGCTGGCATTTGTCCGAGGCATTTATGAAAACATATCGGAGTTCTTTCTGTGATAGGTACCCCTTTGACGCTTCCTCTCCCCACATCGGCAAGTAACGCACCCTCTTTCCACATTACCAGCATACCCCCAACAACCTTCTTGGGCCTGGAAGTGACCCTGTGTGGTTGGACAAAGAAGAATCTTAGTCATGTATACATTTACATATAAAAAAAAAATATTTAAAGAAAAGAACAACAAATAAGACTGAAGGGAGTCTGGTGCTGTGGTCGCTGCCACGAAGTTGGGGTCACTGCTGTTCAGGACTCAGGACACAGTTACACATGTGGGATCGGCTTGTTTTAAAGAGGGTTAGTGGGACTACGTGTCGCCAGCCTTGCATATCGAAATATGCGTCAATGATCGAAGGGAGTGTGGTGCTGTGGTCAGTGCCACAGACTTGGGGTCACTGCCATTCAGGACTCAGGACACAGTTACACATGTGGGATCGCCTTGTGTTAAAGAGGGTTAGTGGCAGCAGATCTATTGAGACTGTATGAGCCTTTGATGATGCTTGGTGTGGACGGGCCGCACTGGGAGCAATGTGTCTTGGCTACTGGACTGCGTCATGTGGAATCAGGACTCTATCTGAATTGTGAGGTGTGCTGACCGTAGTGTAGGCCTGAGGTAGCGGTGAGCAAGGGCCCACAGCCACATGCATACATTGGTGGCCCCACCAGCCTGCGTAGTGGAGGTTCAGTGGCACCACATGTCGCCGGCCTTCCATATGCAAATACCCCTCACTAATCAAAGGGAGTGTGGTGCTGTGGTCGCTGTTACAAAGTTCGGGTCACTGACGTTCAGCACTCAGGACATAGTTACACATGTGGGATAGGTTTGTGTTGAACAGGGTTAGTGGCACCACGTGCTGTTGTCCTTGCATATGGAAGTATGCCTCACTGATGAGAGGGAGTCTGCTGCTGTGGTCAACTGCCACGGACTTGGGGTCACTGCCATTCAGGACTCAGGACACAGTTACACATGTGGGATCGGCTTGTGTTAAAGAGGGTTTGTGGGACTACGTATCACCGGACTTGCATATGGAAATATGTCTAACTGATTAAAGATTATGCTGCTGTGGTCGCTGCCACGGACTTGGGGTCACTGCCATTTAGGACTCAGGACACAGTTACACATGTGGGATCGTCTTGTGTTAAAGAGGGTTAGTGGGACTACGTGTTGCCGGCCTTGCATATCGAAATATGCCTCACTGATCGAAGGGAGTCTGGTGCTGTGGTCGCTGCCATGGACTTGGGCTCACTGCCATTCAGGACTCAGGACACAGTTACACATGTGGGATCGGTTTGTGTTGAACAGGGTTAGTGGCACCACGTGCTGTTGTCCTTGCATATGGAAGTATGCCTCACTGATCGAAGGGAGTCTGGTGCTGTGGTCGCTGCCATGGACTTGGGCTCACCGCCATTCAGAACTCAGGACACAGTTACACATGTGGGATCGGCTTCTGTTAAAGAAGGTTAGTGGCACCAGATCTATTGAGAGTGTATGAGCCTGTGATGATGCTTGGTGTGGACGTGCCGCACTGGGAGCAATGTGTTTTGGCTTTAGGACTGCGTCATGTGGAATCACAACTTTATCTGAATTGTGAGGCCTGCTGATCATTGTGTAGGCCAGAGGTTGCGGTGAGCAAGGGCCCACAGCCACCTGCATACGTTGGTGGCATCACCGGCCTGCGTAGTGCAGGTTCAGTGGCACCTCTTGTCGCCAGCCTTCAATATGAAAATACTCCTCACTAATCGAAGGGAGTGTGGTGGTGAGGTCACTGTCATGAAGTTTTGGGTCACTGCATATGGAAATATGTCTAACTGATCAAAGAGAGTTTGCTGCTGTGGTGGCTGCCATGGACTTGGGGTCACTGCCATTCAGGACTCAGGACACAGTTACACATGTGGGATCCGCTTGTGTTGGACTGTGTTAGTTGGCACCACATGTCCACAGTTCAAATTGTGAGGTCTGCTGCCCACAGTGTAGACTGCTGAGTGTTCATTTGTACTTGAAAATGTATTTGGTCATTGTACTAAAGCTATAACTGATATAAAAAATGTTCAAGAAGAAAGGATACTAAAAGGATATTATGTAGATTTGTGGCCTGTAGTAGTTACTTGCCTAGTGGACTCTGTAGTTAATGACGAAGAAATAATTTTCATTGTGAGCCCTACTGAGTGCAGTGTAGGCCTATGATGAAAAGATGAAATAAGTATAGAATTCATTGACAAAGTGTTGTATTTTCTGAGTACAATCTTGTTAGAAATTAGCATTTAAAATTGGAATAGCGAGCTGTACTGCCTGTAGTGTAGACTTCTATTCCATGTTAATTTGCATTTGAAGATTAATTTGGTCATTGTAGTAAAGCTATAACTGATATAAAAAAAAGAATTCTTGAAGCGAGGATACTAAAAGGATAATATGTAGGGTGTAGGACTGTAATAGTTAGTTGCCTACTGGAGTCTGTAGTTGCATATGGAAATACCCCTCATTGATCAAAGGGAGTGTGGTGCTGTGGTCGCTGCCACAGACTTGAGGTGACTGCTATTCAGGACTCAGGACACAGTTACACATGTGGGATTGGCTTGTGTTAAAGAGGGTTAGTGGGACTATGTGTTGCCGGCCATGCATATCGAAATATGCCTCACTGATCGAAGGGAGTGTGGTGCTGTGGTCGCTGCCATGGATTTGGGGTCACTGCCATTCAGGACTCAGGACACAGTTCCACATGTGGGATTGTTTGACTTTTGTTGAATAGAGTTATTGGAACCACGTGTCGCCGCCGTTGCATATGGAAATATGCCTAACTAATAAGAGGGAGTATGCTGCTCTGGTCGCTGCCATGGACTTGGGGGATCTGCCATTTAGGACTCAGGACACAGTTCCACATGTGGGATTGTTCAGCTTGTGTTGAACAGAGTTATTGGCACCACGTGTCGCCTCCTTTGCATATGGAAATATGCCTCACTGATCGAAGGGAGTCTGGTGCTGTGATTGTCTCACAGAGTTAGGGTCACTACCATTCAGGACTTACGACAGAGTTCCACATGTGGAATTGGCTTGTATTGAAGACGGTTAGTGGTACCATTTGTCGCCGGTCGCCGACAGTGTAGGGCAGAGGTAGTGGTGAGCTAGGGTCCATAGCCACGTGCGTACGTTGGGGACCCAAACAAACCTTGCGTAGTACAGGTTCAGTGGCACCACATGTCACCGGTCTTCCATGTGGAAATACCCCTCATGATTGAAGGGAGTGTGGTGCTGTGGTCGCTGCCATTGAGGACTCAGGACACAGTTACACATGTGGGATTGTCTTGTGTTGAACAGGGTTAGTTGGCACCATATGTCGCCGGTCTTCCACAGTGTAGGCCGGAGGCAGCAGTCAGCAAAGGCCCACAGGCAGGTGACGTTGACTTGAGCTGCACAGATTTAGAGCATGTGGTCTTCTTAACCCATTATACTGTTTTACACAATTTGTTTTGCTACTAATCTTGAATTGTGAACCGTGTAACCCAAGTGTAGGGCGGAGGCAGCGGTCAGGATGGGCGCACAGCTACGTGGCGATGATTTATGGTGCAGTGAGTTAGTAGCACCTGCAGCACATAGCGTGTGCACACCGTGCGATGATGCGAGGTCTGGGCGGGCTGCACTGGAAGCAAAGTGTCCTGCGAACTGGACTGCGACATCTGCAATCGCCACTGCATCTGAACTGTGAGCGTTGCTGTCCGCAGTGTAGATCGAAGGCAGTAGTCGGTACAGACATAAGTCTGTGGTGCTGTGCCGCTGGGTTCACAGGGGGCCTGTGTCGAGGAGGCCTGCGGTTATGGCGGCAGCCACATGCCAGGGTGAGGGCTGCCGCTGTGACAGACTCGTTGGTCTTCCCTCAAGTGAACCACACCTAGGGCCTGGCCTATTTATTCATACTGCTATGCTGGAGTGGCATACGTTGGAGCAGCCCACTCCGCTTCCGCTTCCAGGGGGGGACAACACAGCTAAATGACCAAGATCTTCCCCACTGCCTAAGGTAACATGGTTGCGTCCACTGTGCACTACACTACAAGTATCAACAGTATATCTCCACATGGAGAGATTTGTGCTTTGCATAGTGAGGTCTATGCAGCACATCAGCGTTACACTTGGCATTGTGTGCTTCATTGTTGAAAGGTGACTTGCCTCCTTCATATATAGTTGGTTGCCACATCTCCCAACATTCAGCTATTGTGTGGCTGAAGGGCATGGTGTTTTCGGAAGGTCCGTTGTCCTGTTTTGCGCTGCCTTGGTGGTAATAGGGGGGTGGCGCGGGGGGGAGGTTCTGGTGGTGGCGCTGGGTGTTGGGGTCTTGTTGCGTGTCGAACCTGCATGTTCAGTAGCTCTATCACGTGTTGGTCTTAAGATGTGGCTGTGAGTTGGGTCCAATTCACGGAGTAGATAGTCAACCTCCTTACACAAGTTAAAGGTTGATGTTAATTTGTTCCTGCTAACTCGGCTTATCGCCTGCTTTTGGATCGTATTGCAGATTTGGCTGGTCGTTGAAAATATGGGGAAGTGGTGTTTTCATGGGTTTTTTTGCACGGGAACGCCTATCTTGCATTTCATTAGCGTTAGTTGTGGCTCTCGGTTGTGGCGATTTTGTTGGCGTAAGGTATCGATGGAAGAGTGGTGAAATTTGCAGTTTTCACCAAGTTGAGAATGGGTTGATAATTAAAAAACACAGAAAAAAGATAGGTTTACCGAACATTATAATTAGAAATTAGCATTTAAAAAAACCTTTGAAATTCACATAAAAAACCATAGGTTTCAGGCACGTTATAGTCAAAAATTAGCATTTAAAAAATCTTTGAAATTCACTGAAAAAAAACATAGGTTTCAGGCACGTTATAGTTAGAAATTAGCATTTAAAAAACCTTAGAAATTCACAGAAAAAACATAGGTTTCAGGGACGTTATAGTTAGGAATTAATGCACTAACTGCTATTGGTGTGTTCATGGTTTCAAAAATTATAGTCTGTATTTTAGAGTGGATGTTTCAAATGTTATATTAGGGTCTGATAAGGTGCATCAGATTTTGACTTGGATGATATCATCAGTGATGCCATCAGTGATGTCATTTGAGATGTCATCAGTGATGTCATCAGTGATGTCACTGACCATGTCATGAATTATGTAATATGTGGCGTCATCAGCAGTGCATTGCTGAGGCGCGAGTTATAGTTAGCTCAACTAACTATAACAGGGGAATTTCTATGGTTTTCTGAGTGAAATGTCCAACTAATTATAACATCCCTGAAAACCTATGGTTTTTTCAGTGAATTTCAAATGTTTTTTAAATGCTAATTACTAACTATAACGTCCCTGAAACCTATGTTTTTTTTCTGTGAATTTCTAAGGTTTTTAAATGCTAATTTCTAACTATAACGTGCCTGAAACCTATGGTTTTTTCTGTGAAAAAAATAAATAATATATATATATATATATATATATATATATATATATCCAAAGAACTCCGCCTTCAGAATCCAACTTGCTCAGAAAGACGAAAACGGAGCCAGTCTTATGTGCAAAAATGTTCTTTATTCCATAGGAATCCCACACACCGCCATGACGCGTTTCGGCCTCAAGAAGGCCTTGATCACATATATATATAGATATAAATACATTTCATCAATACATTATACTTTGTAGAAAAGGGTTTCGTCCTTAGACATAAATACTTATAGTTTAACTTGATAATATCTACAACATCCATTCCTCATACAAATCCATCAATTTAATCAATAAATAAATCTACATCATCGAGAGGGAACGTGCTAACAGCAAATTATTTGGAAAATAATATAGCAAGTCCTGGACCATCTGCTTCATGGTATAAGGGCAAGCTTCTACTTTTGTGGCAATTGAAGAGAAAAGCACCCTATCGTCAGCAATCAACCCAAATGTACTTCCAACTTCTCATCCCAACTTCTCATCTTTATTTAACTCAGCCGGGAATTTTGTGTGCAGGTCCAAGATGTATCTAGACTCAAGGTGTCTCAGGTTGATCACCCTATTCCTTCCTCTAGCATTCTGGGCAACCCTGTCTACCGTAAAATAATTCAGTAATCCTGGATCACTCTCATGATGGTCATAAAAATGTCTAGTCATGATTTCTAAATGCTCGTTGGTGTTCCAGAATACGCTTCTTCAGTGGAAAGATTGTACTCCCCACATACATTAAGGGACAGGGGCATGATAACGCATATACACAATGGTCTGTGTTACAGTTTTAAAACCCATTGACCATTCTTTTTTGTCCATCTGAGGTCTGGAACACCGAGACATTCTTCACCATCCTACAGGCTTTTCAATGATTGCAGTTAAAAAATCCCTTGGTGGTAGATAACCAAGTATCCAATTTACGGCTTCTCACAAAGTAGCTATGCGTCAAGGTATCCACCAGTATTCTACCTTTCCTATATGTCACGGGTGGTACTGATGATAAATCTTTCCCTATTATTGTATCATCTTTAACTAACTTCCAGCGCTTTCTCAGTATTTGGCATACCATGGGGGACATGGAATTAAAACAAGTGATGAATCCAGAAATCGGATTACCTTTTTGCTGCCTGGTATTTGGATAAAGTAACTGATTTCTAGTTATATTCTTCGATTTCAGTTTTGCAGTATTCAATGTTTTCAAACAATATTCTCTTCTTTGAAATCTCCCATTCATTTTCACCACTTGTTTATCAAATTCTTGCTTCTGACTGCAAATCCTTTTTAGTCTTAGTGTTTCATCTAAGGGATACTATCCCTTAGATTTTTTGGATGCTGACTTTTAAAGTGCAAAGTGCTGTTGCCTGCAGTTGTTTTATGAGAAACTGTTGAGTTGATTCTTCCATCCCTCACTTGTAGCAAGATATCTAGAAAGGTGATTTCACTGGAGCTCATATGTGATGTAAAGTGTAAATTGAAGGGATTATCATTGAGAATCCTTATATACAATTCAGCCTTTGACTTGGGCCCATTTCACAGTAAAGATAGATCATTGATGTAACGGGTCCAAATCAAAGTATTCTGTATATATTCTGAGTTTCCATCAGCCCAGTCTACCTGCTTCTCCCGCCAGCCCATTACCAAATTTGCGAAACTGGGGTAAAAGTAGGTTCCCGTGGCAGTCCCCATCTTTTGTCTATATAGGGTCCCATCCTGTATAGAGATGTTACCCCTCAAGCATATGTGCCAATCATCTCGAGAGGCATACGATTGTGTTCCAAGAAGCAAGCCTGCCTCTTTTTCAGAAAATATTCACATGTCTGTATCCCAAATTCATGGTCGACGGAAGTATACAAGGCGGTTACAACTAGTGTGATCATGATATATGAATCAGCCCAAACAAGATAATGCATCTTGGTAAGAAAGTCGCCACTATCCTTACAATATGAAGGAAGCGTTTTCACAAATGGAGAAAGGAAATAATTAAAATTTATGGCAGTATTCTCCAGGAAGCTCTCATTAGATGAGACAATAGGTCTTCCCATAGGATTATGTTGTTTTTTATGCACCTTTTTACAATAAATAGAAACAGGGGGTCCTAGGGTATTCAGATCTGAAGAAGTTATATTCATCTTGTTCCAAGATCGTTTCATCATACCATTTCCTAAGTTGTAACTGATAAGTATTCACACAGATCTTATACTCATCCATAGAAATTACCTTATAACAGTTCACATCCCCCAATTGTCTCATTGCTTCCTGGTGAAAATAATCTGCATCCATTATAACCACATTCACTCCTTTATCCCTTTTTTTGATAATAATCGAAGTATCATCTTTTAAGGATTGTAATTATTTTATTTTTAAGAGTTTTATATAGCGTGAACTAGACCCGAAGACATTGGGTACCTGAGCGCTTTACAGGGCACCAGTTTCGTTACATGAGGGCACATTCATTTTTGTTCGGCACAGGGAGATTAAGTGATTTGCCCAGAATCACAGGATGTTGAGCATTGATGCCGAGACTCGAAGCCGGTTCCCCAGCTTTGGCATCGACTGCTCTAGCCGTAAGGCTACATCCTCTCCCCATGCTTTTCTACATTCCACCGTAAGATTGTCAGCAGATGCCCCTCCGGTTTTTCTAAGCCTAATCAGATCTTTAATTACCATTTCCTGGAAAACATCCATATTATCATGGACAGTGAGGGGAATAGAGCGTGATTTCATTTTAAAACCACTCCCACTCGCTGATCTAATATCAGTCCCCATATTTACCATCAAATGTTCCATTTCAACATGAGGATCTCCTCCCTCACTCTCATGGTACAGGGTTTCCAGAGCAAGAAGTCCCTCTGCTTTCCCAATCTGTAGATCACAAGATGGTATATTTTTCATAGTAAGACACGATTGGCTTTTGGATTTATGTATTTTGTTCAATTTAACATTTCTAATGAACAGAAATAGGACAATCCTGACCCGTGCATAATCAAATCCAGAGGTGGGGCAAAATGAAAGTCCAAATTCCAGTAGTGACTTTTCTTCTTTAGTGAGATTTCTTTGGGATAAATTCAGGACAGTTAATTTTCCTTCTTAGTCTTCTAAATTTTCTTCTTCTGTCACAAATTGTGCTTGCCCTGTGTTGATTCTTCTTCTTCCTCGTCGGATCCTGCGTTTTTATTAGCATCTTTTCCTCTCACCCTCTCCTTTCCTCTTTTTCGGAGGTAGGGTCTGTCCTTCTTGGGTCTTTCGCCCTGTCTCAGTAGACTATATTCGTTGTTAAAACCCCATGCACCCAATCTTCCCACCGGATAATCCCCTTCATCATTCTCTGTACTGACATCCAAACTAGACCCAGAGGATATTAAGTCCTGTCTCCTTCGCGAATCTTCTTGGAACAGTTCCTTCATATAGATATCACATTTCCTCACAAACGTTAGGATACGTCTTCCCATGTATTCTCTTCTAGCCCTTTGAAATATATATATATATATATATATAAAAGCAACTTAGCTGTGCTAGCACGGCCATCCAAAAGAAACAACAGCAAGATGCACATCACTGCAGCAAACATTCTAATGATGCTATTCAGTGTTTGTGAACTAGTCATCGCATTCACTATTTTACAAAATATTGCAATAAAATACATCACAAAGAACTCTACTACATTTGTTCTATGTACATGTTTATTTTGTCACTCAAGCACGCATTGGATAACTCAATTGATTATTGCCTTGATATGCACATGGTCCTGGTGGTCCTGGTAAGGTAGTGGATTTCATATTTCAAGCACAGAGTGGTGGGCAGATTCAGTTTATGTGTTATTTTTAGATTAGAGATACATCCTACACCATCTCGCGCACTCTCCTATCTTCCATCTCACTTATCTTCAACACTCTGTCTTATCTCCTCCATCATTGCCTCATTTAGAGTCATGCTTGCAGGTGCTATTCTAAAATGAATAGCCACTTATTATTACAGTTTGGAAACCAAAGCAAACGTGATCTAAATTTAATGGAAATCCGTGAACTACTTTCAACAATGTAACTCGATCCATTACAAGCCACGCGCCATCTCGATGAGAAGGACTTTCCCGAGGCTGAATCTTTTCTTTATGAGGCAAGGACGTTCTATGTTGGCTTCAGAGAGAAGACTCATGCCGTGCAAGGGTGCAGGAAAACCTTACGATCAGAACCTGACCTTCTACTTTCATACATAGGCTGCATTCCACTCTCTATTGGAAAATGGTGCATGTCTAGGACAGTGAATGGGCATGTTCTGCTTATCATACTGGACTCAACCATGAATGCTGCAACATCAGTGTTAGCCAGGGCATTAAGTGGACCGGGTCCTGCTGGTGCTCAGCACCGCAGTTCTAAAAAGCAGGTGCTGAGACAGGTCTCTATCAGGCTCTCCATTTTTGCTCTCACCCTCAGGGTGAAAAAAAATCTCAACTCCGCAGCAGTGCAACCCTGATTCACTGCCTTTTAGCTAACTTCAAAGAGACTCGTTATATTTCTTTCACAGCCTCGTCATTACAAAACGGAAGCATTTTCAATTATATAGAACGAATCACAGTTGTTGCTAATTTATTTACCTTAGGCAACTAACAACCATTTACAAATCCAATAGCCCTGGCTTGTTTCTGATGTAATATAACTTGTATTGCATATCTGAATGCAATGACACACGCAGCACAATACCAGTCGGGCGGCACACTAATTTAACCACAGAAGTTTAGTTTATGTGTTTTCAAGCCACGCCCTTGATCTACATCGGCCACGCCCCTTCGAGACCTCCCCATCCCTCTGTTTTTTCATTCCATTTAAAGCCCTGGTGTTACCTCTGATTTCATCACTGCTCTCTTTAATCTCAGCTAGTTCGCCTCTGTGCAGTCTCGACACAGTGAAAGAGCTAACACGGTGCACAGTAAGGAAACCATTGCATACTACAGTACAGAGATGTCTCGTTGACTCCACCAGGCCGTGTACGATGCTAACAATGAACGACTGGATATTCTTTTGAAAAGTAATTTTACGAAGACTTTAATGTTGTGCATGCTCACACCGGGTGCCATATGAACAGAGTGTGACAATATCCATCTTTGCAAATCAGGGATACCATACCGCGCGCACTTGCATTTTCATAATACACCTGTTGTGAAACTGCGACTATCTAATTTCATGCCCAGGCCAGCGCGCGGAGCTCTTTGCACTGCAAGATGTCTTCATTAGAGTCAGAAGATGAATGCCGGGTGCTTAGTCTGAAGAAGAAGCCCCACGGTGGCACCATCGCTCCCCAGCCTCTTTCTGAAGGCGCTGCGTCCACGGCAGGATGAAGGGATGGGAAATGAAAGGAAATGTCTGCCCGGTTGGTTGTAAGTGGGTTTTAAAGATTTCATTACTGTTTTGCTTTTTCTAGTCTCGCCTTTCTGACATTTGTAACTCGTTCCTAGAGATTAGCGTCAGATATCATACTTTGTACTTTCTGCACTAAACGGCGAACAATCTATAAAAGATTTATATTGATTTTCACATGCATCCGCACTGAATATATACAATAATACCGTGCAAAATAAAGGTGTCCAGTTTTTTAAATTAAACTGTAGTTATGTTTTGATTTTTTCTGACTTTTTAAAACAAATCTGACCATTAAAACCTGCCTAACCTTTTTGTTGTTGTCAGCCTATAATACTGGTTCTCTCATGACCAACCTGAACCTAAACCTATGCCCTTAGATCACTAACGGTTGCGCTTGCAAGCGCTCTATAACCACAGAGGACAGCAGCAAAGAAAGCGCTTCACGCAAAAGAAAAAGGATAGCAAATAAGAGTTCTGAAAAACAGACAACAACTTGCATATGTTGAGGATACAGACAAAAGCAGGAGTTAATTACAGCAGGATCGCCTACATTATAATAATATTAATGAGAAATGGAATTTTATTGAGTGCTTGAAACAACCGTTTTTCTCATTTTGTATCAGTTTTAAGTTGTAACGATTACCCTCTTAAAAACTACAAAATAGACTCATAAACATGATAATTATATATCAATACCATGGCATAGTTCCTGCATAACTAATTCATTATCCAAAATCTCATAGCGGTGCTCTATGTATCCATCTATGAACAATGAACGGAAGGTGCATGGAAGCTAACAGACCCACGTTTAGCCAGTCTTGTTCTCAAACCAGCACCACTCTGCATGCTGAAGCTACTGGCCCCACACTTAAAGCGGTAAAATAGGTACAACATGTCCCAGGATCCAAAGCTAAGCCAACCAAAAGGTAACAAGCCAAATACTGGACGAAGGTAAGTGTCATGAAATGGAACCAGTTGGTAGCGAAGGCGATAAGGTCGGATATTCATATTATGGCCTGCAGGTTCACTGAAGTTCAAATTCTGTTAGGCTTCATTTTTCACAGAATGAGGAGTGTCCCTGGAAAACATAGCAGGTTCTCACACCTAGCCCGTTGAAACGCTATCACCCAAAAATGGGTAAGTTGCAAACTGTTAATAGCTCTACAATCACCGTATTGAATGTCTTCTCAGTGAATTTCTGCCGGTGTTAGACCAGATACTGGCTCTCATGCATGTGGGGCACCTGATAGGCTATTACCCCTGGATTCAAGCTAGCCTGGCTGACGAGGGGTATTACCCCGAAACCAGTCCCAGGATGCTTGTTTCTGATCCAGCGAAGACCCGGCCTGGCAGTTCGGGCTGGACTGTTCCCCTGAGGAACAGGGTCAAGACTGATTTGCATATGGCTGGGTCTGAACTGTGGTAGCGAAGTGAGCTAAAGAACGATGATGGATTTAACCATGATCTAATAGTGACTGGGGTTGAGTGTCTAAAGAGTTTCAGCACTCTGTCCATCATCTCCTTGTATTTGCTTTGTTCACCCTAAGTTGGCAGGGTATGCTGAGACATGAGTCCCTTGCTCACTTTGCCACTGGATTCAAGCAAGCCTGGCTGATGATGGGTGCTACCCCGAAACCAGTTACAGGATGCTTGTTTCCAGTCCAGGGAAGAACGGGCCTGGCAGTACGGGCTGGACTGTTCCCGTGAGGAACAGGGTCTAGACTGATATGCTTCTGGCTGGGTCTGAACTAGGGTGGCGAAAAGAGCTAAAGAACAATGTGGGATTGAACCCAGATCTAAAAGTGACTGGGGGTGAGTGTCTGAAAAGCTTCAGCAGTCTGTCCATCATCTCCTGTTGTTTGGTTTGTTTGCCCTAAGCAAGCAGGGTATGACTAGACGTGGGTTCCTTGCTCACTTTTCCACTGGATTCAAGCTACCCTGGCTGATGTTAGGCGTTATCCCGAAACCGGTCACAGGATGTTTGTTTCCTATCCAGGGAAGACCTGGCCTGGCAGTTCAGGCTGGACTGTTCCTATGAGGAACGGGCTCAAGACTGATTTGCATATGGCTGGGTCCGAACTGGTGTGGCCAAGTGAGTTAAAGAACGATGATGGATTTAACCCAGATCTAATAGTGACTGAAGGTGAGTATCTGAAAATCTTCAGCATTCCGTCCATCATCCCCTTGTGTTTGCTTTGTTCGCTCTAAGTTGGCAGGGTATGCCCAGATGAGGGTCCCTTGCTCAATTTGCCACTGGATTCAAGCGAGCTTGGATTATGAGGAGTGTTGCACTGAAACAGGTCCCAGGATGCTTGTTTCCATTCCAGGGAAGACCCTTCTTGGCAGTTAGGGCTGGACTGTTACCATGAGGAACAGAGTCAAGACTGATTTGCATATGGGTGGGTCCGAACTGGGATGGTAAATCGAGTTAAAGAACGGTGATGCATTTAACCCAGATCTAATAGTGACTGGGGTTGAGTGTCTGAAAAGTTTCAGTGATCCATCCATCATCTCCTTGTGTTTGTGTTTGGCTTTCTGCACGCTTGTATCAGATTTATTCAGCTTTTTCTCGATCCTATTTTTGTTTGTATTAGTTCTCTGTAACCTGTGAAACAGCTAATAAGTGTTGCAATGCATGTACTGTAGCCCTAAATTGGTAGTTGTAACATGAATTTCACCCAATTAATCTATTTAACTGCCTTGTAAGACCATTGTAGATGGTGAGGAAAATGTACCTATGGTATGGAAGTTAAATGTCATGTGGAATGCATTGTGTATTTACACCACCCACATATAGAACACAATTATATCTGCCAGTAGAATCACTGTGGTATGTCTGGGCTGTAGATCCAATGTACTGCAGTACGAAATGGCCTTAAAATGCCTTTTCCATGTAGGAAGAACATATTTCTATTTATTCATAAGTCACCCTGGCAGTGTCACGTGTAAATGAACAGGACAAGGCAAACACTATATAGAAATATTTAGGGTAAACTTCATATTGGGGTTGCTGTGCTCTCACGGTGACATAAACCCAAAAGCTATTTCACTGTGTGGGTCTTGCGTTATTTTTTCAGGATAATACCTAGATGGTATTAAAATCTTTATATTTTGTCACCGTTTGAGGAAATGCTAGAAAAATGCTGAAATGTTATTTCCTACTTAATTTTGAAAATCAAATTTAATGGTAAAATTAGATTTTTGATAATTTGAGTGGAAAATAAACTTTATAAAAATTTACTTTAGGTTGCCTGAGCTGGAACTGGATTAAAACCAGTTGTGCCACTCATCACATGGCTGGAATACACATATTAGGAGGGTAGAGTTAATGACTGTGGGTCAGTAGATGACAGCCTGCCTCAGTGCCCATGAAAAGCAAATAAGTGTTAACTGAGAGTTGGAATAACAAATTGCAGCAATAGCGACACCTCTTTTGATTGGTAATGCCAAGGCAATGTTCACCTATTAGTTTCTAGGAGCCTGCCAAACACCACCACAAATGCGATAGAGTACCCTGCCCTCCAAGACCTACAACATTTAGAGATGGGCAGACCTTAAGTATTTGATCGAATGACCCCCCTCCCTCGTTGGCTCCATCGAAGGAATATTTCATCTGACAGCCCAACGTAGTAGGAGCTGTTGAGGAAAGGCATTACATAGTCTGCTCTACTTAGGTGGATGGTGTAATGTCTTTCTTTTCCTGTCCATCAGAGCCAAGAAATATCTGGCAGTAAGGTATAGGAAAAAATGTATAAAACTTCCGGACTATGGGGGTCATTAGTTTTCTGTTTTTCAAAAACAAACTTCTGCTTTGGGAGTTTGCTTCTGAAAATAAAAAAAAGTTTACAAATTGGGGAAGAGCTATAAGGGCAACAACCGTGGTTCCCTTTAATGTACAGAGATGACCACTGGGTTGATGGTCATCTCTAAATTTGGCATTCAGTGGTCCATCAGGGTGGCTGAGGTAATCTCCTTTGCCACCCTGATGGACTGCACTCTGCCTGCCAAACTTTGAATCATGCCCTAAGTCTGTAGATACAATGTTTGACCCGGCGACCTGTTGGTTTTTCCGACCTCCACTCCTCTGTGGTCAGCCTGAAATTGTACCTAGGTCCTTGTCCATCATGAATTTCTGTCTGTAAATGTGGTTTACTATTTCCAGGCACTTTTTGCTTTCAAGTGTTGAAAAAAATCACATTTACAATGCCCTTAACCGATTTTAATGATTTTGGTGTCATTTTGTTCATTAAACGTTACTCCATTTTTCTAAATTTGGGAATTTTATCATGTTGTGTTCTTTACTTTGAAATTGTTTATACTGCTTGAATGTAACACTGTTCTCTGGGGAGTGCCTGTTACGTTTGCTATAGCTCGCAGAAGCTGAAAAGAGATTGTCTCAGGACTGTATTTTGAACTAGCTAGAATGGGTTTATTGAGTCAGTAGGGTCATCCCTTCCCAAATGAATAACCCCATTCCTGACAGTCGGTTTGGGTTCTTGTGAGCTTTTAATAAAACTCTGCCAGACATAACTTCACAGTAGTGTCTAATCAGCATATCACCTCTTCGCACACTCCTTCACAGACCTGAAATGCTTGTTCTTATTATTTTTTATATCATCACTTTCTAATTTTACCCATCTCCATTTTGTAACCTATAAAAATGCAGAAAGGTTATGTTATTCACTATATTTCATGTACTGAATAGATTAGATTAATAATACCATCACCTAAAATCAGCAGTCTGTCACTACAGTATTAGGAGGCTCAGCAGGCATTATAGAGAATTCACGTCTGTGCAGATGTGACTTCCCACTGTCAGATAATGCCAACGTTATTTTCATTCTGTGCCCTTTTAAGCAAGTCTGCTGTACAAGTGGTAATTAGTTTGCAATGAATCTGAGCCGTTTTTAGACACACAGAAGTTTAAAATTATATGAAGTTCACTTTTCACATGCCACTGCACAAGAATTTGAACATTTGACAGACTGGTGATTGGGAGTTTTTTCCTCTTGCATCTGCACGGAAAACACATCTCCAGACAATACTGCAATAATAGATCAAAATGTCTGCCTCGTGTGCCACTTCATCCCATACTCTTTCTTGTTTCCCCTACAGTACTCACTTGATTACTTTGACCTTGAAATCCTCTGATATATTTGTACATGTCTAATTCTTGTCTTAGTCAGATATTAGTTCCAACATAATCAATTTACTCAGTTCTGCATTCTCATCAATTTTAATCAGCCACCAATTAAATACCTGTGTCTACAGTTTTATCAGCAGGCTAGAGAGCTGCTGGGTCAGGAGAAGGGGATTATTTGAAAATGCTTGGCATCCAGCCTTCAGAGATATAAACATTATATTTCATATACGAAAAAAAACCTTGTTTGGATATTATGAATAGCATTGTTACAACGCATGCGTTTACAACTCATGCCATTACAACACAAGTCGTTTGGAATAGTATAATTTACTATTCCAACTCCAGTGTGTTTGTAGGTGAGGTGTTGGATTGAAAATTCAACAAATCCAACACCTTCTGTCCCCTACAGCAAGTCGTTGTAATGGCATGCGCTGTAACAACGCGTCGTTGAATCTACTTGCGTTGTAATGGCATGCGTTGTAAATGATGCGTTGTAAACGCTGTTTCCTGGATATTATCAGCCTATGTAGCACTGCCTTTAAATTTAATATGTATCTTCGAAACTTCTTCTTTTGTGAACTATTTGTACAAGAACATGAGCCAAGTTTAAAGAGAGCTTCAAAAACACATTTTTACATATATTGTATACATTGTATCAAATGTAGTCATCTTGCATCCAGACAACATCCGCTCTGAACACAAATACGTGCGACTGTGGAAAATTTTCAAAAATGCATATGCACACAAGACAAATGCTGCCACAATGAACATACTGTGCCCCCTACTATTTGATGCAAGCAAAGGGATTTAAAAATAAAAAGAGAACAATGAAAGTTCGACACCCACACTCTACACTCAGCATAAGGCACAAATAGTAGAGCACTATCCTCTACTATGTTAACCGTAAACTGAATAATGTTGGTGCAGTGTACAGCACACAGTCAAAGGTCCCAATACCATTAACTTCAAAAGATATATCTTAGTGGAAGCAATTGGCTTGATTCTGATAATTGTCCCTGATGACCTCTGCTGACCACTGACTGATGCACTCCCTGTCACCTGCCATCAGGACGCGAATTATACATTGTATCCTAATAGGAGACCAGGCCAAAAGAGAATACAAGCAGGAAAGGGATGTTTTAAGGCATGGGCAAAGTGGGCAATTGCCCTGAGCCCCCGCCTATTAGGTCCTCCCCTGGCAAAGTGAGTGGGGCAGTCGAACCTCATGCCAAATAGCTTATTTTTTCTCATTGAACAGCCAAGCATGCTCAATACATTTAAGGTACCAAAGGCGAGACTGTTTGCATTGTGAATGCTTGTCTTATTTAACAGCCAAGCATTCTCAACAGAATCATCAGGAACATTTACTACAGGTTTGCTCCAAGGCAAAGTAAGGTAGAGTGATGAAAAGCAGTGCATAGTCTTTCAAAGTTATTTACATTGCACTACAAAAATGCCAATAGTAAGGGAGGATATCTTTGTGATTACAAATATTGGCAACTAAAGCTACAATTTCAAGTGCTATATGTATATGTCTTACTTTCTTATTATGCATTAGCCCACTAAACATGTTTTAAAACATATTAGGACTGATAAATTGCCCAAATAACTGAAATATGAAAATTACCCTGATTTGATCACAATTTGATTAGATTTATACTTTTCCAAAACAACCCCAAGAATGTCCAGGTTGTAAAACTGTAAAAATGTCTAGCCTTTGAAGGAAAATCTCCAATGTGCTATCAATTAATCCATTAGATTAGAGCTAAATCTAGTACTGAATGGTTTCAATTAATGTTCTAGAATTAAGGAGGCACTCTTACTACCATTGATCAGTTTCTGCCACCTAATCACGCACAAATAGGCAAGACTAAATCACTGAATGCATGTTATACTGAGGCTTTGCAAAAGCAACAGCTACTAGCCCACCAATGTGAACATAAATAGAGACGATCGGTGGAAACCAGGAGCCAGACAAGGGGGAAGAAAAACTGATAATCAACCTCTCGACAAGAACCTTGACCACTACAGAAGAAAGGGTCCTACAAAAGGGTCTTGGTTTTGTCCCAACTCCCAAGAGTGACAGGTTTCGAGACCTATGTGAGATACAAGGTTTTTTCAGAAAAATTCGCTTACAGGCCTTTTTTCAGAACCAAACACCAGCATCTAACAATGACTCAGGTCTTCATAGACCTTCTACATTCACACCAAACAACAGTATGGTTCCCAATGAAGTATTAACTTTTGAGAAAGCAGTACTGCAAGACCTCAACAACAGGACTTGCTCAACCCCGTTTCATAATCTGACCCGTGAGGAAGAAATAACCATCAAAAATCTGGCTAATGATTCCAGTATTACCATAAAACAGGCTGACAAGGGTGGGGCCATCGTCATCATGTCTACCACAGACTACAATGTAGAATGTAATAGGCAATTAAGTGATAGGAAGTTTTATACTCCAATTGGAGAAGATCCCACCCCCAGATTGAGCAGAATAATCTCCACAATGGTTTTTACTGCTGAAACACAAGGGTGGATTACCAAAAAAGAAGCTGAGTTTCTCATAACTAAGGAACCAATTACTCCTTACTTTTATTGCCTACCAAAGGTTCACAAAAATACTACTCCGGTCCCTGGACGACCCATTGTATCAGGGATCGGTTCAATTTTGGAACCACTGTCGAAGTTTGTAGACCACTTTATCCAACCACTGGTCAGGCAAACACCATCCTTTATCAAGGACACCACGGATATGCTCCGTCTACTGGAGAGTGCCCAACATCCAGAATCAGTCGACCTCCTGGTCACACTGGATGTTGAGGCATTATACACTAATATTCCACAGAGAGCTACCCTGGATGTGATTGAAGATGCCTTGTCCAACAGCGAATGGCACTCACAGACACCAGTAGCCTTCGTACTAGAGTGTGCTACTCTAGCATTGACAGAAAATTTCTTCGAGTTCAATTCTCAACTTTACCACCAAACACAGGGTACATCGATGGGCAGCACATTCGCGCAGAGCCTGGCATGCATGTACATGTCAGCGTTCGAAGACAGGGAGATTTTCCACACCAGAAACCCATACCTACAAAATATTGGGATGTGGAAAAGATTTATTGATGACATCTTTATCCTTTGGAAAGGGGACAGAGCAAAGTGTGTTGAGTTTTGTTCGTGGATCAATACCCTGAACCCCTACTTGAGATTTACCAATACTATCTCTTCCTCAACAATCCCCTTCCTTGACCTCACAATCAGATTAGAGGGTGATAACATCTCTACAACCCTCTACCGCAAACCAACCGATAGGAATAGTCTCCTACTTTTTAGTAGTCATCATCCTAAAACTTTGAGACAGAACTTACCTTTCGGACAGTTCCTTCGTATCCGAAGAAACTGTAGTAACCTTTCTGATTATAAGAATGAATCACACACACTAAAACAAGATCTCCTAAAGCGTGAATATCCCAAAAAGATCATTGACACTGCTCGTAAAAGAGCTTTATTCAACAACCGTGACAACTTGCTGGAAGACAGGGTCAAAGTACCCGACCCAGCGATGACCTGTGTTACTACATTTACCCCTGATTCACATCGAATAAGAAAAATTATTCGTAAACATTGGAACATCTTGAACATAGGCACACTTGATTTACCTATCCCGCGTTTTGCCTTTAAACGCACAAATAACATCAAAGATATCCTCATCCACACTAGGCCGAGAAAACCAGCTTCCATTCGCCAAAGTACCTTATGGGGTCTTCCCCCGGTCACAGGCCACTATGCTTGCGGGTCGTGCTCTGTCTGCCACCTTACGAAAGTGATAAAAACATTGGATTTTCCTAATGGGGTCACATGGACCTTAAAGGCACACACCAACTGCAATTCCTCTAACTGCATCTACTTGCTGCGATGCAAATGCGATTTACTCTACATTGGCATGACCACGAGACAGGTGAAAACACGCATAATGGAACATAGAAGCAATTTTAGATGCATGAAGAATAACACCAAGATGACCACACATTTCAAAGACACACAACATTCACCAGAGTCTTTTGAATGGGGTGTATTAGAAACCCATCCCGGAATAACTAAACATGCTTTATTCCGCATTGAACAACGATGGGTTCTAAGATTGGCCACTGACAAAACTGGGTTAAATGAGAATATACCGTGGAGCCTTCTGACCTAAAACACTCGTGATGAGGTAACATTATGAATAGGTTTCTTATTCTGAATTCAACCTCCTTTTACTGACAAATAGTGTACAATGGTTTCTGAAGTCTACCACCTGGTCCAACCCGTTCCTCCAGTAACCCCCTCTGATAATTCCAGCACATAAGAATTACACCAATGTATTATCATAGGTGTTTGCTATGACCATCGTGACATTTTTCCGGGGATGGTCTTTGTTTTATGTTTGCTGCTCTGTTCCATATTTGATTTATGGCACATCTTTATTCCGAGATGTATCTCTTCTCAATAACAACATAGAAAAGATTAAATACAAATGTTGAGACCGTGCTAGGGGTCGCTTATAGTTGTGTCACTCCACGGTGTCGGTATCTCCATACACTATTAGGTGCTTATGAGCAGCACACCATAGGCATCACGAGCCTTTGGTTACTCATTCCTTTCCAAACCCCCACCTACCCGAGGCTTTTATTGAGCAACTTGGCTGTGTGCTTGGGAGTGTGTGGCGAGTCCGGGGCTTCGTCTCGTTTGGTTGCTGGGGCAACACTGCTTTTCCCATTCCAAGAACTGTAGTCCCTTTTCCAATGAATGACCCGGAAGTCCTTCTTCCACTGCACGCTTGTTCCGCTATATTACACACCCACCTGTAGCATACTCGTGTGAATCCCGGACCAGCGACGTGGGGTAGGTCTACCGCCACCTCCGTTTTTAGGAAACCGTGAGTAACGGATTTAATTTTGTCATTCTCTTTTTCATTGTTTATGTGTGCCGCGTCCTCCCACACACTTAGGACCACTTTGTCTAGGATCGGTGCACCACTTTATGGTACCGACTCTGCATTGGTTGACAGTAACTTCGCCCAATACCAATACCTTGCCGTACTGTCAACCACGCGAGTCTCTGCTCATATGGATAGGTTGACTGCACCGCCAATATGCGTTTGGCTCCGAGATGGAGACGCGACCTGGTATCCACGTGTGAGGTAATGGCGGGCTATGTTTACGACCCTGTCCTCACCTCGTGGGGCTGTGGACTGAACTGTAGCCAGCCAAGGCACCACGAGACGCCTACTCGTGTCCATTATCATTATTTTCTTACCTTAGTTTGTGTGCCCTACAATGGAGACGTGGCACAACCTTGTTTTATCTACAGTTATCCCATATTACACTGTGGGTTGCTGTTTCTTTTGTGACCTCGGGCGTTTGGCGCCGGACTCTGCGCACTGTCCTTGTGTATCAATCATGTTTCTCTTAATTTCGTTCCCCTTGTTATTAGGACACTACAACTTAGTGTCTCCACTAGCTGGATCTGAAACACCACTGCCTTGACCCTAATGGGTGAGTGAAATTCCTTGTGTGCTTCTCTGGCTGCATTTATTTTAGTTGTTTTAACTCACTGTTTGACAGACACGTTACCAAGCATGTTATGAGCCTCTAAGAGCATGAGCTTTGTATCAATTTCACGTTGCATGTCTTGTCAATATTGAGTGAATAATCCATTGATTTGTATTGATGAATTTGTCAATCCCTTTTTTTTGCAGGTTATGTTTTTTGAGTTACAGGTACCACACTTTCTTTGGGTGCTGTAAGGGTGGTCAATAGTATACTTTACCACAGACCACCACCACTTAAGTGTAGGTAGTTATTCTGGTCCTGATGAATTGCCGTCTAAATTTACTACAAGGCAAGAAACATGTCGACCATTTGACAGACGCTATCAACCAGCATCCTTGCAGTTGGTTATAGCGTTGGTTTGTCGTATTATTTTTAATTAGGGTGGGGGCCACGTTCATTAAAATACTTCTGAGTGGACCACCTCCCCTATTTTAGATTTTTTCATACACACATCACTATCACCTACACCAATTTTAGGGCCCTCACTTGCACTTCACCAATCGGCTTCTGGAAAAAAGATCTCCGTCAGGAAGGCCCCTAATTGGGTGCCGATCGGGGATTGCAGCGCCGCCCCGATAAGGAGCAGACCCGATGATGAAGCATGACACCTAGCTGGCTGGGTGTGTGAGGGTCTTATTCCAACTAGGAGAAGTTTCTTCTCCCCTTTTACACTCTAATACTCACTAGAGTCTACTCTACATCAACATAACCTTTGTATTAGGAACTGCATACCTTCTTTGTTAGAGCTCTATTCATGGACCTGTATGCTGGACCTGGTTAAATATTTGTCCATCTTTCCCTCCCTTTTGAAATAACATAAATAGAGAGCCTCCAATGTACAAAATGATCTTAAATCATACAAAACCAAGTGAAATTTTATAAACAACAAATCTCCTTAGCAAAATAATACTATATCACGGCTATTATTAAAAGCCCCATAAAAACCATCAAAAGGTTTCTTTAGATCTCTTCCGCTGTCTATTGCTTATCCCCTCTAAGTCACACTGTTGGAAAGTGGGTTTCTGTTGCAGTAACCCCCCACTTTTTGCCAGACTACTGATGCACTTTGACTTGATGTGCCCTGGGTCCCTGCTAATCAAGTTCCCAGGGCCTGTGTTCTTTGCCCAAACCTAACCCAATTGGCATCTCTGGCCACAGGTCAGCCCCTGGTAAATGGTTCCACAGGTACCCAGGGCACTGTGACCAGGGAAGACCTCTAAGGGCTGCTGCACCTATTGTGCCACCCTTAGAAGCCCTGTAAATTTACACTTTGCCTTTGAAGGCTGTATGTTTTGGTGCAGAACAAAGTGAAGAGTTGACATGGCACACACATCCCTGTGTGCCATGCCTACAACCCACTGCCCTGGCACAGATCAGTCACCCCTCTAGCTTGGTGCCGTATCCACTGGTGAGGGTACAGGTGCATGAGCACTGTACCCCTACAGTGTCTAAGTTCATTCTTAGACATTGTAAGTGTAGTGCTGTCATTAAGTGTATATGGTGCTGGGAGCTTGTCATTACGAACTCCACAGCACCACAATGGCCACACTGAAAACTGAGAAGTTTGGTATCAAACTTCTCAGCACATTAAACCCACACTGATGCCAGTGGGGATTTAATGAAAAATGCACACAGAGGGCATCTTAGAGATGCCCCCTGAAAAACGACCAGCCTCTGATGGGTTCCCTGACTGGTACACACCAGACTGCCACCATGAGACATGTTTCTGGACCCCTAGGGTGGGAGCCTCTGCTCCCTGAGCCCAGAAACAAAGCCTTTCCTGGCCGGAAGTGTTCACACCTCCCCCAGGCCAGGAAGAGCCTATCTGTGGCAAGGGAGCTTCAAAGGCCTGACAGCCTTTGTAATGTGACCCCCAACCTCTCCTGCTAGCAGGAGCAGGCCCCCTTCCTGTCTCCCCTCCTTTTTGGCGGGAAGATAGGCGGGAAAAACTAGCCAGCCCAGAAGGTGTGCCCACCTCTGCCAACTCCACCCCTCAGGTGGGGGAGACGAGATGAAGCCCTCTCTTCAGTGCTCAACATCTTGCAGATGGCAGGCACTCCCCGATCAGGATTAGGGATTGTGCTCACTCCCCCACATGGGGTGAGCCCACTCCCCAATCAGGATTAGGGATTGTGCTCACTCCCCCACATGGGGTGAGCACACCAAGGGTGTAGTCACCCTAAGGTCAGTAGCCCATTGGCTACTGACCTCAAGATCCCTAAAACGCACCCTAAATACAGTATTTAGGGGGAAGCCCTGAACCAAGAAAGCAGATTCGCGCAACCTAAGAAGAAAAAGGACGAAAGAAGACGCCCAGCAGAGGAGACTGCAGAGAACAACCGACTTGGCCCAGGGCTGCTGGCCCGTCTGCAGTTGCTGGCAATCCTGCGCCAAAAATCGGCTTGTCCTGCAGCCAGCGACCTCCAGAACCCTGGGGAGGACTGACTGCCTTCAACAAAGACCAGATCTCTTGTGAACAGCAGCTCTGTTCAAAAGAAACACCAAAGAAAGACTCTGAGCCTGCTGAGGAACAAGAAACCCAACACCTGGAACCACCACTGCACCCGTCGCCTACAGCCAGAGTTCAAGTGGCCCACCAGTCCCAGCGAGGTCGCCCAGCACTTCAGTGTCCGAGTCCACCGTGGGTTGACCCCTCCCGGATTCCCCGACCCCCCAACCACAAGTGGCCCGGTAAGGTGAAATCCGACCTCAAAAGACACCCCTGCATCCAGCCGCCCTGCGCCCTGGGAAAAGGAACCCGAGGTGCACCTACGTCCCTGAGCCCTCCAAGTTACCTGCCCAGCTGTTGGTTCCTCCCGGAAGTCTTCCTAGACCGAGCCTGCAGCGAAAAACCAAAACCGAAAATCCCCTTTGAAAACAACAGGGCACCCGACGCCAAAACAGCACCCTGCACCCAGCCGCACCTGCACTGCTGCGGGTGCACTTTGTGTGCTAAACCAGACCCCCTTTGCCCTGAGCCTAACACCAGGAGCTTGGCTCCCACAATCTTGTGGATCTGCTCACCAGCAGCCATGAACCGGAGGCCCCCTATCCCTCATTGGGTATAACATTGGGCCTCAGCACTCTGCACCCATCTGCCCTAGTGCCGCTGAGGGTGTAACGAGAGTGCATCATTGACCCTGGGGGAACCCTTGTTCCAACCCCAGAGACTCAACTTACCTGGTAACCGTTAACTTCATTTCTCTCGATAGGAACCTATTGACTATTTTTCTCTGAAAAATGTTTTAAGTGTGGAGTTGATTTGTATGGAAACCTGAAAAATAACAATTGTGCAAAACTGATTTCACTTACCTTTTCTCTAGGAAATGTCCCAGTGTGATATCTAGGCATATTACACTGAGTAGAAAAAGTAATCTAAATAGTAATCTTAAAAGTAACGTCAAAGTAATTTACCTGTAATTTTCATTGCAAAGTCGACACAAAGTATATGTACAGCATTTCAGAGTATTGCATTACCAGTAATTTAAACTGTAACCATTTCAAAGTACATTTACAATTGCATTTCAAACTGTATATTTCCTGCAAAGTATTTATCAACTTACATGTGCCAGGCTTGCTTGGTTCTAGAAAATAAAATAACTAAAAGAATATTTTTTATGCAAAACCAATTGGTCAAAAGTTCATTCTTTGAGTGTGTGAAATCATTTGCTGATTGAGTGGGTACAACAAATGCTTAACACTGTCCTCTGACACTGCCTTACTGCTCCCCCACACTACCACAAATAGAGAGTGAAGTGCTATCTAACTTTACCCCTGCCTACCTTTGGGCATCCACTTGACTCTGTGCCCACTATACCTCACTTTGGTATAGTATATACAGAGACAGCTTCCCACACACACTGGTCCTGAATTTAGTGAGGACATAGCAAAATACCTTGCTTCTTACATTCAGAATATTCATGAAAGTCATAGGGCCACTGTCCCAGAACTCAAGGAACCTAAACCTTATTTAAATGAGTCAATTACTTCTGCACAGTGGTTCTTGTGTGCCATCTCAGAACTCGCTGAAGTAAAGGCCGTGGTGTTGAAAGCTAAATCAGGCTCCCCAGTGGATCTGTATCCTCCCAGTTTAATACATACCTGCCATTCATTCGTGACAACTGAATATAGAGGTAGAACTATGGTACCTCTGGAAACAGGTATGTTCACTGATGAATGCAAAAAGGAAATAGTAAAATCACTGCTTAAAAAGCCCAATCTGGCTAGCAGTGATGGTGTCAACTATTGGCATTTTTTGTTGCCATATCTAAGCAAATTAGCTGAAAAAGCATTATATGAATCTTAGCAATCTTTTAAACCAGGGTAATTTGGATTCAGAACAGGCAGAGGCACAGAGGAAATATGTACAATCACAGATAATGGAGATCCAGCAGCAGTACTGTTTCCAGATCGCTCTGCAGCCTTTAACACAGTGGACCATAAAGCTCGTTTGGCCAACATTGAAGACTGCAGGATCATAGGGGAGGTGTTATCATGAAATGAGTTCATTTTGAAAGTCCGAACTCAGGGAGTTGCCCTGACCCTACCAACCACACCCATTGTATACAGGAAGAAATCATTGCATGTGGGGTGCCACAGGGCTTGACCTAGATACCTATCCTTTTTAATGTTTTCATTTAACTCCTGTCAGACCTGCTTAGGGAATACAGCTGTATTATTCTTTCCTATGCAAACAATACACAAGTAATAATCCGGTTTGAGCAAGGCACTACAGACCTGGCAACGCTTCTACACATACACCTGCTAGCTATCCAGAAATGGATGTCTCAAAATGTCCTGAAATTGAATACTTAGACCAAGCTTCTATTAGTGAGTTCATGTCCAGAGAGAAGCAAAAGAGATCTACAGCTAGTGGAACTTTCCAGGACCATCTCCCGAACAAACAGGACTCTCAAATATCCAGTCACTTCCTCCTGTTTTTACCAATCAAGGATTTAGAAAAAGGCATAGGGTTTCCTACAAAACATTCAACATGAACAGGTTATTAATTCATGTATTATTTAAAAAAATTATTTTTGTAATCGTTTGTATACAGGGATCCCAGATTTAGATCTAAAGTAGTTGAAACATGCCACTAAAGGGATACAGGGACTAAGAGAGAGTTACCTCAGTCCCTTACTTACAAGAATGAAAATCACAAGGAGGTAACTTCAGCTATTGACAAAAAGCTTCTCTCTCTCTCTCTCTCACTTTCTCTCTCTCGCTATATATATATATATGTATGTTACCTACTGGTGGTCGCCAGTAGGTAGTTATAGTTAGGACCTGTTTTCCATAGGATATCTGCAACATTCTATTCCCAATAACTTTGGCGCCGGTTGACGAATCTTCGCGAAATTTTCAAAACTTTTGACCAGCCCCGGTCCGCTCCTATCCTGAAAGTCTCGGGGTGATTTGGTAAGCAGGGGCTGAGAAAAAAGGGGGGTCCCAAAACGTGTTTTCCCAATGCAGCAGCTACAGCCCGAACTGCTGAACGGAATTACACCAAATTTGGCAAAAAGGTAGCCCTTGGTTCAGAGTCATGCCTTTTGGCTAAATGGAGTAAATCCATTCTGTAGTTTTTAAAATATTAATGGAAGAAGAAATCTATATATCTGGGCGGAGCCTAACCACACATCTCACCGTGAGATCTGATTGGCTGTCAGCACTTCATCCAAGAAGTGTTGGCAGCCATCTTGGGACCAATATACATGATAGCACCTCATTATAAAGCATTGCAGTTAATAGAAGGTTTTAAGACTTTAGTTACATTATAAATCATTTGTTGATGGTACCATACTCATTTTAGGAATTGTGGTGTGTTCTAAGGTGATTTTACCATGTGAAAAAGCCTTCTGATGGGATATCACGAATCATGTTTGAAAGAAAACTATTTTCTCATGCTTTTCCCACAGAGGTTTGGAAGGTGATCTATAAGCTAAAGTGAGAGCATATTTTCTGTAAATTCACATTATCTTTCTCAGTCATGTGAGAATGAAGTCTGACATTCTCAGTAAAACATGTACATCCAACAAGGGCAGAGACTGTCAGTTGATTACTTTGTCTTCTACTGCAGCTTCCCAGAGTGTCCTAAAGAACAACTAGAGCGCTAACAGTCCTACTTATGACAAACGTATTGCACACCTGAATCCATCTTGATTGGAATAAAGTGGTAACTCTTAAAACATTGAATTTGCAAAGGAACAAAATGAAGGGGTTAATTTTGCCATAGAAATTATGATTAGAGCTGCAGAAAGAAAAATTAGGGCACATTTTGACTTCTCAAATCCTCTTCTATTTCATTAAAACATTCTGACATGCAGACTGAAACATGGACTTTGAATACCAGCAGCAGACTTCCCTGGTGAGCAGTAGCTTTACTACAGTGATCTAATGAGCAACTAGAGTGCTAACATTCAGAATTTATGGCAAATGTGTGACACATCTGAATACCTTCTTGATGGAACCAAAGTAAAAACTGAAAGTATTTCCTACTGAGGAGACTGCAGTAAATGAGGAAATTAGGAAACTTCATAACAAATAAGTCTCCCAAGATGGCCACCAGAGACAAAAGAGCCCAAATGTAGCACAAATATCACCCAGATGTAGCCCAAGTATAGCTCAATGACAGAATGTCCCAGAGTGTTCTTAAGAACAACTAGAGCGCTTACTGTCTTACTTATGACAAAAGAATGGCACACCTGAAGCCATCTTGATTGGAATAGACTGGTAACACTTAAAACATTTAATTTAAAAAGGAACACAATAAGGGGGTTCATTTTGCCATAGAAATTATGATTAGTGCTGAAGAAAGAAAATTAGGGCACTTGTTGAGTGACTTCTCAAATCCTCTTCTATTTCATAAAAAAATTCTGACATGCAGACTGAAACATGCACTTTTAATACCAGCAGCAGACTTCCGTGGTGAGCAGTAGCTTTACTACAGTGATCTAATGAGCAACTAGAGTGCTAACATTCAGAATTTATGGCAAATGTGTGACATATCTGAATACGTTCTTGAAGGAATCAAAGTAAAAAACTGAAAGCATTTCCTACTGAGGAGACTGCAGCAAATGAGGAAATTAGGAAACTTCATAACAAATAAATCTCCCAAGATGGCCACCAGAGACAAAAAAGCCCAAATGTAGGACAAATATCACCCAGATGTAGCCCACATGTAGCCCAATGACAGAAGTGTGCAAAACACTTTTTATTTTTTGTGTTTTTGCAGTTTTATATGGTGCAGACTTGTCAGGTATTGGAGTGCTTTACATGAGCATTGGTTACATCACACAAGAACAAATTCATTTTGGTTGTAGACATGGGGAGATTCAGTGATTTGACCAGAATCACAGAATGTCGAGCTGAAGCAGAAACTCCAACCTGGTTCCCCAGTTGCATAGTCTGCAGCTCTGGTAGTAACACCACATCCTCTCCCCTAAGTGCAACATTTAATCAAGTGGTCAACTGGATAAAAAAACATAAAGATAACAAGTAATTTAAGTGCTTTGTCGCTATTTGAAAACCCAGAAAATATGTCCTCATTTTAGTTTTTTAGAGCACTAACCATAATTTTGATGCAAATAAGACCCTCTCATATATGTAATTTCTAAAGGAAATGCTCTAGGTATTACAGTTTTGATTACATCAAGATGACGTCAGGCGTTCCACACTTTTGTAATAAATATAGAATGTTAGCGATCTAGTTGTTCATTAGGATACTGTTGAGAGGCAGAGGCCAGGGGCACGGATTCTGAAAATTGAAGGCAGGTAGTAGGGTGCATAGGCAACAATTTGACCACACTGGGCAGGCAGGAAGGGCAGTGGTAGCACAACAGACTATGGAGGGCAGTGGAAAGGGGTGCAGGGGCAACAAACCAACAATACAGGACTGACAAGAGAGGCTGTGGCAATATAATAGACCATTGTGGGCAGAAGGAGGAGGCAGTGGTAGTACAACCATACATGCCAACAGATCCGATTCAGCCAGGAAACGTCCAATGTTTTTAAGGCCAAATAGGCTTTATTTCATCTGTCTCCTGTCTACAATCTCCTCTTTTTCAATGTAACTCAAAGGGGAAAATGAATACCCCAGTTTGTTTTCAAAATCTCCCTCTTACCAAGTTCAAAATGTTAGCAAGTATGGTACATTGGATCATGGAAGGCTGGGGAATTATGGTAGGGACATGGACTTGGATAACAGAGGACATAAGGGACATAGAGAGGTGCACCAAACTGACCCTACAGGGCAGGCATCAGGGTTTGCAGCAGCACAATACACCACACAGGGCATGCGGGATGGGAGTGCAGCACAACAATCCATAGAAAGCAATAGGGAGGGGACAGGACCATGCACATGGACAACAGAGAACAGAGAGGAAAGAGGCAATGGTAGCTAGCTGACCATAATGGACAGACAGGAGAGAAAGCTGCAGCATAACAGACCATAAAGGGCAGGAGGGACGAATCAGGGGCATTACAATGGAACAGACAAGCCAGGAGGGAGGGAAAATGGGTCTGCACATAGAAACAGAGGGCTAGGGGCAAGGGGGCAGGGCAGGAGCAGCAAGATGACCATGGAAGTCAGGCAGGATGGGCACTAGAAGCAAGACACACCATGGAGAGCAACAGTGAGACTATGATGGCAAACACACAGACCATGGATGGAAGGTGGGAGGGGGTCAGGGGCAGCTAGCTGACCACACAGGGAAGGTGGGAGGGGCTGTGGCAGCACAGAAGACCATGCATGGCAAGCGGGAGGGTTAGTGGCAGCACAATGGCTATGATGGTCAAGAAGGAGGGTGCAGGGGCATGCACAAAGGACCATGGAGGATAGAAGGGAGGGTCAGGAATGTGGACAGGCAGGGTAGAGGTGGTAGGGACAGGTTACAGTCATCGGACAATGCTAGGCAGGTGGGAGGGGAGTGGCAGCTCAACAGAACACTCAGAGTAGATAGGAGTGGCAGATCCATGGAATATGGTGGGCAAAAACGATGGAGCAGGGGCATGCACAAAGACATCGGAGGGCAGGGGGAAGGAGAATAGGGGCAGCAAGCTAAGCACAGAGGCTAAGCAGGAGGTCAATGATGGGGCATAGAATTGGGTAATGGAGGGCAGGAGGAGTGGACTAGTACATCTTGCTAAATGGAGGGCAGTGGCAGCACATCAGACCATGCATGGCAGGAGGGAGGAGGCAAGTCCATGGATTCAGACAACAGAGGATAGGGAGGAGGTGGATTGGACAGCAAGCTAACTGTTCAGAGAAGGCAGGAAGGCCAGTGGCAGAACAATGGCAACACAGGGCTGTAATAAGGGAGCAGGGACATGGACTTGGACAATGGATGGCTAGGAGGAGGGAAGGCAGGAGCAGCAAGCTTGGGTGGGGGCAGCACAATGCCAGGGCCTGCTTCCAACCCCCCACCATCCATTGTGATATGCATCTTACTTAACGTTATAGTTAGTTAGTATAGTTAGACTCAGATTTCACTCATACACAACCAGTGAAATTCAGCAGTTATAGTTACCTGAGCTAACTATAACTTACACCCCCGCGATGTACTGCTAATGACCTCAAACATTACATCATTCATGACATGGTCAGTTACATCATGACATCTCAATTGAGCTGTGAATGGAATGGAACTATAACTCCTTTTTTTCCTTTTCTTTCGTGTAAGAACCATTATAATATGCAACGTGCCCAGATTAATATGGCCGATAGCCTTTCACTTTAAAGTAATGTGTAGTCCATTGTTCATGTTGATGTTTGCAATTCTAAGTATGTTTATTATGAATAAGTCACGTTGACGAACATACAGGTATGGCGGTTACAGGGCAAGATATGCTGAAATGACATTGTGTGCATATTAACACTTGTTTTCTTTTTTTTTGTATAAATTGCTGAATTTTCACATCGTGACCAGGCCAATATGGCCGCCAGCTTTTTGGATTAAAGTAATGCACTGCTGATGACATCTCATATTACATCACTCATGACATGGTCAGTGACATCACTGATGACATCACTGATTACATCTCAAATGACATCACTTATGACATCATCTACATGATCATCTGATGCACCTCCTCACACCCTAAAATACAGACTACCATTCTCGAAACCATAGACACACCAATACTAGTACAGCTACAATATTCTGTGCACTATGCATGCAGACCTCTAATCTGCTACATAGCTTTGATACAGTCTTTTAAATACTCAGTTAGTACCTATGCAGTCTAGGAATCCTTCTGTCTGTCTTATGCACTTCTCCATTCAACCATCCAGCACTATCTACGCATCCTATCACTCTGCCAATACCTAAGCACTAATACATTTAGCATGCACTCTCTTTGCAGCACTGAAATTACTCCAGTTATTAGTCATATACTTAAGGAATGGCCTAGCCACTAACACAAGTGCAGGTACAATATTTTGTACACTATGCATGCAGACCTCTAACCAGCTACATGCTATTGATGCGCTCTTCTAAATACCCAGTTAGTACCTATGCAGTCTAGGAATCCATCTGTCTGTCCCATGCACTTCTCCATTCACCCATCCAGCACTATCTACGTATCCTATCACTCCTCCAATAGCTAAGCACTTATAAATTCAGCATGCACTTTCTTTGCGACACTGAAATTACTCCAGTTAATAGTCATATACTTAAGGAATGGCATAGTCAAAAACACAAGTGCAGGTACAATATTTTGTACACTATTCATGCACACCTCTAACCAGCTACAAATGATTGATACACTCTTCTGAATACCCAGTTAGTACCTATGCAGTGTAGGAATCCTCCTGTCTGTCCCATGCATTTCTCCAGTCACCCATCCAGAACTATCTACTTATCCTATTACTCCACCAATACCTAAGCACTTATAAATTCACTATACACTCTGTTTGTAATACTGTAATTATTCTAGTTACTAGTCGTGAATTTATGGAATGGCCTAGCTACTAACACAAGTACATCTATAATATTTTGTGCACTATCCAAGCAGACTTCTAACTAGCTACATTATATTGATACACTCTTCTAAATACCCAGTTAGTACTCATGCAGTGTAGGTCTCGTTCAGTCTGTCCCATGCACTTCTTTAATCACTTATCTACCACTATCTACTTATCCTATCACTCCACCAATACGTAAGCACTTATAAATTAAGTGTTCACTCTGTTTGCAGCACTGTCATCATTCCAGTTACTAGTGGTATTCTTATAAAATGACCTAGGCACCAACACAAGTACACATAAAATATTCTGTGCATAATATCTACAAATCTCTAAGCAGATACATAGTATTGGTCCACTCCATTAAATACTGAAGTAGTACCCATGCAGCGTAGGATACCTCCTGTCAGTCTCATGCAATTCTTCAATCACCCATCCAGCACTATGTTCCTATTGCATCAGTCTGCCAATACCTAAGCACTTATGGGGCAGATTACAAGCACCCTGCGCCACCAGTACGTCACTTTTTGTAACGTAGTGATGGCGCCAGACACTCCATCATATTTACAAGGAGAGGAAAAGCCTCTTCTTGTAAATACGACCCCTTCATACACAGAACTTTGCGTTGAAGGGGCGTCCCATAGATGTTGCATGTGATGTCATTTGAGATTTCATCAGTGATTTCATCAGTGATGTCACTGACCATGTCATGAATGATGTAATATGTCACATCATCAGCAGTGCATTGCGGGCGCGCGAGTTATAGTTAGCAGAACTAACTATAACGGAGGAATTTCTATGGTTTTGTAAGAGTGAAATGTCCAGCTAACTATAACACTCCTGAAACCTATGTTTTTTTCTGTGAATATATATATATATATATATACATACATATATATATTCACTGAAAAAACCATAGGTTTCAGGGGCGTTATAGTTAGCTGGACATTTCCCTCGTACAAAACCCTAGAAATTCCCCTGTTATAGTTAGTTCAGCTAACTATAACTCGCGCCCCCGCAATGCACTGCTGATGACGTCACATATTACATCACTCATGACATGGTCAGTGACATCCCTCATGACATCACTGATGACATCACTGATGACATCACTGATGACATCATCCATGTGATAAATTACTGCATCTTCTCACACCCTAATTTAACCTTTGATACACCAACTCAAAATTTCAGACGTCCATTCTCAAAACCATAGATACTCCAATACCAATAGCTACATACCCACTCATTAACTCTTAGGTCTACATACACCTCCACTCACTCACCTGTACAGTCACTCATACTTACAGTCACTCCGTACAAGACTATCATATGCATTTATACACCTATATAGACACTCACAGACCGCCAATCATCCATTGAGGTACTGACACACCTAGTCAGTCAAGCAAGTAATTAAACGCAGTCCAATTTACTCACCTATACAGTTAAACACACTCAAGTTCACTTTCTCATAAAAATAGTACCACATTCTTACGCTCTTATACAATCATTGATACAAGCACACACTCATCCATACAGCCACTCTCACAATAACACACTCTCACATATACCCACTTATATACTCTTACACGCATATATACTGCCTTTCACATATGTAGTTAGTCACACATGTACCACTGAGATATACATTCAATCCCTAACACACCCATACATACACTCACCCAGCCATACAGTTGATCACAGATGCACTCTTAAAACCATGCACCCATAGAGTCACCCACTTACACATCTATGCATAGAGTCACACACACCCTACCCACACAAACACTCAGGCACCCATAGAGATAGTCAGACAACCAATCAATAACCCATATAGACACTCATATAGCTATTCACAAAACCATGCAGCCACTTATACACCTACACACAGACACATACAGACATTCAGACAGTTTAGTCACTAGTCCGCAGTAAGATACATTTAATGACTCACTTATAGAGTCAGTTACGCACCTAGAAAATCATCCATTCACACACTTGTACAGCTGCTCATTCTTCCACCGGCCTTTCACTATAAATATATAAAATATATTTAAACTTTACAGAAACACACAGTCACTGGATGACGTCATCAGTGATGTCATCAGTGATGTCATTTGAGATGTCATCAGTGATGTCAAGAGTGATGTCACTGACCATGTCATGAGTGATGTAATATGTGATGTCATCAGCAGTGCATTGCGGGGGCGCGAGTTATAGTTAGCTGAACTAACTATAACAGGGGAATTTCTAGGGTTTTGTACGAGGGAAATGTCCAGCTAACTATAACGCCTCTGAAACCTATGGTTTTTTCAGTGAATTTCTAAGGTTTTTTAAATGCCAATTCCTAACTATAACGCCCCTGAAACCTTTGATTTTTTCAGTGAATTTCAAAGGTTTTTTAAATGCCAATTCCTAACTATAACGTGCATGAAACCTATGTTTTTTTTTAGTGAATTTCAAAGGTTTTTTAAATGCTAATTCCTATCTATAACTTATCTCTGAAGATATCATGAAAAGCATTCTTTCTTAAAAGTAGGGTGCACATTAGTTTTGTGGAACAGCATCTTTGTGATTGGTTAAGAAAAAGCAGTTTCAACCTGGAGTACATATCAAAGGATAAAATTTGCTCAGATCAACCACACCAGCTACTTGCATTTGGAAGGCACTGTTCGAACTTAAAACAATCGTCAACTTTTAACCTGCACGTCTCGTTAAATATTCAAAAATATGTTACAAAAAAATATCGTTAAGTTTTAAAAAATTGATGAACTTTTAACCTGCACGTGTTGTAGAATGTTCTAGAAAGTGTGTTGATAGAATACGTTGCACTTCTGACTTCTATGTGTTGTTGAATATTTAAAAAACGGTTCATATGGAAAATTAAAAAGAAACCAATAGAGAGTTTTGAAACCTAAAAGAATCAAGGAACTATTCTAATTTATTCTTTACATGTATTTATGTGTGCACCAACAAAATTATAGACACACAGCACTAGGAAGAGGAAGAAGCAGGGAGTGGGGGGAGGGGGAAGATGGGCAGAATGGCACACATGCACAATAAAGTACAACACACATATAGACTAACAATGACCAAAATGAAACACAACAACAAGCAGCACCAGTCACACAACCCGCCAACATCACACCACTGAACGAGCATAGAAGTGAAAACCACGCTGCATTCATAGAGGATGTGTACAAAGGCCAGTCGTTGGTGTTGTGGGATGTCTGCGACCGTGGTCATCATGGATGAGATGCCCAGCATGTGGCACATGGTCGAGTTCACTGTGTGTTATGTTGCCAAACGGCTGCACCTCCCTCCCACGAGCCCCCACACTTTTGTACGGTGCGCTGTTGTATCTCGTGCACTCGTACGGCACACCATTGTAATGCCTAATTGCGCATGTCCTGCTACATTCCAACTACAACATCACAGTGCCGTTTGGAAGTGGTGCTTGCCAGTTTACAACATCAACTGCTGTGGCTCTTGTAGCAGGCCACACCAGAACACAGAGACACACTTACCGCACTTCCTGTACATGCACATGTCCGAGACACCCCGTTCCCCTTGCCGGATAGGCACACCCCTGCACTGACCTGTGAACCCCAGACCAGCACACGCCAGTTGTGCATGCAGGAGGATGCGTGCGTAGCTACACATCCAGGCTCACTGCCAACGCTGAGGTGACAGCACACTGTGATGTTGCGGGGCTCGTGCCTATCAGGCTAAGACAATGACCACAGGGACACACTTACTAAGATGTGGATTTGGGGGGCATTGGCGGTCCTGGAGTTGTTGAGATGAGTCTTCTGGCCCTCATGGGTATCCCTGTATCATGCTCATTGACTCTATGGCACCTGTGGGTGTTCTGGTGTTGCTCTTGGCTGTGTTCCCTTTCATGGTGCAGGTAGTTGTCCTGCTTAACACCAGCAGAAAGCAGGTGTAAAATCCCTGGTGCTAACGTGTCTTATCGCCGGAATTTGTTTCGCATTGCAAATGGTGTGAAAGTTGTGATGTGATTTTTTTCGTGTGCAGAACAATATACGAACTGAGCAGTGTATCTCATCAGGATCCAGCACCTGACGCACTATTCCCAATCAATATAAATACAATGAGATTTCTTAATAGATTTTGTGTGTACACTGTAAGTGCAGCCAATACCTCAGTGCAATTCAATACAGGATTTTAGCATTTAGAATAAATTGGAAAGGTGCACCTCGTGTCTTTTTGCACGGGAACGGCTACTCTCCATTTCTTTATCAGCACTTTAACGGAAGTAAAGTTGAGATAAATCTAACACACTATTCAGAATTTGGTGGAAACTGCAGATATCACCAGTATTCCAGTGATAAGTGCCCCAAAATTTAACACCATGGTGGACTCCATCCATCAAATAACAGTAATAAGAACAAGAAAGAGTCACACAGCAGTTAAGAGAACAACCAAAAACGTTATTAATTTTTTTTTCAAACTTTATATTTTATAATAATAAATATATAAACGAAAAACTATTTTCAAACTTTATTTTTTTATTAACATATATATGATCAATAAACTAATAAACAAAATGTAACAACAATAACAAAAAACAACAAGGCGGAACACTACTAAGGGGACAATGGATGTCGACGACAGACCTGGAAAATAAGAAAGATTGTTAAAAAAAAAACAACATGGTATTCTCAACAAAATACCACAAGAAACAAATCACAGATATATAAAATGCATACAGCTAACAAAATTTTATAAGTTTAACTTACAAAAACTGTAAATGTTGCCGCTTTAAAATATTTACCGAATCTGAAGAAAATGTTTTGCAGTAGGCACCACACTAACAACGTTTTTCTTCAGTGGTGAGGAAATTTTTTACTTTTTCCAAGGAGCAAACAAAGACCAATGCCACCTTCATCACTCGCAAGATTTGCCAAAGAGTTCTGTTACGAGGAGATCCTGACAAAAAATACTCGTGCGGCACAGCAAGTCTGATGAAACACCTAAGGACCTTTCATCCAAACAATCTTGCACGAGAAGAGTGCAAATAGATGAGAAACACTCCTGTTCTGTATCTGTAAAAAAGAATCACAAATAAATGTATATTAATAACTTATAAATTTATACTATTCCATTACTGTACAAACACATTTTATATAAAAACTGACTATGAAACTATAGCCCTGAACCACAAGTGTGACGATCATTAAAACACTACATGCATAGTGCATACTACTTTGAAGCAGTTCATGCCCTAAAGCCTACCTCACTAAAAGACTACATGCTAACTGACTAAATGATTACAGTACTATAAAGAGACACACTGGGTGACTCACAGGGTGTTTGCTAGAAGAGTATGAATACTAACTATGGAATAGAAGGTGTGAAACACCACTGTGTAGGTGATTAGAGGACTAAATCCATACTGCATAGGCATTTAAAGCTGTCCATGTGCTGAGGCCTGGCTCACTGCATGACTACTTGGGTACTGACTGAATGATTATTGTACAGCAAGGAGAGTGCCTAGGTGAATTTATAAGTGCTAGGCTTTTCGCACAGGGAATAGATTCGTACTTGGTACTGAATGGGTCACTAGAGGAGTGCAAAGGCAGTGACAAGTGCTGGACTGTATGGATACTGACTAGGAAATTGAAAGTGTGAAAGACAAGTGTCTAGGTGGTTAGAAGACTGCATGCATAGTGCATAGGGGTTTGAAGCAGTCCATGTGCTAAGGCCTGGTTCAGTGTATGAATACTTAGACACTGACTGAATGATTAGAGTACTGCAAAGATAGTATCTTGGTGAATTTATAAGTGTTTGGGTTTTAGCACAGTGAATGGATTAGTACATGGTGCTGAATAGGTCACTAGAGGACTGCAAAGAGAGTGACAGGGTATTTCCTGGAAGTGTATGGATACTGACTAGGGAATTGAAGGTGTGAAAGACAATTGTGTAGGTGGTTAGAGGACTGCATACATAGAGGATAAGGGTATGAAGCAGTCCATATACTAAGACCTGGGTCACTGGATGAGTACTTGGGTACTGACTGAATGATTAGAGTACTGCAAGGAGAGTGCCTGGGTGAATTTATTAGGGTTTGGCGCTGTGAATGGATTAGTACATGATGCTGAATGGGTCACTAGAGGAGTGCAACGGCAGTGACAGGGTGTTTGCTGGAAGTGAACGGATACTGACTGGGGAATTGAAGGTGTGAAAGACAAGTGTGTAGGTGGTTAGAGGACTGCATGCATAGTGGATATGGGTTTGACGTAGTCCATGTGCTAAGACCTGGCTCAGTGCATGAATACTGAGGCAGTGACTGAATCATTAGTGTACTGGAAAGAGAGTGTCTAGGTGAATTTATAAGTGTTTGAGTTTTGGCACAGTCAATGGATTAGTACATGCTGTTGAATGGGTCTCTAGAGGACTGCAAAGGAAGTGACAGGATGTTTCCTGGAAGTGTATGGATTCTGACTAGGGAATTGAAGGTGTAAAAGACAAGTGTATAGTATGTCAGAACACTTTTATTTGAAGCAATCTATTTGGTACTTAGAAACTGACTATATAATCAGACTACTTCTAGGACAGTGCTTAGGTAAAAAATTAAAATTTTCAGTTCTGCCACAGTGAACAGAATAGTACATGGTACTGCACCTTAGTGTCAAACCCTGACTCATTTTATCAATGCATAAGCAAAGACTAGCTTCTAATGCTACTAAAACTTGACAACATGAGAGGTTTTAAATTAGTTATCTGTCAGCAAATACACGATGTTACCAAATGCTTCTCTCACAGTGGTTCTCAAATGCACACAGACTCACAGTGTAATTCTAGACAACAACCACTATACCTAGGAGTTTACCAAAAATCATTTACTACTGTGGAAGTGGTAAGCGAACTGCACACAATGTTCATATTTTAGGACTGCACTTTTGTGTCAAAGCCTAACTCATTTAATCAAAGCACAAGCAAAGACTGGCTTCTAATGCTACTAAAACTTCACAACATGACCGGTTTTAAAACAGGTATATGTCAGCAAATTCACGATGTTACCAAATGCTTCTCTCACAGTGATCCCAAATACACACTAACTCACAGTGTGATTCTAGACAAGCACCACTATCCCTAGGAGTTTACCAAAACTCATTCACTACAGTGCAAGTGGTAAGGGAACTGCACACAATCTACATATTTCACGACTGCACTTTAGTGTCAATGCCTGACTCATTTAATCAACGCATAAGCAATGACTGGCTTCTAATGCTACTAAAACTTGACAACATGACAAGTTTTAAAACAGTTTTTTGTCAGCAAATACACTATGTTACCAAACGCTTCTTTCACAGTGGTTCCCAAATGCACTAAGACTCACAGTGTGATTCTAGACAAGCACCAGTATCCCTAGGAGTATACCAAAACTCATTCACTACACTGGAAGTGATAAGGGAACTGCACACAATCTACATATTTCACGACTGCTCTTTAGTGTCAATGCCTGACTCATTTAATCAACACATAAGCAAAGACTGGCTTCTAATGCTACTAAAACTTGACAACATGACAGGTTTTAAAACAGTTTTCTCTCAGCAAATACACGATGTTACCAAACGCTTCTCTCACAGTGGTTCCCAAATGCACACAGACTCACAGTGTGATTCTAGACAAGCACCAGTATTCCTAGGAGCTTACCAAAACTCATTCACTACAGTGCAAGTGGTAAGGGAACTGCACACAATCTACATATTTCATGACTGCAATTTACTGTCAATGCCTCACTCATTTAATGAAAGCATAAGCCATAACTGTCTTCTAATGCTACTAAAACTTGACAACCTGACTGGTTTTAAAACAGTTATCTGTCAGCAAATACACAATATTACCAAATGCTTCTCTCACAGTGGTTCCCAAATGCACACAGACTCACTGTGTGATTCTAGACAAACAACACTATCCCTTGCACTATATAAAAACACATTTCTTCATCTAGAAGTAGTACTACATTTTAGTATAGAAACATAACATAACTAATTTCACAAATTCATAAACAATGACTGGTTTCTAATTCTACCAAAATATAAAAACTGCAGTTATCTGTCTACAAACACATGAAAACACAAATGCCTATCACAGAATGGTTTCTACATGCACACACATTGTAGAGAAGAAAAGAACTCCCTACACTTTAGCAGGAAAAATACATTAGTCTGATTAAAATCAAAATAGTCTACATACATCCCCTCACAATTAAATAACTCATCTTTCAAGTTCTTTTGTAGATTAAGGAGTATATCAATCACTCACCATATTTTCTTTTACAGAATCTCTGCACTGTGCACCTCTCAGCAAAAGCAAAGAATGGAAAAGTTTCCCTTTCATTTTCCACACATATACATGTAAACATCAAATCACAATCCTTCGCACATAAACTCAAAAGCAAACACACATTTCTATTGGTTAAATATTTCAACCCTTTCCAACTGAAATACATTTCAACCCTTCCCCCAATCTGCCTTCTGCCTGTTACCATAGAAACAGGTCATGGAACACTGCACTGAGCTCACAGGTCACAAGTTCAGCACACAATGTTCCTACACAAGACAGGAAGTGTGTTTGACTTTTCAACATATCAGCTTATCATATATAATGTTCCTTACAATCTGTTTTTGTTAACCAATAACAATCATACCTTTAAAAAACAAAAATATACACCCTACCTTTAAGTGTAGAAAGTTGTTATACAACCAATGATTTCTTCTCGTTTTTCAAAAAACGTTGCCGTGGATCCACGCACCCACCGCAAGAGAATCCGTGCATCCAACGCGATAGGATGCGCGCACCGTGCGCGCATTTCGCCGCTTTTTTTTTTAAAAGGGGGGCCACAGGAGGTTCTTCTGGGACCCTCTAAGCAGATCTAGAGGGTCAGAGTATGTCCACTCTGCCCCCTTTATATCTTTTACACACTTATTCCCCTTCCATCTTCAGCCTCGCTTCTACCGAGGCAGAAAATGGCCTCCAACAGTTCCTGGTTTCGAATGTAGAGAGATGCTCGACAGCCAATTAGCATTCAGCGCGCGATCGGAAGGGTGCGCGCTCCGTTCGGGGAGGGTGCGCTTACGGTGCGGGTACGGTCCGCGGATCCTCCGCGACCATAGATATCACTAACTTTTTTACCCTAATTTTCTCAGGAACTACTGAACAGATTCACGCCAAATATGCAAAGGGCACGAGTCCGAACTGAGGACTACCTCTTTGCCAAATTTGGTGTCATTCCGTTCAGCGGTTCGGGCTGTAGCTGGGACAACAGATCCTATGGGAAATTGCATGGGGAAAACGTGTTTTGGGACCCCCCTTTTTTCTCGGCCCCCGCTTCACGGATCACCGCAAAACTTTCAGGGTAGGAGCGGAGCGGAGCTGGCCAAAAGTTTGGAGAATTTCGCGAAGATTTGTCAATCGCCGCCAAAAATATTCCCAATAGAATGTTGCGGATTTCCTATGGAAGATAGGTCCTAACTATAACTATCTACTGGCGACCGCCAGTAGATAATATTATCTACTGGCGGTCGCCAGTAGATAGTTATAGTTAGGACCGTGTTTCCATAGGAAGTCTGAAAATTCTATTTTGAATAACTTTGGCGCCGGTTGACGAATTCTCGCAAATTTTTCAAAATAGGTGGGGCGCTCCGCTCCACTCCTACCCTGAAAGTCTCGGGGTGATTAGTCAAGCGGGGGCCGAGAAAAAAGGGGGGTCCCAAAACGCGTTTTCCCCATGCATTTTTCCTTAGGGACCTTTAGTCCAAGGTACAGCCCGAACGGCTGAACAGAATTATTTGAAATTTGGCAGAGAGGTAGTCCTCAGGTCAGGGATGTGCCTTTTGAATATCTGAAGTAAATCTGTTCTGTAGTTCCTGAGAATATTTCAGTTAAACGTACATATATATCTATAAGCGCGCACCGTGCGCGCACGGTAAGCATACCGTACGCGCACGCTGCTGTGCGCGAGCGTAATTCTGATTGGTGGTTACATGACAGTAAACATTCCAGTCGGTCGAAATCAGGAAGTGTCTGCCGCCATTTTGTGTGTCTCACACTAAAAAACAAAGGTGGAGAACGTGAAAAGGGGGCAAGGTAGAGAGTTGCAGACCCCGTAGCCTTTGTCAGGGGGTCCAAAAAGGACCCAGAAGTGTGAAAAATACATTTTTATTTTTATTTTATTTTAAATCGCGGGGTACGCGTACCGTGTGCGTACGGTAAGTGTACGGCGGAAAAAAAAAAAAAAAAAATAGAATTAAAAATCAAAATGAAATGTTTGGATGTTGGTTGGCTCTAAAAAGAGCCGTTGTGTTCATGGAGTGTTTTTTGTACCTATAAGTAAGTACCGATGCAGAGTCTAAAGTTCAAGAGGAAGACTCTGTTCCCTTCATCATTGAAATGTACACCGTCTCCTCTATAAATGTCTTGCATGTTGTAATGCAAGTTGTTGTGGTATATAGAACCCATACCATGGTCTCTGAGGAAAGCAGAAACAAACTTATTGATGTGCTTTCTTGCTTTGTCAATCTGCGGACAAAATTGGTTGGACCAGTTCCACTTTTGCCTTTGGCATATATTAGAATATACAAAGGCAGTTTGTGGAAAGAGGGACATCAATTGCACAAAGGTGTCCTTAATAAGCATTTCCAGACCTACCCCAGTTAAAGTGCCTAGGTAATTTCCACCACAGTGCACAATAATATGGTTAGGCTGTGGGAGATGTAGAAAGGTTTTCACCAAAGGCATTAATTGGTGCCACTTTAACCCTCTCTGACCAATCCATTTAATGTCTACATTTGGCAAAGCAAGGTCTTTCACAATACCTCTTTTTTCTGCAAACTTTTCACTCCAGAAGACATAGCTGTGACCTACAATCCACACTGTGAACATCTTTCAAGGAGATCTGGATGCACTCAGAATGTGTGTTTCAGTAGAATGGCAATATGAAAAGAAAGATAGATGTAAAATGGAGGCTAACATACTTTTTTTATTTTTTTTTTAAAGAACTGATTGGCTGATTCAAACCATTTTACAGTTAAAACTAGGCTGTATGTTTAGATTTTTACAAGCATGTTTTGTATTGGTTCAGAAAAATGTGTTCACACAGAACATTACTTTGGATTTGCTGTTAGGTTTGAAAAGTCAAGCACTCTTGCTCTTTGGATTAGAAACATTGTGTGCTGAACTTCTGACCTCTCTGCTCACACCAGTGTTCCATGATCTGTTGCTATGGTAGCAGTCAGAAGTCATGTTGGGGGAAGGGATCATTTGGAAAGGGATGAAATTTGCAACCAATAGAAATGTGTGTTTCCATTTGAAAAAAATTGTGGGAAGGACTGTGATTTGGAGTTAACATATATATGTGTGGAAAAAGAGAGGGAAACATTGCCATTAACTGGTTCTGGTGAGAGGAGAGAAGTGTACAGCTCAGAGATTCTGGCTCTGATAATCTGCTGTTTGAGTGCCACATTTATTTCTGAACTAACTACTTTTAAAGGTGAGTTATGAATTTGAGAGGGAATGTATGTGGAGCATTTTGATATAAATAATAGAAATGTGATTCTTCTTTTAAAGTTGTTTTTAACATTTTGTGTTTTGGGAGATATTTAACTGTCTTGAAGTTGTGAGATATTATTGAGTATGTCTTCACCATAAGTTAAGGTGTACTGGCATCACCAGGAATAATGTTTTCTACCTAGAATCACACCATGAGTCTGTGTGCACACAGGAATTGTTATCAGAGATTTAATTTGTGTTGCTCTTGCTCTGTTAGCCTTGCACTCGCAGGAAAGGGGCAGTTCGTTTTCTTAAAGTGTGATGGTTAGCATTCAGCAGAAATCACTTTCTCAAAAATGAGAGGCAAATGCAAACACATTTGAAAATAGCATGGTACATTTTCCTACCACTTTAAAAGTTGTGTTTTACATTTTATGTTAAGGAAGATATTTAAGTGCCTTGAACATGTTAGATATTATGGCGTATGTCTTCACCATAAGTTAACCTCTTCAGTGCCCATGACGAGATAGTCTCGTCATGGAGCACGGTTGCGCTGTGCCCATGACGTGACTATCTCGTCATGAACCCCACCCACTAGTGCAACGCCCGGCACAGGAGGGGGAAAGGGCGTGGCACTGAAGGGGTTAAGGTGTACTGGTATCACCCAGGAATACTGTTTTCTGTCTAGAATCACACCATGAGACAGTGTGCACACAGGAATTATTATCAGAGATTTAATTTGTGTTGCTCTTGCTCTGTTAGCCTTGCACTCGCAGGAAAGGGGTAGCTTGTTTTTTGGAACTGTGATGGTTTGTATTCAGCATAAAAAAGCTGTTTGGGCATGTGCTATTTTCTGTTTCTGAAAAATGAAATGAAAATGTGTGAGACTGTTACAGTAATTATCACTTGCTCTACCACAGTAGTAAGTGTGCTTTCAAATTGCAAATCAAATTTCGTTTTCTGCCTAGAATCACACCATGAGTCTGTGCGCACACAGGAATTGTTGTCAGAGACTCAATTCATGTTACTCTGGTTCTTTCAGAATTGCATTCGTAGGAAAGGGGCAGCTTGTTTTATTGAACTGTGATGGCTAGCATTGAGCCCAAATTAATATGTCACAAATGAGAGGGCAATGCAAACACATTTGACATCAACATGGTAGATTTTCCTTACACTCCTGCAATGGGTCATGTAGTTTGTACATGTTCAGAAGTCTAATTAACCCTTACCACACAAGTAGTGTTACATACATGTCTCCAATGTTTATGCAGTTGCGCAAGGATCAATGCAGATCTCTTTTGCACTTGACAGTAGACAGTCTCCAGAAGCACACTCTTAGCAGAGAGCAAGCTGTTTCTCATGTACAGTGAAGCTTACTATTCAGCGCTGTGTGGTGTTTCAGATAGCAGTGAGTAACGCTAATACATTGAACCTCACCAAGGCTCATTTCCTTTGCTAGAGTGTAGTACGTCATTCAGGTTGCACATGTTCATGGTCTCAAAAAGCAGTTTGGGCATGTGCTGTTTTCTGTTTCTGAAAAATATAATGAAAATGTATCAGACTGTTACAGTAATTATCACTTGCTCTACCACAGTCGTAAGTGTGCTTTCAAATTGCAAATCAAATTTTGTTTTCTGCCTAGAATCACACCATGAGTCTGTGCGCACACAAGAATTGTTGTCAGAGATTCAATTTGTGTTACTCTGGTTCTTTCAGAATTGCATTCGTGGGAAAGGGGCAGCTTGTTTTATTGAACTGTGATGGCTAGCATTGAGCCCAAATTAATATGTCACAAATGAGAGGGCAATGCAAACACATTTGACATCAACATGGTAGATTTTCCTTACACTCCTGCAATGGGTCATGTAGTTTGTACATGTTCAGAAGTCTAATTAACCCTTACCACACAAGTAGTGTTACATACATGTCTCCAATGTTTATGCAGTTGCGCAAGGATCAATGCAGATCTCTTTTGCACTTGACAGTAGACAGTCTCCAGAAGCACACTCTTAGCAGAGAGCAAGCTGTTTCTCATGTACAGTGAAGCTTACTATTCAGCGCTGTGTGGTGTTTCAGATAGCAGTGAGTAACGCTAATACATTGAACCTCACCAAGGCTCATTTCCTTTGCTAGAGTGTAGTACGTCATTCAGGTTGCACATGTTCATGGTCTCAAAAAGCAGTTTGGGCATGTGCTGTTTTCTGTTTCTGAAAAATATAATGAAAATGTGTCAGACTGTTACAGTAATTATCACTTGCTCTACCAGTCGTAAGTGTGCTTTCAAATTGCAAATCAAATTTTGTTTTCTGCCTAGAATCACACCATGAGTCTGTGCGCACACAAGAATTGTTGTCAGAGATTCAATTTGTGTTACTCTGGTTCTTTCAGAATTGCATTCGTGGGAAAGGGGCAGCTTGTTTTATTGAACTGTGATGGCTAGCATTGAGCCCAAATTAATATGTCACAAATGAGAGGGCAATGCAAACACATTTGACATCAACATGGTAGATTTTCCTTACACTCCTGCAATGGGTCATGTAGTTTGTACATGTTCAGAAGTCTAATTAACCCTTACCACACAAGTAGTGTTACATACATGTCTCCAATGTTTATGCAGTTGCGCAAGGATCAATGCAGATCTCTTTTGCACTTGACAGTAGACAGTCTCCAGAAGCACACTCTTAGCAGAGAGCAAGCTGTTTCTCATGTACAGTCAAGCTTACTATTCAGTGCTGTGTGGTGTTTCAGATAGCAGCGAGTAACACTAATACATTGAACCTCACCAAGGCCCATTTCCTTTGCTAGAGTGTAGTATGTCATTCAGGTTGCACATGTTCATGGTCTCAAAAAGCAGTTTGGGCATGTGCTGTTTTCTGTTTCTGAAAAATATAATGAAAATGTGTCAGACTGTTAGAGTAATTATGACTTGCTCTACCACAGTAGTAAGTGTGCTTTCAAATTGCAAATCAAATTTTGTTTTCTGCCTAGAATCACACCATGAGTCTGTGCGCACACAGGAATTGTTGTCAGAGATCAAGTTCGTGTTACTCTGGTTCTTTTAGAATTGCATTCGTAGGAAAGGGGAAGCTTTAATTCATGTTGGTTTTATTGTGTTTTTCAATTGTAGGAAAGGGGTAGATAGTATTATAAGATTTTAGACAAAAAAACGTACGGCTGACCAATGTTAAGCACACCAAATCCCAAATTAGTACACAATTTCTTGATAGGTGCAAAAACACGTCCAGAGCAGGCCGTACTTGTGCTCTACTGGAAAACCAGATATACAAACTCTTTTACAAAGAGACGGTGCACCAAAGGAAAAGTCTTTTCAAGTATTCCAATTGTTGTTCTTTTATTCTCATTCAACTCTCAGAAAAATCAGACTCAGCCAACGCGTTTCGTTCTTTACGAACTTCGTCAGGGCATGGATTGTTTCTAAGGAACGACCTCCACAAATTTCAAAAGTGGCCGGCTTCCAAATGGTATGTTTGTTCATATAAAGTTGTATATAACCTCTCCAAGTATAGATGCGATCATAAATGCGTCACCGGCTAGCTCAAATATTAGTCGGACTCTTAGTTCAGTCTATATGTATCGTAGGTAAAATTAGAACAACCTTGTTGTTGTATATTTAGGCCCAATGTACAGGCTCCATTTTTCGGTTTTCAGTAAGTGTCAAAGTCTTCCTGCGGATGTCAGGAGATGAGTCTCTGCGGTCTCTGCGGTCTCGAGGAATCAAAGCAATGAGATTCCTCGAGACCGCAGAGACCGCAGAGACTCATCTCCTGACATCCGCAGGAAGACTTTGACACTTACTGAAAACCGAAAAATGGAGCCTGTACATTGGGCCTAAATATACAACAACAAGGTTGTTCTAATTTTACCTACGATACATATAGACTGAACTAAGAGTCCGACTAATATTTGAGCTAGCCGGTGACGCATTTATGATCGCATCTATACTTGGAGAGGTTATATACAACTTTATATGAACAAACATACCATTTGGAAGCCGGCCACTTTTGAAATTTGTGGAGGTCGTTCCTTAGAAACAATCCATGCCCTGACGAAGTTCGTAAAGAACGAAACGCGTTGGCTGAGTCTGATTTTTCTGAGAGTTGAATGAGAATAAAAGAACAACAATTGGAATACTTGAAAAGACTTTTCCTTTGGTGCACCGTCTCTTTGTAAAAGAGTATTATAAGATTTGAAAAGCACAAAAAAATATAGTAATAAATTTAAATTACATAAAGGTATTTTTTTTTGTTTCTTTCAGGTATTGCAGAACAACAGTGAAATAAGTTAAAGATGCCTATAAAATCAAGGAAGAGAAAAGAACAGAAAAAAGATTTATATTTGAAGACAACTGGAGGGCCAAAATTAGTTGAAGATCCTCATGTTGGAAAAAAGAAAAAGTCTTCTGGTAAGCAAACCAAGGATTTTTTTAAAAATATCTTCAAAAAAAGAACAAATTTGAAAAATGTCCCCACTGCAAATAGAGTTTCAAGTAGGAAAGAACAGGACAAAAGTGAGAAATTAGAAAATGCTAATGTACAATTGGAAGCAATAAAGATTGACTTAAAAAGAAAAACAGCATTTAAAGACATTCGTAGAAAAATTTTTCAGAGAAGAGTGATGTCCAATTTGCTAAAGGATGTGAAAAAAAATGAGAAGAAAGCGAAATTTTATAAGCGAAAAAAGATATTGAATCAATTGTAGCTAAGGCTTTAGATTTAAAAAGAAAACTATTCATTTTAATTTTGAACAGGATCTGTACATTAGATAAAATGGTCAATGTAATGAAGTCACAAAGCAAAACGAAAAGAGTAGTGAAAAGAAATAACTTTTGTAAAGTGTTTTTAGGAGAATGGATGCATAGTTCAACTACTGAACCATTTTTTAATGAAGAGAGTTATCTTCAAAGTAATAGTTTGCTGCATGCAGTTGACACCAGTGGCCGAGCTTATGAAGTGAAAGATGGTTGTATAATGGAAAAGGAGAAAATGGTTCCAAGAAATAAGGAAGAAGTGATAGCTGATGAGGTTATGGGGAGATGTCCTAAAACCCCAGTGTACACTTGGAATTGTAGTAGTATTTGTACTGTACGACAGGAATCTATTGATAAATTACGTGAATTTCTAAGAGAATATAGTAAAAAAACTGTTAAACAGAAGATTAAGGTGTTTCAAAGACTAGATCCATGTAGAGTGAGAGAGAATACTGGTTTGCAAGGACATTCTCTGGCTTGTCTTTCTAGGAAAGTTTGCCAAAGTGTTTTTCACCATTTTAGGATGCTGGCGGTTCATCATACTGAAATGAGAAAGTTTGTGAGAAGATTGTATTTTGCTAAAAGTCCAGCACTAAAGTTAAATGAGTTGAATAGGGCTCTGTTCCGTGGATCTGTATCAGATGTAGAGAAGGTTACTGATGAAATTCAGTTTTGTTACTTTGGTCCGGAACAAGAAAGTGCAGATAATGACACAGTAATTGAAGAAAATGTGGAAGACAATGTAGAACCTACTATTAGTAAAAATTTTGAAGATCAAATGACAAAATTTACTATCATCTCTAATGAAAGACCAAATATTACTTATATATGTTGCCGGAGAAGCTATTATAAAAAACAAACAAGGTATGTTGATCTTTATAAAAAAAGTGAAAAAGAAAATAATACTAAGTGGTTGGATTTTGCTACATATTTATTTCTGGAAAATTGTTTTGATTTGGGTGAATATCACCGTATTTGTAAATACTGTTATAACAAGTTAGAAGAAAATAAAATGCCAGCAAGAGCTGTACATAATAATTTAGAATTGGTTGAAATTCCTGCAGAACTTAGTGATTTAAATACGTATGAGTCTATACTCATTCAATGTGTCCATCCGTTCCAGACTATAGTTCGTATGGAGCCCAAAACAGGCAAATTACCTCCTTCGGATTTACAAAGAGGTTTAAAAGGAAGAGTTGTCTATTTGCCATTGGATTTGAAAAAAAATATGGAAACTATTGATGCAGATACATTGGAAACTGAACCATTAGTTATTTTGGTTAATGGAGTACCAACAAAGAACAAGAAAATTTGGCAGGAGCTGGTAGATGTACGAAAAGTACAAAGAGCAAATTTATATTTGAAAAGAAATAACAAATGGTATGAAACAATTTATATGGATGAAGATGAAGAAGTTTTACTACCAGACTCAGGAATACCAGCTGGGCAAATTGAAAAAGTGGATAAGTCAAAAGAAGAAGAAATTTATGAACATTTCAGCATACATCCTCTTCATTCAAAAGAAGTTATGGCAAACACTATTGATCTGTTTCAGATGAAGAAAGCACAAGGAACTCCAGTGAGTGTATGGGAGGAGAGCTTGGAAGCTCGTTGTTTTCCCCAGCTGTTTCCTACAGGAAAAGGTGGACGATATGATGAGCGTCCAGTACAGATTCCTGCTTCTGAGTATCGGACTACAAGATTATATGCAGAAGATCCCAGATTTCGTCAAAGTATTCCTTATTTGTTCCAACTTTTATTTGAAAGTGACTTGTCAGCACTATCTTATGCAGTAAATCACATTTTGAAAACTGGAGTACATCTACGTAATGTGTCCACAAAGGATTTTATGAACAAAGTGCAACAGCGAGATGATCATTTGGAATCTCAATTGCTTAATCTAATGGCTTGTCAGCGTGGGACAAATGAATATTGGTACCGACGCCATGGAGAATTGAAGTGTATGTTACGGAATTTAGGAACTCCTACATGGTTTCTCACCCTAAGCTGTGCTGAGTACGATTGGGATGATCTTCTGGATTTTCTCCGAGAGGCAAATTCAAATATTGAAAACATCCAATACAAGACAGCAGGTGAATTGTGCTCATTAGATCCGGTTAATGTTTGCAGATATTTCAAACATAGATTTGAGGCTATGATGTTCTTCATCTGCAATAAAAAATAATCCACCTCTTGGAGAAGTTGTGGATTTCTTTTGGAGAAAAGAGTACCAAGCAAGAGGTGCTCCTCATATTCATATGCTGTTGTGGATCAAGGATGCCCCAAAATTTGGAACAGATTCTGATGATGCAGTTTTAAGTTTCATCGAAGGATATGCAACATGTGCTATACCTACAAGCACAGAAGAGAAACACTTAAAAGAGCAAGTTTTACGTTTCCAAAGTCATCGGTGTGGAAAATACTGTCGACGAAAGTACAAGAGTAAAGAAAAATTCTACACAAAATGTCGATTTGGATTTCCACGACCTGTTCTTTCAAAAGGAAGAGTCAACAGTTTTATGTCAGCTGTGCGACATACTATTACAAGAAAATCTCCCAAAAATACGTACAACCTAAGAAGAAAAGAAGAGTCAAAATATATAAATGACTACAACCCAGTCATTTTATCCATGTGGAATGCGAACATGGATATACAGTATGTTGCTGACAATTCTATTGCTGTTGCTCGGTATGTCACATCTTACATCACTAAATCTGAGAAAACTGAATTGAAGGAAATGTGGGAAGAGATTTCTCACGAGAAGACTGTCAGTAAGAAGCTATACAGTTTCAGTTTAAAGATGTTATCGCATCGAGAAATTGGATCCTACGAATGCTCAGATAGGTTATCATCTGCAAGTCTGTACTCCAAATCCAGAAGAATAATTTGGGTAAGTTTAGGCCTTGCAGGAATGCGAAATCGGGTACTGAAATCTGTTGGAGAAATTGAATATTTGGCAGAGAACGACCCGGAAAGTACAGATATTTTGAAATCAAACATGTTGGACACATATTACCCAAAAAGAAGTTGTCATCTTGAGAACATGTGTCTCTATGAAGTGCAGCAGAACTACATTTTTACACGGAAAGCCACAGAAGACATCAACAATGGAAAATATAAAGTCATTGGTGAGGAAGGATGTTTGGTGAAGCAAACAAAAGGAAGCTTGATTAATCACAGGAAGCTGAGTTGCGACACTCCTGACAAAAAGGAATTTTACTACTTAGCACTTTTACAGCTGTTTAAACCATGGCGTTCAGAGGATGAATTACTTGGAGATTTTCACAGCTATGAAGATTCCTTTAATGCATGTAAAGATACGATTGAATGCAGTACTTTCACAAATTATGTGCAAATGTTAAATGAAGAAATTGAACAGGAAGCTACAATTGCAGCTGAAGTAGCTAGAGACAGTTTTCAAGACAGCCAAAGTTCTGGAACACTCAGTCAAGATCCCCTAGGACAACCAATCGTAGAAAATGAAGCTGCAATAGCCATGACTGAAGTGGAAACAGCTATGAATCAAGCTCAGGAAGATTTAGTAGACTTACCAAATTTGGAACAGCAACTGAATGAAGAACAAAAACAAATTTATGAAGAAGTCACAAAAAAAATTGATCATGGATTACTACATGAAAAGAAAGAGTGCTCATGCGCATCATTTGAACCAATCAGGATGTATGTGAGTGGACATGCTGGAACTGGAAACAGTTTCTTAATTAAAGTCATCCGAAGCTACCTACAGCAAAAAACAGATTCAACTTTGTCTTGTGTTGTTCCTGCTCCAACTGGGTTAGCAGCATATAACATAAAAGGAATTACCTTACATCGCTTGCTAATGTTACCAGTGGAGCATGAGAACAAAATAGAATATCACAAGTTAACAGGAGAAGCATGCTTCGAAGTTTCAAGAGTGTTGAAGAAGATGCAAGTTCTCATTATTGATGAGGTAAGCATGGTATCAAACTTAATGCTTGCCTTTGTGCATTTAAGAATGCAGCAAATTCTAAAGAAAGACTATGACGTGTTATTTGGAGGAAAACATGTTATAGTTTTTGGGGATCTTCTGCAGCTCACTCCAGTTAAAGGACAACCAGTGTTTAATACTGTGACACATGAAGACACAAAGAATTCATTAGGAAGTATTGGTAATGCGAATATTTGGTCATTCTTTGAGTACAAAGAACTCACTACCAATATGAGGCAAGCAAACGATGAAGATTATGCAAGTATTCTGAAAGATATCAGAATTGGACAACTCACAGAAGTTGGCAGAGAAGCATTACAGAGTCGGTTGCTACATAATTTATTTCCAAATGAAGAAATAGTTGCTGAGAAAATATACCAGAACATTGCTGAAAAAAATACTGTAATCTGCTTAATGCCAACACTACGTGAATGCTCGATATTCAATGAGGAACTTTTGAAATTAGAAAAGGAAGAGATTAAGAAAATGGAAGCAGTGGACAAAATTCAGCATGAAGGAATTACTATTACATTAACAGGCAAACTGAAAAATAAATTGGATTCTCTAGAGAAGAATATTTCGAAAACAGCTGGATTAGAAAAAAATCTTTATGTTTGTATGAACTGTCAAGTATTTTTAAGAAGAAATTTGGATGTAGAAAAAGGTTTAGTGAATGGAGCTATGGGTAAAGTTGTGGGTTTTGTGAAATACCAGAAAAAAGATGGAATTGAATTTTTAAAAATAAAATTTGATCAGATTGAAGAGGTTAAAGGCATTTGTCGTTGTTCAGTTCGTTTCTTGCTTGTGAAAGACTTATATGTACGTAGGAAGCAGTTTCCATTTTCTCTAGCATATGCTGTAACTATTCACAAATCTCAAGGATTAACTGTAGATAGTGCTTTTGTAAACATTGGTTCAACTGTGTTCAAAGAAGGTATGGCATATGTTGCTTTGTCACGAGTGAAAACATTATCTGGTCTATTCATGATAGACTTTGATGACTCAAAAGTTAGTGCTGATGCAAACTGTGTAAAGGAATATAATAGATTAAGAAGAAGCTATGCTCCTCATTTAGGTCAGTATCCTGTGTTTGAAAAACGTGTTGTTTGTCGGAAAAGGAGAATTGAGAATATCTGTAATGAGGATGTACAGAAGAGAAAACAAAAGGAGAGTGATGTGACTGCAAGCAAAAAGAAAAAGGACAGTGTTGAAGAGGTTGTTGGTTGTCATTTTGAACATAGCTCTGGTGTGAACTGCTACGCTAATGTAGTGCTGAATGTTGTATTTTATTTTGAAAGTTTGCAAGAGCAGATAATACTAAATCATGAAAAAAGATTCTGTTCTCTGCTGAGTTTTCTTTTTGAGAAGCTGAGTAACGATAAAACTAAAATAGAAAGTGCTTCTGATGTTAGAAAACTTTTAGATGTATGTTCAGGAAGTACACAGTTTACTCAAAATATCCAGCAAGATGCACAGGAATTCTTGATGTATATTCTTATGGTACTGGAAGAAGAAGGGGTAGAAATTGAAAATATGTTTGGTCTGTCTTATAAATGGGAACATAGTTGTGAAAACTGTTTCAACACATGCAGCTCTAATGTTGATTCTGAAAGGTTCATATATTTAACATTACCAGAGAGTCAATCAGTCACTTTTAGTAAATTAGTTAAAGATGCCAATCACAGCATGGAATGTTCTAAATGTAAATCAGACATGTTTTCAACGTTATTTTTAAAGAAATATGAACAGTATGTAATTTTAATGATGCAACGTTGTAGAGCTGATGGATCAAAATTGGACACTTCTATAAAGAAGTTTGTAGGAAAACAATTATCAATATCAGGAAAAACTTTTGTTGCAGTTGCAATAATTTTCCATGATGGACCTACGATAACTTCTGGTCATTACACAGTTTATCTTAAATGTGAAAAAGGCTGGACACTGTGTAATGATTCTCAATTGATTTTCAAGCAACGTTTGCCTGCAGAATTACCAAATTCCTATTTATTTTTTCTAAAACCAAAATTTTAGATACAAATTGCAACATCTGAACAAATCATTTTTTGCGATTTTATTGGATTACCATTGGATATTTCATCAAAAAAGAATTTAAAAATTACCATTTGGCCTCATGGAAAGGTAAAAATTTCTCTTGTGGACTTCTTTGACAGATATTATTTGGGTGTATGAGCTTAAGCAACAAGATTTACAGACGTTATTTATTACAAATAGTTATTGTTGCTAGATGAAATTTTTATTATATATATTATATTTCTATCAAGGTATGTTTTACTGAGAAGAGATTCAGGCCTTTTTTTAAACATTCTTTCAGATTGTTAATTTTTTTGCCCGCTGTTAAGTGATGAATGCAATTGGTTTCACAATTTGCAGTGAAATTCAATATATTCTGAAAACAGCAAAAAAAGGGCAAAACATGTCTTTGTTAAATAAGAAAATATGTGTAATGTATTGTAAAATGTATTGTTAAATATTAATACTTTTTTTCTTTTGTTACAGATTGAGAAAGAAATTTTATGAAAATTAATCCTTTTTTTCTAGCAATTTAAAAAAAACATTTAATGAAAATTAAGTTGGTCAGGTAAGTTTGAAATATCTGTATTTATCACACATTTACTTTCGTAGTTCATTGTTTTCAGTTCTCCTCACTCTGCTGTTGTCATTTCTCTTGTGGTCCCTGAAGTACATTGAAGGGTGTACGCGCACGGTACATTTTTTTTTTTTTTTTAAAACAGATGAAATAAATAAAAATAAAAAATTGTGAGGTAGGGAGGCTCTTAAAAGAGCCCTTGTGTTAATACAGTGACAGAGGAAAGAAAGAATGGGAATATTAGAAGGAACCACACTTGTGCTGCTCAATCTTATTATCTATTAGAGGAATACTAGATTTCTCCACAGCAATAAGAGAGTAACAAGCGATGCACCTTATTTGTACCCTCTGAAACCGAGGGTAGATGTCCAGAGGAGCAGAAGAGGGTGATGCTCCCACCGCAGAGGAAGTGCTCGGCTGAGCTGCCGAAGATGTACTCGGCTAAGCTTCTGCGGATGTGCTCGGGTGACTTACTGGAGGGTTTGCTTCAGTATGTCGAGCAAAAGTCCTGGGATGTACATCCCTAATGTGTCTCAACATAGTGTGATTACCAAAGGAATACTTCTTCCTTGGATTACCTCTAGATAACACACGCTCACAAAGTGAGCAGGTGACTAATGGAGCATTTACCTTTTTCTGCACCTCAGGAAATGTGAAATACTACCAAACAAAAGAATTCTTCTGTTTCCTCCTTCTCTGTCTAATGATGCTGCTGCCCTGCTCACTCTCAGAAGAGGACTGCTGCTCTGCCATTGTATCCCAAAGATAATTCAGCTCCTTCTCCTAAGGAATCACAAGCAGTAATGAGGGGAATGGGTGTGGTGTTGGAAGTTTCTGGAAATGAAACAAGTTTAAATCAATGAAAAGTGTTGTTTCTGGAGCACATGACCTACCGCGCGCGCTCCGTAAGCTTATCGTACGCGCACGGTAAAAGTACTGATGACATCACTGATGACATCATCACTGATGACATCATCCATGTGAAAAATTACCACATCTTCTCACACCCTAATATAACCTTTGATACACCGACTAAAAATTTAAGAGTTCCATTCTCAAAACCATATATACTGCAATACCAATCATTACATACCCACTTATTAACTCTTAGGTCTTCATATACCTCCACTCACTCACCTGCACAGTCACTCATACTTACAGTCACTCCGTACAAAACTATCATATACATTTATACACTTATATAGACACTCACACACTAACAAGTATCCATAGAGCTACTCTTACACCTACTCAGTCATGCAAATAATCACACTCCCATTTACTCACCTATGCAGTTATACACACTCAAGTTCACTTACTCATAAAAATAGTATCACATTCTTACACTCTTATAGAATCATTGATACAAGCACACACTCATCCATACAGTCACTCTCACAATCACACACTCTCACATTTACCCACTTATATACTCTTACACGCATATATACTGCCTTTCACATATGTTGTTACTCACAAATGTACCACTGAGATATAGATTCAACCCCTAACACACCCATACATACACTCACTCAACCATACTGTCCATCCCAGATGCACTCTTAAAACCATGCACCCATAGAATCACCCACTCACACATCTATGCATAGAGTCACACACACCCTACCCACACAAACACTCAGGAACCCATACAGATACTGAGACAAGCAATCAATAACTCATATAGACACTCATATAGCTATTCACAAAACCATGCAGCCACTTATACACCAACATACAGATACATACAAACATTTACACAGTTTAGTCACTAGTCTGCAGTAAGATACATTTAATGGCTCACTTATAGAATCATGTTACGCACCACAGAAAATCATCCATTTACACACTTGTACACCCACTCATTCTTCAACAGGCCTTTCCCTATATATATTAAACATATTAAAAATTTTCAGAAACACATACTCAATGGATGATGTCATCAGTGATGTCATCAGTGATGTCATTTGAGATGTCATCAGTGATGTCATGAGTGATGTCACTGACCATGTCATGAGTGATGTAATATGTGACGTCATCAGCAGTGGATTGCAGGCGCGCGAGTTATAGTTAGCTGAACTAACTATAACGGGGGAATGTCAATGGTTTTGTACGAGTGAAATGTCCAGCTAACTATAACATGTGTGAAACCTATGGTTTTTTCATTGAATTTGCAAGGTTTTTAAAATGCTAATTCCTAACTATAACGTGTGTGAAACCTATGGTTTTTTCAGTGAATATATATATACATATATATTTTATCTACTGGCGGTCGCCAGTAGATAGTTATAGTTAGGACCTATTTTCCATAGGAAATCCGCAACATTCTATTCACAATAAGTCTGGCGCCGGTTGATGAATCCTCATGAAATTTTCCAAACTTTTGGCCAGCTCCGCTCCGCTCCTACCCTGAAAGTTTCGTGGTGATTCGTCAAGTGGGGGCCGAGAAAAAAGGGGGGCCCAAAACGCGTTTTCCCCATGCAATTTCCCATAGGATCTGTTGTCTCAGCTACAGCCCGAACCGCGGAACGGAATGACACCAAATTTGGCAAAGAAGTAGTCCTCAGTTCAGACTCGTGCCTTTTGCATATATGGTGTGAATCCGTTCAGTAGTTCCTGAGAAAATTAGAGTTAAAAGTACATAAATATTTATGGCAGTGGAGGATCCGCGGACTGTACACGCACCGTAAGCGCACCCTCCCCGAACTGAGCGCGTACCGTCCCGATCGCGCGCTGAATGCTAATTGGCTGTCGAGTGTCTCTCTACATTCGAAACCAGGAACTGTTAGTGGCCATTTTCTGCCTCGGTAGAAACGAGGCTGAAGAAGCAAGGGGAAAAAGTGTGTAAAACATATAAAAGGGGCAGAGTGGAAATACTCTGACCCTCTAGAGGTGCTTAGGGGGTCCCAGAAGGATCCCCTGGGGCCCCCCCCCTTTTTTTTTTTAAACGGCTAAATGCGCGCACGGTGCGCGCATCCTATCGCGTTGGATGCACGGATTCTCACGAGTTGGGTTCGCGGATCCAAGGGAAAAAAAATGAAATTGTTGGGAGATAAAGATTAAGCTTAAGTGTTTTGTTCTTGAGTGGCTCTAAAAAGAGCCGTTGTGTTCATTCAGAGTTTTTGGTACTTTTAAGTAAGTACCTATACAGAGTCTAAAGTTGTTGAGGAAGACTCGGTTTCCTTCATCAGTAAAGTGTACTCCATCTCTCCTATACATCTCTTGCATATGAAAGCGCAGATTGTTATTGTAAATGGACCCCATTCTGTAGGCTCGGAGAAAAGCAGAAACAGATTTATTCACATGTTTCCTAGCTTTCTCAATCTGTGGACAAAAATGATCGGACCAGTTCCATTTCTGCCTTTGGCATATGTTAGAATACACAAAGGCAGTTTTAGAGAAAAGTGAAATCAGTTCTGCAAAGGTGTCCTTCATAAGCATTTCCAGACCTACCCCAGTCAAAGTGCCTAGGTCATTGCCACCACAGTGCACTATTATGAGGTCAGGGTGTTGGATTTGCATGAAGGATTTCACCAATGGCATCAATTGGTGCCACTTTAACCCTCTCTGTCCAATCCATTTAATGTCTACATTTGGCAAACCTAGGTCTTTGTGAATGCCTTTGTTTTCTGCATACCTTTGGCTGCAGAAAATATAGCTGTGTCCCACAATCCACACTGTAAGCATCTTGTAAGGAGGTCTGGATGCACTCAGATGGTCTCTGTAAATGAAGTGGCAGTTTGGAAAGTAAGATGTTTGTAAAATGGTGGCTAAGATGCAATTTTGAAAAAAGACAAGAAATCATTGGTTGTTTGACAACCTTCTACACTGAAAGGTAGGGTGCATATTTCTGTTTTTTAAACGCATGATTCTTATTGGTTAACAAAAACTTATTGTAAGGAACATTATATATGATAAGCTGATATGTTGAGAAGTCAAGCACACTTGCTGTTTTGATTAGCAACATTGTGTGTGCTGAACTTGTGACCTGTATGCACAGTACAGTGTTCCATGACCTGTTTCTATTGTAACGGGCAGAAGGCAGATTGGGGGAAGGGTTGAAGTTTATGTCATTTGGAAAGGGTTGAAATGTTTAACCAATAGAAATGTGTGTTTGCTTTTGAATTTATGTGGGAAGGAATGTGATTTGATGTTTATATGTATATGTGTGGAAAATGAGAGGGAAACTTTGCCATTCTTTGGTTCTGCTGACAGGTGCACAGTGCAGAGATTCTGTATAAGAAAATCTGGTGTGTGACTGATATCTGGTGTGTGACTGATATACTTCTTAATCTATAAAACATCTTGAAAGCTGAGTTATTTAATTGTGAGGGGATGTATGTAGACTATTTTTATCTTAATCAGACTAATGTATTTCTTCTGCTAAAGTGTAGGGAGTACTTTTTTTTCTCTACAATCTTATTGACAGTGTGTGTGCATGTAGAGACCATTTTGTGATAAGGATTTGTTTTTTTCATGTGTTTGTAGACAGATAACTATGCAGTTTTTATATTTTGGTAAAATTAGAAACCAGTCATTGTTTATGAATTTGTGAAATGAATTATGTTTCTGCAGTAAAATGTAGTACTCCTTGTAGATGAAGAAATGTGTTTTGGTATAGTGCAAGGGATAGTGTTGTTTGTCTAGAATCACACAGAGAGCCTGTGTGCATTTGGGAACCACTGTGAGAGAAGCATTTAGTAACATCTTGTATTTGCTGACAGATAACTCTTTTAAAACATGTCATGTTGTCAAGTTTTAGTAGCATTAGAAGCCAGTCTTTGCTTATGCGTTGATTAAATGAGTCAGGCTTTGACACAAAAGTGCACTTTTGAAATATGCACATTGTGTGCAGTTCCCTTACCACTTCCGTAGTAGTAAATAAGGTGTGGTAAACTCATAGGGATAGTGGTTGTTGTCTAGAATCACACTGTGAGTCTGTGTGCATTTGGGAACCAATGTGAGAGAAGCATTTGGTAACATTGTGTATTTGCTGACAGATAACTATTTTAAATCCTGTCATGTTGTCAAGTTTTAGTAGCATTAGAAGCCAGTCATTGCTTATGCGTTGATTAAATGAGTCAGGCATTGACAGTAAAGTGCAGTCGTGAAATATGTAGATTGTGTGCAGTTCCCTTACCACTTCCACTGTAGTGAATGAGTTTTGGTAAACTCCTAGGGATAGTGGTGCTTGTCTAGAATCACACTGTGAGTCTGTGTGCATTTGGGAACCACTGTGAGAGAAGCGTTTGGTAACATCGTGTATTTGCTGACAGATAACTGTTTTAAAACCTGTCATGTTGTCAAGTTTTAGTCGCATTAGAAGCCAGTCTTTGCTTATGCGTTGATTAAATGAGTCAGGCATTGACACTAAAGTGCAGTCGTGAAATATGTAGATTGTGTGCAGTTCCCTTACCACTTCCACTGCAGTGAATGAGTTTTGTTAAACTCCTAGGGATAGTGGTGCTTGTCTAGAATCACACTGTGAGTCTGTGTACATTTGGGAACCACTGTGAGAGAAGCGTTTGGTAACATCGTGTATTTGCTGACAGATAACTAGTTTAAAACATGTCATGTTATCAAGTTTTAGTAGCATTCGAAGACAGTTATGGCTAATGCTTTCATTAAATGAGTTAGGTATTGACAGTAAAGTGTAGTCGTGAAATATGTAGATTGTGTGCAGTTCACTTACCACTTCCACTGTAGTGAATGAGTTTTGGTAAACTACTAGGGTTAGTGGTGCTTGTGTTGAATCACACTGTGAGTCTGTGTGCATTTGGTAACCACTGTGAGAGAAGCATTTGGTAACATCGTGTATTTGCTGACAGATAACTATTTTAAAACCTGTCATGTTGTCAAGTTTTAGTAACATTACAAGCCAGTCATTGCTTATGCGTTGATTAAATGAGTCAGGCATTGACACTAAAGTGCAGTCGTGAAATATGTAGATTGTGTGTAGTTCCCTTACCACTTCCACTGTAGTGAATGAGTTTTGGTAAACTCCTAGGGATAGTGGTTGTCGCCTAGAATCACACTGTGAGTCTGTGTGCATTTGGGAACCACTGTGAGAGAAGCGTTTGGTAACATCGTGTATTTGCTGACAGATAACTGTTTTAAAACCTGTCATGTTGTCAAGTTTTAGTAGCATTAGAAGCCAGTCTTTGCTTATGCGTTGATTAAATGAGTCAGGCATTGACACTAAAGTGCAGTTGTGAAATATGTAGATTGTGTGCAGTTGTATACAAAAACGAAAAACTGTGAGTCAAAGGAAGTTAAGTGACCGTGACAAAACCACTTAGTAAGTACTGATCCAGATTTACCTGCTGTCAACGAGGTACCAAATATACCAATAGGTGCGTGTATGTATGTATGAGAAAGATTCCCATCACCCACAACAAGTGGCTCGCTTCATCATTTGGGAACCTGGGAACTTCACCAGAGAACCATACTCTACCAGATGGACGTAGATATCGGTTCAAAAATGTGTCCCAAATGTATCTGTTGATGTATTAGTTAGATCGAAGGAACCATCGGATAAATGATAGGGAGTGATGTATGCAGTGCTAGTGATAAAGGTATGTGCTAGTTAAAATTGGTTAGCCAGGCACAAAAATGTTTTTAATGAGGTGCTACCTGGATACCAAAATAAAACAAGACAGTGCTGTAACAGTTTGAAAGGATAACTGTGTTGGAGAAGACTGGTCAACATGTTTCAGCTCTTGGATAGACTATATCCTAGCTTTCGTCAGGACCAGAAAGCTACTGCAAATATTTGTGTTGTGTAAAATACAAAAAACTTAGAAAACATACAACCTGGACCTTGTTTTCGGTACAGGGAAATACCCGAATAATTCTGGGTATGTGCCTCACCCCGCCTGGCAACTGCTCAGGTTAGGAGGCACCGCTCTCTCCGTCGGTACCTCTCGCGGCTTCTGAGCGAGAAGGGGAGGTGTGCAGTTCCCTTACCACTTCCACTGTAGTGAATGAGTTTTGGTAAACTCCTAGGGATAGTGGTGCTTGTCTAGAATCACACTGTGAGTGTGTGTGCATTTGGGAACCACTGTGAGAGAAGCATTTGGTGACATTGTGTATTTGCAGACAGATAACTATTTTAAAACCTGCCATGTTGTCAAGTTTTAGTAGCATTAGAAGCCAGTCATTGCTTACGCGTTGATTAAATGAGTCAGGCATTGACACTAAAGTGCAGTCGTGAAATATGTAGATTGTGTGCAGTTTCCTTACCACTTCCACTGTAGTGAATGAGTTTTATTAAACTCCTAGGGATAGTGGTGCTTGTCTAGAATCACACTGTCAGTCTGTGTGCATTTGGGAACCACTGTGAGAGAAGCGTTTGGTAACATTGTGTATTTGCTGACAGATAACTGTTTTAAAACATGTCATGTTGTCAAGTTTTAGTAGCATTAGAAGATAGGTATGAATAATGCTTTCATTAAATGAGTCAGGTATTGACACTAAAGTGTAGTCGTGAAATGTGTAGATTGTGTGCAGTTCCCTTACCACTTCCACTGTAGTGAATGAGTTTTGGTAAACTCCTAGGCATAGTGGTGTTGGTGTAGAATCACACTGTGAGTGTGTGTGCATTTAGGAACCACTGTGAGAGAAGTATTTGGTAACATCGTGTATTTGATGACAGATAACTATTTTAAAACCTGTCATGTTGTCAAGTTTTACTAGCATTAGAAGCCAGTCATTGCTTATGCGTTGATTAAATGAGTCAGGCATTGACAGTAAAGTGCAGTCGTGAAATATGTAGATTGTGTGCAGTTCCCTTACCACTTCCACTGTAGTGAATGAGTTTTGGTAAACTCCTAGGGATAGTGGTGTTTGTGTAGAATCACACTGTGAGTCTGTGTGCATTTGGGAACCACTGTGAGAGAAGCATTTGGTAACATTGTGTATTTGCTGACAGATAACTGTTTTAAAACATGTCATGTTGTCAAGTTTTAGTAGCATTAGAAGACAGTTATGGCTTATGCTTTCATTAAATGAGTCAGGCATTGACAGTAAAGTGCAGTCGTGAAATATGTAGATTGTGTGTAGTTCCCTTACCACTTGCACTGTAGTGAATGAGTTTTGGTAAACTCCTAGGGATAGTGGTTGTCGTCTAGAATCACACTGTGAGTTTTTGTGCATTTGGGAACCACTGTGAGAGAAGCATTTGGTAACATTGTGTATTTGGTGGCAGATAAGTGTTTTAAAACCTGTCATGTTGTCAAGTTTTAGTAGCATTAGAAGCCAGTGTTTGCTTATGCATTGATAAAATGAGTCATGCTTTGACACTAAAGTGCAGTACCATGTAGTATTGTCTTCACTGCACCAGAACTGAAAATTTTAAATTTTTACCCAGGCACCGTCCTAGAAGTAGTCTGATGATTTAGTCACTTATGTTGTGAACCATTCATTACCAAATAGACTGCTTCAAATGTCTATGCAGTATGCATGTAGTTCTCTAACTACCTACACAGTTGTTTTTCACACTTTCAATTCCCTAGTCAGTATCTATACACTTCCAGGAAACACCCTGTCACTCCCTTTGCAGTCTTCTAGTGACCCATTCAGCACCATGTAGTAATCCATTCACTGTGCCAAAACCCAAACACTTATAAATTGACCAAGACACTCTCTTTCCAGTACTTTAATGATTCAGTCACTGCCTAAGTATTCATGCACTGAGCCAGACCTTAGCACATGGACTGCTTCAAACCCCTATGCACTATGCATGCAGTCTTCTAACCACCTAGACACTTGTCTTTTACACTTTCAATTCCCTAGTCAGAATCCATATAGTCCAGCAAACATCCTGTCACTCCCTTTGCACTCTTCTAGTGACCCATTCAGTACCAAGTACTAATCCATTCCCTGTGCGAAAAGCCTACCACTTATAAATTCATCCAGGCAGTCTCCTTGCTGTAGTCTAATCATTCAGTCAGTACCCAAGTACTCATGCAGTGAGCCAGGCCTTAGCACATGGACTGCTTTAAATTCCTATCCAATATGCATTCAGTCCTCTAATCAGCTACACAGTTGTCTTTCACACTTTCAATTCCCCAGTTAGTATTCATACACTTCTAGCAAACACCCTGTTACTCACCCAGTGTGTCTCCTTTTAGTACTGTAATCATTCAGTTAGCATGTAGTCTTTTAGTGAGGTAGGCTTTAGGGCATGAACTGCTTCAAAGTAGTATGCACTATGTATGTAGTGTTTTAATCATCGTCACACTTGTGGTTCAGGGCTATAGTTTCTTAGTCAGTTTTTATATAAAATGTGTTTGTACAGTAATGGAATACTGTAAATTTGAAAGTTATTAATATACATTTATTTGTGATTCTTTTTTGCAGATACTGTTTTTCAACGTTAAAATAGAGAAATTATGCCAGGAAAAAAAAGAAAAAGAAAAGAACAGAGACAGAGACAGGCGGATTATTTGAAGAAACATCAACCACAAGTATTGAATGAACAAGATAATGTGGCTAAAAGGAAAAAATATTCTTGTAAGATCACAAAGCAATGTATTAAAAATGTTTGTAGGAGCAAACAGAATGTAGATAATGCTGCAACTTCAGAGAATTTTTTAAGTAAGAAAAAAATTCAAAATAAGAGGAAAAGTAAAAAAGCAAATGTTCAGTCAAAGGAGATAAAGTATGGTAAAAGAAGACAAAATCAGTATAAGGAATTACACAAAAAAATATTTTACAAGAGAGTAGTACATAATTTGCTGAAAGATGTGAAGAAATATAAAAAGAGAGTTTTATTTTATAAAAAGAAGAAGCATATTGAAAGCATTGTGAAAAAGGCTTTTGAAGTAAAAAGGAAACTGTTTATTTTAGTGTTAAAGAGAATTCGATCACTAGATAAACCAATATATGTAATGAAGGCCAAAAGTAGGAGGAAAAGAGTTATTATTAAAAAAAAAATGTGTGATGTTTTTTGGGGAGAATGGAAACACAGTTGTAGTTCAGAGCCTTTTTTTAATGAAGAGAGTTATTCGCTAAGTGACAAATTATTGTACGCAGTTGACGCCAGTGGTAGAGGTTATGAGGTTAGTGATGGTTGTCCAATGGAGAAAGAGAAAATGGTTGAAAGAAATGCAGAAGAAGTGATAGCTGATGAAGTTTTAGGGAGACGTGCTAAAAACCCTGTGTACACTTGGGATTGCAGTAGTGTTTGTAGTGTACGACAGGAATCTATTGAAAAATTATGTAGTTTTTTACGAGTCTATACTAAAATAAGTGTAAAACAAAAGATTAAGCTGTTGCAAGGACTAGACCCTTGCAGAGTGAGAAAACATACTGGTTTGCAAGGTCATTCTCTGGCTTGTCTTTCTAGGAAAGTTTGTGAAAGTGTTTTTCACCATTTCAGAATGCTCAAATGCGGAAGTTAGTGAGAAGGTTGTATTATGCAAAAAGGGCAGCACTAAAGTTAAGTGAGTTGAACAGTGCTCTTTTACGTGGGTCAGTTTGAGATGTGAAGCAGGTTTGTGAGGATATTGAGTTTTGTTACTTTGGGCCTCAGCAAGAGAGTGAAGAAACTGACACATTAGTAGAACAAAATGTTGAAGACAATGTAGAACCTGTAATTACAGAAAAATTTGAGGATGAAATCACAAAGTTTAAGGTAATTTCAGGTGAAAGACCAAATGTTTCTTGTATTTGTTGTCGGCAAAGTCACTATAAAAATCAGACTAGGGGTGTCAATCTGTATTTAAAAAGTGAAATAGAAGATAATGATAAGTGGATGGAATTTGCAACTTATTTGTTGGTAGAGGATTGTTTTGATTTGGGATGAGAGCAGTGTATTTGCAAATATTGTTATAATAAATTAGATGAGAATAAAATGCCTGCTAGAGCTGTTCATAATAATCTAGGGGCCGATTCACAGAACTAATTTAAGACAAAATCCTAAACTTACTACTTTTGGTATTCACAGAAGTTAGGATTTTGTCTTAAGTTTGTCTTAAGACAAACTTAAGACTGACTTAAGACAGTCTTAAGACAGACTTAAGACAGTCTTAAGACAGACTTAAGACAAAACTTAAGATAGACTTAAGACAGACTTAAGACAGACTTAAGACAGACTTAAGACAAACTTAAGACAAAATCCTAACTTAAGTCTGTCTTAAGTTTGTCTTAAGTCTGTCTTAAGACTGTCTTAAGTCTGTCTTAAGACTGTCTTAAGACTGTCTTAAGCCTGTCTTAAGACTGTCTTAAGTCTGTCTTAAGTTTGTCTCAAGACAAACTTAAGACAAAATCCTAAGTTCTGTGAATACCAAAAGTAGTAAGTTTAGGATTTTGTCTTAAGTTAGTTCTGTGAATCGGGCCCCTAGAGTTGGTTGCTATTCCTCCAGAACTGATAGACTTAAATACGTATGAGTCTACGTATGAGTCTATTCTGATACAATCTGTTCACCCGTTTCAGGCTATTGTTCGTATGGAGCCCAAAACAAGTAAATTACCTCCATCAGAGTTGCAAAGAGGATTGAAAGGAAGGTTGTGTATTTACCATTAGATTTAAGGAAAAATGTTGAAACTATTGGTGTAGATCATGCAGAAAATGAGCCACTAGTCATTCTAGTTAATGGTGTTCCTACTAAGAATAAGAAAATCTGGCAAGAGTTAGTGGATGTTAGAAAAGTGCAAAAGGCATCATTGTATCTGTTAAAAAATAATGAGTACTATAGAAATGTGTTTGTTGGAGAAGAAGAAATAGATTTAGCAGAAGATAGTGAAACATTAAGTGGACAAATTGAAAAAGTGGACATGTCCAGATGTGAAGAGATCTATGAACATTACAGTGTATATCCACTTCATTCCAAAGAGGTGATGGGGAATACAATTGAGTTGTTTCAAATGAAAAAAGCAACAGGAAGTCCCATGAGTGTTTGGGAAGAGAGCTTGGAAGCTCGTTGTTTCCCGCAGTTGTTTCCAACAGGAAAAGGTGGACGATATGATGAACATCCTGTGCAGATTCCTGCATCTGAATATCGGACAACAAGATTATATGCAGAAGATCCAAGATTTCGACAATGTATCCCTTATATGTTTCATCTTCTGTTTGAAAGTGACTTGTATGGACTTTCATATGCAGTAAATCACATTTTAAAAACTGGAATGCATCTTCAAAATGTAACTGCAAAGGATTTTATGGATAAAGTGCATCAGAGAGATGATCATTTAGAATCTCAGTTGATTAATCTGATGGCATGTCAGCGTGGAACTAATGAATATTGGTACTGTCGACATGTAGAACTGAAATGTATGCTACAAAACTTGGGAACTCCTACATGGTTTGTTACACTAAGCTGTGCTGAGTATGCTTGGGATGATTTACTTGAATTTCTTCGAGAGGCAAATTCCAATATAAAAAATATTGAATACAAGACACCTGGAGAATTGTGCTCTTTGGATCCTGTCAATGTATGCAGATATTTCAATCATAGATTTGAAGCTATGATGTCTTTCATCTGCAATAAAAAGAATCCTCCTCTTGGAGAAGTTGTGGATTTCCTTTGGAGAAAGGAGTATCAAGCAAGAGGTGCTCCTCACATACATATGTTGTTATGGGTCAAGGACGCCCCCAAATTTGGAACAGAGTCAGATGAAACTGTTTTGTCTTTCATTGAAAATTATGCTACATGTGCTTTTCCAAATAGCAGAGAAGAGAAAAACTTAAAACAACAAGTCTTACGATTTCAAAGCCACAGGTGTGGAAAATCCTGTTGACGAAAGTACAAGTCAAAGGATAATTTCTATACCAAATGTCGTTTTGGATTTCCACATCCTGTATTATCCAAAGGAAGAGTGAACAGTTTTATGTCAGCTGTAGGACATACCATCACAAGAAAGTCTCCGAAAAACACCTGCAACTTAAGATGAAGCGAAGAATCAAAATACATAAATGACTACAATCCAGTTATTTTATCCATGTGGAACGCTAACATGGATATTCAGTATGTTGCGGACAGTTCCATTGCTGTTGCTCGATATGTAACATCTTACATTACTAAATCAGAAAAGACTGAATTGAAAGAAATGTGGGAAGAGATTTCTCATGAGAAGACTCTAAGTAAGAAATTATACAGTTTCAGTTTGAAGATGTTATCGCATCGTGAAATTGGAGCATATGAATGTTCAGATCGGTTATCATCTGCAAGTCTATATTCCAAGAGTAGAAGAATCATTTGGGTGAGTCTAGGTCTTGCAGGAATGCGAAATCGGGTACTGAAATCTGTTCAAGAAATTGAATATTTCGCAGAAAATGACCCTGAAAGTACAGATATTTTGAAAACCAATATGTTGAACACATACTATCCAAAGAGAAGTCATCATCTTGAGAACATGTGTCTCTATGAAGTGCTGCAAAACTGCACTTTTAAACGGAATATTACAGAGAACATCAACGATGGAAAATATGGAGTGATTGGTTCTGAAGGATGTCTGGTGAAACAAAGGAAAGGAAATTTAATTAATCACAGAAAACTGAGTTGCGACACTGGTGACAAAAGGGAATTTTACTATTTAGCCCTTTTGCAAATGTTCAAACCATGGCGTTCTGAACTGGAATTACTTGGAGATTTTCCCAGCTATGAAGATTCATTTAATGCTTGTAAAGATAGCATACAATGCAGTGCTTTAGCAAATTATGTCAAAATGTTGAATGATGAAATTGATCAAGAAGCTACAATTGCAGCTGAGATTGCTAGAGACAGTTCTCAAGACAGTCAAAGTTCTGCTGCACTGAGTCAAGATCCTCTAGGACTACCAATTGTTGAAAATTAAGCAGCGATTGCAATGAATGAGGTGGAAACAGCAATGTATCAAGCACAAGAAGATGCAATACAGTTAGGAAACTTGGAAGAGCAACTAAATGTTGAACAGAAACAAATATATCAGCAAGTGAAAGAGCAGATTGACCATGGATTACTTCATGAAAAGAGAGTGTGCTCATATACATCATTTCAACCTATCTGAATGTATGTGAGTGGTCAAGCTGGAACAGGAAAGAGTTTCTTAATTAAAGTAATTACAACTTATCTGCAAAAAACAACTGAGTCGCATTTGTCTTGTGTTGTCACTGCTACAACTGGGTTGGCAGCACATAACATTAAAGGAATTACTTTACATCGTTTACTAATGCTGCCAGTAGAGCATGAGAACAAATTGGAATACCACAAGCTATCTGGAGAAGCTTGTTGTGAAGTTTCAAGAGTGCTGAAGAAAATGAAACTTCTCATTATTGATGAGGTGAGCATGGTTTCAAACTTGATGCTTGCCTTTGTGCATTTAAGGATGCAGCAAATTCTTAAAACAGAGTATGACGTTTTATTTGGAGGAAAACACGTCATAGTTTTTGGAGATCTACTGCAACTGACACCGGTAAAAGGACAACCGGTATTTAAAACACTTGCCCATGAAGATACCAGAAAGTCTCTTGGCAGTGTTGGTAATTTGAACATTTGGAGTAAATTTGAATACAAAGAACTGACAACAAATATGCGACAGGCAAATGATGCTGAATATGGAAGTATTCTTCAAGATATAAGAATTGGAATTCTTTCAAAAAAAGGGAAAGAAGCTTTGGAGAGTCGATTACTTTGCAATGTCTTTCCAAATGAAAATGCAGTTCCTGCAAAAGTGTACGTGGAAATTGCTAAAAATAAGTCAGTGATTTGCTTAATGCCAACACTGCGTGAGTGTTCAATATTCAACGAAGAATTATTAAAATTGGAAAATGAAGAAATTGTAAAAATGGAAGCCATCGATAAAATACTACATGAAGGAATCACTATTATTTTGACGGGTAAGTTGAGAACAAAACTAGATTGTTTAGAAAAAAAAATATCTAAAACTGCTGGTTTGGAAAAGACACTGTATGCGTGTGTAAACTGTCGGGTAATTTTAAGGCGTAATTTGGATGTAGAGAAAGGTTTAGTTAATGGTGCAATGGGCAAAGTGGTGGATTTTGTGAATTATCAGAAAAAGAAGGAATTTGATCAGATTGATGAAGTTAAAGAAATTGGTCGTTGTTCAGTTCGTTTTTTGCTTGTTAAAGATTTATATGTCCGTAGGAAACAATTTCCATTTTCTCTGGCATATGCAGTGACTATTCATAAATCTCAAGGATTAAGTGTAGACAGTGCATTGGTAAACATTGGATCTACTGTATTTAAAGAGGGTATGGCATATGTTGCTTTGTCGCTAGTCAGAACATTATCTGGTTTGTTTTTGATTGATTTTGATTAGACAAAGGTTACTGCAGATGCAAACTGTGTAAAAGAGTATAATAGGTTAAGAAGGGTGTATGCTCCAAATTTAGGTCAATATCCTGTATTTGAAAAGCGTATGGTTAGTCGAAAAAGAAGGTTAGAGAATATCTTTTCTGAAGGTATCAAGAAAAGAAAAGAACAAGATAATGTTGTGATTGCAAGTAAAAAGAAATTGGACACTGTTGAAGAGATTGTTGGTTATCAGTTTGAAAATAGTTCTGGTGTCAACTGCTATGCTAATGTAGTGGTCAAAGTTGTTTTTTATCTGGAAGGTTTGCAAGAACAAATTATGCAGAATCGGGAAAAAAGATTTTGTTCTCTGTTGCATTCTGTTTATGAAAAATTGACAACAGATAGAAGTAAAATACAATCTGTTTCAGATGTTTGTAATCTTTTGGATGTGTGTTCTGGTTCTACACAATTTACACAAAATATCCAACAAGATGCTCAGGAATTTTTAATGTATATGCTTACCATTTTTGAAAATGAAGGTGTAGAAATAAAAAATATTTTTGGCCTTTCTTACAAATGGGAACATTATTGTCAAAATTGCATGTATACATGTAGCACCAATGTAGACACTGAGAGATTTCTGTACTTAACATTACCAGACGGTAAATCAGTGTCTTTCAATAAATTAGTGAAAGGTGCAATTCAAAACATGGAGTGTAGCCAATGTAAATCAGAAATGTTATCCACATTATTCTTGACAAAATATGGAAAATACATAATTTTAATGATGCAACGTTGTACAGCTGACAGAAGAAAATTGGATACTTTAATAAAACAATTTGTAGCAGCACAACTATCAATATCAGGAAGGACTTTTGTAGCAATTGCAATCATTTTCCATGATGGTCCTTCCACCACATCTGGACATTACACTGCCTATCTAAAATGTGACAAAGGCTGGACACTTTGTAATGATGCCCAGTTGGTTTTCAAACAACGTTTGCCTAGTGAATTACCAAATTCCTACCTAATATTTTTAATGCCAAAGTTTTAGGAAGATAATTCACTCTCTGAGGAATTTATTATTATAATTTAATAGGACTACCATTGGTCAATTTACATAAAGAAGAAGTGCAAAAATACCATTTGGCCTCAAGGAAAGGTATATTTTTGAATTATGGACTTTTTGGCGTTCATTTATTCGGTGATTATTTTAATGCGGCAACTTTTACAGTTTTTATAACTTAAAGTTATACAATTTTGTAATCTTTAAGCATATATGTATGATTTGTATTTTCTGGTATTTTACTGAGAATAGTATGTTGTTGTTTTTTTAACAATCTTTCTGATTGTTTTTTTTTTGCCCGCTGTTAAGTGATGAGTACCATTGAAATCACTATTTCTAGTGAAATTCAATATATTCTGAGAACAGCGAAAAAGGCAAACAAATTACTTTGTGGAAATTATATTGTGTTGTACAAAATGTATTATTACATGTTATAATTTTTTTTTCTTTTCTTTCACAGATCCAAATTTTACAATAAGCAATTTTTAAGAATTTATATTTGAATGAAAAACAGAAAAAAATGTATACCATTTTTTATTCCTATTACTGTGAAGGTAAGTTTAACTAAGTCTCAATATGCAGAATGAAGAGGCCTGCAAGAAGCTACAAAGTTGAAACACGTTTCTAAAAACACTCTGTTTATGTAGTTTTGAAATCTGACCATAATCAGATATCATGTGACCTGCAAAAAAAGAGATTTGAGGGGTTCATAATATTTCACCTTTTTAGCTGTTGAACATCTTTGCAGACAAAACTCTGTGCTTACTTTTATCATTCACAAGGAATTTTAAAAACGGAAATATGTCACTTTTTGTAACATAGTTATTGTGTAAGATACTGTTTCATATTTAGAAAGAGAGGAAAAGGCACTCTGTGCACTTTTTATGCTCCATGTAAATACAACCTCATCATGCAGACCACTTACGTTGATAGGGTGTTCTATAAGTGTTGTTCTGCATGATTGCACTGAATACTCATACTCATAGAACAAGACACATATCTAGATTTATCAGAAATCATAAATCTCGATATGTGTGTGAATGCTGTACCATTCTAAAATTGGTGTAGGAAAGCACAACAAGGAGAATTGTTTTTATTTTTCCACATTTTTATATCTTCAATGCATGCTGAAATGTTCAGCATACATTGAAGGAGAAAAATGCATTTTCTCATTGTTTTTGTGCAGGAAGGCGTGTCTTCCTGCAGAAAAACAAACAGCACATGACACAGATATCCTTGCACTATGGTGCAAGGGTGCCTGTGTCACCACATGGCTGAAGTTTAAGCATAGAGAAGCATAGATTTGCAACATATTTATGTACATATGTTGCATCCCTGTGCTTCAGAAGTACAACAGCACACTGCAGTTAAAGAGGTTACTGTGTGATGCTGCAGCACTTCCTCATAGTTCTGCACTTATACATTCACCATACGCTACTAATGCATTCATTCAGTCAATTACATACTACACATACATTCATCTAAACTTTCACACACTAACAAAGAAAGTTAGCTCTTTTTTTAAACCAGGAAAGTTAGTTCTTACAAGAACTTTTTTTTTTCTTCTTTCTTCTTTTAGAATTTTTTTTGGGTTTTCTGAACAATTTTTATTTTTTTTTGGTTTTTCTGCAAAAACAAAAAAACAAAAAACAAAACAGGAGAAACCAAACAATGAACTTCAGGGAACAATAAAAAAAACAAAAAAACTAGCAAATGTGACTTTCTTGGCGGCGGCAGATCAGATCGATCGACTGCTCACCATAGTACAAAGTCACATTGCACTTAGTGCAGAGCACTTTTAAAAATTGAAATTGAGGACGGATGTCCAAGGTTTGGGCTGATGGATGCACTCTTTTTTTTTTTTTTTTTTTTTTTTTAAAAACCTTTATTACAATTTCGAAAAGATACAAGTATGGGCCTACAACCAACAGGCCGGCCGCTAAACGCAGTGTAAACCTAGGCACGACTTAACATGCACATCAATGAAGCAGCAAAAGAGTTACTAAAGTGCTAATTATCGCAGTCAGCCGCAGTCCCTAAACAAACAGGAAAGGTTTCATATTTTTGAAAAACAGAAAACATCAAACTCACAAGGCAGAGGAGGTTAATGGCAGAAACATGTGCTCCTCGTATCGAGGGAGTAAACCAACCCGGGTAGACAGAGGGGGGGGAGGGGGGCAAGGCAGAAGCGACAAAGTCGCATGTCGCAGGAGCATACAGGAATGCGGGGGCTAGGGAGACAGAGCGGCATCCATCTCACGCGTCTGGGGCGGGGCGCAAATACCTCCACGATAGGAGTTCCAGGGACCCCACACCTTAATCCACTTCCCAGGCTTGCCTCTCGCCACATACACCGTTTTCTCTCTAAACATACACCAGTCCATGTGTTCCTTCCACTCGGAGACCGTTGGTGGCCTCTGGGAGCCCCACAATTGTGCGATGTCACGCTTCGCTATCATATAGCCTAGAGTCACCCATTGCGTCTGCGTCACATTGTAATCAGTCGGCTCCCAGACATTCAGCAAGCATCTACGTGCCTCCGGCAACAAGGCAACATGCGTGACTTCTTCTAACACCGCATGCACTCTGCACCAAAACCGAGTCACCTCCGGGCACTCCCACAAGATATGGAGAAAAGTCCCCAGTAGCCCACAGCCTCGCTTACACAAACCATCCACCGAATACCCCATACGCATCAGGCCAGCCCCCGTGACGTACACTCTATGCAGTATCTTAAGCTGGACGAACCGCAATCGGGCCGGGATAGCCACCTCTTTCGGGGAGGCCACCGCTGACACCCAATCCTCGTCGTCCAGTTCTATACCGTCTGCAATCCATGTCTCCCGCAATGAGGCCAGCAAACCCATTCGATCATTGATAAGCTTTTTATAAATCAACGAAATGGTGCTATCCGGTACATAGCCGTCCAATACTCTGTCTTCCAACGGGGAATGCTCCGGAATAGCCGCCACGTCTGAAAACACGGAACACAAGGCATGATGAACTTGAACATACCGATAGTATTCCCTATCATTAAACTGGTATTCCGTTTTCAGCATGTCGAACGTCTTAAATTTCCCTTTCGTCCAGAGATCCCCTACCGTGCCGATACCAATCGTATCCCACTTCTCGAAGCCTTTCGTAGTATACAGACAACCCAAACGCTGGGACGCGTACAATGGCGTAGCCCGAGTCAAGCGATCCCTCCACCCCATCGCCGCATTTGCTGCATGCCACACCTGCACCGCGACCCGTGTCGGGCCCGTCAACCGCGCATCAAGGGACCCCGAGTATAGTGCTCGATTATAGTCTCCGCCTGGCAGTAGCAATTTGTCCATCTCAAAAGCTGGGTTCAAAGCAGGGCCATACATCCCGTGATTGACGGCAGCCAACTGGGAGGCCCAGTAATATCGCTTAATGTCAGGGAGGGCGACCCCCCCGTCAGTTTAGCAAGAGCAATCCGCGGCCGCCCATCCCAAAACAATCGACGCTGGAGACACTCCACCTCCCGAAAATAACGGGCCGGCCCTACGTCCATAGTGTTCTGCAGGGCGTACAAAAAGCGTGGTAGCGACATCATTTTGAACAATGCTGCCCGGCCGAGCGGCGAGAGCGGCAGCCGCCGCCAACCCGCCACATCCGCCCTTAGGCGCTGAAGGGGGGGGAGAAGATTCCGTTCATACCGGGCCACCGGATCCAGGGTTATAAAGATACCCAAATACGTGAACCCCGACTCCGCAATCTGGATAGGGCACCCCCGCGGAAGGGGGGGGCCTCCCCGGAGAGAACGTATACACAAGACTTAGCCCAGTTAATTACTAATCCGGAGTTGCGACCAAAGGAGCTCAACACATCCACCAATACAATGAGCGATTTACGCGGAGATGCAAGATACAAGAGGATATCGTCCGCATATAGGGAAACACGATCCTCGTATTCCGGCGTCCATCTAAGGCCACGTATCGAGGGGTGCCACCGCAACCATTCCGCAAGTAGCTCCAAGCAAAGCGCAAAGAGAAGAGGCGACAGTGGACATCCCTGTCGGGTGCCCCTACCCAAAACAAAGGGAGCCGACACCCGTCCGTTGACCACTACCTGTGCCAGTGGTTTGTCATAAAGCAATTTCACCCAACCGATAAACCCCGGGCCAAACCCAAACTTCGCCAACGCCGCCCAGATGTATGGCCATTCCAAGGTGTCGAACGCCATGGTAGCGTCCAAGGATGCCAAGATGGCCGGCTCACGAATGAATGGGGCGCGAGCAAGGACGCCATGCAGTCGCCGCAGGTTCAAAGCGGTATTGCGATGGGGTATAAAACCGGATTGATCCTGATGAATCAGGTCGCCCACAACCCGGATCAGACGATTGGCCAGTACCTTGGCGAGGATTTTGGGTTCCGCGTTTAACAAAGAGATAGGCCTGTAAGATGTACACCGATCCCGCGGCTTCCCTTCCTTACGGATAACAACAATAGTAGCAAGACGTTGGTCAGAAGGGAGGGAGCCCGCCGCCTGAGCCTCAAGGAACATGTCCTGGAGATACGGGGCAATCGCATCTGGGCGCAGCTTATACAATTCGATGGGAAGTCCATTAGGACCCATGGCCTTACCCGAGGCAATGGAGCGAATGGCCAAAGCAATCTCATCTGGCGATAGGGCCGCATCCATCAATACTTTATCCTCATCAGATAGGGAAGGCAGAGTAATATCTCGAAGCAGCAGTCGAGAGTCTTCCTCCGATCGCTCTGAGACCGGAGAGTAGACCCCGTGAAAATACTCCGCAAAGCAATCAACAATGTCACCGGGGTCCGTCACACGCACACCATCCACCCTCTCAATCTCCGGCACCACTCGACTCGCTCTCTCCTTCTTATCCAACCAGGCAATCAACTTCCCTGCCTTATCACCCATATCGTACAATCGCCCCTGTTGCTTCCTGCTCATACTCCTAGCAGATTCAGTAACCAGCGCCTTATAGTCGGCCTGCTTAAGCTCCAGCACATGCAATCTATCATCCGTAACACCTTGCTCCAAATCACTCTCCAACTCGGTGATCTCATTTTCTAGCCGAACAACCTCCTGCGCCTCGCATTTTTTGGTGTGGGAAATGAGAGATAGGGCCTGGCCCCGGAGCACCGTCTTAAAGGCCTCCCAAAAGGAGACGGCGGAAGACACCGACCCCACGTTATCATTAAAATAGTGTTCCAAAGACTTAACCAGGTCTGCACGAATCGTGGGGTTCCGGAGGTACCAGGGGTTGATCGGAACCACCCTCCCCTCCGCCCCCAGGGCGATATCTAGGTGCAGCAAAAGGGGGGAGTGATCAGATATACCGCGCGCCAAGTGTCGCACCTCTCCGATCATCCCCGCCTGGGCCGCAGGCACTAGCATATAGTCAAGTCTCGAAAGACTACCGTGGGCACCGGAGTGGAAGGTATATTGCGCGTGTCCAGGGTGTTTCAACCGCCAGCAATCTATCAGTCCTAGGGTATCCAGAAAGCCCCCCAGCCAGTTCTGGGCCCGAGGGAGGTCCCTAGGGGGGTATCGATCCTCAACACCGGAAACCACCGCATTAAAGTCCCCCCCCAGTACCAACACCCCCCCCCCGGGAGCCTAAGCAGCAGGCGCCCCAAATCAGCATAGGTGGCCGTCTGCAGGCCCGGCGGCACGTAGACCGCGACCAGCGAAATCAATCTACCCTCCCACCTCCCCACCAGCGCAGTGTAGCGCCCTCTGTCGTCGTGGAGCACCTCATCCACGACCAGCGGGAGAGAGGTCCTGACTAAGATGCCCACTCCCCTCGAGCCAGAGGTGAAACCAGAATGGGCCAGGAGGCGATATCCTCGTCTGTTCATGGCATGAAAAGAGTTCCCTATGCAAGAACACAATGTCAGGCGAAATACGTTTCAAGAACTGCAGGACTACCCCCCGCTTTATCCTGTCCCCCAGCCCATTCACATTCCAGGAATGAAGTCTCAGTCCCCTACCCCCCATCCCTCCCAGCACAAAATATCCCCCTCCCGGGGAGCACAATCATCATAGCACAGCAAAAAATATTACCCCGCCTTGTGAAACAAACAAACAAACCCCAACCCCCCCATCAACCCCAACAAAACTCCCCCCTCCCTGCACCCCTGCGTGAGCCCGAACAGCCCCCCCAACATGCAGTGTGCCTGTCGCCCCAATATGAAGAAAGGACAAGAAAAAACCCCAGAAGGAGGAAAGGCCCCAGCAAGCCCCCCGCAACCTCCAAATACCACGGGGCAAAGCGTTACAAACTGGAGTCCAGTGTATCCACAGGTGCAAAATGTTACCAATACAGTCCATCACCAGGATCACAGTTCCATTCCTACTCCGTCAAACCCTCTCCGCTCTCCGCCATCCGACCCTCCCGATCCCGACTCTTGGGCAGGGCATCCAGCCACTCTCCCACCGCCTCCGGCCGGTCGAAGAAGTGGGAGCGACCATCCAACTCGACCCGCAGCCTAGCCGGGAACAGAATCGCATACTTGAACTCCATGTCTCTCAAGCGCCGTTTGATGGCCGAGAATCCCATCCGTTGCTTATGAACCGCTTGTGTAAAGTCTGGGTAAAAGCTAACATTAGAGTTCTCAAATCGTAATGGCCCAGCCACCCTCGATGCCTGCAGGATAGCGTCTCTATCCCGAAAATTAAAAAGTCGGGCAATGATAGGCCGCGGGGGGGCACCCACCTTGGGCGCACCCCCCGGGATCCTGTGGGCCCGTTCCACAGCGAAGAACTTGCTCAGCCCTTTGGGTGCTAGATGAGTCACCACTAGATCCTCCACAAAAAGATCCACAGCAGACTCCTCCGACCGTTCGGGCACGCCGATAATGCGGACATTGTTCCGTCTGGCCCTGCCTTCGGAGTCCTCAAGGCGACGCCCGGTCAGGTCACTGGCGAGCTGCAACCTCCGCACCGTCGTCTGCAAGGCGGCCACATCTACCGTTAGGCTCGACGCTGCTTGGGTCAATGAGTCGACCCGGTCATTGGTTTTCGACAGGTCCGCTCTGACCAAGGTGACATCAATCAGCACCGAGTCCAACTTGTTAGCCAGAGTATCCAATTGCTGGTTCACAGTCACCTTCATCTCCTCAATGGCCCCCATGACATCCAACAGGGTCAATTCGGATGATGCGCCCGAGGCCTCCTTGGGCGGCTCAGGCGATTTACGCGATCCACTAGGAGATCCCTTTGGCTGTGCATAGCGGTCCATATTGTTGGCCTGGGAATAGGCTCCCCTCCGGGTAGATTTGGGTTTCAGTTTGTCGCCGTCCACTCTCGTCGTCATCGTCAGCGATCAGCAAGGTCAGCACCCTCCAGCACCCGGGCCACTAACTGAAAGAGGCCCGTTTACAGTTCAAGACTAGGCCTTGCACTCCGTACTCTGCGCAGCTCTCCCAATGTCCCACGCATCAGTCTCGGTAGCTCAACTCGAAACCGAAAGTGAAAGCACGGGGTCCGGGGCAGGCCCAGCCTGGCATGCCGCTGTTGTTCAATTCACAGCTGGGCACCTCACCAACCCGAGTTCGGCACCAAGGCCGGAGAAGGCCGCAAACTTCAGATCGCCAAAAAACACGTTCCCGGAGTCCAATTTCGATTTGGAAAACGAGTGGCACCTTAGCGCAAGATCATAAACAAAAGCCCATCGAAAAAAATCAGGATTATGACAGGATAGACGTGGGAGGTTGCGGAGGCCCTCGGGAGCCACAAGCCTACGCGGCCATCTTGGTTGCGCGCTAGGCTCCTCCCCCTCGATGGATGCACTCTTGATGTGCTCGGCTGCGATTAGGTGGATGGCGCAGGAGCAGGAGTGTTTCTCATTCGTCGGCACTCTTCTCGTGCAAGATTGTTTGGATGAAGGGTCCTCATGTGCTTTATCATACTTGCCGTGCCGCAAGAGTATTTCTTGTTAGGATCCCCTCTCGATAGGACTCTTTTGCAAATCTTGCACGTGACCAAGGTCGCATTGGTCTTATTCTGCCCCTCGGGATAAGTAAAAAAAAATCCACGTCACTGAAGAAAAACGTTTTTGGAGTGGTGCCTCCGGCAAAAATTCTTCCTCAGAAGTATGAGGTGATGCAGGTGATGCCTGCTGCCCTGAAGCCATTTTTGGTTGAAAAAAGTTAGAGCTAAGTGTAAACTTAGTCTAAAAATCTTCTTCTCTCCTAAGAGATGGTGCTCTAAAGAAGGTCAAAGAAGAATGATTGAAATGGGTGGGGTCTTTCAATAGTTAGAAGAGGAAGTGTAATGAACCAATCAAATCTCTTTTTTTGCAGGTCACATGGGATCCGTGCACTCTGCGCTTACGCAGCACGCACCCAGCGCGCATCCGCGAAATTGAATTAAAAAAATTATAGGATTAGATGTAAAAATATATTAGTTTTAAGACTAGTTTAGAGTTTGTCTTCACTTAATATTCACATGAAATACATATATATATGTTTTTTTAAATGTTAAATATTTTGCGGGATCCGCGCACCTACGGCGTCATAGACGCAGATGACGCGTCGCGGAAGCGCGTAAACGTCACGTTACGTACATCGAACGTGTCGCGTATAGGCTAGGTGTCGCGTACTGGTCGCATTGCGATCGCGCGCTAAACACGTACCCAACTCGTACCATGCGCGGGTGCTCTCGCGTAGGGATTGAGAACGGTGCGCATAGGGTGTGCGGATCCAAAAACATTGAAAAAAATATATATAAAATGAAGTTTTGCACATATAGTTAAAAAAATATTTTGAAAAATATAAAAAAATATGTTTGAAAAACCCATTAAGTTCAAATAATATTTTTTAATTTTTAAAAGAATTAATTGAAAAAATAAGTTTAAAAAATGGTGATAAAAAAGTATTTTTCAAAAAACCTAATTAATGAAATTGACACACTGAATTTGAAAAATATAGAAATCCAATTAAAATCATTAAACATGATATCTTTAGAGATAAGTTATAGATAGGAATTAGCATTTAAAAAAACCTTTGAAATTCCCTGAAAAAACCATAGGTTTCATGCACGTTATAGTTAGGAATTGGCATTTAAAAAACCTTTGAAATTCACTGAAAAAACCATAGGTTTCAGGGGCGTTATAGTTAGGAATTGGCATTTAAAAAACCTTAGAAATTCACTGAAAAAACCATAGGTTTCAGGGGCGTTATAGTTAGCTGGACGTTTCCCTCATACAAAACCCTAGAAATTCCCTTGTTATAGTTAGTTTAGCTAACTATAACTCGCGCCCCCGCAATGCACTGCTGATGACGTCACATATTACATCACTCATGACATGGTCAGTGACATCACTGATGACATCACTGATGACATCTCAAATGACATCACTGATAACATCACTGATGTCCAGCTAACTATAACACCCCTGAAATCTATGTTTTTTTCAGTGAATTTCTAAGGTTTTTTAAATGCCAATTCCTAACTATAACGCCCCTGAAACCTTTGTTTTTTTCAGTGAATATATATATATATACACACTCACACACATAAATTACTCTCAAACTAAAAAACATTTTTTAGAAGTGCTAGTCTCATGCACTCTAAAACAAAGTGTTGTGTTGTTTGACCAATCTTCGACGTTAAGAAGGTCTACCTTGAATGAGAAACGCTCCTCTTGAGATATGCTGGTGCGTAGACTTACTATGTCTAGACTGATTAGTAGGTTCACTTCTGAGTTATACTGGATATCCTGAAGGATCCTGAGAAATGCATTTCTATCTTTTATGTAGGAAGGAACTTTCTTTATCATGGGCAGTAAAAAATAATCACTAAACTTAGAGAATATATCCAGAATCAAGTTGATACTGGACACAGACGGTCTTCCCGATACTACTGGTGTTATGTTTGTGGATTATCAGGAAAGTGTAGAAAACTGCAGTAACAGCATCATCTGCTAATAGAAAATCAGCTTCTCTTTTCGAGATCCATCTTCAATCATGTTGGCAATCACCGTTTTAAAGTCTCATTTGGATTTACTTGTACTTTTTTGTAGCTCCGATGGTCACTTAGGAGGCAGGGCATTCAGTTCTATAAGCTACTGTGTAAATATGGCTCTACCTTTATTGGCTGGCTTCATGGTAATCTCGTCATCTGTTTGTAGGACAACCAGGTCCTCTTTTTCTTCTCTGCCAATATTGTGAAACTGCCGGATTTGTGTAACATCAATAGACTCAATATAATTTTTCACTGCTTGTTCGAATGTTAAGATCTCCGCTGGAACAGTATTTGTAGTGGGTTGAATGTAGATTTTTTTATTCAGTCCAGAATCCTTATCATCCATGTCACTCTTTTTCTGATCAAACGTTTTGTAAACTTTCTGTTAGTTCTGCTAGTTCACATCTGAGCATGAATTTGTCCACGGGTGGCGTGGGAACAAAGTCCAAACCCCTGTTGAGAACCTGGACTTGGGCCTGTGAAGGTGGTTTGTCAGCAAGACTGACCACTATGTTGACATGTTCGATCCTGGAGTTGACTCCCCTGTTATGCTCCTCATGTTCATTTATGCTAGTTGGTCTTCCCAGTAGATTTTTTGTTCTGGTTTCCTTTTTCCTCTTGCCCATGTCCTACAAGGGAAATCTGTTTGGGGGCATATAATAGAGCTGGTTAAAGGAAGGTAAGTAAGGATTGAGCCATCCCATGAATGGGGTTGGAGGAAATTGGGTGTAGCTGTTGCTCCTACAAATATTTCTAGTTCTGCGTGACTTGTTCCTTTCTTCGATCCTCACTACAGTAAGATGACCAACTACCTGTTGAGGAATTGTCATCCATACATCGTGGGGTATTTGTATTTGTTCTGATGTGGTCCGTGATAGAGTACGGATATACTTTTTCATGAGAACACTTTTTAACATCCTTTTGGAATTTTTGAATTTTGGATTCTGTCAGAAACTCTATAAATACCCAGATCTTTGTTAATTTCTTAAAGCTTTTTCTAAGATAGGGTAGCTTTTACTATAGTCTTTAGGTTACTTTTGGACACTTGTATCAATGTAGCTTCAGACAGCCTTTTAGCAGTTTTTATAACAAGCCCTAACTGTTCATGTGTGCATCGCCATGTTATCATGGGCCATTCTTTCCAAAAGGTAGCATTTTTCAGAAATATTCTGGTTTCATTGTGATGAACTGGTCTCTGTGTGCTGCATTAGATCTAAAACATTTGAAAGAGAAAGTGAGGTCTAGATTTTCTGCCATACTTTGCTTTGGGAAGAAATGTTTAGTGGGGATGGTGTGTTCCTCCACTGTGGGGATGAATATATAGAACAATGCACATTTTTCTTGTTCTTAAGATCAAGTCCTTACTCAAAAGGCTATATGGAGAAAAGTGTTGTCAAAATAGTTCACACAGCTGCACACTGATCAATATCAACACACCACTAAAGGTAAATAGGGACAAGGGAAAAATTACCTCAGTTCCCTACTTACAAGCATAAAAAACACAAGACACAGAGGACAGAACTCCCGTGTTTTTAGCAAACCCTCGCCCACATATTTCTATGTGGCATGCTGTCGATGATATTGAGTACTCACCCCATTTTGTGGTATCACATGTGCTCCACCCATCTTGTGGAGGAGGACTTTGTTTTGTATTCTTCAGGTTTTAGACAACAGGACTGGTAAAAAGAAAGTTTAAAAATGTCTATATTAAAATGCAATTTAAAAAAAAGAAAGGCCCGTTCTATGCTTTTATGTGCAGACACTACGCAGTGTAAAGATACTACTCGGAAAATGCCTCTGTGAAAAGCAAAGAATTGTAAACTTACACAAAGGTTTAAGTTTACCTTTTTGAATCAGGCCAAAAGTGTGCTACAAATTAACAAATTAAGGGAAACAGTTGGAACACCATAGTCTAAACCACAAATGTGTTCCGACTCCGCAAGACCTACCAATCATGCCTTAACTACTCATGCGCCTTAACCATGCATGTGCGTGGGTAAGGCATATGCGCGGTCAAGCACGGATGGGCAGAATCAGGAAGAGGTGAGGTAAGTGGGGCTGGGGGATGGGTCAGGGTACTTTTGTGGGATGGGGGTGAGTCGGGATTGTTTTGTGGGCTGGAGGGTGGGTCTGAAATGTTTTGTGGGCTGGGGGTGGGTTGGTTTGTTTTGTTTTGTGGGATGGGGTGAGCTGGGGTACTTTTGTGGGCTGGGGGTCAGAGTTGTTTTGTGGGCTGGAGGTGGGTAGGGGATGTTTTGTGGGCTGGGGTGGGTCAGGAATCTCTTGTGGGCTGCGAGCTGCATTGGATAGAAGCAGGAAGCAGGGAGTGATCTGCAGTGAGGTAAGTGGGGCTGGGGGATTGGGTCGGGGTACTTTTGTGAGCTGTGGGTCAGGGGTAATTTTGTGGGCTGGGGTAGGTCGGGGTAGTTTTGTAGGCTGGGGGACAGGCTAGTTTTCTGGGCTGAGGGTGGGCCAAGGGTAGTTTTCTGGGCTAGGGTTGGGGGTAGTTTTCTGGACTGGGGGTGGGTCGGGATAGTTTTCTGGACTGGGGGTTCAGGGCTAGTCTTCAGGGCCGGGCATTTGGAGGTAGTTTTCAGGGGTGGGGGGTTTGGGGCTAGTTTTCAGGGCTAGGGGGTTGGGTCTAGTTTTCAGGGCAGGGGGGTGGGGCAAGTTTTCAGGGTAAGGGAATCAGAGTAGTTTTTAGGCCTGGGGAGTTTTTTTTAAATTAGGGGTGCGGATATTAGGCCTCAGGGCAGGGGGAGGGGAATGGGTAGTTGGGGTTGTTTTTAGGGCTTAGGGGAGGGCGGGCAGTTTTTAGTGCTGAATCAGGGCTGGGCAGGGTCAGCTTAAAGGGACAAGGTTAGGGGACAGGGTTTTAGGCATCAGGGCAGAGGGAGGGCACAGTGTGGGAGTTGGGAGGGGATAGGGGTATTTGCACCTCAGGGTGTGAGGGGGTCAGGGTGGGAGTTTGTACATTAGGGCGGTGGGGAGGGGGGTGACAGCCCTAGCCACACATGCCCCTTTACTTTACATGCCATTACCACAAAAATGTGTGGGAAAGGCATGCGTGGTAAAGTAATGCATGGTTAAGATGCGGTTGTTATTCAGACCGCGTTGTTTAGGCATGCAGGGTTGGGGAATTCATGATGGCATCATACAACCATGAATTAAACTTTGGACACAGGGATTTTCTTTATGCTATACTGATTTGTTTCAATGCAAAAAAGCACAAGCGCAATTTGACCACAGGATCAATAGATGCTCAGTCAAAGGATGTCATCATTCAAGCCCCTTGTGTTGGTGGATAACCTGTACATCCAACTCATTTCTTTTTCCAGTAGTACTCTATTATTTTAGGCACTTTCATGTTCAGGTTTTTGTCAAATATAATTCCCAGGGATTTGACAGAGTTGGAGATGAATAGTTTCCAGTTTAATGCAGTGCGTGTTTTGTTTCAAATATCTGCTGAAAAGGACTTTTCTTTCAGTTGGATACAGAGGAGTTTGGTTTTGCTGAAGTTGAGCTTAAGATGATTGTTAGTCAGCCAGGACTGAATGTGGAGAGAGTACTGTTTAGGTGCTGGTTGTCTTTAACTGATGATATTTTAATGTAGAGTTGTTTTTTTATCGGCATAGAGAGAATAGGCACTTCTGGTTTGTTTCAGGATCATTGCAAGGGATTCCATATAGAGGTTAAATAGGGCAGGGGACAGGATTGACCCTTGAGGCACTCTTTGTGAGACTGGTGTTGCTTTTGAGGAGAAGTTGTTAAGTTTGATTAGCTATGAGCCTTGGTTCAGGAAAGAAGCAAACCACTGAAGGGCAGTTCCATTGATGCCTGCATTTTGTGATAAGATGTTTAGGAGAATGTCATTATTGACAGTATTAAAAAAGGCAGCCAAGAGGTCCAGGAGGACTAGGAAACAGGGCTGGCCTTCATCCAGAGATCTGTGTAGGGTGTCTATGATCTTTAGTGTTCCAGTTTCTGTCCTGCAGCCTTTCCTGAGCTTAGATTGGAAGGTGTCATGCAGGTTTTATTTTTAAATGTGGTAGTTGAGTTGTGCAAGCACACATTTTTTGAGGGTTTTGGCAAGGAGAGGGAAGTTAATTATAGGTCTGTAGTTGTTAAGGTCATTTTGGTCGGCATCTGTTTTTTTATGAGAGGGATGACTTGGTTGAGTTTGAGGAAGTCCGGTATGGAGCAGCTCGATAAGGAGGAGTTAACGATTTTGAACAATGTAGGAGAGATGACGTGACTGACATTTGTAACCAGCACAGCAGGAAGGGGGTTGGAGATATGCAATGTAATGTAATTGAGGACTTATTCAGGGATATAGTTAAATTCAGTCCAAGTTGCATTGTTTTTCAGTTGCAAGGGGTTGACGTTGGCATTCTGGATTGCTGAGAGGGGGAGTTTGGGAGACAGCCATTAGTTGCAGGCAAGGCCTTGGGTGGACCTTCTTTGCTGTTGGGTGGGGAGGTGGGTGGGACAGGAAAGAGTTCGATGTTGGATATTTTTTCAGCGAAGAATGCTGCAAACTCTTCGCAGCACTTAGTTGAGTCATTAATTGAGTGTTGAGGTAAGAAGGAGGTTTGCTGTTTGAAGATGTTAAAAAAGTCTTGAGTTGTAGACGGGCGATTAAAGGGATCAGTTGAGAGGCGGTTGGGTCTGTAGTGGGGAGTGAAGCATGTTGGAGCTCATCAGAGCCTGGGGTGGAGGCTAAGGTAGTATCCAGCCTGCTGGGGTTGATGGAGTGAGAGGATTCAGGTGCGATAGATGAATCCAGCTGGGCTGTAGACAATACACCGAGGATCAATTGAACTTACCACAGGACTGTTTGGAAAAACAATAAACCTACCATGTAGGGCAAAATGCACCTTCGCTTTGCCCTTTGGAGTATTGAAATTGTAGTATTGCTCTGAAATTGAACAAGAAGACTGGACTGAAATTATTTGCACAGTTGTGGTTACCCATTATAGAAGATGAGAGGAATATGATTTGTTCTGCCTGCACTTTGAATTGTATCTTAAGAAGAGATAAAATAGGATTCATGAAATGTATTTTGGAAATAGCTAGAAGTAATCACTACTCTTTCTATTAAAATAACTTTGCAATATGTGATTGTTGTTTTATATAATGTGTTTTCTCCTCAGACCTATGGCTGATTAGGGGACAAACTCATTATAGTTATACAAACAGTGCCTAACTGCAGTAAAGGACAATCATCTGACACACTGCACCTGGCTCTTCGCACCACAAGTTGGCACAAGAAACCTGCAATGTTACCTAAGGAACAATTCAACATGAAGCTGTATGCTCCAAAAATGTAAGAGGTGACAAATCCACAAATACTCATCCAATAACACATCACAGCAGAGGCATGGCACCATTGAGGATAAATTACTGTGAAATGTGTTTTCGGTAGAATGGTGCATTGTGCACAGAAAGGCATGCACAATCTTGAGTGACCTAACAGAAAGGTAAAGATATCTGGATTGCCAACCTACCAAGCTGGGGGGTGGCCTTCGCTGACAGTGCTTAACAACACGATCACCTAAAAGGTTTGCCCCAATATTCTCTAACTGGCCCTTACTAGGAGAGTTCCATGATCGAAGAGTACACATAATCTACTCCTTGCCTCGCTGTACTCCCTTTACTGTAGATGCACAATTTTAGGAGGTGTATACATCCTATTGTATTATATATTAAGAGTAAAGCAGAGCATGAATGTATATCAGTGTGGGAAAGAGGTGTGTGTGTGTGTGTTATGCAATGATCATTTCACCATTCACTATCATTGACTCTTCTATTCAGGGGACATGAGAATTATGCCTAGTACTTTGATGCTTGGCATTTAACGTAAAGCATGTGCAATCTACTAGGTCAGGTCCATAAGCATCTAAATGGTGGTTTCCTGGATAAGGATTTCATGTGCTCTCTGCTCCACCAGACCAACTTTGGCATTTTTCTCTCATCCACTTGTAGAAACAACAAGTTAGAGTTTCAGCAACAGACAGACAGGGCTATGCACGTCTGAATAGGAGACAGTCAACCGTCACTTCTTTTCCCTAGGACCTAACTGTATTGGTGTTTAACGCAAAGTCAATATGGTCAGTTGTGGTTGAATATGGTACACGGTCCACTCCTGCAGACCTGTGTTACGTGCAAAAGAGAGATATCATACAGTCCCAGTCTCATGAAGTATTTCCTGTTTTACTGTATTAAAGTGATTGTATCAGTAGCTGGTGGACCATGGTCCATGAACTCAGATAGTTATACGGTTCCATGTTGTGAGAATGCTAGTAGGGAGACGTCCATGATCTCTCCTCACTTTACAGCCTCTGGTTCTGCATTCATGGTATTGCCACATGCATGTGCACTATTTCTGCACATTATACTATAGTCCTTCTAGAATCCTGCCCACAACATTCCACAAGGTCCCATCTGGTCGTAACATTTGCCCTGTTCACCCACCTCCCTCCTCTTGCAATCCATCATATAGCCACATCCTCTCCAAGTTAACCTTTTGCAAGTGGTCTAGCCTGTTTGGATCGTGCAACCTGTTTGACATTTAGCCACATTGTTGGCTTTGGTGTGAGAAAAGGAAAGTCCATTTTGAAAAAAAAAAATTGTATTAAAGTTACAGGCTATTCTTTCCTATGACAACATTTCCCCATGTTCCGATTTGGCCAGGTGATACAATAGAACCTGTGAATGCAGAAAGGAGTTGGACATGGGTAAAATGTGTCTTACACTCTTTGACACGTCAGTTATTTGTCATGTCCCTTGCGTTAAGCACCAAAGCATGTGGTACAATATACAGTCAGGTTTATAGTGAATGTCTAGCCCACCTTCTCTTTGGTGATCCCAATCCCACAACGGACCGTTTGCTGCTGCTATCATAGTTCAGGCTCCTCCTAACGTGCAAGGTGAAGCACTGTCAGGAGACACCAGTGGCCAAGATCTAACACCGATCACACAGCATCAGATCTAGTACCCTCATCTTAAGGATATTAAACAATTATTTGGAGTCCTCATTCTCACAGGGCAACAAGGACAACACAATCACCTTGTCATTGATTTGCTACCACAAGAAGGCATGCACCTTGGAGCTGATTTCAATCATGTCATGGCCCAGGAGTCGGGGTCCTTGTTAGCTGCATGGGTAGGATTTCAGCAGAAGGTGTCTGCTACTATGGCGCCTGAACTGCAAGAACTACAAAATGGTACTGCTATGTTGTCTCAGACAGTACTACCTTGGAACAGGCTTTGGGGTTTTCGTTAGAGTTGTAATCATCTCACCCAGGCTCAGTTTGCTTTTTCCACCTTGGTTAAATTCTTATGATGCATATGCTCAAAAACACAACTTCCTTGTTTTGGCTCATGGGCAGGATCACTGTGTGTGGTATTTTCACACCCTTTCATTTCACATGCATCCATGTTTTAGACACATGTGAATATTGTTCAGCACATAACAGTGTGGATCAAATCTAACATGTCATTTTGTGTAGAACATGATGATTTTCTCCACAGTATCAACAATTCCAGGTGTCGAATTTCCACACCAATTTACTTGTGAATAATGTAAATGAAGGCATGTGAAAAAGGGCATTACTGTAAGCATATCTAATGACCCCATTGGGATACCATATGGAAAACTGTCTAATAGGAAATTAGGATTAATGTTTTTTTTAAAAGTGTTTCTTAAGGCGATATTAAAGTGTATGGTGGCTGAATATTGTTCTTTATCACTGAAAGTCTTCGATAGACTATGGTTTTGGTAATCATGCACTTGGAGGGACATAGACAATTAGTGCTATATGTTCGGCCTTTAAGGTAATGTTACAGTGAAGCATATTTGCTATTATGGAGAAAGGAGCCCTCTATTGACAACATATACCATAAGAAAAATAACCTTGTATCACGTTTGCTGGTGTGGTGGCCAGTTAATGGTCCTTTAGAATTTTTTATGATTGGAAGTTGGTCCTGAGCGAGATCAAACAAGATGTTCTGCAAATATGTCAACTCAGCTTATATTCTTGGAAGATTCTCCTGTGTGGTAACTGGTTATGGGGGAATTCTGAGAAGCACAATGTCTACTGCATCAATGAATTTCAGTGGATTATTTATATTCTGTTGTAGAACAAGAGGAGGCTATTTAAACATTAACATTTGAAAAATGTCCCAATAATGAGGATAGATCCCAAACAAATATTTTTGGGGATAACCAAGTTGAGACTTTTGGTAAAATTGACAACTGAATTTTACTCCGTGAATATGTACCTGCTTACAGACCAACACTGCTAAGTTCCTCCAATGAGATCCAATATATTGCTTTGAAGAAAACTAGCAGATGATGTTAACCACCTCAATAACTACAACAACCAGCTAACATTTTGGTCAAGTGAACCCTAATCTATGATCTCATTGATGAACAGTGAAATATTCAGTTAGATGATTCTTGAAAATGGGTTCTGCACATTTTGTACACCAGGATTTTTGCTATTGATCATACGGTTTTGGACTTTTACTGTGGGAGAGGCTTACTTCCTGAGTCTCAATCATAGTAATTGCATGGTAATTGGACGGCGCAGTGTCTACGTTTTAATATCAGGCTGCTGTGACGCAGCTACGGTAAGGGGCACTGAGCTGGTTACACATTAACATATGTTCACAGGTGTGTGAGCTGCACATGAGAGATTTCAGTGGTGCACAGCCGGGTAGCTGCACACAAGTGACATGTCTGTGGCCGTTTTCAACTGCAAATTCGACTTGCCAAAATAACCTCTTTAACAGGCCTAAACTTCTCTTTGAAATACTAATAAGTCACATTTAAGTAGGAGTTATTGCCCACAAAGGCAGGGTGCATGATATGTAAAGGTAGTACATTTAGAAATTAATGTTCAACATGTCCTTTTTTTTTTTTGCAGAGTTTTATATAGCGCAAACTTGACCCGAATCCAATCAGGTTTCAGAGCGCTTTACATAGCACCAGTTACGTTACATGAGGACACACATTAATCTTTTGTTAGGCACGGGGAGATTAAGTGATTTGCCCAGAATCACAGGAAGTACAGCGTCATTACGGAGACTCGAACCCAGTTCCCCAAGTCGGAGGTCGAGCGCCCTAGCCGTTAGGCCAACTCCTCTCCCCTTGAAGTGAACTATCTCCGAAAACGATTTTCACAGTAGCAAGGCTTGCTGCTTCCATAGGGAATCATTGGGCTGCATTGTTACATTTATTAAATGATAAAGTCAGACTGGTAACAGCTATAGAAATATTTCAAGGACTTATTTTAATCCTAATTTAATATCCAATATAATGTTGAAATCGATTTTTGTATCACTATTGAGCAAAAGGCACATTTGAAAAAGTTACCAGTTTGGTCCCTAAAGCTTTGAAGCTTTTAACTGTCACTTGGCAGCTAGATTGCTCCCCTCTAGTGAGATGTGTATTTCTCCTAGACAGAGGACAAAGGGCTTGGGTGTGGGCAGCAGGTGCTGGCCTTCCCTTGACAGGATGGCCCTAGGGCTGTGCTCCAGGACTAGGTACACGTCAGAGAAGCCACCTATATCACAAGCAGATGAAACTGACATCAGGACTGCCCTCTTCCATTTTGCCTCTTGCAAACCTGGCTCCTAACCAGGGGGGAGGGATGGGGACTGCCCCCGAACTTGTTTGTTGTGAACACAAGGGAGGCTCTGTTCATTATAAAAGGACAAGAGCTCTGGCCTAGAGGGTCTGGAGGGTACAAGAACTCTGGCCTGGAGAAGAATGGTTCTGCCTAATTTGATTGCCACAGAATGCTGTGCAGGAAGTTTGGAGCAGGGGTGGAGGGTTGATGTGGCAGCCTAAGATTGACCAGGAGTGCATGGTTTCTAGAACTTTCCACCCACACTTACTAACCCCGTGCACAAGGAGAAACAGAAAACAAGACACTGGACTTTGATGGGGACAGCACCAGAATCCTGGACAGCTGGAAGGACAAGCCCCTGATGCCCCTGATGGACTAAGGACTCTGTCTGAAGCCAGTACCCCTAATGCACCCCGAGGACCGGTTAAGGACCAGTTGTGGGGTGACTCGGAGTCTACTGCACCCACTGATGCTCCTGCATGATGGAGAGGAAGCCATGGGGTCTGGGGTGGTTAAAGCAGAGGAGAAGACTGGTGCAGGGACCCAGTGAAACCAGTTCCCTCTAAAGGGCGCCCTTTTTGAAGTAAGGAAGCCTGTTGAAAATGCTCCAGTGACTAGAGCTCATCACCAGGAGTAAAATTAGCCCCAGATCACTTCTGGACCTGTGGAAGAACCGAAGACAACTGGACCTGCTGTCTGTAACCTGAGAGGAGCCTTGAAGACTGGACCTTCTCTCCCTCTTGTACTCAAGAAAAAGAAGAGGATTCCAAAGGTCATAAGTGTAACCTCCCTAAGGCTGCAGGGATACAACAAGCTCCAAGAGGCCTTTTCCTCATTCCCAGCTGCCTGGTTCCAACTGGACCTAATCAGGACCCAGCTGTTGGCCTCTCCTGGAATAAGTATTGAGCCACAAGTGCTGTCCCCAAATGACCTGGACTCTTGGCTAGTGTCAAAGTGCAGTCCTCCTGACGTTTCCTGAAACCTGGGATTTAGAAACTTTTTGGCAACTTTTTTCTCTGAAAAGTGGCAGAGAACCAGCCTCCGAGCAGATCCCATAAATGTGCATTGCCACTGGGCCAAAGATCCAGGTTGCTCCTACTACATTCTTCTCCACAGCAGCTAATCTGATTCAGTGCTAGCTTGTGGAGAAGGTGTCAGCCTCTGGGAGCCCTCCTCTGCTACTGCCTGTAGCCTTGCCTCACTGTAAGAATCCAAACTCCAAAATAATGGCGAAGTGCAAAGCTAGAAGTCATCACTAGCCAAATGTGTGAAAAGTAGCCAGCTGGTGAGGGACCTTCTCTGGGAGTGGAATACAACTTTCTCCTGCTTGGAGCTTTCCCTCCAAAGGTCAACAGCTTTACCGAGACCTCATCAAGCAGCTATTCAACGAAGTGGTGCCATCTTCATCCATAGCCTGATGCCATTCCCCACTGAGCATTTCTGACTTTTATTCCGAAGGAAAAACATTCTACCGGGTTGTACCTGGTACATTAACTTTAGATGTTGTCTCAGTCAAGCACAACAAGATGAACACAGTTGGCAGTAACATTTTTTAATGCTAGTTTGAACATTAAAACTTAAAAATTCATAACTCTGGTTCTACAGATTGGATTTCTGTTGTTTTGGTGTCTTTTTCTAAATTGGTTTGTGATTTTACTTGTTTTGTGTTTTCACTTTATTAGTGTTTGAGTATTGCATAAATACTTTATACATTGTCTCAAAGTTCAGCCTGACTGCTTTGTGCCAGGCTACCACAGGGTTAAGTGCAGATTTATTTAGTGATTTGCATGGTTCACGCTCACAAGGATTGTGATTATTATTTAAGGTGGGTTCTCAACCCACATCAACTAATACTCTAATCTCTTATAATGATCCACCATGCAAAGTGAGATTAGAATGAGAGAATGAGCTATTCAATCTAAGGTGCACACCTCACAGATATTAATGTTAATTCTTATGGAATGCTTCTACAACAAACATTTTGTATTCACAATAAATATATTGAAGACGTGCATACATTGCATAATTCACCTCATGGAATTCACCTCATGGAGTCACCCCAGTTGTGGGGTGACTCGGAGTCTACTGCACCCACTGATGCTCCTGCATGATGGAGAGGAAGCCATGGGGTCTGGGGTGGTTAAAGCAGAGGAGAAGACTGGTGCAGGGACCCAGTGAAACCAGTTCCCTCTAAAGGGCGCCCTTTTTGAAGTAAGGAAGCCTGTTGAAAATGCTCCAATGACTAGAGCTCATCACCAGGAGTAAAATTAGCCCCAGATCACTTCTGGACCTGTGGAAGAACCGAAGACAACTGGACCTGCTGTCTGTAACCTGAGAGGAGCCTTGAAGACTGGACCTTCTCTCCCTCTTGTACTCAAGAAAAAGAAGAGGATTCCAAAGGTCATAAGTGTAACCTCCCTAAGGCTGCAGGGATACAACAAGCTCCAAGAGGCCTTTTCCTCATTCCCAGCTGCCTGGTTCCAACTGGACCTAATCAGGACCCAGCTGTTGGCCTCTCCTGGAATAAGTATTGAGCCACAAGTGCTGTCCCCAAATGACCTGGACTCTTGGCTAGTGTCAAAGTGCAGTCCTCCTGACGTTTCCTGAAACCTGGGATTTAGAAACTTTTTGGCAACTTTTTTCTCTGAAAAGTGGCAGAGAACCAGCCTCCGAGCAGATCCCATAAATGTGCATTGCCACTGGGCCAAAGATCCAGGTTGCTCCTACTACATTCTTCTCCACAGCAGCTAATCTGATTCAGTGCTAGCTTGTGGAGAAGGTGTCAGCCTCTGGGAGCCCTCCTCTGCTACTGCCTGTAGCCTTGCCTCACTGTAAGAATCCAAACTCCAAAATAATGGCGAAGTGCAAAGCTAGAAGTCATCACTAGCCAAATGTGTGAAAAGTAGCCAGCTGGTGAGGGACCTTCTCTGGGAGTGGAATACAACTTTCTCCTGCTTGGAGCTTTCCCTCCAAAGGTCAACAGCTTTACCGAGACCTCATCAAGCAGCTATTCAACGAAGTGGTGCCATCTTCATCCATAGCCTGATGCCATTCCCCACTGAGCATTTCTGACTTTTATTCCGAAGGAAAAACATTCTACCGGGTTGTACCTGGTACATTAACTTTAGATGTTGTCTCAGTCAAGCACAACAAGATGAACACAGTTGGCAGTAACATTTTTTAATGCTAGTTTGAACATTAAAACTTAAAAATTCATAACTCTGGTTCTACAGATTGGATTTCTGTTGTTTTGGTGTCTTTTTCTAAATTGGTTTGTGATTTTACTTGTTTTGTGTTTTCACTTTATTAGTGTTTGAGTATTGCATAAATACTTTATACATTGTCTCAAAGTTCAGCCTGACTGCTTTGTGCCAGGCTACCACAGGGTTAAGTGCAGATTTATTTAGTGATTTGCATGGTTCACGCTCACAAGGATTGTGATTATTATTTAAGGTGGGTTCTCAACCCACATCAACTAATACTCTAATCTCTTATAATGATCCACCATGCAAAGTGAGATTAGAATGAGAGAATGAGCTATTCAATCTAAGGTGCACACCTCACAGATATTAATGTTAATTCTTATGGAATGCTTCTACAACAAACATTTTGTATTCACAATAAATATATTGAAGACGTGCATACATTGCATAATTCACCTCATGGAATCATCTAAATATTAACAGTCAGTATTTAATATGTGTGATAGTGTAACCCAGAGTAGAACACCTTGCCAAGCACCCTATTGCAATACTCTTATTGACCAAAACACAGACCATGTCCAAAACCAAAACCATATAAGAATAATGTTGTCAAGCAGCAGTAATGTGAATATTACCATGTCCATGGATGTCCTACTGCTGAGTGTAGAAGCGCACTTTACCCTGAGTGATTTCAGAAATTTAGGACCCAATGTGTTAAGCAACGTGAAATGGTCATTTTCACTAAAGGAATACATGTGGAGGGAGGTTCTTGATGGACTGTGTAGGGACAGACACTAGAGATAATATTTTTCAACTCACTGAAGAGTACAGTGACACTATCTTGAAATAGAAAGGCAGTTTGCTAACGTTATTTTCACTCCAGAGGAGTGTGTATTATGAAAGCTATGTTTTGCATTCAACAAACTAGAATGTCTGTAAAAACCCTTGACTCTTTCTTCAAGTAACCAAAAGCAACAATGAAGGATTCTGGGTTTGATCAGCAAGGAGGCGCCGAAGTCCTAGAACACAGTGGGTGCAAAATGTCATTGCTTTGAAATATCCTTCCAGATAAACCTCAAAAATTAGAGAACTGTGTGGCCATAGCATGTGCTGCTACACAGCGTATTTCCAAATGAAACAACATACCAGATATCTTGCACATGGCGATGTCTTGCACATAGCACCATTTACTACATCAAGAAGTCTCATTCTCCTGACAGAATGCCACCTAAAGAATATTTCTAATGGAGATAAGGTGAGTTGAAGAGTGAAAAGTGACCTTGATATGAGCCATGTCCAGAAACTGCAGAGGCATGTCGCACAGTCAGGACAGTGAACCAGAGGAATCCAAGTGGTGAATAGCTCCAAGTTAATCATTTTCCCCAGAGTGTATCAGAACATCCAAAGTTAAAGTGTTCTTAATCAAAAGCGATGCTTTGACAGAAGATGATAGTTGGAAGTTGGTTTATTAGTAGGTGCAGGTAGATACCTACAACTAGGAATAACACCACATTCACAAATAAGTTCCAGTAAAATGCTTAATAAATTAGTCCTTGTTCAACCCTTGGTAGCTTAACTACCAGCAGGCAGGCTTAAAGTAGGCGACAGGTGTGAAAAGCATTTAAAATACCAACACATTAAATAAGTAAGGCCCAACACAAAATAAAAATCCAACAAGAATTTAAAAAAAATAGGAAATATTTTTATGTTTAAGATGACAAAATCCAATGTAGGGAACAGGATTTTTAAAGATTAGAAGTAAAACTAGCACTTAGAAGCAAAGAGTGCTCAAGGAGGTTAGAAAAGGTCGACTGGAGCAAGAGTTCAGGACACCCGCAATGTCACACTTTTACACTTACTTCCAGAAGTGTTTCTTGATGCAGAAAAGTGGTCCACAGCACCAGCCAAGGGTTCGGAAGTTCTGGTTTACAGCTTGGGATCTGTGACTACAACTCCCAAAATGCACCTGGTCAATCCAAGTAAAGTCCAGGAGAAGCTTATTAGCTGGAGTTGTCCTCTTGTTGATGTTGCAGGTAGCCCTTCCAACACTATACTCCCTGTCGCTGATCAGGGAGTTAACTCTTTATCCTCTAAGACAGGCAAAGTCCTTCTGTCTTGAAGCTTTGTGAGTGCAGAAGGTGCAGTCCTTAGGAGTGCAGTCCTCTCTTGTGCAGTTCAAGGGTCCAGCAGGGCAATCCGTATTCTCCAGATGTTTATTTTGGGTCTTTGAAGGGCCACAACACCAGCCCAGGGTCCAGAAGCTCTGATTTGCCTCTTGGAGGTTTGGGATTAAAGTTCCCACATTGCGCCTGATCAAATCCTCAAAAGTCCACTGGATGCTGGTCAGCTGGGCTCTTCTTGAAGGAGTTGATGCATGTGACTTCTCAAAGCTCTTTTGTGCCTGTTGCTTTCAGGGAGTCCACTCAATAATCCTTTCAAGCAAGGAAAAGTCCTCTTTTGTGAAGCCCAGAGAATACAGCAGGTGCAGTCTTTCAGAGTGCAGTCCTCTCTTGGTGCAGACCAGCGGTTCATCAGGGCAGTCTTTCTTCCCTTGAAATTTCCAGGCCTGTATCAGAGTTGCTTGGCAGCTGTCCCATATTAAGCCAGGATTCTGGGCAGGCAAGCAGGGGGGTACCCCTGACCAATGGGTGCAGGGTGCTACCCTCAATGATGACCTCAACCCCTATAGTGTGGCAAATTCTCTTCCCATAAAGCACTGTTCTATAAAACTCAAAATGGAGAAAATCTTTCCTGAGGCTTCTGGCCTGGACAACCCAACCTACAAGTGTGGCTAACTTTCCCAAAAACTCTCCTTCCAGCCCCTCTGCTAATTCAATTACAGAGCTCTCCTCTGGCTGGGGGTGCAGGAAGTAGGGTGGGCCTGGTTCCTGTCCTCACTGTCATTCTCCCTTTGAAAACCAAATTTGGCTATCCAGCCCCCTTCCTGCCTTTTGCTCTGCAGCTGCAGATCTCCTCCCACCAGATGTCTCCTTTGTCTCAGCCCAGGCCCCTTCACACCTAATCAAGAGTACTTGGCTCAGCCTGTCAAAGGCTGGCCAATCATAAGAGGCTACTACAGGGCTGAATTCAGAAATAACAGAAAAGCAAGTTCTATAACTTATTTTCTGTAATAGTTGTAAGTCCAAACTTGGCAAGTTGCTGTATTAATTGCAACTATCAGTTTCATGGTTTGAAGTATAATTTTAGCTCACTCCTGTCAGTAGTTAGACTTTGTTAAAGATAAATTAAGCCTTCCTATGTTAGGCTATGGAACTAATGAACTACAATGGGGAAAAATAAAAATGTCATTTTTTCCCTCGCCGGTACAGATAAAACATTTTGTATAATGTCCCTGCTTATAGCTACAATGCGCCCTACCCCTGTGGTACCTAGTGAAGACCTTCAGGTGACTTATGTGTACACAAAAGGTAGTTTAAGACTTGGGAATTACCTTTAATTCCAAAGTCAAATTTGCATATTATTTTAATTTAAGAGCAGCCTGCAAAGCTGACTTTTAAAATGACAGCAAGCAACATGGCAGTGCACACTTAAGTGCATTAAATCTGCTGGACCTCTAATCCTACATGCCCTACCATATACTAGAGACTTACAGGTAGGCTGTCAGTACCAATTGTAATCACACCTAATTACCATATTCCTTTTAACCAGAGCACTGGCCCTGGGCTTGGTTAGCATAGCTCAGAGCACAATCAGAGTCAGAAAACCAGTATGTAGTAGTCAAAATGGGGGTACAAAGTGGGGGACACACTGCAAAAAAACACAGTTAACCAGTTTCTCACCCCCACCCGCCCCCCCACAGCCAACAGCCTAGGAGACTCAGCCCAATCCTGGGAGAGTTTCCCTGGTCTGTCAGGTGAGGAAACAAGTAAAGAAACTAGGCTATACAATTGCAGGGCCTACTCTGCCTTGCATCCTCCTTCTAAGGTCACTGCCTCTGGGAAGTTGACCCGTCTCCACAGTCACAGGACCCATTTTAAACTGAAACTTCATCACAGCTGGTTCATTTTCTTCATCTCCTTTTAGTTTAGGTAGTCAGGTGCACATCTCCTCAAGTCCTAACTTTGCCAGGACAACACCTAGCTCACCCACATGGGTTTCCCAACACTTGAGCAACCCCACCATGACCAACAGGGTCAGGGGGCCTAACTTACTTTTGGCTAAGGGTCTGCCTCCCACACCAAGTACAGTGCTGACATGAAGGCCAGCACCCAGCAGTGGCTATTTATACCTTTCAGAATCCAGAACCACACCCTCAGCTCTCCACTGACAGGTGGCTGAGCTGCTTTAGGGGCAACCATGGGTTCCTGGAATCTCTCTTGCTGTTTTGAGTAGGGGCTACCATATCCTATGGCATACACCCCTCTTCCACTCTTCCGTCTGTCAGTGCAGTGGCAGCACCCTGCTATTTGACAGCTGCCTCACTTCTCAGGACTTCCTTGTGGTCAGGGCAAGCCTAACCAGAGCCAACTTTGGGTTTCTCCTATACTGAGACAGAAGGCCCTTGTCTCCCTGAACCTCTCTTTAAGAGTAGCTTCCCTTCCCTTCCTCTACTTTTTCCCTTTCTTTAAGGACTCCAGTCTCCAAACTGTAGGGAATGGCTCCCCTGTAACCTTGGGTTGGGGGTGCCATGGATGACCACCCATCTGGTATCAGACCAACCTTTGGGAGGTCATTGCCTAGGATACTATCTAAGGGGAGGCCAGAACTTACTACCAGCTTACGCCAGCTTAAGGAACCCACCCTCTCCATGGGCACTATGGCTACAGGTTTGGTTGTGACCTCACCTGGGGCCATTGTTACTCTTCTTGTCTCCCCTGGCACATAATTATCTGGAGACAGCCAACCTGTTACCCATAATGGTGTGACTGGTCAGGAGTCTCTTAGACCAGTGGTAGGGGTCCCATTCACCTGAATGGAGTGGATGTGCCTACTCCCACCCTCAAGGATCACCAGCTTACCATCTGGACCTGTCTCCCAGAAAAATACTGTGAGGGCCTCCTCACCAGAGGAGTCCTCTTCCAAGGCTATACGGGTCAGTCCAGTGCTAACCTTCTTCTTGGAACAGGCTGGGTCACCTCTGAAGTAACCCGACTGCTGACAGTCAAAGCACACCTCGCTGTCCAAGAACTTTGCTTATCAGAGTTGAAGTGGGATCTCCTCTCCTCCTTGTTCTGGGGTACTGAGGAAGTTTCTTTGGTGGGCTTACCACCTCCCTCCTTTGGCGTTTATGGGCCCAACATCCCCTTTCTGGAGTCACCCCCTGAGACTTCTTGAGTAGTCTCGTAAGCACCCATTTGTCAGCTTTAAGAGAAAGCTCTCTAGGGCCAGAAAGCTTTGAGACTACTAGATTCTGGTGTAACGCATCTAAGAGGCAACTAGCCAAAATGTGCTCCTACATGAACAAATTGTAGAGCACCTCATACGTACTTACTCCTTACCCTCAATTCAGCCCTCTAGTGTCTTTTCTGAGATGTCCACAAAGTTCTCCCAGCATAGGATGCTGACTTTCTGGGTGTCCCTGAACTTCATCCTGTATTGCTCTGGGGTGAGACCAAATTTCCTGATCAGACTTCTTCATGTGGGAGTAGGATTCTGCGGCCTCCCCCTCTAGAGTCAGGAGCCTATCCCTCTCAGCTACTGGAATCAACTCCCACAGGAGGGAACCCCAGTATTCAAAGCTAACCCTCCTCATTCTAATGGCCCTCCCAAATGCTGCCAGCCATTTGCTATGTCATCACCCTCCTGGTCCTTGTGTAGTCTGGGATCAAATCCACCACCCCTAGACATCTCACCATCTTCCTTATCGTCACTGCCACCATTTCCTTTCTACTGCCATGCCCGCTTCCTCTTAGCTATGTACATTTTCTCCTACTCAACAGCTATGTAAGATAGTTGAGCTTCCAACTTCCTTTCTCTGGGTTTTCTGTGGGGGAGCCTCCTCTGCCCCCATGAGCTGAATGTCTGGACCTGGTGCTAGACGTAATGGACAAGTTGTGTCATTATTGAACATGCCAGGACTTTGACTGTCTGATTTGAACACAATGTCAGAGATTACTGCATTTAAGGTGTGAACTCTTCAGTTTCTGTGTTTGCGACCTTTACCTCCACCCACAAGATACACACAGTTTGGGGGCAAACAGGAAGTCTCCTCGTTGGACTGTCAGTCTTGGCAATACAACTTTGATAGAAACACAACATCGAAACTTCGGATTTTCTATCCAATAATATCATGACTAGTATCTGATTGGACAAAGTAATATTTACCCTGAAGAAGCTCCCATGTGGTGGAATGAAACGCGTCGGCTGTGTTATTGTCTGTCTTAAATATGAAACAACTATTAAAAGAAAGAATGTAAAAAAAAAATAAGACCGTTTGATGCTTTATTTGAGTTTCTTTATTTGATATAAAGTCACTTTCATGGATATATTCATATTGAGAATAAGGTGATCTCAACTATAATGTTTTCTTGATGAATCACATAATCTTAACAGTGTTCCTTCTCCAACAAGTTTTGTGAGTAATGGACAAGTTGTCATCCTCTTCCTGGAGATTTTTGGAGAGGTCGTCGTCCCCGTCCCCTTCATTCCCTGGAGCGGACTCTTACCAGGTCTTAAGAAACCTAATCATCCCTGCTTTTCTAAATCTATTAGCAGCGGGTAGCCCCTTGGCCCTACACTATATCCTAAGCTCATCTACTTAGAGGTTAGTCAGATTCACCAGATCAAGCTCCATGGTTTCCTTAGTTTTGAGTCACAATAAAGAACTTTGACACTTAGAGATAGAAAAATTGAAAATTAATTAAATGCAGTTTAGTCCAAATTGAAAAATTCCAAAAATCTGTTTACTAGATTTTCAAGATCTTCACTTCAATACTGTATAGTGTGGTCAAACACAAGAACTGGATTCTACCTCTGCGCACCAAATGTTAGAAGGTGGTTTATTAGTAGGTGCAGGTAGGTGCCTACCACTAGTAATAAGATCCACAATCACCAATGAGGTCCAGTCAAGTTCTCAATAAATGAATCCTTGCTAAACTCTTGTTAGCTTGACTGTGAGCAGACAGGATTAACTTAGGAGACAAGTTTGTAAAACATTTGAAAACACCAATACATTAAAAAAGTAAGGCACAACACACAACAAAAATCTAATACCAATTCGTAAAAATAGGAAATATTTGTATGATTAAAATGACACCAAAACGAAAAAAATCCAATGTAGTAAACTGGAGATGTGAATTTTTAAAGAATAAATACATTCTAGTGCCTAAAAGCCAAAGCCCCAACTTGGGACATCTGGTGGGGCTTGTCGGGGACAAAGTCAAAGTTTCAGGCCGACTGCAATGGAGCAAGGGTCGGATACAATGAGCGGTGGGGCCCGGTCAAGTTTTTATCTTCTGACTTAATCACTTTTCGGGAGACATTGTTTTTGAAGAAGCTCCTTAAGCTGACTTACCCGTCATCGAGAGTCAAGCCACAGAAGTCATACCCCAGCCCAGCCTGAAGGTCAGGTTTGTCCTGCTGAAAGCTCTGGAGCTCCAAAACCTCCAGGCCTTGCGCTGAACCAAGTCCCTGTCGCCTATTCGCAAGCCGGCCTGACAAGGAGCCTCGCTCGACGTCGAGAGAAAACGCTCCTAACAAGTGACTAAGTCAGAAGGTAAAACTTGACCGGGCCCTATCACTCATTGTATCCAACCTGCGATCCATTGCATTCAGCCTGGAACTTTGACTTTGTCCCGATCAAGCGCAACCAGATGTCCCATGTTGGCGCTTTGGGCTTTTAGGCACTAGAAAGTATATATTCTTTAAAAATGCATATCCCCTATTCCCTACATTGGATTTTTGTCATTTTGGTGTCATTCTAAGCATACAGATATTTCCTATTTTTATCAAATTTGTGTTGGATTTGAATTGGGTGTTATCTTTTACTTATTTAATGTATTGGTGTTTTTAAATGCTTTAAACACCTGTCTCCTAAGTGAAGCATTTCTGCTCTCAGCCAGGCTACCAAGGGATGAGCAAAGATTAATGTATTGAGAACTTGATTGGATCTTATTTGTGATTGTGGTGGTATTAGTAGTGGTATGTACCTACTTGCACCTACTAATAAACTACCTTCCAACAATGATGTTGCCACAGAACAGGTACTTGACATTTAATTGAATAGTTACCACTTTCCATTTGTAGTTAATTCAGTAGCAACAATAAATGTCATGACCGATGTGGAATTTTCAAAATTACCTGGAGATATGTAACTATGAACAATGAGTGTAAAGAGATACACATGTTGCTCATTCACACATCTTTGTGTATAGTTGTTATTTTTTTTGATAATCAAGTTTATTGGATTTTTTAGGGAACAAAAATAAATTGGTAGCAAAGTAGACACATTATTCAGATACAGTACAAACAAAAGAAGGTGACAGACACTCATAAGGCACTTGTGAAATGAGTGCAACACTTGCTTGTAAACATTCATGTACCCGATACACTCGAGCCTCTCAAACGGGCAGTAAGTTGAACCATTTGCCCCATATTTTGCCAAAATGTTTGGGGCATCCCCGGGCCTCGAAAAGGGGCTCCTCCTGAGTTCCACACCAATCCACTTCCCTTCTCCATTTTTGCATAGTAGGTGGCTTGGGACCAGAGCGCCGCAATATCGCGCTTTGCCAACGCTACTGCCGTTCCCAGGAAGTGCTTATCGGCCCGGGATCCATCAAGGCCGTCAAACACCCCCAGGATCAGGCGCAGGGGTCGTGGGGGACCTCCCACCCTAGGGTTTGTGTATGTTCGAGTTCCACCCCCACCCAGAACGGCGCAAGGACGGGACACTGCCACACCATGTTGTAAAAATCCGCTGGAGCGTGGCTGCAGCGCGTGCAGGATGGGGAGGGCCACATGTGGGCGCTGTACAAGCGTGCTGGGGTGAGGTATGCCATGTGAAGATAATTGAGTTGGACTAGACGCAACTTGGAGGAGGTTGTCAAGGTCTTGGGGGCCATAAGGGCATCCCTCCAATCCGCATCCTCCAGGGGACCCAGCCACCCCTCCCAGCGGGCACGAAGCAGGTCTAGGGATGCGGGCCATTGTTTACCAAGGAGCGATAAATCCGTGACACCCCACCTCTGCCCAGATTCCCCATCATCACTTGGGCCTCCAGGGGACTAAATTCCTGGAAGGATGTGGGGATGGAATTTGGGCTTGGAGGGCATGCCTTAGCTGTAAGTATTTGTAAAATTGGGAGGAGTGGAGGGGGTGACGGTGTTGTAAGTCTGCAAACGATCCGACATGGTCCCCCACCCAGACGTCTCCCAATAGCGAGATCCCGATGTGGTCCCATCGACGGAAGCTTTGGAGAGCCGAGACCTCCTCCAACCAAGCCCCACTCCACAGAGGTGTCTGTCAGGTGAGTTTCGGGTCCCACTTTACGTGGTGCACAGCAGCTCACAAAGCCATAAGCACGGCTCTGGTGATGGGGGGAAGAGCCTGTGGCAAGGGGCTCCCATACAGGTAGGCTTGGATCTGTGGAAAGTCCATTGATCTGATTTCCACCCGGTACGCCGGGTCGGACTAGCCGCCCGTGAACCAGTCATGGATCACGATGAGCCTCGTGGCCAGGTAGTAGAGGTGGAGATTGGTCACCCCCATGCCTGTCATAGGGGGGTATGCGGCAATGTGCTAGGGACATTCGCAGCCTTCCTCCTCCCCACAAAAAACGGGTGAGGACACCATCCAGCTCCCGAAACTGCCTGGGAGATGAGTGGTAGTATTTTGTAGGATGTATAGGAAGCGGGGAAAGACCATCATTTTAAAAAGGGCACTCCTGCCAAGGGGGAGAGAGAGGGAGAGATTGCCATTTTCTGAGGTCCGCCTTGGCCCTGGTGACCAGGGGCGTGATGTTCAGGGCCCACTCGAGTTCCGGGAGGAGGGCAACCCACACCCCCAAGTACTTGAATGACTGCCTATGCAGGGGAATGGTCGTTTGCCAGTCGAAGCATGCCCGGGATGGGTGTAGGGGAACCAGTGTGGATTTTGCCGGGTTGAGTCTGAGGCCGGAGACCCGTTCAAAGGCAGGGAGGGCGTCCAAACATCGTGGGCCAGACCTCTCTGGATCTGCCAGGAAAAGGAGGACGTCATCAGCGTTTAGGGCACTCTTGTCGATCTGGTTCGAATCCCAGGCCCAACCGTGGATGATGGGGTCTTGGCCGATGAGGGAGGCCAGGGGTTCCATTGCTAATGCAAATAGAAGCGGCGAGAGCGGGCAGCCCTGGCGAGTGCCCCTCTGAATAGGGAATGTCTCCGACATCACGCCGTTAATGAGGACCCTTGCCTTGGGAGTAGAATAGAGGACCCAGATGAGATGTCGGAATGGGGGGCCGAAACACATCCTCTCCAACACATCCTCAAGGTAGCCCCAGTCTACTGTGTCAAATGCCTTTTCAAAATCTATGAAAAGCAAGGCCAGATGCGAGGTGAGATGATGGCGATGTGCAAGGGCGAGATGGAGGCGGCGTATGTAGCGCCGGGTGCCCCGGGCAGGCATGAAGCTGCATTGATCTGGGTGAACCAGCTCTTGCAAATGGGGGTGGAGTTGTTGGGCCACCACAGTGGCAAAGATTTTGATCTCTGTATTGATAAGGGAGATGGGGCGGTAGTCCGCGCAAACAAAGGAGGGCGGCTGTGTCTGTGGGATGACTACAATAGTGACCACATCAATGTCTGGCAGTAAGGACCCTTTGTCCACTACATGTTTGAACAAGTCTGTTAAGTGTGGGACCAATGTGTCCTGGTAGGTCACGTAATACTCTTGGGGGTAACCGTTGGCTCCGGGTGTTTTGCCGCAGTGCAACAGTGAAATTGCCCCATGTATCTCTTCCAGGGTAAAAGGAAGATCCAGGGTCTCCGAGTCTGTCTGGGAAAGGCAGGGCAGCTGACTGTACCCCACGTCCGACTGAGATGGCCTCACTCCCGAGAGAGTAGTTTGAAGCAAGTGGGGGGCCAAGGAGGAGTCAAGGTCCGTGATGGACTCCGCCTCTGACACGGGCCGGCAGGAGTGGAAGGGGCCCCCGCTGATCCTCCCACCGAACCTAGGAAAGCACCCCCTGACAGAGAGCGGGGCGTGGAAGGGAGCAGACTCTAGGCCACCAAGAAGTAAGGAAGGGGGCGGAAGCCGCCAAAATTAAACCTCCACGCTGCCCCCCACTCCCAGGCCCTTCTCACCGGGGTCGTCACTGAGGGTGCACCAAGGGAGTCATACACGTCTTCGGGCCCAAACGACCTGACAATGATAGGTGGGCTGCTACTCCCACGTGGATTGTAGCGGTGTGTGGGATCAGGCCCAGGGCAGTCCAGTCAATCGAGCCAGGGCAAGCTCCACCCGGGACAACAGGCAACTCAGGAGATAGGTCCGTGGCCGGCAGAGATGTGGAGGAGCAGGCCCAGAATTAGTAGGGGGGAGAGAGCTCAGGAGGATGGTGGAGGAAGGGGGGGCAGGGGCACCAGGTCATCCCACCGCTCCGCCACCCGACACGGTGGCCCGTCCCCACCCCCAAGCCCCACTCACCAGTACCGGGGAGGTTAGGGGGGTCACCCCATGAGTCCAGTCCCCCCTCCACACCAGCCAATGCCCCAGGGGCACGTCCGGGACCCCCAAATGAGGCACGGGCTCACTCACCGCCACCCGATCCGGTAGCCGAGATCAGCACGCCACCAGGTCGCCGGGTCCCACCAGCCGCCTCCAGGCACAGGGTGCTGAGCGAAGAGAAGCCGGGCCAAAGAAGGGGGTCTCGCCCCACGTACACCAGCCACCGCTGGTCCAGAGGTCTACCCTGCTCGTGCAGCAGCGATCAGGGGGATAGGCTCCTCAGGGCGATATCCGCGGACTGGCGTAGGCCCAACCAGGAGACGGGAGACCCCACTCCTGACAGGCCCAGTCACTCACAGGGGGGCAGGAGTAGTCCAGGCCACGGGCGGTCCAAACGCTCAGTGGGGAGCCCCCAGAACCTCCGGGTCTGCCTCGCCCCACCCGCCGCTGCCCGAGATCAGTAGCCGACCCGGCCGAGCAGGGTCGTGACAGGCCCAGACTAAATCCTCTGGGGCCCGATCATCGGTCAGTCCCGTGAGAGCCCAGCAGCAGTGTCCAAAGGGCCTACAGGGCAGAGCAGGTTGCAGGTGCAGGTGCAGGTGTGGGCCTGGTCCTGAGCCTCTGTTCCTCGTGGCAGCCGATCCCAGTCGTGCCCCCGGTCACCGCGACTCACCATCAGTTGCTCCGCGTGAGTCGGTCCCCCACTGGGGAGCAGCGCCCGGAGCCAGCCGTCAGTCGGGATCACCGCCCCCAATGTCCAGCGCAGGCGGCAGGTCCCGCCCCGCAGCCACGATCCGCAGCGTTCCTTCACTCTTCACCGGCCTCCAGCAGCACCAGCCTACAGGTGAGCACAGTCACCCACCAAGCCCCAGGAGGGGTCCCCAGGGGGAGATCAGTGGCGCCCAGGTCCCGTAGCTCCATAGCGGGCTGCCGATGGGGTCGGCATTTTCTAAGTACAGCCGCAGGCAGGGGACTGAAACAGGCTGAGAGAAGCACCGATCCGCCCAAAAAGCTGCCCAATGCACAGCGAAGGGCGCAGAGGGTCTCTGATAGCTAAATTGCAGGTTGGATGGCAGCTGTCAGCGGTGGATGCAAGGCGGATGACGGAGGGGGTCCGGAGCACTCTTAGAGTGCGACCGCCATCTTGACACCTCAGGCCATGCCCCCTAGTTGTTATTTAATATACCATCTACTTGTTTCGTTTCAATCAGCTTTATTCAGTCAAACATATTGACCATATAAGCACAAATTAAAATCCTTTTACAAAAAAACAACATGTTTTAAAGATAATGGATATTAAGAAATATTAAAAGACGCCAGTCCTGAACAGAGGAGGAACATTTATCTTGCATACAGACAATATTTTTAAGTGTTTATAAGGCATATATCTCTTTCTCAGTTTAATAGCAGCAGAAATATAGTTAGGAACAGCAAAACAAATTTTCGGAGAAGATAAGCATTTTAAAAAAGTCCATCCCTTCTTGGTAAAATGTAAAGTGCTTTAAAATTGGACATAAAAAACGGGCTCTCAAAGTGTGATACAAAATGCAAAAAAACCATAAAATGCACTGTAGATTGGATGGAATAATCGTCACATGGACAACGTGGTAGGGGTGCAAACCCGGATCCTGAAATGGGAAAAGCGACTAAGAAATGGATTGTATTTAATCTGGGCCTTGTTAGATAAAATCTGTTTTTCAGGTCGTCAACCCATGTTAAGTAGTGCTCCATCCCAGAACTAGTGGAGATTGGCATATAGTTAAGGACAGAGACAATATCTAACGCTCTCTCTATCCTGACTTCCTCACTGTATGACAGAATGTTTTGCTTTACTAATGCATTAGTTTGTGCACCAATACTGCCAGAGGAATGCCATTACTCATAAGAAGAACATTGTAAAGAAGTCAACATCTATATCTCTCAGGCACCTACTATAGTGAGAGAGCACATGCACTGTGAAACTGATTGGTAAAATCATGGTGCACAAAGTGAAAACACCAGCAAACCAATCCAACAAAGGTTGAGAAAATATCGAGAGAATAGGTGACATTGCTACAATTTGTAACAATGTCACCTATTCTCTCGATATTTTCTCAACCTTTGTTGGATTGGTTTGCTGGTGTTTTCACTTTGTGCACCATGATATTACCAATCAGTTTCACAGTGCATGTGCTCTCTCACTATAGCATGAGATACAATTAGCTATACCTAAAGCCATATTTAACTTTTCTGTGAGGCCAAAGTAAGTTGGAACAATAAGCCCACCGATGGTTTGGAAGCTACATTCCTTACATGGGCTCCTATGTACATTTATATCACCCACATTTATGACTGGGAAAGTATGGTTCTAGGGTCACCACTGTAGCCTGCCTTGCTGCAGCGTTAAACTCAATAACAAGTAATCTCCAATTTAGAAAAACCTACATTTATACATTAATTAGTCACCAATTACTGTGTTTTAAACCACAGGGCTGGGCCCTTAATGTATAATGGTAGCCAAGCTAAATATTAACAACAGTATGTCCTTACAGTAATTTTTATTTTCACTCTAGGGTAAAGTGACATTTTCCTATGTATGGCCTGCAAGTACTTTAAAGCGTTATTTTACTACTTAGGTTGGGAACATACTTAAAACATGATTCAAATGGCATTTTCATAATTTATCAAAAATCAGATTCAGTGGTGCAACTAGATTTTTGATGACTGAAATGAAAGTGCTATTTTAAGTGTCAGTTGTCTTAGTGGAGTTCCCCAGAACCTTGGCTGTAGAGAGTTATGGAACTTAGGATACTTTCATGGAATTTTGGGAACTGTGGGAGAAACAGGATTGAATTTCACTGCAACTTTAATACATTGTACTGTAGTAGAAAGGGGATCCGAAAGGTTCGCCTGCCCCTTTAAGATGTGACTGAATCTCACGGAAAACCACCAGAAATACAAAGCACTAGAGTGTACCAGAGTGGAAGGTAACTGACTTTGCCCTTTACTTCCCTTAAACTGTGAGGCCAAACAGTTTGCTGGTTTTCTCAATTCTGTTTTTTTGGCACATGGTATGGTATTTGATGGCATTTTCTGTTCATGAACACAAGACTAATAGTGAATTTTACATCTCATTTGCTTCTAAGGGTATTTTATGACATTTTCTTCAAATATTCAAATTCCATGTTTCCTTAATCCAATTGTAACAATTGATGTGTCATTTTGTATATTCTATTTGGCATAGTTTTTTTCTACATTGATTAAACATTTTATGATGTTTTTGCTTGATTTATAATGTTATCTGTAACTTGAAACGAGCACACATTTTGTCTGTGGAAATACCAGCTGATTTTGCCAGTAGTTAGGCATAGTTTTCCTAGTGAGCTGTGTTGTAATCGACCAAGACACTGTTCTATTGAGTAGGTGGAGCAACTCCTCCCAAATTAATAATTCCCTTTCTCACACCCACAGACACAGATCAAGATCAGAACCCACATAGCTAAACTTGGAAAGCTGTTCCCCAACTATTTGAAAGCCTGGACGAACTGAAAGTCATAAATAAAGTTACATATTGATGACCGAGTCAGTCCTGTTGCCCAGAATCTTCCGGGAAGGAAGGGGCAAGGAAAGCAGGCCTGTGGTGCTCCGTTCTTTTGTTTCACCTCTGCTTTACGGTCCTTCCTGCAGATTAAAGGCATTCTCAAAATGATGTGCTGAATTTTTTATAATTCATGGCGGAGTTCCTGCCACCAAACACAAAACGACCACTGAGCTGATGCCAGTACTGACAAATATGAAGTATGGGATTACTCTGACGTCAACCTGTGTTATAGAGGGAAGTAAGAACAGGACATAAGCCTAGCGAAAAGGTAAAGCTCCAATGTAAAGGTTGTGGTGGTGCACAGAGCAGACAAATTGAAGTTCGCTGTTTTCTGAGTGGGCAGTAATTAAAGACAGCTATATTTTACCCATGAAGAATACACACCATAAGAATGCATTGGCAGAAAATATTTAAGTACAACCGTGTAGAAAGCACCACGCAATGTAAAAGTTGCACAGCCATTTTAAATCTAGAACACTGCACTGATGCAGAATTTTGCCTCCGGACCTCACCGGGTGTTTCTTTGCCTTAGTTAGTACTTTCTGCATGCCTCCTCAGCATTACTGCGTATACATGAGCCGACATTCGTGTCATGTCCAATTATGTCACCATGTCATTTCTGTGTAAAGAATTTCCCCTTGAAGAGTTTAGTTGAATGTGCACATTTCAGAGCAAGTCGTTTCAGCTTCTAAAGCCTTTTTCAGATTGTGGTTAAAGGATGCCTAGAGATCCCAGGTATGTGTCGCTTTATTTGTACTACTATGTCATCTCAAACCAAGGGCAAATAAAAGCTGACCAGGGTTGTATTCTCAAAAGTGAACAAAATCCTTAAATGTCACATTTAAAATGAAAATATTTTCTACCATGCGTTCCAAAAAGTCTCTCAACTAGATGCTTCATTATGCAGCAGTGTATGTAGTATTTGATCTTATTGTATTGTATTGTAAATGTAAATGTGGGTGTACTTGTAAAGCGCACTGTGACTCCATGGAGTATCCTGGCGCTGAAGACCGCTGGGGAACCCGTCCTGGTTTTCCCTGTGAGATGGTCCCTTTCTGGGTATCTCCAAGGTGAAACCAGGCATCCCCGGCGTCTGTGGGGGGCCGTTGTAGAGATGAGGCAAGCTTAATGCCCAGAGTTGCCGAGTGTGTTCCTGGTTAGAGTAGGTACCGAGGCGAGAATTATCGAGTCTTGAACCCTGGTCCCTGGCCGATTCTCTGCTTACGGGTCGGCCGCCTCTAACCAGTGAGCCACACCTCTCCACCATTGTAATTGCATTTCTATAAGCGCTTACTACCCCTGACAAGGCATCGAAGCGTGTTAGGTTGCATAGGTTTAACTTTCAACCGAGGGAGGAGAGACCGTGATCTTTTAAATGAGTTGTGGGAAATTTGATGAAATAAAGAAAAGTCAATGGTGCATGTGTCAGAGTAGGATGTGCTCAGAGGAGGCATGCAGAGGATGGAAGGTAAGGAGTGGGACATTTGAAAGACAGTAGAAAAAAAGAGAGGCGATAAACCAAATGCTTAATTAAAGGACCGTTTTTAAATGCCAGATTTAAGGAATGTAGTGAATATTTTTGAGCAAAGAACAAGAGAGAGGCCCCATGTGCCAAAGGGACAGGGCGTTATATAATCAAAGAAGAGTGTAAATTCCCTTTGGTAACTAAAATAAAAATAATTTTTCAACCATTCATCTCAAGTATACCACAAACCAGTCATCTCAATTATATGAAGAACCAATAAGCCTATATGAGCAATGTCACAAGACAGCAACTAAATGGTAATGGAATGTCACCTATATTTTATTAAAAAGCATTAAAACCATTAAAAATTATTAATCGTACAAGATTCATAAATCAACATATTGTTAAAAAACATATATCATTATTCAATTTCATATTTTATCTAGATGTCCTATTGATTGATAAAGAGGGAGATGCAAAAAAGTTCAAACAAGTATTATATCACATATGTAAATCCACTGCATCATACCTACATCATATCCATCTATAAAAACAATTTAAAAAATGTTTTTTCTCTAAACAAAGATAAGGATAAAACAGGGGAAGAGAGAAACAAACAACAAGAATGACAGTACATATATTAGTGGTTCGTGGACTAATAGATTAGTGGCTGTCTTGTGGCTTTGCAAATATAGGCTTATTGGTTCTTCATATAATTGAGATGAATGGTTTGTGGCATACTTGAGATGAATAGTTGAACATGTATTTTTATTTGAGTTACTAAAGGGAACTTACACTCTTCTGTGAATGTTTTTGAGACAGCATACAGTTTAAAGATGCAAAATATAGAAACATTATTTACTTGTGGCGATCTTATGCAGAAAATCATATATTTTGAGAAGTTCATCTGCACAAGGTTATGATGTTAGGAGAAGATAGATAGTCTTTGAGATCACTAGATAATTAGAGTTTAATGAAAAGTGATTCAAAACAAGCATCAGAAAATCCAGTAGTTCCTGCTTCCGAAAAGCCTAGCTATTGGCTTTGAGAAAACGTGTTTTTTGTCATTCACATGCACATGCATGGATCATGATGCAAGCACATGCGTGCATATGCATAGCCAACAATTTTGTAATGGAATATATATATTTTTAAACCCATTCCAAGATCGCTGACCAAGTGTAAGCATGCGTTTACATGTGATGCACGCGCACAGGTGCATCATGATGCATGCATGTGTATGTACCATTAACAAGCATTGGTAAGTGCATTAGGTTCTGCCTATGGAATTAATAATAAGTTAAGAGGTGTGGGGGCAGTGTATGAATGCAGGGAGACTGCTGTGTGCTCTCTGTGCAGGGTGAGTGGTGCATGAATGAAGGTTGATAACTGTCTGAGTGTAGGGTGAAAGTGCCTCAATGCATGGAGATTGATGTGTGTTCAGTGCAGGAGAAATGTGTGAATGCACATGAGGAGAGATTGTGCCCTGTACAAGGTAAGAGGTGTGTGAATATAGGGTGAGGGGAATGTCAATAGCATAAGTGCAGGGTAAGCAGTTTGAGTTCAGAGTGAGAGGTGTGAGTGGAGGGCAGAGAAATGTGAGTGCTGGTTGAGAGGTATGTCAATGATGTGCAGGGTGAGCGTTGTCTGAGAGCAGGTGAAAGGTATATGTGTTGTTCAAAGTTATAAAATGAAGCAAAGCCATGCTGTGTCCTAATATGCTGGAGACAGATGCGTGGGCACTACTCACCTCACCTGGCCCCTGGCAAGGCACGGCTAGTCTGTTCTACTACACTTGCTATCTGAGCAGCGCAGTGCAGGAAAGAGAGACGACGAAAAGAACCAGGGATTGAATAGCTATACAATTACTACACATTAGGTCATGCATTCAGGAAAAATGCGTGCTTGATACACGGAATGAAAAGTGAATAAATCAAAGTGCACAGTCTAAAATATTTCGCAAAGGACGCCCTGATGCCCCTGAGCTTTGCAACGAGGTGGGCCCTCGGAGGAGGCAGCAAGACCACGGAGGGTGGCAGGGGTGGTGCAAAGCACTGGTAGTAGTTTCAAAACAAGCTACTACTACTCCAATATATTGTAAAAATATGTAGTTGTATAGCATATACTGTGTTCATCCTAGATAGAGCTTTCGAGGTTTTTTGTCATAACTAGTGAACAGCCCACTTAGCATTCAGCTTTACAGGCCTGCAAACTGTGCTGAAGCGGTGTCTGTAATTTGCAGGATGCAATCCACAGAGACTTCGACAGTGGCCTTGGAATAGCCTGCAGTTATACCAGCAATTCCGATATCAATTAACAAAATTGACAGTTTCAGGGACAGGAAACAAGCTTGCATTTAACTATGATTTAAAGCAGTTTCAACTTTGGGATTCAAACTGTTATGTTAAGAATTGCTGATAGTGAAGTGCAGCAGGCATGCAGTCCTGAGCCCAGTGCTACTCACTTAAGGCATCAGTGTGTTTGGCGATGGGTTGAATGAGGTCTGGTGCAGGAGAGAATAATAATGTAAAAAGTGAAATATGATGTCAGACTGGCACGCATCTGTTTTACACCCATGGTGCTGTAACTTCAGACAGGTATGACAAATGCAATCAGACATTGGGGAAAGAGTTACCGTGAATACACACTTGGAAAATTGTAGAGCTCGCAAAACATCGAAAGGGCACACACACACACACAGTTGTATGGCGTTACATCGCATGCCATTACCCCGCATGTTGTTGCAACGCTAATCTTTACCCTTACTTGCTGTCTGGGGTACGCTGGAAGTTGGAATAGTTTACTATCCCAACTCCAGTGTGTGCAACAGTAGGGAAGGTGTTGGAGTTAAATCCAACACCTTCTACCCCCTGCTACACACCTTTCGAGTTGTAACGGCACGCGGGGTAATATGCCATGCGTTGTAACACTTGCGTTGTAACAGCTGTTTCCCCCTCACAGGCACACGTATGAAACAGACAGGATAGTCAGCAAATGATGCAGAAAGGCATGCCCACTTGTGACAGACACCTGAAAGGTTCTTCTCACCACGGACTAATGGCAAACTAGCATGCAGAGCAGGTGTCATACTGACATCCAGGGCACAAAGAGTATACACGTCATGCAGACCACTGCCAGGAAAGGCATGTATCATCCACATGTTCAAAACAAACAGCACCATTTACGACACAGGCCGGAGACATTAACACCAGAAAAACAGTGCACAGTCGAGTTGAGCATATCAGAAGTGGCCAAATTGTGACGCAGACACTGGGGACAGGCCTGACTAGAGGCAGGTGCCAGATATGTTTTCTCAAAAGAGAAGCAAACAGGGCCTAGAGGCCAGGTTCAGGTGTTAGACGGGCATGCACATGTGTACACCAAGTAAGTAGTCAGGTGCCCGTATTCCATACAGAAAGGCTTTCCGCCATGGCTAGTTTCGGGGCTAGGAAGACAACCTGATTTTACAGACAGGCTCTTCCAGCTGCTCCCGCCCAGTTAACACCGTGCCACTGCCAGTGCCAACCAACATAATGAGCCTGGCAGCTCTGCACCTAGTTTGCACAGAGAACTCCAAGGCAGTGAAGTCGGGAGCGGGGCCGGTGCAATGCTGGGCAAGAGCTAGCAGGGCCTGCCCAGGGCTGCAAAGAATGGTCGCACTCACCAGGCTCAATCTCGTTGAAAGAGTAGAAGCCCATGCAGAGCATCAATGATGCTTCAGGGCAACAAGCGAGTCACTGAAATAATGACTGGTGGCGGGCACGGACCTTCCTCTGGTTCCTGTATAAATATATATCATACAGCTGCGAGGGTCGCAGCTCACCCTTCCTACATGCCCGACACAGCATTGATTCGGCTGCAGCGGGCTTTCTGCAAGCCGGCCTCTGCAAGGGAGCACGAGCACTGGAGTGAGCGTCTGCTTCGTCCCTGGGGGGGGGGACATGTGAGTGTGCGTTGCCCTGAAGGACTGGTGAGTGCAGTACCAGAACTGGATTCACAGGTCTCCACTGAGACCAGCAAAGCGCACAGCGCACTAAGCCGATGGCACTCGGGCAGTGCTGTAACTTGAAAGCAAGGGTATAGTTCTTGTTTTTTTATTTAATGATCGTTGCTTGAGATGCTTATATGAAGTTCCACCAAGGCAAATGAACACAGTACTTTGCCGATTGGAAACTGATAAGTGAAACACACCTGGAAGAACACGAAATAGAATGCCTACAAGCAATAGAAATGTGGAAAAGTAAACTAACAAGCACAAGGACCCATAAGTAGTCCCCTTTAAGATATATTTAATATAATAGATTTCACAAGCACAGCGCAAGCACTGTCCAGGCGAAACCTAAAAATGTTTGACGTGTATCACTACAGAATGCATGCATAGTGGCACAAGGCAGACATTTATAGTCTGACATTACAACATAACTAACAGCATTTTAGAAGAGTAAATTGAAAGGAAAAAGGAAAAAAGGAAACCAAAGTATGTGTGTGATACAATTAACCCCTTGTGTGCCCCGCCCTTTCCCCGCCCTGTGCCGGGCATTGAATTAGCGGGCGTGGTTCATGACGAGATAGTCTCGTCATGGGCACAGCGCAACCGCGGCCCATGACGAGACCATCTCGTCATGGGCACTCAAGGGGTTAAAGGAAGAAATGGGCCTGGTAGGATTTTGCATTTGTTGGTTCCTTGTAAAAAATATATTAAACAGGAAGTGGGACCCTGATAGCACTGGACAGTGGGCGAGGGGAGTAAGGACAGGAGACAGAAAGAGCATATTTAACAGTGAAGGGGAACGGGGAGAATTGTGAATCAGGGTAAGGAGAGGGAAGTGAAAAGAGAGTTCAAGAGGAAACATGAACAGGGGAGCCATTGAGCCACACTTCTCCACGTGGTGTGCTTGTGCGAACTCACCATGAAATAAATTCACAAACCAATCTCGGGTCCAGTCAGGTTCATTTGCAAGCCCCTATCTCAACCCTGGGCAGGTGTGGTTTTGATCAATCAGGCTTTGTCAAAGGATCAAGTGTGAAGCTTTTAGAAGTACTGAAACAGTTGAACCAGAAAGAGGCATGACTCAAAGAAAATCCATCACCAATTTATCAAAATGCTCTTATTTTTAGACTCCAAAATGATCAAAATCCCTCAGAAGGTTCCGGAGATATAAATGATTAAGCAAATAATACATAACTGTTTTTTGTTCAAATCACAAACATGCATTGACAACTACTGCAGTTAGATGTAACTTTGAAACTTTTGAAAACATTTGCAAAGTTGTGTTTGGTTACTCCGGCCCACTTTGGGTGACCAACTCCGGTAGGGAGTAAGCCACGGCAGCCAATATGGCTTGACATGACAGTTACCTTGCAGTCAAAGCAGTTTCCAGTCTCTATGGGTGAACTGCCATTGACATCAATGGAGTGGTCCTGATGCAAGGGATACAGGATGCTGAAGATGCCAACTTGTGCTGTGGATGATGTGGATCTTCCAAAGGCCACCCCTCGGTCCATGAATGCAGAGGGATGGCCCTCGATGTCCAGTCAAAAGGCAGTTGCCACTGGTCTGCTGGTCTCCCGGTACAGGTGACTGAAAGTGACGTTGTGATGGCGATAGAGGCTTGTACATATGCCCCCTGTTTGGCTTCCTGCCAGGTAGAGGTAACACCTCTTCCAATGTCAGACCCTTTCTGTTTCTTCCTGGGAGTCATTCACATGTCTCCTCAGGAGGGCAAAAGGCTATCTCGTGGCCAGCAACTGTAACCAGTCACTGAAAAACTTGGGCAACAGTGTGGTAGCTTTCTAAAATTGCCATCTTCTTAAAAGTTAAATTCAATTTGACTTAGGCATCAAGTCAAGTTTTATGTGACGATTCTTTTAATACTTTTAAGTGCCAACTTTAGTAGTCCCATTCAGAAGTTAGCACTGCTGAGTTGTTAGCATGTAACCCTGTACTCGCTAAAGGGGCTACTAGCCTTTCCAGAGCAACAACAACAATTTGGGGTTTTTACTGTTAAGACACATTGTTCGACTTGGCCCTTTCTGCAGGGTCTTCCCAAAGTGTTTTGCATTCCCTTGTCCTATTTTGGCTGAATTAGTTTATGTTGGCCTTAGGACTCTGTGAACCTTACCACTGCTAGCCAGTGCTAAAATGCTTGTGCTCTCTCTCTTAAACATGGTAACATAAAACGAATTTCGTGGCGCGCGCTGCACCGCATTTTGTGATGCAGGGCGCGCTACGAAATTCGCTTTATTTATTTAATTGTTTACTTACCTTCAATTATCCATGTTCCGGTGTTTAGTACCCCCCACCCTGCCCCTCCCCCGCCCCACCTTTCCGCCCCACGGAACTCCCTCCACGGACCGCTGCAGTCCACAGGCTTTCCGTCGATGTGTTTCTTTTGCGTTCTTCTCAGGACCCTGACTGGTTAAATTCAGGGGAACAATAAATATGTAAATTATAGTACACTTCTTTTTATGCATCTGTTGTTTTTATTAACTTTCCAGCACTTTGCTTTTCTAGATTACCTTGTTTCTTTTAGATTAGAACTCATTCATTTTGATTTGTAGGGATTCCTCCATCATATTAAATCGGCTTCCTTCTGTCCTCCTTTAAAGTTCATAATCTGCAAGAAGGATTTACATGTTAGTGAAGCAACTTTTACTGAGCTCATGTTTTTCTGTAATTGGCTTTTATTGCAAAAGATATAATTTTTTTTACAGAATTATATATAGCGCGATCGTGACCCGAATCAGGTATCAGAGTGCTTTACATAGCACCACTTGCATTACATGAGGACACATTAACTTTTGTTAGGCACGGGGAGATTAAGTGATTTGCCCAGAATCACAGGATGTTCAGCGTCATTGCGGAGACTCGAACCTAGGTCGAGGGCGACCACCGTAGCGGTTAGGCCAACTACTCTGACCTTATTGACATTTAGAGGCTCTTACAGTCAGTATATTTCTGTAGGGAAAAGCTTTTACTTTGAAAGTTTAGAGTGTTGATTGGACTTGTGGGGAGAGGCAAACACAGGAAGAAGTAGTAAAGCCATTGGATAAGAAGACAGCAATTGAGTTTTACAGGAAAGTCATCCAAGTTAAGCAGAAGACTGTCCCAAAGTCCACTGTGAGTATTGGTATTATCCATAAATAGATCTTCAATAACAGACAGCTCGATCTGTCTTTAGGCAAGACCTAAAAAAACACACAGTCAACAGTGAACAAGGTATTGCTGGAATTAGGTGCTTGACAATAAACTTTTATACATTATTTGGGACGGATGGCATTCTTGGGTTTATTGTACGACAATAAGTCAACATTCAGCGTTGTATTTGAGAGCCATTTCTAGAACAAATTTTCCTTTAAAAATGTAATAAACAATGCAGGACCATGTGTCCTCTTACCCCACAATCCAACAACTCAAAACATCTCTTATCACAGCTACTGATATGGAAGTGGAGCAGTAACGAGTCACTCAGAATGAGAGGATGAACAACGTCACAGTAAACAACAAATAGATAAAAGTTTTATTTTGAACATAACTGTGACGAGTAAACACAATTTTTTATACAGTGATGCACTGTGCTTCGTCTTAAGCAATTTCTCTTTTAGTAACTCTTTGCCTAGAGCACCTCCTGACATTTTAAAAATATGAATTTAAGAAGTGCTTAAGATTATCCAAAAATAATTTAGCAGTACATAAAACCCTTATCAGGACATAAAACAAAAGATGTATTTATTAATGTATAAACCACCCACCATCCTTATAGTTTTCATGTGCCCCTTGCTGGCAACGTTGACGTTTTTTAGTGCAGCGAGGTTATCTATTTATATGCTGATCCTTTTACCTACCTCAAAATAATAGAGGCTTACATTGGCCTGTGCCAGACTTCGCACCAAAGCCCTTGCAAGCGGGACTCAGCAGTGAACACTGACAGATATTTCTCGGGCCAGCATCCAGTCAGACTTTTCAATACACTAATTTCACCTGTAAATTAGTATTTTTTATTTTTTATTGTTATGCCCTAAGGTACATGGAATTGCCAGCATTAACAAAATATGAACGTACGTGGAAAAAGTGGTGCAGGAAAGCACTGCGCAATGTAAACTGGGAACGTTTTTGGAGTGTATAAACCACTTGTTTTTATTGACTCCCACACAGTAGGATGCTTTGTTATAGGTCGTGCCACAATTACTGCAAGTGACTGCAACTAAAAGTGTAGCTTTTGTTCAGTGGGCTTTTGGGGGCTGCCGACTGCATGGGAGGTGTGCCCCCCCCCCCTCCCTGGGAATTTGGGACTTGGTGCAGCCTGAGCTACATCGGGCTTGTTTTGGGCTCTTTTTAGACTAGGCTCTGTTGGGCTATGAGCCCATCATATAATCTTCCATTTTATAGGGCCTCTGCTCTGAATATTTTGTAGGTGACGCAGTGGGTGTCAGTACGCAGTTAGAACAATTTTTATAGGCAAGTGTAGTGCAGGAAGCGATAGGCACTAAGGAGGATTTGAGAGTCAAAGGGGCAATGCGCCTGCTGGCTGAGGCAGGCCACATGGATTTACTGAACCCAGGTGCGCGGGTCGTGGAGCACCTGGCGAGGGATGCAGCGCGTGGTGTGGCGACAGAGGTTCTCTGTGTACTGGTAAGAGGGAGGCACCGCTCGGAGAGCAGGAGAGCGGCCATGAGAGTAGTGAGTGGCTCACGCACTGGAAAAGGCCCAGCATATCAGCCTATGCTGCTCTTTTTGGTCCTGGAAAGGGGCGGGCCAAGGCCAGCCAGTACAGCAGAGGAAGGCATCTCTCTCTAAGGTGGAGTGCAGTAAATGGAGAGGGTACAAAAAGCTTTTTGCCAGCACCAGGGAGGAGGGTAAGGAGCCTAAATGGGATGAGCTGATTGCCTCAGGGTAACAGACCGGGGGGATCGAATTGGTTAGACCAGCCTCTAATATTTTTGGGGAGCTGGAGGGTGTGGGGCGATGGTGGGGAGAAAGAGGGGGGCTTATCGCAGTGTGGTGAGAAAGCCCCCTGTGTCCCTAGCTTAAGATGGATGGCTCGAGAGACCACCCAGAGCATTGCAGGGTCTATGGAGAGAAGAGGAGGGGAGGGGGCAGGGCACAGCTAAGGGCAGTAAGGAACAGGAAGAGTGTGGGGTGCTGTTGCCAGGGGAGGGGGCCCCGCAAAATGTGAAGGGGCCTGCCTCAGCCTTAATTGAGGGCCTGGAAGATGGGTAGGGGGAGGACAGGATGTTGGGGGGGAGGGGAATAGGGAGAAGCCTCAAGTGAAGACTTATGCCTGGCGATGTCCAACGGTGGGGGGGCTTCAGCAAGGAGGGGCGACCACTCAGGGGCAGTGAGTAGGGGGGAACAGGTGGAGTTTGGTGATGGGTGGTGTCAGCAGCACAGGGAGCAGGGCAGGGTGGTTAGTTGGGGCTGGGCACGCAGGAGTTGGCAATGGGTTCCTGAGCAGGGTGAGGGAAAGGGAATGAGGGACCCTAACGACGGCATGCCAGACCTGCATTTTCTTTCAGGGACAGCACCAAGACAGACGTGCAGATTCGAGAGAGACGTTTGCAGCTCACAAACCCCGAGGAGAGGAGTTGACAGGGTATAGAGTGGCCAGCCGGATAGCGACATAGGACAACACTGCCACACAAAGGTCTGGGGTGGCCTCAGTAGGGCAACAGCTGGGGTGGGTCAATGCAGCCTCTTGGATGGCAGGCAGTGGTGTCATCCAACGCATGTTGGGGGTTGAGACAAGAAGGCGCACCATTGCACCCTGTCCTCCCTCAGAGATGGATACCTAAGTGCAGCATAGTATGGATGGCACGTTTGACAGGCAGGCCAAAGAGCCCATAGGGCTGGAAGAGTTAGATGAGGAGCAGGAACAACAGGATTATGGTGAAGCAAGCACAGAGGAAGGGGAAATTGTGAGTGACAGACAGGATAATGAATAGAGGTGGTGGGCAAGGGGTGCTCAGGGGGGCTTACATAATGCAACTATTCATAGTCCCTTACAGAAGCGACAGACCGGGGTCACATCTGATGGACTAAGATGGTGAAGCCCCTTCACAACTGGTTGGGTGGCTGGATCCACGGACAAGATGACCTTGCTGCCAGGTAAGGGTGCTGGAGAAAAAGGGGAACATACACTGCAATAGGGCATGGTGTCTGTGGGGGTGACTGCAAGGGGCGACAAAGAAGGTAGGGATGTACATTTACTAAAAAGATGATACGTAAAGAATGTAGGGATAAGCACGGAGGTGCAGGTTGATGATGCCACAGCGGGGGAGGGCAAGGTACTGACGGAAGGCCAAAAAGCCAAACGACTGAGACAACAGCAAAGGGAGGGCAGGGGACGCCGAAGGGGAAAGCAGAGGGGACAGACAAACAGGAGAAGGCAGTGGAGAGGACACAAAGTCAAAAGAAAGTAAAGAAATAAAGATCTAGCGATTGCCATATATGCGGGGGACCAGGTCACTGGGTGTGCATTTAATGCTACCAAGGAAGGAAAAAATATGGAAGGAGGAGTTTGTGGAGATGCCAAAGCTCCTTCACAGAGAATTGTAGGCTAAGTAGGATTTGAAAGAGGAGGAAGTTGAATTGTCTAGAAGGCTTAGGGTGCCCACGACGGCAGCCTTTCTCATTTTTGCATATTGCGAGAAATATCCAGAGTGGTTTGTTTCCCTCTTTAAATACACGTGTGCAGGGTATACGTGGGCACATTATGATGCGGAATTTATGGCAAGGATGACTTGGAACACAGAGGTAAACTGGGGAAAGTTGATACTTACCTATATTAGCAAACGATGGGGTCAGTGAAGTTCGGCAAGATGACCTACACAGCGAGTGGGTTACAGTTGGGGTATTGACCCTTTCTGCCCTGCTCCACCCATGGGAGATGGGGACCACAGCAGGACACAGGACAATGGAGAGACATGCTGGGAACGTAATAAAGGCTCATGTACTAGGGACTACTGCAAGTTCAGGCATGAATGTTTGAAATGTTCGGGATGACATTCGCTGGTCCAGTGCTGCTGGGTGGGAGCAACCACGCAGGATACTCAGCCATGACAGTGGAACCAGTACAACAGGGGGTACACTGTACAGCAGGGTAACCCAGCGGTGGGGAACAGGGGAGGATGGGGGATAGATGGCAATATGGGCAAAGCATCATACACCAATTAAGGGCATCCGGCTTGACAAGTGGTTGATGGAATATCATAACAGACAGGACACAAAGTTGTTGAGCGACGGCTTCAGGGAGGGGTTTCGTTTGGGGTACAAGGGCCCCAGAGTCACAAATTGGGTGGACAATTTGAAATCTATGGCAACACATTAACAAGTGGATGATGGAGAAATTGGCAAAAGAAGGTCAAAATCGCGGGACCATTTGGCCAATGGCATATGCCCACTTTGATTGTATCCCTGAGTGAGGTGGTGCTAATAAAAAAACAAGGACAATTCCGACTCATACAGCACTTATCCATGCTGGAGGGGAACTAGGTCAATGACTTCATCCCAGATGAGGAGACCTCGGTGTCATATTTCTCAGTAGAAATGATTGGCATTAGTAGAACAGATTGGAAGGGGTGCACTCATGGCGAAGTGTGACATTAAGTGAGCCTTCTGTCTGTTGCCAGTTCATCCAGAGGATTTGCAGTTATTAGGCATACAGTTTTAGGGCCAATGGTTTGTGGCCAAGGCGTTACCCATGGGCTGTACAATATCTAGTGCACTGTTTGAGGGGTTTAGATCCTTCTAACAGTGGGTTTTTACATCACAATTGGGGGAGAGGACGGCAAAACACTATCTGGATGACCTCTTTTATGTGGGGATGCCCAGTTCGGTGGACTGACAGTGCCAGTTGACAAGTTTTAAAGAGCCCACAAGCGACATTTGGGCACCACTGGCTCCGGAAAAAAATATGGGGCCAGCAACAGTGCTTTTGTTCCTGGGTATTGAACTGGATTCTATATTTATGGAAGTGTGCCTCCTGGTGTACAAGAAGATGCAAATGGAACTTTTATTGGGTGCAATGCTGGACAAGCCAAAGGTGATGAACAAAGAGCTGAAAGTCTTGCTGGGACATTTCGATTTTGCATGTAGCTTAGTGAGGACGGGTACGACTTTCTGTTGGTGCCTGGGCATGTCTAAATTGGCAGGGTATGCCCAGACATGGGTCCCTTGCTCAGATTTCTACTGGATTCAAGCTAGCCTGACTGATGAGGGGTGTTACCCTGAAACCGGTCTCAAAATGCTTGTTTCTGTCCAGGGAACACCTGGTTTGGCAGTTTGGGCTGGACTGTTCCCAATAGGAACAGTGTTAAGACTGATTTGCATATGGCTAGGTCTGAACTGGGGTGGCGAAGTGAGCTAAAGAACAATGATGGATTCAATCCAGATCTGTGACTCAGGATGAGTGTCTTAAAAGTTTTAGCGCTCCATCCATCATCTCCTTGTGTTTGCTTTGTTCACCCTAAGTTGGCAGGGTATGGCCAGACGTGGGTCCCTTGCTCACTTTGCCACTGGGTTCAAGCTAGCCTGGCTGAGGTGGGGTGTTACCCCGAAACCGGTCACAGGATGCTTGATTCCGGTCTAGGGAAGACCTGGTTTGGCAGTTCGGGCTGGATTGTTCCAATGAGGAACAGGGTCAATACTGATTTGCATATGGCTAGGTCTGAACTGGGGTGGTGACGTGAGCTAAAGAGCAATGATGGCTACAACCCAGATCTGTGACTTGGGGTGAGTGTCTGAAAGGTTTCAGTGCTCCGTCCATCATCTCCTTGTGTTTGCTCTCTTCACCCTAAGTTGGCAGTGTATACCCAGACACAGGTCCCTTGTTCACTTTGCCACTGGATTCAAGCTAGCCTGGCTGATGAGGGGTATTACCCCAAAACCAGTCCCAGGAGGCTTGTTTCCAGTCCATGGAAGACCTGATTTGGCAGTTCAGGCTGGACTGTTCCCATGAGGAAGAGGGTCAAGACTGATTTGCATATGGCTGGATCTGAACTGGGGTGGCAAATTGAGCTAAAGAACGATGATGAATTCAACCCAGATTTGTGACTTGGGGTGAGTATCTGAAAAGTTTCAACTCTCTGTCCATCATCTCCTTGTGTTTGCTTTGGCAGGGCTGTCCTTGCCTCAGCAGCAAAAGCATTTATATACGGGTACAAGGGAGGACATGTGCATGTGCTGCAGGTTCCTGGATGATTTTAAAGGAATTCCAATGGTTAGTCCACAGGCATGTGAGTGGGATGTGCAGATATACTTGGATGTGTCTGGAGAGATTGGGTTTGGGCTTTATGGCAGGGCAGGTGGTGCACAGAAGAATGGCCGACAGCATGGAAGAAGGGGTCTAAGAGTGTTGCTTTTCTTGAATTATTCTCATTAGTTGTGGCAGTGACATTGTGGGGACAAGAACTTGTGCACAGAAACGTCTTAATCAGAGTGGATAATATGTCAGTCGTACACGTGGTAAACAGGCAATCAGCTTTTGTTTGTCATCCGAAGAGCATTGGAAAGCATAGGGGAAAACCCAAAGAAATTCGGGACACACTCGTTTAGGATTGGTGTGGCCACAGAAGCAGCCCAGCGGAGGCTGAGGCAGGGAAAGGATTATGGTATTGGGGCGTTGGTCATCAGGCTGCTTCTGGCAATACGTGTGCGGGGAACAGGAAGGGAGTTTGTGATGAGATCAACTCCGTATCTCACACTTGTGTTCTTTTCAGGTGCAGTCGCAGGGCCAGAAGCAATTGGTTTGTCAATATGGATCGTGGGACACTTATTAATTAAATGAGTCCAACAGCATGAACTCCGAAAGGTTGAGGCAGTAACATTGGACTGGATGAGCAGCTTTTTACTGTAAAATGGCATGGAAAAGGTGGTATGAGATGGCGAGAACGTTTGCAGTGCTTGAATCAGCAACTGAGGAGGAACGGACATTCTGTTATTGCATTTAGGTGAAAATGATTTACTGGTATTTAAAGGCCTTGCCCTGTTGAAAGAGAGGAAGAGGGACATGCCGAAGATTAGGAGGCAGTGTTGAGGGACATTTGTCATATGGACGGAATTGACAAGGCTGGGCATAAGATTAACAGGGAAACAAGGGTCTTATGTCGGGAAGAGAGGTTTGGCAGGGTAGAACTTCCTGAGCTGCGGTTCAAGGCAAATAGTTCTTCAGAGGGAAGGAGTGCATCTATCAGAGTACGGTTTACAGTTGTATTTGATTAAGATAAAAGAGGCACTAGATAAGGTTCTGTCAAGGACTGGAGATAGGTGAGGTCCCTAAAGAGGGGGTCAAAAAAGGGGATGGAGGAAGGGTGGGTCCCTTTTCTGAGTGGCGTGTGAAGTTCAGTTACCATGGTTATATATTAAAGCGATGGTTGTGAACATAGGGGAAGCAGGACAATGGGGGTGGTAATCAAGTTAAACCTGAAAGAAGGAAATGAAAAGTTAAGAGTTAGGATACTTAGATAGTTAGATGATAATAGATGTAGGAAAAATGTTTATCATTGTAAAGGTTGACAGTTCAATGCCAGGGTAGAAGGTACAGTTGCAAAATAAGGATGTTAAAGGAGTCGGAAAATGTAGGGGTGGGGGTAGGGCAAATTAAGTGAAGTAATGTATAGTGAGGTCTAGTTTTGTGAAGGCCTACAGTGAAATTAATGTGATGTGCACCTGTCTTCAATAAAGCGGCCTCTTTCACAAAAGAAGCAAGTATGTAGTCTGTGCTGCTCTTTATGGCCCAAAGACCTGTTTTTTATGCCAGTGCACCAAGCAGAGCAGCTCTACTGTTTCGAGCACTACCAGTGTCTCTCCCGGTGTCAGTTGCATCAGCTTTGGCTTCTCAGGTTTGCTCACTAGTGCAATCACTGGATAAAGGTGGAGCAATTCAAAGTCGCTACAGTGGCAGTTCTGTGAAATTACTGAAGGGATCCCCAATGTTATATTGAAAGTAAATATAGAATACTCCACTCATCAATCAGATGAAAATGTTTTGACACCACCAACAATACTTCATAGTACATAGAAAGCTTAATTAAGGGGAGAGGTGCCTATAAGAATGTTAACTGAGAGATTTGAGCGCATGTGTGCTACAGGATCAGCCAAAGCACACAAATAATAATTTATGCGCAAGACTGTTTGATGTAGTGAGCCCAAGGCTGAAGACAGGCCAGAATCATGATGTATATGACAGGTGTTTCTTACTACACAACCACATGGTGCAAGATGCATTAAGCTCAGAAGGATGAAAAGCGGAATAATTCTTTCATCCCCGTCTGCGAAAAGCTGAACTGCAGTAAGCCCACAGAAAGGGTTGCTAGCAGCTGATGTCTAAGGTAAGTAGTAGGGCAGCGGGGGAGAATGAAAAATAATGGAAAAGGGTACTTACCCACCGGCCACTGCCTTCCCTCAGTGATCTGCTCCAGTCCTGTCCTGCCAGTCCATGGGCCACCGGCCTACCCTAAACCCTAAAACACTACTCTACACTACACAAACACCACATCACTACCCCAAACCCTAAAACACTTCCCCCAGCACGCCCCTGCCCCTACCCCCTTTCCGTTCCCTACACTGCAACACTACCCTGCACGACCCACCAACACTAGCCTAAACCCTAAAACACTACCCTACACTACACAAACACCACATCACTACCCTAAACCCTAAAAGACTACCCCCAGCACAACCCTGCCCCTACCCCCAGTCCGGTCCCGACACTGAAAATCTACCCTGCACGACCCCCGACACTACCCTAAACCCTAAAACACTACCCTACACTACACTAACACCACAACACTACCCTAAACCCTAACACATTACCCCCAGCACGACCCTGCCCCTACCCCAAGTCCTGTCCCTACTCCCAAACACTACCCTTCACGACCCCCAACACCTCTCCTGACGTCCTCTTCGTAGGTGATGAACCCTATGCGGGACATGTGCGAGCGGGGCCATGTAAATGTTCAACAGTGTCGGGCTGAAGGAGGATCCCAGGGGTACGCCGCAGATGATCTCGGAGTACCCTAACCCCTAAACACTACCCTACACTACACTAACACCACAACACTACCCTAAACCCTAAAACACTTACCCCAGCACAACCCTGCCCCTACCCCCTGGTTGTTCCCTACAATGAAACACTACCCTGCACGACACACCGACACTAGCCTAAACCCTAAAACACTACTCTACACTACACAAACACCACATCACTACCCTAAACCCTAAAAGACTACCCCCAGCACGACCCTGCCCCTACCCCCAGTCCATTCCCTACCCTGAAACACTACCCTGCACGACCCCCCGACACTACCCTAAACCCTAAAACACTATCCTACACTACACAAACACCACATCACTACCCTAAACCCTAAAACACTTACCCCAGCACAACCCTGCCCCTACCCCCTGGTTGTTCCCTACAATGAAACACTATCCTGCACGACCCACCAACACTAGCCTAAACCCTAAAACACTACTCTACACTACACAAACACCACATCACTACCCTAAACCCTGAAAGGCTACCCCCAGCACGACCCTGCCCCTACCCCCAGTCTGGTCCCGACAGTGAAACACTACCCTGCACGACCCCCGACACTACCCTAAACCCTAAAATACTACCCTACACTACACTAACACCACAACACTACTCTAAACTCTAACACACTACCCCAGCACGATCCTGCCCCTACCCCCAGTCCTGTCCCTACTCCCAAACACTACCCTTCACGACCCCCAACACTACCCTAAACCCAAATACACTACTCTACACTACACAAACACAACTACACTACCCTAAAACCTAAAACAACTACCCCCTGCACGACCCTCCCCCTAGGACAACTCCCCTGGCTTACCTCTCCTGATGTCCTCCTCGTAGGTGATGAACGCTATGCGGGTCTGTCACAAAATATACGAATTGGTGTAACTAAGTGCAACGAAGCAGCTACACAGAGGCATATGCAAAGCAGTTGAAACATAGTACCCCCAGGGGCACCCCGCTGTCCCCCCTCCCCCATAATAGGTTACCCAAATGACACACACAAGGCAGTTGGTGTTGGGTAACAATGCTGCAGGTTTATTACATAATTCCAGAATATGTAATGGGTGGGTTATCTTACGGGCGATCCAAGGGCAGGCAACCAACTGGGTCGCCTGCCCGCCTGATGAGCCGGGCAGCGTGGGAGCGATGCCCGCCGTTGCTGCCCTCCAGGTGATTCTTTCTACGATCACGTGCCGTTGGTAATTCTACTCACGCCACCCCTCTCGGGGCGGAGCGTCGTATAACAAGCCCCCGGTTGTTCAGGCCCACAACCGCCCGCAGGACTAGCGGGGCGCTGACACGGCTTCCGGGACCTCCCTTGAGGCTCCTCGGTTTTGGCTCAGGCACCCCCTATGGTGCCGCGCAGAGGTACCCTTTGTACCGGCCTGCTTCCAGATCGCCCTGTAACTCCGCCTGCAACGAAAAAGAAAACATTACAACGCTCAGAAACGCCCCCCCACCCAACGCCTACGCCGGGTAAGCGGTAGGGAGGGAAATGGCGAGGTGGGCGACAAAGAGGTCGCCAGGAGGGTGGGGGAAGGCTAAATAGCCTCCCCCTCACACCAGGGCCAGGAAGTGATACGCATTGCGCGTCATTTCCGGCCAGCCCGAGGAAGAGGGCTCCGGTCTGCGTCCCTGCCCCCACCCCTCCAGTGGGAGGGGGTGTGGAGGGGTGACCGGTGCCCCGGGGGCACTAAGGCGCCGACCGCCGATTGGCCCCCTGCGGGGGCCGCGGTCAGCTGCATAGTACCCCCAGGGGCACCCCACTGTCCCCCCTCCCCCATAATAGGTTACCCAAATGACACACACAAGGCAGTTGGTGTTGGGTAACAATGCTGCAGGTTTATTACATAATTCCAGAATATGTAATGGGTGGGTTATCTTACGGGCGATCCAAGGGCAGGCAACCAACTGGGTCGCCTGCCCGCCTGATGAGCCGGGCAGCGCGGGAGTGATGCCCGCTGTTGCTGCCCTCCAGGTGATTCTTTCTACGATCACGCGCCGTTGGTAATTCTACTCACGCCCCCCCTCTCGGAGCGGAGCGTCACATAGCAAGCCCCCGGTTGTTCAGGCCCACAACCACCCACAGGACTAGCGGGGCGCCGACACGGCTTCCGGGACCTCCCTTGAGGCTCCTCGGTTTTGGCTCAGGCACCCCCTATGGTGCCGTGCAGAGGTACCCTTTGTACCAGCCTGCTTCCAGATCGCCCTGTAACTCCGCCACAGCCCTGGAGGCGGCTCACCGTCGCAGCCAGGGCCCCCCACCAAACCGCTATAGTCTTACCTGCAACCTCTCCTATCTAGGGCTTCCTGCACGTGGATAATAATTATCTGCCCAGAGTCACAGCGTGACCCGTCCGAAGGTGTTGGAGTGCAGTACATGAGCCCCGTATTTACATACCTATTTGTGCAGGTCGATTAGTGATTAGCTCAAACCGTAATGCGCGCGAAATTATTAGAGCGCCGGACACAAGCACCGACCAAATAACCCATTCAGGTGCAGGGGGAGTCATAATGCCCGGAATCACCTAATGCGCGCGAATGTGGGCACGAGCAAATTCTTGTGAGTAATACATGCACTTGTATCATGTGTCTGCATTATAGGAAGCCAACCACTACATGTTGCATATTTATCTAGCGTGAACTCGACCGGAAGGTATTGGAGCAAAATCTTGTGAACAATGCCCGCACTTGTATCAAGTATCTGCCTTATAGGAAGCCAGCCCATACATGTTGCATATTTGTATAGCGCGAACTCGACGCCAAAGGTATTGCACCGCTTTACATGAGCACCGTATTTACGTTACACATACAGGCATGGGGAGCGGGAGAGATTCGTACCATAGAACACGAACCCCATGCCAGGTCACGCGAGCACCGCACCAGATTAACCCTTGAGGTGCGGGGGGAGGATTAGTAATACCAGTAATCGCGTGATGTGAACAGTGCATGTACTGGTATCATGTATCTGCCTTATAGGAAGCCTGCAATTACATGATGAATATTTATATAGCGCGAACTCGACCGGAAGGCATTGGAGCACTTTACATGAGCACCGTATTTACATTACATCTTCACGCAGGGGGTGCTTAAGACATTCGTACCATATTACCCGCTCCCCGAACCGGATCACGCGAGTACCGCACCAGATTATCCATTGAGGTGCGGGGGGGTTTATTAATGCCTGTAATCGCGTATGTGAACAATGCATGCACTTGTATCATTTATCTGCCTTATAGGATGCCAGCAATACATGTTGCATAATTATATAGCGCGAACGCGACCTTAAGGTGTTGGAGCGTTTTACATGAGCACCTTATTCACATTACACATTCAAGCACGGGGAGCTTACAAGATTCGTACCATACTACACGATCCCTGAGCCAGGTCCATTGCGCCTGCCGCACGCAGCCCACTGCATGCCCCCCCCCGCCCTCAATTGCAGCGTAGCCGACGGGGGGGGCGATAACCTTAACCAGGGAGCGCCACAGGTGTTGCACCGCCCGCGATCAGCGGGGACCCAGGCAGCTCCCAGCCTTGCAGTGCTGGTGTATTGGGGCCGTGAACCCACGCTAGTCTCCTACTGGCTCCCACGGCGCAGGATATGCAGCTTCTTAACCGGCCGCACCCCCCTTCATTTACTTTGCTCGCGAGGCTGACCGCCATTGCGAAGTATGCCCCGCGGACGAAAGGCCGACGGACACACGATCACTAAAATGTGTGCTCTGCCGGACGGTAATTGATCACCTTACACCGCACTATAGCTCACCGCGTGCGACCCGTGAGCAGGGGGTGACTTAAACCGTGCCCACGAGACCCCCGAAACCTAGGATGCGCAGGGGGGGGGGGTGAAAGGTACGCCAACGGAAAACAGAATCAATGTAAATTGAACCTGCGACCTTGCAAGCAAGCGTCCCAGGGCCGAGGACCCACGCACGCTCATGCCCGCTCCCACCGTGTGCCAGGTGCGCGGCTTTTTGGCCGGCCGCTCCCGTACCAACTAACGTGCGCGAGGTCCACCGCCATCAAGCAACACACCCCAGGACCTTAATGGAGCTTTCAAGAATCTGGGACTTAAACCGGTAACCTTGAGAGCAAAAGTCTCCAACCTTAACCGAATACGAACTATTCCCCCCTTACGGGTCTCAAGGCGCCGGGGGCTACTGTGGAAATGGAGGCCTTGTCCAAAGTCACATGGGGCTGAGGGTGTCACCGGGGGTCGAACTGTGAGCTTTGTGCTCCAGAGTCGGGTGCCAAGGCCGCCGCACCACACCGCTCCACATTAGGCCACAGTGACTGACAGCATCACGCTGCGGCGACGCTTGGGCAGGGGATAGTTTAATCGAGCCCACGAAAACCCCCCCCGATGCCCAGTTCAATGTGGCAGGGGTAGGATGAAGGGATGGCCCCAGCTGGCAAGAGTTCCATTCCCACAAGCAAAACCGGAAATAAAACACATATATCACAGGCAAATTAGGGAGAGCACGCCTAGGGTTCCCGCCTAGCTCCAACCCGTGAAGATACATAGTTCAAATCCTGCCCTTCCCTGTGACAAGCTAACAGAAGGGTTCTTATTGTGCATTTTTCTATAGCGCGAACGCAACCCGAAGGTATAGGTAATTTGCCCAGAATCACATCCTGTGGCGCGACCTCAAGACTCGAACCCTGGTCTTCTGCATCAGAAGCGGCAGCGCGGCCGACAGACCACATCCTCTCCCCTCATTGAGAACACATGTATATCAAAGGCAGGTTAGGGAGAGCGCACCTACTGTTCACGCCTAGCACCAAACCCGTGAAGACGCATGCGGCCGATGCATGGTCAGGAGGTGGACTACAAGGCATTGAAGCGCTTTAACTATTACAGTGTTTATATTACACATCCCCGCATTCGGTGGCAGCGCATCCATTGCAGCTCGCCGCCCGCATTCTCGCCCATTGGCGGCACCGCAGTCGACGGGCCACATCCTCGAAGGCCCACTTGGACCCAACGGAGGGATTAAAGTGTTTCCGACCGGTCACGAACGGGGACCTTTCACGTGATAGGCGAACGTGATAACCACAACGCCCGTATTCGCGTAATGGGAACAATGCATGCACATGTATCATGTATCTGGCTTATAGGCAGCCAGCAGTTACAGCTTGCATATTTATATAGCACAAACTCCACCCGAAGGTATTGGCGCAAAATTCTTGTGAACAATGCAATCCCTGCATCAAGCATCTGCCTTCTAGGCAGCCAGCCACTACATTTTGCATATTTATATAGCGCGAAATCGACCCGAAGGTATTGGAGCGCTTTACGTGAGCACCGTATTTAAATCACACCTCCCGGCACGGGGAGCTTAGTACAATATCTCATGCTCGAATGTCCCCGATCTTGAGCACCGTATTTACATTACACATCCAGGCACGGGGGGCTTAAGTACAATATTAACATGCTCGAATGCCCCAGATCACGCGAGCTCCGCACCCGCGAATGCGGATGCGACCTCACGGGCCAAAACCTGATTTCTCCAAACCGCGTCCCGCTCGCAGGTTAAACCGCCAACAACTTGGCCCCGCTCCCCTCATCACCCCCACGACAACGCACTCGCTGCCCATGAGCACGCAGCCCAATGCATGCCCCCCCCGCCCGTACTGCATCGCAGCCACCGGAAGGGGGCGGCGACTGATCTCGGGAGCGCCACGGGTTTGCACCATCCGCGATCCGCGGGGACCCAGGCAGCTCCCAACATTGTAGTGCTGGTGGGGGGGTGGGGGTGGGGAAGGGGCTGAGGACCCACGCACGCGCATAACGGCTCCCACCGCACAACTTTTTGCTCAGCTCTAGAGGCTAATCTTATTCTATTCAATGTGTGGATCACAGGGGCTGTCGCTTCAGTCTCGGCGGCTGGCCAACCTAGGCTGAGAAGAGAGTCCCCTTCTAAACCCTGGTTTACCCCTTTGTTACGGGGTCTTAAACACAACTGCAAAGTTGCAGAAAGGGCCTGGCGCTCCCGTGGCTATCTGCTCCACGACAAAGTGCTCCTTAGGTCTGAGCAAAAAATCTATTATAGAGCAATTGGGGAGGCCAAGGGCCTGTACTTCGCTACGCGCATTGAACGAGCCAATAACAACGCCAAGGAGATCTTTGCCATAGTGCAGTCTTTCCTTGCCCCGAGTGCTCAGGTAGCTGTAGCCCCTACATCGGACACCTGGTGCAACACCCTGGCTTCTTTTTTCAAAGACAAGATCATCAGTATCCAGGAGACATTTCGGCCTCTGATGAAGTCGCCCAGCACTGAGCTGGTTTCCTCCCTGCCCAAGATCCCCCCACCCTCCCGCTTCTCTGATTTTTGCCCTATTGAGTTAGTCGACTCTCTTAAAATCCTTAAAGCCCTCAAGTCTGGCTCCCCGCACGATCCATGTGCCGCCCGATTACTTTCCGATCTGGCAGACACCATCAACCCCGAGGTCAACTATTTGGTCAACCAATCGCTTAGGGAAGCTCTTGTTCCCTCGGCATGGAAACATGCTCTAATTCTGCCACTTCTTAAAAAGCCCTCCCTGGATCCTCTGCTCCCAGAGAGCTATCGTCCTATTTCACTCCTGCCTAGTTTGGCCAAAGTGTGTGAGAAGGCTGTCACATTTCAACTGACCAACTATGTTGAGGTGGCTGGCGTGCTTCATTCTGCACAGTCTGGATTCCGGGCCTCCTACAGTACCGAATCCGCTCTGTTGGAGGTCTCGGAGTCAATTCGCGAGTGTCTGGACGCCGGCGGGAGAGCGGCACTTATATTGCTGGATCTCTCGGCGGCGTTCGACACGGTGCCCCACGCCAAGCTCCTCGACCGCCTCTTGGACATTGGAGTGTCTGGGAATGTGTTGCTCTGGATCAGGTCTTTTTTGGAGGGTAGGTTTCAGCAGGTCTGGCTCCCTCCGTGCGCTTCGGCTCCCCTGAATGTCACCACGGGGGTACCACAAGGGTCGTCACTTAGCCCTCTGCTTTTCAATATCTATGTGACTCCACTGGTTTTCCTGGCGGAGTCCCTGGGGGCTAAAGTGATGGCCTACGCCGACGATACCCAACTGCTGTTTACCTGGAGCAAAGCAGATGACTCGGTGGTTAAACCTCATCAGTGTCTGTCCTCGGTATTTCAGTGGTTGGCTAATGCACAGCTAAAATGCAACGAGGCTAAGTCAGAAGTTCTGCTGTTCGGCTATTTTCCCTCTGAGTTTAGAACAAGACTTTGGCCCTTGGGCTTTCCATGCCCCCCAGCGATCACTGGAGCCGTTAAAAACCTCGGTGTTTGGTTTGATGATAACCTGAACTTTGCCTCTCATATAAAAAAACTTACCGGCACATGCTTTGGGCTTTTGCGGAGTCTTAGGAAGTTTCTCCCCTTGCTCCCGGTCATGGCTAGAGAAACGGTGGTGCGCGCTTTGCTCTTATCCCATTTAGACTATGCCAATGCCCTCTTGGTAGGGAGCCCTGGTTACCTTGTATCGAAATTACAGGTGGTCCAGAATTCAGCAGCTAGACTTCTGGGCAGACTGTCCTCCCGGCAAAGTGCCCGGGACCAACTGCGGGCTCTTCACTGGCTCCCCGTTCAGTCTCGTCTTAAATTTAAAATGCTGTCAATTGTTCAAAAAGCCCTTTATGGTCTTGGCCCCAAATATCTTCAGGTCAGATTCTCCTTTTACATCCCTAGGAGACAGCTGAGGTCTTCCTCATTGCTGCTTATGCAGACCCCCAAATTTGAGCAGGCCCGCTTGGGGGGCAACTCCTTCGCCCGTAGAGCCTGCCTTGCCTGGAACGCTCTTCCCCTGTCTTTGAGGGCCATTCGTGATCCTCTCCTGTTCAGGAAATCCCTGAAGACCCTGCTGTTCTGATGAGTTTCGTGGGATGGTTGCCTTTTTCTGTTGTTAGCGCCGGGACACTCCCGAGTATCTGTGCGCTCAATAAATTTAAATAACATAACATAACATAACTGTTGGGATCGCTCCGTGGCAGACACAGCTGGGATTCTAGGCGCTTACTGATGCTGTGAATTATACACGGGTCTGATGCTTGTGTTTTCCAGGTTTGAAATAGCGGGAACTCGATCCGAACGCATTGAAGCGCTTTGCATGAGCGCCAGTTGCATAGCACAAGGACCCATTCATGTTTTGTTCTTTTTCGTAGGCACGGGAAGATTAAGTGATTTGCCCAGAATCAGAGGATGTTGAGAGGATGCAGAGACTCGAAGCTACAAAGTCGGACACTCTGTCCCTTACGCTCCCGTCAGAGGGACTCTGACATGTACCGTACACATGAAACCTGCCCGGCATATCTCACCTCCCAACCCCTGACGGTTTATACAAATTACACGTTTTATAGTGGCACAGAGTGCCACTGCACTGTGCGCCACTATACTCTACACTGCAACACTCTACTGCCCTTTCAACGAACATCGGTGCCCCTATTCGGTAGCGTTGCCAGCAGACTCTATTCAATCGCCACACTCGCCCTAATCTTGCGCCCCCTCTGCCCCTGGCCATCCGAGCCACAGGGCCCCGTCGACCTGGTACTGCCCAGGGCCGGGGCGGAGTGGGACAGCAAGCCTCACCGTAGGTGCTGAGCGACGAGATGACGACCAATGTACGAGACGGGAATCACTACCGATGTTGCCAAGGCGAGGTGGGCGACAGTTCTAGACAAATACATGCGATGCCCAGGGGGGGTGGGGGGTGGGTGGGTTGCGACGCGCGAGACATGAATCGATACCTTAAGAGCACGACTATCAGACGTGTAATCCCGGTAGAGCGACTCTAGCAACCTCATGCAGCAGCCGTTGCCGGGGTGATGCCCCACGCTAGGCGAACGTCCCATCCCCTCATTCCGAAAAGCCCTGCGGCCTAGTAGCGCTCACAATCGCGCCTTTCCCGCACGCCGGCAGGGCTCTTCCTTCCCGCCACGAAACTGGCCTATTACGATAGTCGCAGCGTCCTTCCGAGGCGCAGGACCCCCCCCCACCCGTGGCCATCCGAGCCACAGGGCCCCGTCAACCTGGTACTGCCCAGGGACAGGGCCAGGGCGGGGGTGTTGCAAGACTCACCGTAGCTCGTTGCTATTGAAAATCGCACGACGACGGAGAGGCCGGGATCGCAGCGCGGGGCAAGGACGACAACCGTTGGTGTCCGAGGCTGCGACCGGTCAAATGGCGAGGTGGGCGACAAAGAGGTCGCCAGGAGGGTGGGGGAAGGCTAAATAGCCTCCCCCTCACACCAGGGCCAGGAAGTGACACGCATTGCGCGTCATTTCAGGCCAGCCCGAGGAGGGGGGCTCCGGTCTGCGTCCCCGCCCCCCCCCAGTGGGAGGGGGTGTGGAGGAGTGACCGGTGCCCCGAGGGCACTAAGGCGCCGACCGCCGATTGGCCCCCTGCGGGGGCCGCGGTCAGCAGCAAATACGCAAATATAAACTCATCCGGGTCACGTCGCTTCCTGGTTTGAGCTCTGCCTGAAGTCGTGTCCCGCTGAAAGAACCCTGCAACCAGCGATGAGTGACTGCAGTACCTTGTTTGTTTAGCCATTACAACTTGCGTATTAAAGGCTACGCATTGTTACATCACATGCTTTGTAACCCTTGCGAAGCAATGGTATGCGGAATAAAGCCTCCGTAGTAATGGGTGATTACCCGTGCAACATAGCCTGAGTTGGAGAGATCTAAGTGGATATGTTGGGCTGGCCCTCGTAAGACAGCCGGCGAAACTGACATGCAGACTTAGAGTGCCCATCACTCCTCCACCCTGCTGCAGCTGCTGCCGTGGAATCCCCACCCTACATAGACTCAGCTCAGCTGACACACTGCAGGCTGAAAAATAAAATGTTCAAATAGTTTTGTTACCATTATGTTTTTCATGATTGACTAGGCTGGGCTGGGCTTCGGGCAGTGTGGCGATGCTCCTCCTCTCTAATGGGGGAGCCACCAGTAGTTGATAGTAAGTTATGGCATGCGCATCTGCTGAGTCCAGGCTCACCTAAGTGACAGGGTGCAGGAGGTGTGCATACTGACTCCTGTAATCGACCAACAACTCGACCTCCATCTCTTGAGGGGGATGGGGTTTCATGCATCTTGATGGTTGATGGATCTGCCGTCAGCTTCACAACACCGTCCTATAAGCCAAAGTCCCTTCAAGGCTGCTTTTAAAAGGGAGGTGCATGAGTTCACAGTACCTCAAAGTACTGACAGCAAACATAGCTCATTGATACAGGGCACACCAGCAGATGAAACCCAGCATCCAGCACACAGAATAGTTCAGAAAAAACATCTCTCGTAGTGAAACATATGTATAGTTGTCCGCATGGCAACCCCGCCTGATTCTGTATGACACGACTGCCATTTTTTAATTTAGCATTCCAATGGTGACGGCTTATCTTGGAGTGGTAAATAATAAAAAAAGATATAAAATGTGTGCAAAAGAGAGTTTTAAGAAAGGAGTGGCCCAGCAGCAAATTGGAGAAGTCGGGCCAAAATCTGATGGGGAGGGGTGGGGAATCCACAGAGGTACAGGTGTAAGAGGTGCAGGGAGCAATGCGGTGAGGTGTGAGTGAAGAATCAAGGGAACGTGGAAGAGCTTTGGGGTGGAGGAGAGTAGTTTAAAAATAATTAAAAAGGCATACTTATAGGGGCGGAGGAGAAAGTGACAAGCAAGGTTGTGGGGGAGCACAACACAGAGCATGGTGAGGTTAATCTGAGTGATAGAACAAGAAAACACATGCACTCTCATGGAATGCTAAAAGCAGAAGGAAAACATAGTTTTCTGAATGTGAGCAGTGGTAGGATACAAGGCATCTAAATAAAAAGATGGTAAAGAAGCTATGCTCCAGGAGAAGGAAAAACAAAAGAAGAGGAAAAAAAGCTCTTTAATAAGAAGCAAACAAATAAGGGTTACTGAAAAGCCAATGGTAAACAATGAGCGAACTCAAACTCACTGTAGGCATTGGTATTGTCCCAAACAGGTGTTTGACAACAGACAGCTACAAGCTATATGTAGGCGAGACCTAAAAATGAGACCCATCAAGTCAGCATTGGAAGAATACACCTCATCTAATAAGAATGCTTCAAGACTGAATGCTCCGGGGTGGGACCAACTTAATAATATCTAGGAAAGTAATTGAATCAAAACCAGACCTGTGACCAGGGCTGTCCTTAAGTATGGGCGAACTTGGCCCAAGCCCGGGTTGTCAATATTCGGAAGGGCGCAGCTGGTTGCTGCCTGGCTATATATTATGCAAACAGCAGCTCCTTCATCCCACTTGGTCTCAATCGGGTCCTGGTAAAGACTTTGCAATCAGTCCTTAATGCACCTTAGCATAATTGTTAGCACCCTATCAACCCCCTGCCCTCCTCCCATCTTCCTCACGCCTCCTGCAGTCACACCTTAAAGACCCCCGCCCTCACAACAAACACCAAATGTTCTTTCCACCCTTGGAGCTGTCCCGATCACTCCACTTTAGGACCGGCCCTGCCTATGACAGGCAATGAAGCAATCCAGTCGTAGCTTGGGGCTGACTCAAAACTCACTGTGAGTGTAGGATATAAATTGGAAATAATAGGTCTCCCAACAGACAGATAAAACTGTCTATAAACTGAGACTTAGAACAAGAGATTGCAAAACAAGGGCAACTTCACAGCATTTTATTAAGAAGCATAGGTGCTTTAAGTAGACAAATCAATGATGTTGAATGCAGCAATTGCTAATGCCAATTGTGGATCCTGTAAAGCTAAATAACTACTGTTACTATTAAGATTAAGGTTATTTTTTCAAAATTAATGATCGAGAAAAAACGCAATACAGAACAATATCAAGGCCATCTTTCATTTGTATCATTTTGTTTCCTCCCTCCCCTGGCATCAATTTAATTTCCTCAACAGAATCTAGCAGTTCATAATTAAATGAAAGATCACTATCTTCTAAAATAAATGTTGCCTAATGAAGCTGTTTCTGTCTGTAAATCACTGCCTCGCCTGCAGCAACTGGTGTCTGCTAAAACACATCAAATCACTCTGATTAAACGGGAACGCGCTATGGGTGTTGATACATCCGCCTTTATAGAAAATGTAAATGCCAGTCATGCGGACGAGGTTTGGTATGGGGTTTTCTGCAGAACTCCTTGTAGAGGAACTAGGATTTGACCAGATGGCTCTAACTGTGGTTTCCACGTGTTATTGTGGAAGTATGTGGGTGTCGGCAGACTGTATCTTTACAAAGTGCACAGCTATAGCTACGACAAATCGAAGCCACTGATGCTGGTGCCATTTGTAGACAAATATTAATATGTTTAATTCTGGGAAGGTGTTAGCTTTTCCTTTCGGATTCCAACATGCAGGGAAGTCAGAAATTCAAACCACAAATACAAAGTGATACAGCAAAAAATGTGAACCAGGAAAACGTCAAAGATTCGTATCACAAATATATTTTATGGACGGGTCTCTTTACACCGTGATAAAGTGGTGCACCTCGTATGAGTAACAGTGTAATATCAGTAAGTATATACACAAACGTATGCGTGCACTACCCCTGTGTGGAGCGCTGAAGTTCTTTCTAGTGGTCAGCGCGCTGCACCTTTTAGAGTGTGTGGCTGGAAGCCTCGCGCCCGTGCTGTATATACAATCCAGACAGATTGTTTGATACAGTCTTGCTTTCCATCAGACTCTATTGCCCTGTTATAATATTAGTGTCACACTGGTTTGTGATTTTCCTTCTAGTGCAAAATTTGGAAGTATGGATGTGTTTGAAATATATATGTAGACGTAATGTCTTAATGAAACTTTAGATCTGAATGTAGATTTGTCTTCTCAAAAGATGTCACAGGTGATGCAGTTTGGTCATTTCTTGCTGTCAGCTGCTAACAGTAAATACTGTATATGGCTGTATTTCATAGATACATATTTCCCTATACATTTGCAAATGTACAAACTAAAAAGCCATAGCCTTCTTTCAAATCAAGAAAGAGTGAATCTAGCTTTCACTTTTAATTTACCTAGAACGAAACAGTTATGTTGCTTGTCTGTGTGCTTTCAGCCCACTCCTCCATGTCGCTCTCTCATCCGTTTCTTCTTCTCACTCCCACACTCTGTATTGCTTACCCCACCCGCGCACTCGCCCTTTGCTTCTCCTCCTCATTGCCACCTTCTGTGTTGTTTCCTGCCAACCGCGCTCTCCTTCTCTCTCGCCTGTTGCTTCGCCTCCCTTCCCTTCCTCCACCCTGCATGCTGCTTTCGCCATCCACACCTTCTGTGTTTCTTCCAACCACCCTACATTTCATGTTGCTCTCGACTCTCACCTCCCTTCAAGTTGTTCCCCACGCCCACGATTAAAATACTCACCTTTGCGCTTCTTCTTTTTGTTATTTTTACCAATCCAGCTCGCTTTTAAGGTTTATTTTTAAAAGTGCCATTGTATTGTATTGTATTGTACTGTTTTAGGAATACTAATTTTAGTAGCGTAACGGTGTAATTGGGGCACGCTCACCTTACTGGGGTTTGAACGCTGCTTCTCCTGTTCCCGCGCTGCGGGCCCCCCTGCCCCGTCTCAGCCGACCGGGAGCTGCCGGGGACTCGAGCGAGGGCCGCCATCTTTGGTGAGGAGGAGGCGAGCGGCACAGTGCTCGGCCACTCCCACCTCTACGGATATAAATGAATCACCCTCACAGGAAGCGCAGCGGAAGAGCGCAGCGGGCGCGTCGACGGCGCGTCGAAGACGTGCCAAAGACAAGCCCGTCTGCGCCCATCCGCGCCGGTACGGGTCTAGGGGCTATAAGCTCGGTCTCACAAACCAGTGACAGTTCAGACATACCGCGACTGATTTATACGAAAGACAAGCTAATGTCACTTAACACTAAACCCCTACAGGGCCATCTTCAATGTGCTAAAGTGGAGCCCATTAACATCATGGGCCCACTCAGCTGCCAGATATGTAGATGGGATAACAAACCTAAAGATGACCGACTCCAAGAAATCCTTCCAACCACGACATATCCTGTATCTACTTGAATACACGATCTCTCCCCAAACACTCTATTGAACTTTGGGACACTTTATATCAAATGCAACCGCACTTAGTGTTCCTCACGGAGACTTGGCTTGACACCCACAGCACTCCCGACATCGCAATGGCGCTCCCCATAGGCTATAAAATCCTAAACCTCAACAGACCCAAAAAGAAGGGTGGAGGGGTAGCCTTGCTATTTAAAGAAAAGTTCACTTGCACCCAAGAAGTGCCCACACAGGACAGCAATCACGAAGTAATGATTTATTCAGTCTTTTTAGGCACTCATCTACTGTTGGGAGGAGCCATTATCTATAACCCTCCTGGAAGTACAGTAGAATTTAGCACGCAGCTTCTCTCTCAGATACTACCTGCTTGCCTAAAACATAAAAACATCCTAGTATTAGGAGACTTCAATGTACACTTTGAGTCACATACCAATTCACTCACTAAGCATCTTGCAGATAACATGGGAATCCTGCAACTAAAACAAACAGTCAACCAGGTTACTCACAGAGCAGGACACAGATTGGACTTGATATTTACGAATATTGAGACCACAACTATCAACAACATTGTGCCTCTTACATGGACTGATCATTTCAGGATAGATTTCAACATCAGCCTACCTATAAAAAATATGAGACCAATGATACAGACACCAGCACAGCTAGAAATTGGAAAAAATTCTCATTGGAGAAATTCCAACAGCACTTCCATTTCCACACTAATTGAGGCTCCGCAATAGAAGAAGAAATTTACGGTCTACATAAAAGTATAGGAGATGCACTTGAACACTGCTCAACGAACGTTACTAAAACTAAACCCAGACGTACAGTGTCGGAAAAATGGTATGGCCCAGATCTCAAAACTCTCAAAAGAAGATGCACTATGTTGGAACATAAATGGAGGTTAAGTAAAACCATGAAGGATAGATCCACTTATAAGAAGGAATTGAAAGCCTATAATGCAGCCATACGGAAAGCAAAAAAAGACTATTTCTCTCAGCAAATACTCGAACACAAACATTCCTCTAAACAACTTTTTAAAATTGTGAGAGAACTCTGTAATCCCCCTAGTCTCACAACAAACCTGGTACCTTCACAGGAAGGATGCAATAAAATCAGCAATTTCTTCTTCGATAAAATTGACAAAATCTACTCATCCTTCTCAAGTAACGACTTGGAATCGACAGAGTATCATATTGATGCAGAGCCTCGCTTATTGGCCAGCTGTTCTGCCTTTGGCCCTTTTTCAGAGGAAGACGTTGCCAAAGTCATGTCTGAGATTAAATCGGGCTCTCCACTGGACCCGTGCCCACACCACATATTCCTACAATGAATTCCTTTAATTGGTCCAATAGTGACGCAAGTTTTAAACCAGTCTCTAGACCATGCGGTATTTCCTACAATCTGGAAAACAGCGGTAGTGACTCCCTTATTAAAAAAAGCAGGTACGGACATAAACAATCCAGCTAACTACCGACCCATCTCGCTACTGCCATACCTCTCAAAAGTGTTGGAGAAACTGGTGAACAGGCAATTGTCAAACTTTTTGGAAACCAATAATCTGCTTGATGCCTCGCAGACGGGATTCAGGTCCAATAACAGCACTGAGACGACCCTTCTGGCAGTACTGGATGACATCAGAAACCAGGTTGATGCTGGTAAAACGGTGGCCCTGATATTATTAGACTTATCAGCGGCTTTTGATACCGTATCCCACAACCTCCTATTAAGAATGTTAGCTGCAAAAGGAATACAGGGAAAAGCCCTGACTTGGCTAAATTCTTTCCTATTCGACAGATCGCAATCTGTCCGACTAGGCAGCTATACTTCCACTCCTCGAAAGATCAAGTTTGGGGTACCACAGGGGGCATCATTAAGCCCAACGTTATTCAATGTTTATGTCTCCTCATTAGCCACCATTGGGAAGAAGTGGGGCGTTAACATCTGTTCATATGCAGATGATACGCAACTAATGATTGCATTAGATGGTGAAGAAGGCTCTAAAAACAGATTGCGCAATTGCCTTTCTGAACTATCTAGTTGGATGCACAAACATTGCCTGAAATTAAATGCCGATAAATCGGAGATTCTACTGTTCGTGGTTCCCAACAGCTCTGGGATGACACCTGGTGGCCAAAGAGCCTTGGCACACCCCCCAAACCAACTCTGATGGCAAAGAATCTGGGAGTCCACATCGACAATGTACTGTCAATGAAAGACCACGTAACAATCACTTGTGGTAAATGCTTCGCGATTCTGAAAATGCTACAAAGAGTATTTCCCTGGATTCCTCTGGAATGCAGAAAGATCCTAGTCCAGTCACTATTAATTAGCAGACTTGATTATGGGAATTCCCTGTTCGTCGGCATGGCAGATTACCTATTCTCAAAGCTTCAGATTGTTCAGAACGCGGCAGCAAAAGCCGTATGCAACAAAAAGAAATATGACTCCGCCGCAAGCTGCCTAAGAACTTTGCACTGCCTGCCTATGAGAGAAAGGGCCTCCTTCAAAATTCTCTGCATCACTCATAGAGTATTACACGATACCGGCCCGACCATCCTGAAAAATAGAGTTAACTTTTATGTACCTAACAGAAATCTTAGATCTCAACTCACCGCAAGAGCGGCAGCCACCCGTATAAAGAAGGTTAGGGCGGGTGGTCGTGCCTTTTCACACCTAGCTGCGAACCTGTGGAACAAACTACCAATCGACTCAAGACTGACTGACGATTACCTCATCTTCAGAAAGAAACTTAAAACCTTGTTGTTCCCTAACACTCACTTAAACGCTCGCTGTATATTGTTCAATCTTAGCGCCATGATATCCTTTGGGATGAATGTTAGCGCTTTAGAAATACCTTTACCATTACCATTACCATTACCAGTAGATACAAAAAAGAAACCACGTGTCATTTTGTAGGTGTGCTCATGCGTGGTGCGTGCACCTACAAAATGATATGGCTGCCACGTCATGGCGCATTTTTTTACGTTGTTTTCCTTAGCCATCAGGGATGCTGTGCAGCTTGGCTAGAATTCATTGGCAAAGCCAATAGGGCCCACAGGTGAGATCTATTAGCTTCGCTAATGGTGTAAAAGATGACTGATGCACTGTGACTGAGGTGACAGTTCAAGTGATGCGCGTCTTGAATGCAACCACCCAACAACCTAAATAACGTACACAAAGTGCAGAAAACATTTAAAGAAATGTGAGCGCTTCTTTTGCTTTTCATCCATGTTTATTTATTTTTTTTCCATATCACATAATACATATACGATATCAGCAAGTGTACGTACATAAATCCACGGGCAGCATTAGGAATAAAAAGCAGAATTAAACAAACAATACTTCAAATCCCGGTATCTAAGCTAAAGTAATACTCGACTTAACATTAACCCAGTTTGAATCATGTTTAGGGGTAGTTTGCAACATTGGAACACCTTAAAACTCATTTATCCATGCAGTTAATAATCCCCAAATCTTCCTTCCTTTTCGTTTATCCTGAATACCCTTATGTTTATATAGGGCCATTTCAAATTGATATACAAGCAGGAAGCGCCCTTTCCATTGCTGGAATGTCGGAGGAAGTCTATCCAGCCATGCAGCAGATATACACAATCTATACACAGTCATAGCTATAAAAATCAATTCCAGCCCAGGTCCTGAGTAGGTTTTGTCTACTCCCAATAGCATAAGCTGCGGGGACGGAGTGATGATGCTTTTTAATATCTCCCCTAAAAAGCCCACAATTTCTAGCTCTATTTGATTTAGACTGGGGCAGGAGTAGAATATATGAACCAGGTCTGCCCCTGGAGCATGACATCTGGGACAATTTGTCCCAGCCGTGCCGCCCCATTTTGCAATCTTTGCTGGGGTTATATATAAATCATTCACCGTTTTATAGTGTTGCGATTGCAAATTCGAGGCATACATCACTGTGCCCCCTAGCTCCAGTGATTCCAAAAACCCTGAGTCGACCATGTCAAGTTTCTCCTTCCATATCCCATCCTGTTTCTCAAGGTCGTCAGGGACCAGTTCCAATAAGTAGCCATATATCTGAGAGATGGAAGGGATAGCTTCTTTTACCATTACCTCCAATACCGGTATTTGATCAAAGCCAGTGGTCCCCCCTACTGTAAAAAAAAATAATAATCCCTGATCTGTAAATATTTAAAAAAATCTTGCGATGAGATATTAAATTTACTACAGACCAGTTCAAAAGGAGCAAACAAACTCTCTACCAAAACATCTCCCAGTCTGCTAACCCCGTTACACCCCCATCTTTTAAAGCAACTGTCTTGAAAAATACAAGGCAGTTGCTCATTTTGAATCAGAGGGGTATATTGACTATACCTACCCACCCCTGCTTTTTTCCTAACCAATACCCAATTCCTATAAGCTGCATACAGGGTCTTAAAGCGAGTTCGTTTGAAATAGCTTTGCTCAAAGAACATCATTAGACAACCCTGAGCAGATTTACCAAGCAATAGCTCATAGATGGAGGGTGACCTGATGCTGGAATCCTGTGCCGTTGTATGACAGCTAAACAATATCTGATAACACAGCAAGACTGCAGAGAGATAGTACAGCCTGAAGTTTGGTAATGCCCAGCTGCCCCTACCTCTAGGTAAACACATAAAAGTGTTCGCTCTTCTGGTCTTCCCGTATGCCCAAATAAAACTAGCTGTTATCCGATCAATTTTCTTAAACCATATATCATTAATTTCTAATGGGAGAGATCTAAACACGTATAATATTTTTGGAAGAAAGATCATTTTTATTAAATTGCATCTTCCCATTATCGACAGTCTCATATTATCCCATCTTTTAAAATCAAGCTTGGCTTTCTCCAAAATAGGGGACAGATTTTTATCAACTATCGTTTCTATCTTTGAAGTAATACGAATACCAAGATACGTAGCCTCATTTGTAATCCTAATATCAGATGCTAGCGTATGCCTGTTGATTAAAATTTTAATTTTAGTTTTGTTCAAAAGGAATCCTGACCCCTTTCCAAATACTTCAGCCAGTTCCTCCACAGCCCTTATAGCCCTATCTGGATCACTTGTAATTATGGCGATGTCGTCGGCATAGGCGAGGGTCTTGGTGTCCCACCCCTGTAATGTAACGGGCACAACCTCTTGTGAGACTGCCAACATTCTAATAAAAAGGGTCAATAAATAGCTCGAAGAGTAGGGGAGACATAGGGCAACCCTGTCTTGTACCCCTCTCTATTACAAAGGATTCAGTTTGTTGTCCCGTTATACTCAGATAGGCAGTAGGTCTTTTATATATTGCCTGGATTGCGTTGATAAAGTTTATCCCCAATCCAACACCCTCCATCACTTTCCAGAGAAAGGCCCATGACACACGGTCGAAGGCCTTTTCAGCATCCAAAAAACAGACCCTCATTGGTTTAGACAAAACTTCAGTTGCGTCGAGTATGGTTTTAACCCTTTGGATATGGTCTGTAGTTCCCTGTCCCGGGATAAACCCATGCTGTTTATCCAATACAAGCTGATGTATGACCCCAGCCAGTCGGGCAGCGAAGATCTTTGAGTACAGCTTTCCATCACTGTTTAGCAGTGTAATGGGTCTGTAGGAGCCAAGAGCAGTGGGATCTTTATCTTTCTTTAAGAATATAATTATATTGGCAACATCCCATGATCTGGGCGGTGAAATCTCCTTTCTGACTCCATTTACGAGGTTCAAGAGCTCCTGCTGAACTTCTGCAAAGAATATTTTATAAAACTCTAATAGTATAGAGTCTAACCCTGAAGCCTTACCCGAGGGCAGGGCAAACAAGGCCGATTGCAGCTCTTCTAATGAGATTTCTCCCCCTATCATCAACCTGTACTCATCTGTGAGTGTAGCAGAGCCCAGTGGGCCAACTGAGTGGTTGTCTGGTAATGCAGAGCCGGATATAAGCGGTTCTTTATACAGGTTAGCGTAAAACTCCTTGAAGGCCTCCCTAATGTCCCCAGGTTACGTGACTATATTTCCGCTCATGTTCTTAACTTTACTAATATTAAAATCCATGCTCTGCTGTTTGGCCTTGACTGCCAGATACCTCCCAATGCGCTCATTATATTCATAGCGATCCTGTTCGCTAGCAAGGAGTTTCCCAGCTGTTTTCTCTGCATGATGTTCGTTTAGGCGGGCCTTAGTGATGGCTATCTCATTTAAAACAGGAGCCGAATCTCTTCCATTTTGGACAGTGCCAATTAATCTAATTTCCAAGGTACTTAAAGTACGATATAGTTCTCCCCAGCGATCACGGGCCTTCTTCTGTTTAGCGATGCTAAAGCTCAAGGTTTCACCCCTTATGCCTGCTTTGAAGGAGTCCCAGACAAACCCTTCCACGGCGCTTCCCTTGTCAACTGCGCTGCGGCCTAGAATAGTTGAGGTGCCTTTCACTAAAATAGCCACCCCCCTGGTCCTGGTTTCTTGTGTTGTAGGACAGATAACCTTTAAACCTAGAGTGTTTAGCAAGGCCCTATCTTCTCTGGCAACATGAGTTTCTTGAAGGCAATACACGTCTGCTTTTAAATAACCAAACTCTTCATGTACCCTCCTTCTTTTAGCCTTATCATTCAGGCCGCAGATATTGATAGATGCTATACGCAACCTAGCCATATCTCAATGGGATAGTTTCAAACATGCGAGATAACCTCCAATTAGAGCATGAAGTCTTACTCCAGTGTAATACCACTAGGGCCACCCCTACTTCTAAAATACCTGCTGTCCATTCTCTCTCCCCTCTAATTTCATGTGCATCAGGACATTTCCTTCCCAAGGCCATAGAATGCTGCACCAATAATACTGTTACCACTACTTGCTGTATATCGTATAGCGTGCCATTGCTCAGTCTACCATTGCCCCTACCATTACCCCAACCCCAACCCTCCCTCCAGCCTACCACCGACGCCCCACCCCTCCCTCCCACCTCCCCCCCTCTACTGAAAGCAGTCAGACCAACTGGTCTGTGTGATGGAAAACCGTCTACCAACTCCATGGTGCTCCCCCCCTCTTAACATGTGTTGTCCCCTTTGCTCCTAAAAAAGCCACAATTCAAACAAAGACACAGATCATTGACCGAACATTTGCTATATGCAGGAAAAAGAGGATTGTCTAAATGTGCAAAGAATTTCAGTCCCCCCCCCCATATCCCAACCCGGCCTTGTCCTGGTCTTCAAGTATTGTTATCCCTCTTTGAGACCTGACCCAGATATTCTTTAGCCTCAATCTCTGACGTGAACAATTTTACTGAGCCACGCACTATTGTTTTCAGTCTGGCAGGAGCCAGTAGATATGCTTCATGGCCCGCATCCTGGAACGGCTTAATAGCCTGTCGCAGTCGCCACCTACGTTCAACTGTCGTGTTGCAGAAGTCCGGGTGCGTGAAGAATGATATACCTTGATATGTCCGTCGAGTGTCTGGGCGGGCTTTTTCAAATATTGCCTGTCGCAGCAGGAAATTCCCAAAGAAGACTAAGATGGCTCGTGTCTGCTTTGGATTCCTGTCCGCTGATGTTGTTTTTTTGCTAAACATTGGAAATCTATGGACTCTTTGCATTTCCTAGGCCCAGTTCCATCCGGCCAATTCAGGGAATGATATTTTCAAAAGCTCCAACATATATGCTCGTATGTCCTCGCCCTCCGCGCCTTCCTCTGTACCAACGAAACAAAGGTTGTTTCTACGTTGACGGTTTTCCATATCTTCCAGCTTCCATTGTACATCGCTTAGTTGGTGTTCATGCATCTTGGTTTGCTCTTTCACTTCCGTAACTGCATCTTCAAGAGCCGCCGTTCTATCCTTCCCGACTTTTCATACAGCCCCTTCTAGCTTTTTTTGTCGCCTGCCTGGCTTTTATACTATCCGCCTGTGTCTCAGCTCGGTGCTCTTTAATAGAATCTAATATTAAACTAAGTTCGGGACTAATAGGGGTGGCGTTAGTAGGTTGTGGGGTAGTCATCTTTGAGTCCATCAGCGGTACGATCACCTGGCGAAGTCCCAGCCATCCTTGTGTGGGAATAATCCCATTTTGAGCCGCTACCAGGAACTTTCTTTGTTCTTTGTTTTCGAGGCTCAATGCTGCCCTTGCGCATTTTCTGTTGTTTCGGGCGTTTAAATGCTGTTTCAGGTGCCTCCAGGGTGCTAGATTCCAATGTGACTGAGAGATTCCCACTAGACTCGCTGTTATATGAGTCAGAATCCGAGTCATCAGTCAGAGAGAAGAATTTATCAACCCCCTCCATGGTGGTGTCGGAGGATGCAGCTGCTGGAGCGCCGTGCAGCCTCTTCGCCTTTATCCACGCCACCCCCTGCCCCTACAGGTTCGATTACTTGTTCATGTGGCAAAGGGTCACTAGTAATGTTAATGTTAATGTTAATGTTAAAGTACTTATAAAGCGCAAACAATCATCCTGGGTAGGATATCACGGCGCTATAGTAACAGTGAAGAAATGAAAGGTAAGTAACAAGATCATTATTTTAGCAAGGCTTGGGGAAGAGAAATGTTTTTAGTTGCTTCCTGAAGGACAGGCAGCTGTCTGCTAATCTAAGATTCACAGGCAGCTCGTTCCAACTGGTCGCCGCCAGGTGGGAGAAGGCTCGCCCGCCCATCCTAGCTGTACTAGGATGGGCGGGCGAGGATGTACTATAAGGCTCCCTGCCCTCTGTCCCATCCTCACCGTTCTCTCCCATCGCATCTGCCTCTTGCGTGGCATCTAGCGCTGCCGGTGTAGCCTGCCTACTAGTTTTTTTACCCGCAAATGGCAGGGATGGTAAAGATGGCCAGATCTCAGTATGTCTGCTGGTGAAAAATTCTGTAATTGAGGAATGCGGTGCGTATTGTAAGTCAATGTCCAGAGCCCCTGTTCCTTCTTCAACACCTGCACCAGCACCTATCTTGCTTGATTTAGGGGCTTGATTCCTCCTTTTACTAGTGTTAATACTGCCCAATCTGTTTTTCCCCGCTTGGGCTGTTGCTGCCGCTGCTGTCTTACCTGGCCCAGGTTGCTCGAAAGTCCCATCCGGTCTGACAGCAGGAGCTCGAGTTGTAGATCTGTTCAGAGCTATGCCGGGCGCTTCACCTTTATCTTTCAGGGTCTTTACAAGTTTTGGTGGCATTCTCGAGCAGGCAGCCACCCAGGCAGTACGGTAAACTAATTCAAGGGCCAGTCGTGGAAGCTTCCTGGCAAGTCCCGCCCACCAGTCCAGAGCACTGAGACACCGGCGAGCAGCAGGCTCACAAAGCGAGCGCCAGTCCCCGCTCTTCGTCCCTCTCCACACCGGCGATCCCGTGAGCATCACAGTGAGGCGGGTTGATCGACTGATCGATCGATCGAGAGGATCTGCGAGTGGCGAAGGACTCCAAGCGACCAGGCCGATTCCCACAGCAGGAGCAAGGTAAGATTTTGGAGGCTTCGGGGAAGAGCACCGGCGCGAGTGTCTAGGCGGCCGCCATCTTGCTTTCCAGATTTTCATCCATGTTCAATACTAGAACAATCGCAGATATAAGCATTAAGAAGGAACACTTGCGAGTGGGAATATGTCCCCAGTCAATCAATGAATAAATACATCTTGGATACTTTACAAATGTAATACCCTTCATATGTATCTGACTCCGTGATAACTCGAGATTCATTCTTTGGGTCCATATTGTTGGCAGAAGTCTCAGGTACAACTTGAGAAACTTTTTTTTCAAGTGGTGTCAAAAGCTCCAGGAATAGTTTATGTTTTCGGTTTTCAGTAGGATTTGCTTTTAATTAAGGCACTGCTCTACGGGACATACAACCAAAGTAATCTTATGTAAACCCTAACGTGTGCACATTTTAGGTTAGACAGTAGATTACCTGAAAAAGAGGCGGCACTGCTTTAACAAAGCAGCTCGAGTTCAGCAGCAGGCTTTGCTGGCTGCACTTCCTCAGTGTTCCCAAGGAAAGGCAGAAGCAATGCAACTACATTCTTTACGGTCTGATAACTCTTTTTAAAATAAATCTTTTCATTTGAACATTGCTTATCAACTAATACATGCGGAAGAGGAACACAACTCCCAACAGAGCACAGTTGAGAGGTCAATCAATAGTGAAATCACAAATGGCGCTTGTACTGCCTGATATCGACATAGGATTTTCAGTACTTACAATACTATTCAGGAATAGAACTCTCCACCCTGCTTCCTCCCCGCTTATGTCATAGATCAGTCCCCCCAAATTCTAGCCAGGGTCCCCACTCCTTCTCCCATTTTGTGGGTGTTAGAAATGGGATTTCTGGTTGGCTAGGGCTTGCGCCTAAGCCAGGCAGAAACCACCACTCTAGTCAAGGCAAGGGAGTTACACGCTGAAGATAACCCTTGCTCACCCCCTTGGTAGCTTGGCACGAGCAGTTAGGCTTATCCCAGAGGCAATGTGTAAAGCGTTTGCGCAACACACAGCAGCAACACACTAGGCGCACCACAAAAGAAACTCCACACTAGGTTATATAAAAAAAGCCTCTGTATTATCCAAAACACATTAGATCATAACCACACATATACACTGTGCCAACTGGCACTAGGCAATATTCACAGGGGATTATATACACCTGACAGGGCCAATTGGGCCACTGTCAGAACCTTTAGAAAGTACTAGTAACACATGTAAAACACAACCAGTAACTACTGGCAGAATACTGTACTCAGCATTAGCATGGGTAACATAAACACATTATGTCTGCATCACAATTAGGCATAAAACACATTAGGCCCCAACCTCATTAGCGTAAACACATTATGCAATAGGCCTCGCATTTGCATAAAACACCTTAGGCAAAAACATCAGAAGCATAAACACATTATGCATAGGTACCATGGGCATAAATCACATTAGGGCCTTGCGCCCTATCACTCCCATAAAGCTTAACCCAGGCCAACTGAGCTTCCATTGGGCTCAAATGCCCTTTCTCCAAAAATGTCAGGGCTTGAACTGGGGCCTCTCAAATGGCCCTCTAGCAGCCAATGCAGCAAAGATGCTGCGCAATACGCAGGGGTACGGGGGAGCGTCTCACCCCCTCCTTATCACCAAGCACCAAAAATGAAAATGCCCCCGATCGGCACTCGTAGTGCCCAGCACCAACTGACCTAAAAAAGGAGTGCCCCCATTTCGGCTGCCCTCAACCGGCGGGTCAGCCATTTCAATTTAGCCCAGGCATCACTGTGCTCTGGGGCAGTCCCTCTCCGGGACTCCTAAATATCAAATAGCCCAAACGTTGCAGATGCGCGCAACTGCGGCACAGCTGGAAAGAACAGCACTTTACTGGGCTCCTCCGGGCGCCCTCACAGGGCACCAACGATCCTCCAGACTCAGCCCCCACTCACTGGAACTCCTTTGGGGACGCCGGTGGTCTCACTGCAGCAGGGGAAAGGCACCGGTAATGTGCCTCGGGAGATCCTCCTGCCCCGGGACCACTACTAACTTCTTCGGTCTCTCTGCCGGAGCCCCCGAAGTTGCGGGTGATCTAGGCTGCAGGCGGGGCTCTCCTCACCAACATGGGAGCCCTGCGTGCGTCGCGCTGTCTCTTCCTCTGTAGACGCGCTGCAATTGGCCTCACCCACAACCAGGCACGGCCGCCTGGCTTCAGGGTCGCTCACGGAGCAGCGGCTCCCGCTGAAAAGTAGACATCAAATGCGGGGTAGGCTCCCGCAAAAGTGCACCGAAATGCACGGTGGGGTCCCGCTTCACCAGGTAACGGCAGGGCGGGGTGGGCTCCCGCTCTGTCGCCGAAAATACCCACAAGACGGTGCAGGTCCCAGCTGCACCTCTGGACCACGGCAATGCGGGGTGGGCTCCCGCTCCTCCACCAGCAGCACGGGGGAATCCCTACGCTGGGATTCCCTCTGTAGACACTGCAGCAACACGCTGCAAGACACCAGCGCTCCTCTTCCGAATAAAAGTAAAGTGCTCACAAGGCGCTAGAGTCCTCAAGGTTCCAGAGACAAAGCTGGGCCCAGGCAGGCTAGCACACAGGGCCCTCCAGCAGGGAGGCAGTCCCTCGTGGCGGTTCTTCCTGGGGCCCAGCAGCAACAGGTCTCAAGGAAGCACAAAGCACCACACATGGGGTCATAGCCCCAATATTTATATCCCAAATTCCTTTGTCTGCCCCGGCACAGGGCTTGGGGGAACCAGTCCTAACTGGTTCTGGGGTGTGTGGAGCACTTTGTTTACAGGGCTCCTCTTCTCCTTTGTCGGGTTGGGGCTCTTTCATCAGACACACCACAGGGGGGCGGAGCCAGAATTCACATGGGCAGGCACAGACCTATTCAGAGTCAGGGGACTACTCCTCCCACTACTCCAAATGCAGTTGTCCCATTCAGCCTAGCTCTGACTCCCCCTGCCCCTCCTGGAGCCACACACGCCTCACCAGCCCCTGCCACTCCAAAGCCAGACATGCAATACATGTCAGACAGACAGGCACATAGCACACAGAAATGACAACTTCTAAAAGTGGCATTTCTAAAATAGTTATAATAAATCTGCGCACACCATTGCGTAGCACTTATTATTACTATTCCAAACATACCAAACTTGACCATGCTGCTCCTCTCATATCAGGAATTACCACTGAAACACTTTATCAGGGAATCCCCAATGCATTCCTATGGGAGGGCAGCTTCACAGCAGTGAGAAACCAAAATGGCTGTTTGTCACTACCAGGACATGTCACACACTTAAGGTACATGTCCTACCTTTTACCTACAACGCACCCTGCCCATAGGGCTAGTTAGGGCCTACCTTAAGGGTGACTGACATACAGTAAAAGGGGGTCACAGACATGGTACACACTTTAGGTGCCACGTCACAGAGGCAGTAACACTGCGCGCACAGGCCCTACAATGGCAGAGGCCTGAGACAGTTTTGAAAGGTTACTTTGGTGGGTGGTGCAATCAGCGCTACAAGCCCACCAGTAGCATTTAATTTACCAGCCCCGGGTGTATGAGATACCTCTTTATAAGGGACTGACAGGTAAATTAAATAGGCCAAACAGGTGTAGACCAATCTTACCATGTTTACCACATAAAGCACACGCACTTTACACTGAACAGCAGTGCTAAAGTGCCCAGAGTCCTAGAACCACCAACACCATGTCAGAAAAACGCTAGGAGGAAAGCAAAAAGTTCAGGGATGTCCAACAGTGGGACAGCCAGGGCTCAGATAAAGCACCTTTGACACCAGTCCAGGTCAGACTCCCAATCCATAATACTTGGGGGGGGGGTACTAGCACACCAGGTCCTTGCTAGGTTATGCTTCGCCACTCCAGCCACAATCTGTTATTCAAATTTTATGATATCTGGGCCAGTTGTCCTCCACCTTCATTGTTAATAACCTCCATTTTGCATTAAAGGGCACCTTTTGTGAGACAACCGGGGACATCACCTCAGTTACCTTGCACCAGAACACCTGTATCACCGACATGCCCAGAGTATATAAAACAACGTGCCCTCTTGGTTACAGCCTCTAAGGCTCTGTGGTGTGCCAGCCGTGGCTATTTTATGTAAGAGTTTCCTCGAGTGGTATATTGTATATAAGATCTTGAATTGAACTAATCAGAAGAACTGGCTCGAATAGCTATTTCTCATAGGCTCTGGAGACTCTCTACCCAGTCGTCATCGTTAATGTCACCCAGGTCCAGTTTCTAGGTATTCCGTAGGGCTCCCAACAGGTCAGAGGAGTTATTAACCAGCTTTCTGTAAATCGTGGCGGTAGCCTTGTCAGTTATTGGTTCAGTGAGTAGGCGATGTGCCAGAGCCAATGCTTCTGGCAATTGCTTGCCCTCAAGGATATGTTTTCGCAGCGCATGCCCCAGTTGTAAATATCTGTAAAGTTCAGTCTCCACCATCTCATATTCTTGACAGAGTATCTAGAATTGTATCAAGGAATGTTCCCGCCATATATCTTCCAAATGTTCTATGCCAATTAAGGCCCACTTGGAGATACCTCCTAGAGTACCATCTTCCCGGAGCAGGTCACTATGCCATAAAGGAGTCAGAGCTGTGGGTTTGTCCCTCCAGCCCAAGTAACCCCAGGCCTTCCTAAAGATTGTGACAACTGTTCCACTGTGTTGTGAAAGCCCCTTGTCCTTTTTCTTAGACTACAGGATCGCCTATCGACACAAAACGCCAGCTTGTGCATCTCAGAGAATACCCATTCATTGATTACTAATAGTTGGGAGGCCCAATATTATTTCTTGACATCTGAGCTGGTAAGCACCCTATCGTATGCCCCTCTTTGTAGTTTACCCAGTGCTATGTGTGGCATACCTAGGTTCTTTAGAAGTAAACAATGCTCCTTGTCTATTTTACTAAAACATTCAGAGGGAACTGGAAATGGCACATTTTGAAGCTCATATAGGAGATGTGGAAGGGCCATAATTTTGTAATGGTCAGCTCTGCCCATTAGGGACTGTGGTAGCGTGCACCAATGCACCATATCTTCATGGCGTCCATCAATTTCTGTTCATAAATGCGTGGGGGTTGTAGGTGACATATATCCTGAGGTATTTAAAACCCTCTGTCACCACTGGCGCCGTGCACTCAGCAGAGAGCCATGGCACAGGTCCCAACAAGGGAAAGATTATGGACTAAGACCATTTTATTTGATATCCGGAATAACTATCGAAGATATCAAAAAATGTTAGGATTCTGGCCACTGAGAAATATGGTTGTGCTACATACAGGAAGACATTGTTGGCATAGAGGGAGACATGCTACTCCCAAACTCCATCTGCTCTGATTCTCCATATCAGCGAATCTTGCCTAATCCAGGCCATGAGCGGCTTGAGCACCAGTGTAAAAATAATGGGTGAAAGGGGGCACCCCTGTCGAATTTCCTTCCTCAGGGGGAAAGCACTGGACATTATCCTGTTGACACTTAGCCGGGACAAAAGGGCCTTGTAGAGGAGTCTGACCCACCCAGAGAATTTCAGCCCAAATCCCAGTCTGGTCAGTGTGGCGAAGATATAGAGCCATTCTATACTATCAAATGCCATAAGCACTGCCTGCTCTGCACAGTGCCGGCCAGTCTTATGGAGCACTCTGCACAGACATCTCAGGTTAAGGCGGGTGCTCCTATGTGGCATGAAGCCAGATTGATCTGAATGTACAATGACCGTCATGACTTTGCTCAGCCAAGTTGCCAGGGCCTTTGCCAACACCTTCGCTTCAACATTTAGTAGGGATATAGGCATGCAGGAGACCAGTCGGTCTGGGATTTCATTTTTTATGTACGACGATGATTGTGGCTGTACATCGGTCTTCTGGCAGGACGCCAATGACTCCCAAAACATCTCAAGCAGGGGTTCGGCTACCATATCCGCAAACCCCTTAAACAATTTTATAGGCAGTCCATTGGAACCCACACCCTTAACAGATAGCAGATCGTGGATTGCTACTGTCAGCTCCTAATCTGTCAAATCTGCCTCTAGGACCTCCCTTGTGTCGCCAGAAGGTGTAGGAAGAATAAAGGTATTTCAGGAACTCTTTACAGTCAGCGTCACTCTTGAGACTCATGGGAGTATATCATATCTCATTATAGGTTGCCAAGGCATTGGCTATGGCCACATTGGTCGTTTGTAAGTCACCCTTCCAGTCTAAGAGCAGGATCAGTCTCAGTCTCTTTTTACTAGACAGACCAGGAGTTTGGTGGTCTTGTCTCCCAAGTCATGCAGCTGCAGCTGTGATGCCAGTGAATGGCTACGCACTGCGTTTTCGGCCAGGGCCCTTAAATTTTGCTGGCACATGTGCAGATGGCAATGCAGGTCAGCCCCTCCCTCCACCAAGACTCTTCTCTCTATGGCTGCTATGTCTTTTTGATATGGCCTTGCATTCAATCGTGGTCTATTTCTTTTTCCCACCTATCAAAGCTTGGGCCTGTCCTCGAAGATCCGTCTTGAACACCTCCCATAGCACACAGGCAGAGGTTACAGCCACCTGATTCTCCTGAAAATAGGGATCAGTAGTGGTTTCTCCTTAATTTCCCAGACTCAGGGAAGCCATGGGTCCAGACTTGGGATCAAAGCAGCGTCATGCGCCGCCTACTCAGCAGAACCCCCACCGGTGAATGGTCAGAGATCCCACGTCATAATGTGTGGGTGCCCTGAAAGCTCCTGCTTGGGCATGGTGTGTAAAAATGTACTCAAGCCAGAAGAAGGTGCCGTGTGTGCCTTAGAAATATGTGTATCGCTGCTATTGTGGGTTGTGCTCCCTCCACAAGTCCATCAGGCCATGGGGGCATCGCTCTTCATGTCTATCCCATGCACCATGATAGCATTCATATCTCCACTCAATATAAGGGTACCCATAGGCATTTCTAGGAGTAAGGCACCCACTCTCGGTGGTGTCATGGAATAGAGCCTCGGCGGCACATAGAGCTACTTCGCAAATCAGATAAATGATAACGGCAATTCACCCAAAGAGCTCTACAAAATAGTGAAAGAGCTATGTAAACCATCGAGCCTGTCCCAAACCCTGCCACCCTTGGTAGATTGCTGTCAGAAAATCAGCCAATTCTTTGCCGATAAAATCTCAGAGATTTACTCCTCATTCAGAAACCATCCCCCCTTAAATGTTAACAATTGGGAAACATTGAACCCACACCCTGAGGCTCACTCCTATCTCAGCAATTTAGTTCCCTTGACAGAAGAACAGGTAGCCAAAGCAATGGCTGAAGTCAAGTCAGGGTACCCGCTAGATCCATGCCCCCATTTTATTTTCTCTAGGATTATACCGACCCTATGTCCTCACATAACCTGCCTATTTTACAACTCACTGGACACTGCTGTATTCCCAGAGACCTGGAAAAAGGCCGCTGCAGTCCCATTACTAAAAAAAGCGGGCACACAAAATCATAATCCGGCAAACAACCGACCTATCTCTCAGCTCCCATATCTATCCAAAGTGATGGAGAAGCTGGTTAATAATAACTGTCCAATGACCTTGAATCCAATGAGCTCTTGGATCCCTTCCAAACTGGCTTTAGAGCCACCAACAGCACAGAGGCCACCCTCTTGGCAGTCTTGGCTAAAATTAGATCCCAAATTGACCAGGGCAAGGCCGCCATCATGATCCCATTGGACCTGTCGGCGGCCTTCGACACGGTATCGTATGACCTATTACTGAGCAACCTACATGAAAAGGGCTTACATTGTAAGGCCCTTCAGTGGTTCTGCTGCTTCCCAAGTAACAGAACACAAATAGTACAAATGGAACCTTTCACCTCACCTCCACCCCAAAAACCATTCACTATGGCGTCCCACAGGGAGCTTCCCTGAGCCCTGCCCTTTTTAATAACTACGTATTGTCTCTGGCTAAAATCAGCAAAAAATGGGGATTTAGTATCTATTCCTATGCGGATGATACACAACTGCTGATAGCCATTGAAGAGACATGTGAGGACACCAGGATTAAACTAACTAACTGTCTCAGAAATGACAGTATGATGTCAGACCACTGTCTAAAACTAAATGCTGATAAGTCAGAGATCCTACTCTTCGGAGGAGCCCTGTTAATCTGGGACGCAACCTGGTGGCCCAAATCACATGGACCTGCACCTGCTTCCAAACAGGTTGGAAAAAACCTGGGCATTTTCATTGACAATGCACTAACCATGCAGGACTAGGTCAGCGCATTATGTGGGAGAAGCTTTGCCACATTAAAACTTCTCAAAAAGACTTTTCTTATGGATCCCCTGGAGTGCAGAAATACCATCATCCAGGCTTTGCTTATAAGTAAACTGGACTACGAGAATGCGCTCTATGTGGGCATGGCAGACTATCTTTTCTCACGTCTGCAGGTGATCCAGAATGCGGTTTCCAAGCTGTTGTGCAAAAAAAACAAGTACAGCTCAGCCTCAGAATGTCTGAGGGAGCTCCATTGGTTGCCTGTTTGACAAAGGTCAAGATTCAAGCTCATGGGTAATGCACACAAGGCCCTATACCATCATGGCCCTAGAGTCCTACAAGATAAAATCGAATTCTATGTTCCAACACGAAATTTAAGGTCGTGCAATATGGCGTGGGCAAAAACAAAATGCATTAAGAGGGCCAGAGCAGGGGGCCGCTCTTTCTCTCATCTGGCAGCAACTCACTGGAATGAACTTCCGCTGGAAACTCGCCTTACCGATGACTATATGTCATTCAGAAAAAAACTAAAAACTCATTTGTTCCCTAGGGTTTAATTAATCAACTAGAGTTCTTGAACGTCACCTTACTCTCATTTTAGGTGTTTGCTCTCCTAGCGCCGTGATATCCACTCAGATGAATGTTGCGCTTACAAATAAATAAATAAATAAATAGAGAGAAAAAGTAAAATAAAAATATATTATTAGTTCTTATGCATACATGGTGTACAAAGTCAAAAGTCGCAGACATTTCAAGAAAAACATGGCAGTATAAACAACCCGTGGCCATATATTACAGTTAATCATTTGTCCTCAAATACTCACTTCTTCAGTGCAATAAAGTACCATACTCTCAGTATACATATACAATACTACTGTTTTACATTTTCAGATGACATGTCTTGTTCAGTGGACCGTAAATATTGTAATAGGTGTTCCCAGATGTCTTTGGGCCTTGAAAGGGCTTTTGCATATATTGCGAGATTCTCCCCACAGTTTACTTGGTCCTTTATCCAATGATCAGGGATCGGGGCAGCTGTACTCTCCCATTTCATCACCACCCGCCTCGTAAAGCAATTCTGAGAAATTTACCCGTGGCACCCTTCAGGAACAGTGTGAAACTCAATAAACATATTTGTGGAGTACACTGTAATTCATTGCTAGTCATGATTTGCAACCTTCGTGTCACATCAGCCCAGAACTCAGCCAGCTGTCTGCACTCCCAGGCCAAGTGCCAGAAGTTTGCGCCAAGTGTCCTGCATCATTTACATGCATCACTCTCTCTAAGACCATATTTGAACAGTTTGTGTGGTGTATAATAGACCTAGTGGAGATATTTAAAGTGAATGATATGTAAATTGCCATTCGACGTGAGCCCACTGTTTAGCTGGTAGCAGTATTCCCACTCCTTCTGTGTGAGCTGTCGATTAAGCCTAGTGTTCCACTGCTCCAGACTCTTATTGTGGATCATGGTTTCTCATCTCTGGCTATTCGGTATAGCTTGGTGACCAGTTTGTGTCTCGTTGGACTGACCAGCAGCGTCTGGAGGGGCTGTAATGTTGGTGGCTCAACGGGAAATGTGCTGTAGTGTGCCTACATTGCCCTTTTTAATCTTTGAAAGATGAAGACAAAAAGCGAGGTCTTGTTCTGTATGTATTGTAACTCATCTTCCGTGATAAAAACGCAGTTGGGGTATACATCCTGCATTTTGTCTATTCCTGCTAATCTCAGGGTATGCATAGCTCCCGCTTCCCGTGTCAATTCCGCATGATGGGCAAGTGGTAGCAGAGGGGCATACAGTGGTAGTTTTGCTCCCATACGGCCTAGCGCTTGCTATGCGGCTATTGTGTTGTCTATTGTGTTAATTTAGTTTTTGGGAGCACCCGTACGTAAGTGCGACATTATAGATTTCAATGGGATCGGGTGCGCATCGCCGTCCTCGACTGCAACAAGTGGGATGAAATCATGATGACTGTACCAATAGTGTGCATACAGTGCTTGAGCACAAATATAATATAGATACATGTCGGGCACGCCAAAACCACCCCTATTGTAGTCTAATGTAAGGGTATCCCAACTCACGTGGGCCTGCTTACCTCCCCAGACCAGCCTGACAATAAAGCGACCGCACTGTTTAAAAAGAAAATGGTGTCAATTTTACAGGTATGCTGCTGAACAAATACAAAAATATTGGTAATACAACCATCTTGATGAGGGCTATCCGGTCCGCCAATGACAACGGCAGCGTTGACAATCTGGCAACTTGTTGCTCCAGCACAGTGCACGCAGTGCCATAATTCTCTTGTATACGGGATCCCGATGGACCCATACCCCTAAGTATTTTACAGGTACTGATGACCATACAAGAGGGAACTCCAGAGTATGAGGGGAGGTGTTCACGGTCAGCGGCGCTACCACAGATTTGTTCCAGTTAATGCTTATGTCCGAGAAAAGTCCGAACCGGATATATTCGCATAATACTGGCGCCATGAAGGTTTGTGGTTCCCAGATGAAAAGCAGCATATCATCCGTGTAGAGCGATATGCTCACAGGACGATGTATGAAACGCAGAGCCGCCGTTGTCTAATAATGCATGCAAGAGGTTACAACATCAAGGCAAAAAGAAGCAGTGAGAGGGGACATCCCTGCCTGGTTCCTCTGCCTATCTGGATATGGTCCGATGTATTACCATCCACGCGAACCTGTGCTGTGGGGTCAGTGTATAGCAGCCGCACCCAATTACTAAAAATGTTAGGGAACCCCATCCGTTGTAGTATTTTAAATAAATAGCTCCACTCTATAGAGTCGAAGGCTTTGGCTGTGTCAAGCATCACAGCCGCGGCCTGTAGATCAGGATCAAGTATGTGAAACATTGCGAATATCGTTCGCAAGTTATATGATGTGGACCTATCCGGAATGAATCCAGATTGGTCAGGAAGGACCAAGTTCGGCATCAACATTTGAAGTCTGGTGGCCATGATTTTTGCTAAGATTTGTGCATCTATATTGATGAGCGACACTGGCCGATAGGAGTCGCAGCGGGAAGGCGGTTTGTCTTTTTTCAATAAGGTGATTATCAGGGTTTCCATGAGCGTTGGCGGTAGCTTGCCCGATTCTTAGGCTTCTTCGTACATTTCTAACAGGTAGGGTATCAATTTGTCTGCAAATTCCTTATAGAATTTGCATGTAAGACCGTCCAGTCCTGGTACTTTCTTATTAGGTAGGGATCAAATCGCCTCACAAATGTCAGCTGCTGCAATTGGTTGGCTCAGATATTCCCTTTGTCCATCAGATATCCAAGCAATTGCAACATCCGCTAGGTAGTCATCAAGTTCCTTGATGTCAGCCCCCCCCGAGGTTTATAGTTTTGCATAGTTATTTCGGAACTGTGTGACTGTAGTTATTGTTTGTCTCTCTGTCTAAATTTTGATCTTAGTAGCCAAATTACGCCCAGGTCTACCGCCTTCACCATATGTGCTGGCCACATGTCTCTTGGACAAATAGCAGATCTCTCCAGCCGCCAGCTCATTGTACTCAAGTATAGAGTCTTTAATTTTAGCTAACATCTGTGTACGTGGGAGACTCTCGTAATCCCACTCAAGTTGAGCCAGAGTGTTTTCAACTTTGGATAACTGACCCCGGATATCCTTTAGCATTCCTGCTGATGTGCCAATGCAATTGCCCCTGATAGTGACCTTGAAAGCCTCCCAGAGAATCGCAGCGCTGTCAACAGATCCCTTGTTTTGGTCAAAATATTGCACTATGGCCGCCCGTATTGTGGCAGCGTATAATGGGTCAAGCAGCACTTCAGGTCTAAACCGCCACGTGAACTGACAATGAATAGTTTGTGGGATGCGCAGCTTAAGCCTAACGAGGTTATGATCCGACATCATTTTGGGTAACATATCGATTGCAGAGACCCAGGCATTCGCGCCTCCACTGAGCAGTTGGTAGTCCAGCTGTGACCAACTACCATGCATATTGGAGGTGTGTGTGCCCTCCAATCGCTCTGCATTATGAAGGCATCACGTGTCTATGAGGCCCAGTTTAGCCATCCCCTCGTTGATGACCAGAGCCGCTTTAGGTGACTGCCCTCCCTGCCTGTTCGATTTATCTTTACTGGGGTCCAAATGGGTATTCAGGTCAACTCCCATATTATTTCGGCTTCAGGCCAGTCACGCAGTATAGCGAATATATTTTCAAAAAGGCCCGGTTCATCTGTGTTGGGTCCGTAGACATTCACAATGGTTAGTAGTGTACCAGCTAGTTTACCATGTGTGATCGTATAGCAGCCAGCAGCATCTGTGCAGTTTTTAATCATGGTGAAAGGAAGATTTTTCTTTATTAGTGTAATCACCCTCCCTAGCGTATGAGGAATATGAGGATGCCAATCTGTATCCGGCCAACTGTGCACCAGTTCTGGTCTCAGAGTGCTTCGTCAGGTGTGTTTGCTGAATGAGGGCTATCTTTATATCATGTCTGTCTAAATAAGCTAGCACCTGTCTTATTTTTCTAGGGGAATTCAGCCCACGAACATTCCATGTCAAACATGTGATTGTTTTACTGTCTGGTAGTGTCATCTAATCATACTGTTGTATCTGAGATTTGAGGCAAATGTACTATAATCAATTTGAGGTCTAAGGCATAATTAGCCACATAAAACAGTCCCCCGGTTCCCACCCTCCTAGTGCCACCCCCCACCCACTTCAGCACCCCCAACTTGCTAAAGCCATCCCAAAAACTCCAGAACAACTCCCAAATGCAAAACATGTCTGCAAGTAACTGTGGGGAACACCCATGGGGGAACGCTGGAGCACATTTAACCTACCAGGTGCAAAGGGCGGCAGCCGAACAATAGTAGATTTTCCCAAACTTATTACGTTACATATTAGAGACGTGCAGTGGCTAACATTTGTGTGGAGATTTCTTCTTTCCATTGTAGAACTTGGTGATGTCATGAAATGGCATCACCGGTAGTTCTAGGAAAGAGGGTCAGTTGAAGAAGCTGGAGGTCCCTGTACAACTATGAAGATGTACTTATGAATAAATTCCTTTTACTTACTAACCACTGTGAGTGTGGTTACTACAATTTTCTGGCAACGAGGATGGGATATGAACCCATGCGTGCAAAGCACAATGGATTAGGTCTGGGTGGATCGTGAACGAATTTTCAGCAAGGGTTAAAGAATCTCATGAACGCAACAAGAATGATTACGACAGGAGGAAGGGAGTAAAGGCTGTGGAAATCAAAAATGGAGATTGGGGGGTTACCAGAAGAATGGGATTTGTCAAGAAAGGAGGGAGTACATTTTCTAAGCCACAAAGAGTGGTGAAAGTGATGAAATCCGAGGTCACTTTAGATGATGGAAAAGAGTGGAGCATGGGTAACCTGTGTAAGGTCGATATTCCAAACTCAACAGAATAATTGTATTTGCTATTGTCAATTATATTTGTGTGGATTTCTTTTTCTCTCCTTTCCTCAATGATAATTTTGCATTAGTGTTATGTTAATTGACATTGTTCATTATTGTTTGTATGTATAATCAATTTTGTGTTGAACTTCCCTGTAAGGGAGGGAGATGTGTGGAGATCTCTTCTTTCCATTGTAGAACTTGGTGATGTAATGGAATGGCATCACCGAGTAGTTCTAGGAAAGAGGGTCAGTTGAAGAAGCTGGAGGTCCCTGTACAACTATGAAGATGTACTTATGAATAAATACCTTTTACTTACTAACCACTGTGAGTGTGGTTACTACAGAAAATTGTAGTAACCACACTCACAGTGGTTAGTAAGTAAAAGGTATTTATTTATAAGTCCATCTTCATTGTTGTACAGGGACCTCCAGCTTCTTCAACTGACTCTTTCCTAGAACTACTCGGTGATGCCATTCCATTACATCACCAAGTTCTACAATGGAAAGAAGAGATCTCCACAATTTGCGTGAGCAGTAATTTGATATCTTATCTACACAGCAATAATCTGGATCGCCAGTCTGTTCAGCAAATAAAAGTATTATACTACAACTTTTACGTTCATCTGTCCTCTCAAAAGAAAAACAGGCAAGTGACTGAGAGCCAGAATCGACCCCCCACAAAACCATGTTACCCATTTGACGCAGTATTTTGAGATTCGCAGTGTTCATCATCTGCTGTGCTGGGTGACTCCCGGTCCCTGCGCCTGAGAGTTTTGGCATAGTCCATTGCAGACTTTGGATTATTAAAAAGTTTTGAATTTCCCTCTACATCAATGCGCAGCCGTGCTGGGTAGAGCATGGCGAAGGGAACCCTCTCCGACATTAGGAGTTTCTTGACTGACTGGTATTCTGTTCTTCCCGCTTGGACCTGGCGGTGAAATCTGGATAGAAAGGCAGGTTATTTGCCTTATGGTTTATGGTGCCTTTTTCCCTTGCCATTCGAAGGATGGAGTCCCTATCCCTGTAATTTAACAGATGTACAATGATTGGGCGCGGAGGGGCACCCGGAGGAGGATGAGCAGCCAGAGAATGGTGCGCCCGCTCCACAATCAGTACCTGGAATAACTGTTCCGCCCCAAAGATCTCCAGGAGCAGCACTTCTATATAGGTCTCCAGCCGCCTGGCGTTTGTGGATTCGGGTAGTCCAGTTATCCTTAGATTATTGCATTTTGATCTGGCCTCCAAGTCCTCGTTTTCTGCTTGTATAATGGCGAGCACTTTTACCATGTCGAGGGTCTTGGAAGCCGTTTGCTGTAAGCCGTCCTCAGCGTCTGATATGTGTGTCTCCGCCTCACTCAATCGAACGGTATGTTTGTCCAATTTCGTGGACATATGATCCATCCTGAGGTTCAAAGTGTCTATGTTTCCATAAATGGATTGCAGGCTGGTCTGCATGGCTAGGAGTGTTTTTTCAATGGATGCTAAGTTTTCACTGGTAGTCTCTAGTTCCTAATCAGAGGCGGCTCGCTGCTGAAACTTGCTAGATTTCCGTGGTTTAAACGTCAGGCGTGATTGACTTCTTTCGGTTTTCCCCATGCTTGCTTGGTGGTGTGTTTCTGCTGTATGTGAGAGGCCCAAGCCCAGCAGAAGTCCATCGTCTCCCTCGTACCGGGACTTCCCGCACTCAGCCAGTAGGCTCAACCCTATAGGATGGGTGGTCGACAGTATGCACACTCTATGTATACCACTGGATCACATCTACTGTATGTCGTGCTCCTTAATCTGGGTATGCGATTGGAGACGCCAGACACGACTTCTATGCAGCAATCCCACCAATGCTGGCAGTATTCCAGGTATTGCGGCAGGCCCCTCTTTAAGAGGAATGTTACCTTTTACGTGATTGTTGGCGACTAAAGCAGTGTCTCTATATGCCCCCTCGGTCTGGATGCACTCTTAGGATGGCATTAGGACACTTTCACCAGTCACTCGCTACGATATTGGCCCACAGCGTCCGCCGCGCCAACTCCCCTACTGCAATGTGTATTCCTCTATTTGAATTATAACGCACACGCAAGGCCACTTACATCCCGCCCAGCAGAACAGCAATCTAGCATGGGAAACTAGCCAATGCTGCAGCGTGATAAGTCGTTTTCTTTTTTTTTCTTTTCGTTTGCTTTTCGTTTTTTTTGTTTATTGTTTTTTTCTGTCCACAGTGGGTCTGCGTCTGCACCACGGGATCACACAGAGGTGCCCCTTGGTCCACTTCCCACAGTGCCCAATTTGCCTGCTTGATCATGGCTCGGGCCGCGCTGGGCGGCAGAATTGAAGCACGTTCACGGCCACCACCAGCACAGGCCTCCCGCGCCGTCCCCAGCTCACGTCCCAACACTCACCCGGCAAATGGCGTCCACACAGCACCGACCGCCAGGAGCTGCAGCTCGGCCCAGATTGTCGCATAGGCCCGCGGAGGGGCCCACACCACCACAGACGTCCTCCGCAATCACTTCATGGCAGCCGGCAAGGAGATAAGGCATGCAGCCTGGGCAGCACCTGCCGATCTAATAGGCCGCCCCCTGCGCACTCACCAACCGTCTCGATGGGCAGAGACTGCAACGGTAACAGCATGAGTCTCCGCTGGGGGTCACTGACAGTGAGTATCTTCGCTTGTTGCTTGCGGCGAGCAGGTCCGACCAAAGACGATCTGTTTATCAGGGTGCCTGCAGGGCCACCATACTGTCGTCCCTGGCCCACGATCTGATAATGCAGGATTCTCGTTATTTAGGGCAGCATTTTGTAGTACAGATGCTCCCAGTTCATCCGCTGTAGCTCCACTGCACTACCCTTTGGTTTAAGGCTGTGGATGCAATTGGGAAAGCAGGATCTTTAACGGATTATTAATTCGCCCGGGGGAGCTGCTCCACAGCCAGCCATCTTGCTGTGCGCCCTCTAGTGCCCCCGAGAGAGAGCAAATGTTTAACAGAATGCTCTCCCAAGTCTCAGTCAAGGCCACATAATATATCTGAGTATCATGTCAAGTGTGTGAGAGGGCGAACAGCAGAGTCTTTCTGATGAGTATACCTGTGACTCTTGAGTCTGTAGTGTAGCCTTCATGTGCTAGTAATTTGTAGCCAAAGTGGTCAAGGGCTTTATATTGGTTGCCCCGTAGGTGCGTTTCCTGCAAGAGAATTAGGTCGGAAGTGTTTCACTGCACATATTGAAGGATTACTTTGTGCTTTACTTTGTTGCCTAGACGATTGACATTTCATTTCCAAGCATTCAGGTCTCACTTTGTATGTTCTGGCATTGGAATGCAAGTGTGGTGCTTGTGGTGTCATGTCCTCCAAGGGTAGAGGTACCCTGGCCCAACCACTCACCTAGCATGTATTGTAGCCTCCCTCTCCCTAACCCTCTTTTGGTTTTATGTTGTTTCAGTTAAGTCTGTAAGATAAGTAATAAAGCAAAACATTTAAAACCCCTAAACTCCCCACTACCTGCGTCCTTTCTTCGTGAGTTTAGTACCGCCCACACCCCCAACTAACAGAGTACCTGTCGCCCTAACATGTGCATCTAACAGCGAGGGTGTGCTGCTCCTGCAAACTTGAACAGGTTCAGGATCGGCATATTCACTATGGCATCCCTCTTGATCCTGGACATAATTACCATTGAAGACATCTAAGTGTCCTGGGCCCTATATCGAAATCTAGGAAGACGACCTACCCAGCCTGGGTGTATATATATCTCAATGACATTGTTCACTGTCAGGTGCTTGTACCCCTCCATCCCCCATCTTTTTACCAGTTACAGAGGACAATGCAGATAGTCACTCATGGGTTTGTGCTGGTGTCTTGGGTCGCAGACCTCCAGAATGGTCAGGTTGTGGCACCTCAGGCTCTCTATTCAATGGATGGGGACTTACGCTCCCTGCACTCTCCAACCTTCTATCTAGTCCCATGCTTCATGTGGTGATGTGAAATGCAGCGGCTTGTCTTCTGCCACTACTCGGAGCTTGGATGCATACAGCTTCATGTACTTGATTTTTTTTTTATCTCAAAGCGACCCGGATGCAGAGGGGGCCCCAGCACTTTAAGCACCCTCTCAATAGAAAAGTATTTGGACAGTCCCTTAAGGCTGAGTGTCTTTAGGACAAGGTCCTCCAAGAAATGATCAATACTTGGCCCCTCTGCTCCCTCAAGGACCCCCGCAACACGAATGTTATTACGTCGGACGTCTCCCTCCTGGTCCTTCAGGTGGGAAGTGGTATTAGCAGTCTGTTATGTGAGCTTTTCAACTTGGTCTTCCAGTCCTTTGATTCTGGAAAGCAAACCACTAATGTTCATTTCTGCTGTTGTTAATTTTTCTGTGAGATTTTGGACATCTGCACGTGGTAGGTTAATGTCAACTGTGACAGTGTTTAGTTTAGGTTCCAGCGTGCCTTGAAGTTCCTTTATCAAAGCAATTTTTTCACACAGGGATGGATCGTAGAGAGGATGGGCCTCCTTGTCTGTGGTAGCACTCGCTTGCTCGCCCTAAGTGCCACCAGCCACCACTATGACAACTATATACTTAACCAGGTTGTTGGTTTGTGTGAGTCTAAGACCTCTATTGCGAATCATGCCCCAAGAAAATCCAGGAGGCCATGGTGCCAGGCAAGGACAACAAGATGCACTGTTCTCCCCCCTCTGTGGCATGTGTGGGGTCTCCTCCTCGTCAAAGCTGTGACAGTTCAGTGGCTCCCTCAACCAAGGGTCTGCAGGCGTACCTCTTCACTACTTTCACACCTCAGTCTTTTGCTGCGACCCCCGTCTCACCAGGTCTCACAGGCAGGAGAGAGATGGGCAGCAGTGGCAGCTGCTCCCAGCTGGTGGTGCCTGTAAATGGGGTAAGGCCCCAAAGCAACCACCTTCAGGGTGCACCAACAAACAATGAGGGTAGGCTGTCGGGTGCTTCACAATAATCCTAAGGTACGGTGGAGGTATTTCCATACTTAGGCCAGCGATCATGTGGGGCCGCCCCAATTTTTCCTGGGGTCTGCAGGATGACTGTGGCCAGTCGATTAGGCCTGGGTGGAGCACAGCCAGGGCGATGGGCCCAATCAGTTGCACAGCCGGTCATTTCTTCAGCCCTGAAGGCTCCGCATACCAAAATGGCTAAGAGCCTAGGGTCCTTCGGGAGCTCCGGGCCGCAGCTGTGTCTCTCTCGCAGCAGTCTGCTGGCAGGGAGAGGAAAACCCGGTGGCGGGTAGCAGCTCAGCCCTCCAGAATCGGGCTGTCGGGGTTAATTGGATCTCGGCTGGGGGGGGCTGAACAGGAGTCCTACCAGCCTAGTATAACCTCCCTAAGAAAGTCAGAGGCCAATTTACTGAGAGGCCAACTTACTGTGCTGGGCCGAGGGCCCAAATGCCAGCGGAATCCCTGGGCCTCTCCGGAGGCTTGTCAGCAGCTGTCTGATGAGCTGGCGTTTCAGGCCCAGTAGGTGGTGTCCGTCTTGCTCAACCCCACACTAGGCCCTCCGTAGCCACAGGTCCTCGGGCCCGACCCCTCCATCATTTCTTTCTTTACCCTCCGATGGGGAGCCTGCACCAGAGAGCGGGGGATCAGCCAGGCATCAGTCTGTCGTGGGACCTACCTTAGGCCTCCATCTCAATGGGTGCGGCTCTTGGCCCCGACACTATGATCTGACCACCTGGTTCCACAGCCTCCCAGAGAGTCAGGAAGCCCTCAGCAGCAAGCCACGGTTTCCACAGATGCGGGAAGGCAGTTTATACGTGGGAGCAGGTAGGATATGAGTCAGATGTCAGAGGATGATTCACTGGTGGCTGCGAAGCCCACTCAGTGTGCGGCCATGTTGGTTGGTGGCTGGCCACGCCCCCGGTCTGATTACTCTTGTATTGAAATATAGGGTGCATTCAGCGTATTGATAGGGAAATTTGGGCCAGATCTGAGCTAGGGGGTCCAGCACGGTGATTGCATAATTGATTTATTTTAACCTGATTGGTTATTTGTAGACGTATATTCATTACTTGCAAACATATATATAAGGCTATTCTAAAGAACAGCTTTTATTTCATAGAGCAATGCATTGTTTACTCTATTGTGACCGAACCATTTTCTGCTTTATTTATCTTTTTTATGTTTATTTATTTTCATGATGCTTTTATCCTGAGTGTAATGCTGTAATGCTGTTCCCATTTAAGTATGATCTAACCTTGTTCCTTTGGCCGGGGCAGAGCTAAGTTATTGCACCTCGGATCAGCTAAGTTTAAGGCAGAACTAGAAGCTACGTTTTACACTGAAGTTCCTACCGAGCATAAGAACCAAATTTGTATAACCCAAATCTGTTAGAATAATTTATATTTAAACGCCATCACATGGGAAGAGGTAACGCATTAGATAAAAAAAGCAATTTCATCTATCTGTCATAGAGGCTTGGGGACCACAGTGCAGTAATCCGACTGATAAAGTTAACTATTTAAAAAAAAAATATATATATATATGTGCTTCTTGTTGTCACTGATGGGCTACACATATTCTTGGGGATTGTATGACATAATTTCGAAAGACAAAAATTCGACCTACAAAAATATCGCAACAAAAATATCGTGGTCAAGAATATCGACATCCTATCTACAACATGGTAAGTACAAAAATATCGATAATTTAATATCGATGTCAAAAATATCGTAATTCAAAAATATCGTTTTTTTTTTAGTTTAAAAATATATGTAAAATAAACCAAATAATACTTATAAATCAAAGAAACATAATTAAATATATTGTATAATATGTAAAATGTATAATAAATATATATAATTAAATGAAACTTTAATGAAACATATATATATAATATATAATATATACACTTACTTAATAATTACTTTTAATAATAATTTCTGTAACATATAAATTATTAAATATTTATTTAAATTACCAATACATCTATACACATAAAACAATAACATTAATAAATATTAAATAATTACATATAGCAAATAATAATCAATAATTTTACTTTGAATAATTTTTATTATTAATTATATATTACAATAGCTAAAATATTACAAAACATATTTAATATCAGACACAATAAAACTACTAGTCCAACTTCAACAAAAACAACAGTAAGGAAAATGTTGGATAGCGTAGGGGTAAAAATAACTATTCCAACTCCCGAGAGTGCAACAGTAGGGAAAACATTGGATAGCGTAGGGGTAAAAATTACTATTCCAACTCCAAAGAGTGCAACAGTAGGGAAAGCGTTGGATAGCGTAGGGGTAAAAATTACTATTCCAACTCCAGAGAGTGCAATAGTAGGGAAAGTGTTGGATAGCGTAATGGTAAAAATTACTATTCCCACTCCAGAGAGTGCAATAGTAGGGAAAGTGTTGGATAGCGTAAGGGTAAAAATTACTATTCCCACTCCAGACAGAGCAACAGTAGGGAAAACGTTGGATAGCGTAGGGGTACAAATAACTATTCCAACTCCAAAGAGTGCAACAGTAGGGAAAACGTTGGATAGCGTAGGGGTAAAAATTACTATTCCAACTCCAGAGAGTGCAATAGTAGGGAAAGTGTTGGATAGCGTAAGGGTAAAATTTACTATTCCCACTCCAGAGAGTGCAACAGTATAGAAAACGTTGGATAGCGTAGTGGTAAAAATAACTATTCCAACTCCAAAGAGTGCAACAGTAGGGAAAACGTTGGATAGCGTAGGGGTAAAAATTACTATTCCAACTCCAGAGAGTGCAATAGTAGGGAAAGTGTTGGATAGCGTAAGGGTAAAATTTACTATTCCCACTCCAGAGAATGCAATAGTAGGGAAAGTGTTGGATAGCGTAAGGGTAAAAATTACTATTCCAACTCCAGAGAGTGCAATAGTAGGGAAAGTGTTGGATAGCGTAGGGGTAAAAATTACTATTCCAACTCCAGAGAGTGCAACAGTAGGGAAAGCGCTGGATAGCGTAGGGGTAAACATTACTATTCCAACTCCAAAGAGTGCAACAGTAGGGAAAGCGCTGGATAGCGTTGGGGTAAAAATTACTATTCCAACTCCAGAGAGTGCAACAGTAGGGAAAGCGCTGGATAGCGTAGGGGTAAAAATTACTATTCCCACTCCAGATAGTAAAACAGTTGGGAAAGCACTAGATAGCATAGTGATTCTATGAACATTATAACCAATTCAATAATTTGTTATAAAAAAATTGCATGTTAACAATGTTTTAAAAAAATAATTATTATTAAATACCAATTATGTAAAATAAATATTTAAATAAATAAATTTAAATTACAACCCACACTATTCCCCCTTTAACACACAACACACTACACATACAAAATACACAATAGATTTAAATATCAATTTATCTCTTATTTACAATTAATAATACATTCTTTATAATTAATATAGTTATTAATTCACTAATTAATACATATTAACTACGAAATTACAAATATTCACCTATTAATTATTAATTAACAATACATTAATTAGCAATAACAACAAATAAAATACAATAATCAATTATTTATATTTACTATATTTAACTAACTAATAACAATTAATTAATAATAATTACAAATAAATAAAATATATCATTATTTATTTTATTTTAATTACATCCAACCCTATTCCCCTATAAACCCACAACCCACTACACATAAAAATTCACATAATTAATTTTAATTATCAATTAATCACTTAATAAAATTAAATCACCAATTAATTACTAATTAACAATTAATTAATTAACTATAACAATAAATAAATATTATTAATAAACTAATTATAATTTATATAATTAACCAAATAATAAATTATTTTTACAATTAATAATTAATTAAAAATTATTTAATCTATTAATCAAATTAATTACCAATTATTAATTGATTACCAATTAATTAATCATAAATACCAATTAAACAATACATATTAATTCATTAATTATAATTACATTACTTCCCACCCTATTCCCCTATAAACCCACAACCCACTACACATAAAAATTCACATAATTAATTTAATTATCAATTAAACACTTAATAAACTTAAATCACCAATTAATTACTAATTAACAATTAATTAATTAACAATAACAATAAATAAATATTAATAATAAAGTAATTATAATGTATATAATTAACCAATTAATAAAATAATTTTACAATTAATAATTAATTAACAATTAATTAATCAATTAATTACCAATTATTAATTAATTACCAATTAATTAATCATAAATACCAATTAAACAATACATATTAATTCATTAATTATAATTAAATTACTTCCCACCCTATTCCCCTATAAACCCACAACCCGCTCTGATACTAAAACGCTAAATTAAATGTAAAATAATTATAAATCTCTAAACATTTATTTTTAAATGTATTAAAATACATTACAATAATCTTTAACATACAAATAAAATACATATTAAATGACATTACACTAAATAAATATCGATATTATTGACATCGAAATTTTTACTTACGATATTACTTACATCGATATTAAGTACTTCGATATTATTCACTTCGATATTACTTACCTTGGGATCGATATTCTGTCCATCGATATTCTTGACTTCGATATTCTGTACCTACGATATTAAAAACACGATATTATTGTAGGTCGAAATTTAAAACTCGATATTTTGGCTAAACACCATTCTTGGGAACCTTGCTTGATAAAGGGTGTGACGTCCTTTGAAGGGCAGGCTCCCATTTTACCTAATTGATAAAACCAAGAATTTGACAGACATTCCTGTTTTATTTCGGGTACAAGTTCCATTGTTCATTGAGTGGTGTAGATTAGAACTGCTTTGATTTCTAGACTGCTCAACAAGTTATTGCCACATGTGCGCAACTATTGCATTTACATACTACACACCACAATTCCGTTCTGACATTAAGCCACACTATGTAGAGCTGACCACCTCTTGCATTGAGTTGGCATCTATGTCACTGACATTCGGGGGTCCCTCCTTCGGCAGAGCACAGATTATAGGTGCACCTATTGACAATGTACGGAGTAGCTGCACGACGTTTCTTTCACCAGTCGAACATATCCAAATGATGATATAAATGCACCTTTCACATTCATTGGCAGCCATGCACTACTGAGTTCCTTAACCCTTGGTTTCTACTTCTGCTGTCTACCGCGTCATAATCACTGCGATGGCTCCTGGGTGCTGGATCGTTCCTTACCTGTGAAACACTGCGGTTATAAGGACTCCAGCGCCTACAGCTCAATGCCCTACTCCTCTTGGTAGGTGCTGGGCACGGCAGCTGTGCATGCAGAACAGTGAATATCTGGGAAGTGATCATGCCCATTATTCTCTCCAGCAACCATTGCACAGAACCGGGTGGCTGTGTTCTGCCTCTTTCCAGTTATGTATGAGGTAGCAGTGGGTGATTTCTGATTTGCACTGGTGTACTACAACGAACAGTGTTGGGCAAACAACACAAACATTGAAAGCATATGATGACTGTCCAGGGAAGTATATTAAAGGGACTATGAACGATGAAAATATCAGGTCAATGCATCTGATCTCAGTCATTGGGTTTGACCATAGGTGATTGATGCTTCACTATACAGAGTAACCCAAAACACAAATGTGGCAGCCATTGTGATAGGTTGAGTGTTTCACATGCAATTTATAGGCAACACTGAGAAAACCAAGCATAAGATGGAGAGAGAATACTGAATCAGTCAACAGAAGTACTAGCTTTCTTTATAACTATTTAGCAGGGGAACAAAAATAAATAATAATTTTGCATCCCTGCACCTCACTGTGTGAGGTTTCTCTTTCAAGTTTATACTATTGTGTACACTTAGGACTGCCCTGATTGAATCAGGTTTAAACTGGGTATGTAGAATCTAGGACATAATATTTTAGGCGAGATACTATGAATGATATAGAAAATAAAAGACATTTTTCATCCGGTTAACTCTATCTATACATTCATACATTATCATGGGCATTTACAATTCCCTCTCATGATGTTTGACAACTCCAAAGTACCTACTTAATTTTCCTTTGAGGTGCCCTCCAGTTGTGACATTTTCCTCAGTCATTCCATGTCCAAAATGGATGACTTTGCACTTCACTGTAATGTATCACTGTTTCTATGTCTCAGGTCACTCAATGAATTTGTATACATGTGAGGACAGCAACAATGTACACCCTGTTGACGGGGACAAAAATTACAAGTGCCCAAAATATAGTAGTCTTCCATGCCCAAAATATGACTTATATGACTTCTCTTCTTATTGTGCTCTTGCATCTATGTCATTCATGGGTTTATCTCCAATCACAGCCACATCACGAGTCAAATCCACCGCATGTCCACCTCATATCCACCACCATGAGTCGTATCCACCCCACCTTTCAGTGTAGTAGATTTGGACACTACAACTCACTACAGTGTGCATCTCTCCTATTACTTTCCAGATCTGCTGTTACAGTCCACCTCTCCCATCACTGGCCCCTCTCCTGCATGTGTACAATTCTCCCATTATTGTTTAAAGCTCTGTCACTGTCCGCCTATCTCCTGTCATTGCCTCTTTCTCTCATCACAGCTCCCCTCTCTTCCCATTACTGATGCTTCCTCCCATCAGCATCTACCTCCCTTGTCAATGACAACCTCTCATTCGCTGACAGACTCTGCAGTCACCGCCCCTCTTTCCTGTCAGTGTCCATCCATCCCATCAGAATCCACCTCTCCTTTGACTGTCCACCTCTCATGTCACTTCACCTCTCAGCCACCACTGACGCCTTTTCTGCTCAGAGTCTTAATTTCATGGCTGCATGCACATGAACCCTCCCGTCCTTCACTGCATACCTCTGCCATCAATGCGCCCTCTCCTCTCAATATCTACTTCAACAACCAGTGTCGAACGTTTGCACTATTGCCCAAATCCTCCATCACAGTCCATAATTCCCGTCAGTGCGCGCCTCTACTGCACATGCTACCTCTGCTAGCTTCTCCTGTCAAAGATCAGCACTACTTACCAAGCTGTCTCTCTTCTCAGTATTCTACCACATCACTCACTTCACCTCTTCTATTACGAAATGTCTCTCTTACCTTTTCCGTGTTTCCATGTGTACCATCACTGCCCCCCTCTACTGTCACTGTCCTCTTTTTCCATCAGTGTGCCATTTTCCCATTAGTGTTCATTGGTGACCCCCTCAAACACAGTCCAAGTGTCCGTTACTGCTCACCTCTAAGGTGACTGTCCACCTCCCTTACCATTGCTAACTCTCCTGCTAATGCTTCTCTCAGGTCTAACTCTCCCTCTCGTATTGCTACCCACCATTCCTGTCATTTGCACTTCCGTCTCTCAGTCTCTTCTACCATTACTGCTCACAGGCCTGGTAGTTTTGGACATAAGTGGTATAAAATAGGACTGGCTCTTCCTCGCCACTACCAGCTTTCCAGAGGACTAATGATTTCTTACGTTGTTTCCATGTTGCACTCTATGCGTTTACTTTCCCTCAAGTCTGAGCTGCTTTCTTGCAGCTACTCTGTCCCCCACTTTCGCTCAACCTTGTAACTGAAATCAGATCTGAAAACACGAGACAATCCCTCTGAACAAGCATAATGGCACAAAACAAAAGCCCAAAACAAGCTATCTCACGCAGTGATGACAAAACACGTGCATCCTTCAGTGTGTGGGTTAACATTATTTTGAAGTTTTTTATCTGCAGTTATGCTTTCTCTCAGTCTATTAAAAAGCTGTCAAACTGCATGTTTATTTGTTGGACGGCTCTCCTGAGGAGAAATCCTCTTGCAGCCTGAATACTACTGTCATCGCAGGAGATACTGTGGAATATCCTTAGCCAGCATTGTTTCTTTACTGTCCGTCCTTTTAGTACTATCATGATAGAACCAAGCCCCTTCATTTAATTTTACATCATAGTATGTTGCGCAAAAGTTGAGTATTATATATTTGCACTTTTGCTCATATGGCATGATGAGACATATAGTTTTTCTCCTTCTTTCAACTGTAAGCTATGTATGCTCCAAACGTATCAGGAACTGTGTGTTGCATACCTCTTTAGGAGGTAGGGGGCATATGTATATTTTAAAAATCACACAGCACAGACAGAAGTCACCTTGCTGCGCTGCGTGATAGGGAGAGGGCAGGAATGTGCTGTATCTAGTATTATATGGCGCATTCCTGCCTTTTCCCTGCACTGGTGCACAGTGTGCTACCTAGCGCCAAAGCAGGCACCCTGGTGCAAGGGTGCCTGTGTTGTAAGCAGGATTGTTTTTGCGCAAGAAGAGACACCTTCATCACAAAACAAATCATGAGAGTCATTTTCCTCTTTCTATGTGTGCTGCCTCTTTCTATGTGTGCAGAACGCAGCACACAGAGACAGAAGAGGCACCAAGGAGAAATATTTATGTACGACCATCGGCAGAGATTGCAGAGAGCTGCGGTCTCTCTCTTTTTTCTTACGCTGATGACACCCAGATTGTGGTATTACTGTCATACAATGAAAATGACATTGCTAATGCTTTAAATAGTTGCCTCATAAAAGGGGTTGCCTGGCTGAACAGTAATTCCCTTAAACTGAACTGAACTGTGATTCTTTTGGTGGGCAACCAGCCTCACCGTTGGAGGCCTCATTTGTGGCCGGAGGATCTGGGTGTAGCTCCTAACCCAGTCCATGTAGGTAAAAATCTTGGCTTTTGGCTAGATAATAAGCTCTAAATGAGCCATTAGATTACCAAGGTAGTGGCCACCTGTTTTGGAGTGCTGAGATGGCTAATGAAAATCCTTGGCTGCCTCCCTGCTTTGGCTCAGAGAACAGGGATCCAAGCATTGATTATTTACAGACTTGATTGTGGGTATATCCTCTACTTAGGGGTCAGCAAGGCATCAGTAAGGCGGCTTCAGATAGTCTTGTATGCAGCCACAGGACTATTACTTCACCCCTCTAAAGATGCTTCTACTGCTTGTATAGGATCTCCACTGGCTTCCAATTAAAAAGAGAATCCATGTTAAAGCAAGGCAAATTCAGATCCCCCATACCTCAGATCTCTGGTGCTGCCTTATAAGCCAAACTGTGCCCCGTGCTCCTGCTATACAGATCTTTTCACAGTTCCAAGAGTGAGGAGGATCTGGCATGGGGGATGATGGTACAGGAGCTAGCGGGACAGGCCCCACATTCCACACAGGTATCACCAGATGAGACACACTCCACTAGGGTGGCGACCCACAGTCAGGAGGGGAGACATGAGGAGACCCAAGACAGTTCTTAAGATAAATGGACCTCAAGTTGCATGGACCCGACGGGGGGGGAGGTGGGCGTTTGGGGGGATGGGGGAGTTTGGGGGTTGGTTTAGTTATAGTTTGGTTACTGCACATCCAAAACCGTGTCTGATTAGGAAACATCTCTGGAGGAGAGTATGTGTCTAAAATCTTGAGTTTACTATTGGAATGTTCATATTATCAGCTGTCATATTTGAGATATGTAACTGTATATGAACATGGTCTATACCTTTGAAAGAACAAAATTAATAAAGTAATATAAAAAAAAAAAAGAGTGAGGAGGATGGTCTTTCTCCTACCTAGGTACTAAGCTGTGGAACGTCTTGCCAATCTCTTTGAGATTGTGCCAATTGTTCTCGAGTTTTCGAATGCTGGTAGAAACCTGGCTTTTCTGAGATGTGCATGGCATTAGTTTTCAGACACATATACTTTGAAGTAACCCTATCCTGGATAGCTTTGTTGTTAGACCTGGCACCATTGGCGTGGTTCTCCCTTCCATTTTTCGCTGTTGTCTCCTCTGTTTTTGCTGGTGATAGATGCTCTGGGCGCTGTGCCACTGCCATTCAGTGCCACAGCGTGAATGCTCCCTGTGTAAAGATGACATTGGAATTGGTATATCCATGATTGGCTTATTTGGTTTACCTGTTAGTCCCTAGTAGCGTGGCCTGTGTGTGCCCAGGGCTGGTAAACCAAATGCTGCTGGTGGGCCTGCAGCGCTGGTTTGCGCCACCCACAGAAGCAGCTTGTAAAGTGTGTCTCAGACCTGCCACTGCAGTGTCTGTGTGCATTCTAGAACTGCCATCTTGGCTGTGAAGTGCACCCACTTCCCAGCCCCTGAACCTTCCCATGGCATCCTGTAAGCCACCCTTATGGTAGGGTGCATTGTATGTGTAAGGTAGGACATGCTCTGATGTGTGTAGCAAGTCCTGGTAGTGAATTACACCCAATTTCGTTTTTCCCTACTGTAAGGCTACCTGTTCTCCATAGGCCAGAATGGGAGGTTTGGCTATTACATGCTATAGTCCTAACTGACCCACAGAACATAGTAGAAAAACGAATTTAGTATGCCTGAGCTCAGAATATTAAAATACATCTTTTAGTGAAGTTTATTTTTATACTCTGTGTTTGAAAATACCACTTTTAGAAAGTAGGTATTTTCTTGCCTAAGCCTTCCATTGTGCTCTGCTGTTATATGTATTGGCTGTCTGGTTTTGGAGGGGCAGGCTGAGTCAGACCTGGGTTGAATAGAGAGATCTGCATTGGAGTATGGGAAGGGGTAGCTCCTGAACCTGAATAGGGCTGTGCCTGGCAAGGTGAATGCTAGCTCCACTTCCCACTGTGCGTCTGATGGCAGAGCCCCTCTTTCTGAAAGGAAGGATGCAACCTGGTAAACAAAGTGCTCCAGGGCTGGACAGAACTGGTTCTGGCTGGGTTCAGTGACTTGTGACTCTTTAAAACAAAGACTTTTGGGGTATAAATATCTGTGCTGAAACCCCTACAATTTGTATTGCTCCTGGACAACAAGAAGAACCTCTGTCCGTGTAACTGAAGGAATCTGCAGGAGAGGACTCTTGTGCTTGTGTGCTGTTTCTTGGACTGGCCTGCAGTGTTTACTACTGGACTTGGAAGAAGAGGAAAAGGACTTTGAAGGAACTTTTATTTTTGCTACAGCAATTACCCAAGGGCTAGAAGAGAGCTAGCCTCCTGCAGGAGTCTCAGGCACATCAGACTCCACCACCTGCCTCCTGTCTCCTCCCAGCGAGGATTTCTATCTGCAGGTGAGGCTCCTGTGAGTTCCAGGGCCTCTAGTTCTACTGTGGAGAAGAGAGTGCTGAAAATCGTCGCTAATGCCCGTTAGCGAGCCGCCGCAACTGAAGAGTGTAAGGAAAATCATTGCGCTGCTGCCGCTGAGTGCTCGCTACCGGAGATCGTCGCATCACCTCTCTGCGGGCTGCCAAAGGCTCGCTGACTTCAAGATTATCGCATCACCTGTTTGCGGGCTGCCAAAGGCTCGCTAACCAGAGATCATCGCATCACCTGCTTGCGGGCTGTCAAATGCTCGCTAACCCAAAGATTATCGCATTGCATGTTTGCGGGCCTCAAAGAGCTCGCTAACCAAAGATCATCACATCGAGTTCATCGCTTCACGACATCGCAGTGCGGACGCCGAGCGTTCGCCATTTTCATCACATCGCATCAGGATCATCGCTCCCTCGAGGAGCGCCATTTGTTTTTATCGCAACAAGATCGCACACGCTCAGGCTCGGCGCATCATCCTCCCTTCGCAGCAAGGATTTCATCGCATCGCCGGCTTAGCGTGTAGAAGTTTGTCGCTTTGTCCTGCACACAAATCAGCGCATCACCCTCCCTTGTGGCAAGGATTCAACGCATCGCTGGTTAGCATAAGGAAAATCATTGCTACAACTCCTTAGGGACATTTTGGGTTTCTTTGCTACAGAATCCAGGTATCTTGTGAGGAAAAGGGTCGCAGAGACCAGTGCCTTGAACTGAACTCCTCTTTGCACACTTTGAACTATTTTTGCAGCCTTTCAAGAGTAACCCTATTTTCTAGTATTGTGGATGTTTACTGTTATTGGTCTTGTGTTAAGTCTATATATGAAGATACTTATTTTTTATAACTACTTATGTGGCGTCCCTTTGTAGTGTTCTTCACTGTGTTACTGTGTATGGTCATAAAGGCTTCACACACTGCCTCTGAGATAAGCCTAGCTGCTCGTGCTACGTTACCACAGGGTTGAGCAGGGGTTATCAAAGGGTGTAGTCTGCTGACTCTGACTTAGGAAGAAGGGTCCCTACTTGGACAGTGGCCAGCCATTGCCAACTAGAGACCCCCATTTCTAACACTTGAGGTCTACAAAACTTCAATAATATTAATAATAATAATGATGTTAATAATAAACAATAAAGATTTTCTCTGTGTTACGCCTCACCTGGTGAGGCATGGCATTTTGATGCATTTCCAGGTCTACCAGTAATGGTATGTCTAGGAATGTGCCAAAATCCATGGGTGGATGCATGGGAACACCCACGCTCCACCCATGGAATGCCTCCCTGAGGCAGAGTAATGCTACGTTGCGTTACTCTAGATTTATCAAGCCAACAATTCTTGGATATTAAAGAGCCTATAGGAGAGCCTTAAAGACTGGTACTTATGAAATGTAGAATATTGTGGGCTTGAGCCAGCTTTATTAAATTCATGAAATTCATATTTGTTCATGTGGGGGATTGGGGACGTCTACCTCTCAAAAACCCTGTTTAAGCCAACGGCAAGCAATGAACTTAAACGTGAAGATACAGAATACACAGTAAATGTGGGGAAGAGTTTACATAGTTTACTGCCCTGAATATTTGCGGCTGAACATCAAAAGAGAATGCATTACTTGTGGCCACAGTTGGTGAGGTTTTGTCATAGGCACCAATCATGGTAGATGGACATAGGACCAAGCGTTGCATTGCATAGAGGAGGAGATTCTTCATTGTGGGTGTGAGACCTCGGTTCCATAAGGCGATGTTGCATTGAGGTTGCATCAATGTCGAGAACACAGAGCATCAATTCCTCTGCTTCAAAAGTCAATCCGCTGGGCCCAAGGCAATGCGTTGATCGTGAGACATGTAAAACGTAAAATTACATGTCCTGCCTCCTAAATACACTTCACACTTCCTACGGGGCTGCCTAGGGCCTAACCTTGGTCTGCCTTACATGTAATAAAAGTGAGGGTTTGGGCCTGGCAAGTAGGTGTACCTGCCAGGTCAAATTGGCAGTTTAAAACTCCATACACCCTGTCTGCAGTGGCAGGCCTGAGACAGGTTTGGAGGGCTACTCATGTGGGAGGCACAATCAGGGAAGCGCCTGACTCTAAGCACAACGTCTCTGTGCTCTGTTTATTTCTTCCGGGTATCTGTCTGTCTGCCCGCTGTTAGCTGCCAATACTTAGGAATCATATGCCCCAAGTAATTCAACCAGGGTGCGGGAGGCACCACTCCCCTTCACAGTGCAGCCTCGTCGGTCCTTTGCGGCTGGGGCATTTAGGTAAAGCTTTAGTTTTCATGGCCTGTGCCGCCTCGCACCGGGGGTCATCTTTGGTGGTGCCGGCTTGCTTTCTCGGACGGCCGTACAGGACATTGTAACCCTGCCTGCTTCCTGGTGGTTCCCTGGCAACCCCGGGAACCCCTTTGCGCTGACTCGCTTGATGAGCGGCCGTGCCTGCTTCTAGAATTTCTTCCGGCTTTGGCTTGACCACAAAGGAAGTGCACCCATTCTGCGAAATTGTAAGTGCTCCACACGCTTAGGGTCAGGGCCAAGAGCCCAAGGGAATAAAAAAGCGTTCTCCAGGCGCTAAGTTGAGGGTAAAGAAAAGAAATGCTCCTTCCACACTATGGAGGTATCAAGTGATCCCCCTGCTCTCTACTGGCCAGAACAATGGGCATTACAGCACTCTTTGGAGAGCACTGGGACACAGCAGTAGGGTGCAGGCAGGCCAGTACAAGAGTCCTCAGAGCACAGTGGGAGTCCTTATTTCAGCCCCATAGGCAGCAGGTTAGCACTTTCACAGTAATCAAGTTCCAAGGCGGTGCCTCCTAGCAAACCGGCAGTCCTCTGGTGTAGAACCAGCAGCGTCTGGTTACAAGTCAATGCAGTGTCTCCCATCATGGGGACACAGCCCCTGTACCAATAGTGCAAACGTCTCTGTTCTGTGGGCACTTCAAGCAACTTTCAGAAGTGCACAACACCCCCATTCAATCCCAAGCCCTGGTGCCAGACCCGCTACAGGGGGACGGAGACAGCATTGTGAAAGTCAGGCTCAGCCCTATTCAGGTGCAGGTGCAACTCCCCCTACCACTCTCAATTCAGACCAGGTCTATTCGGGTGCAAGGGATACTCCTCCCACCACTATAAATGCAGCCAAGGTCCATTCAGTCCAGTGCTGAGTCACCCACGTGACTGACAAAATTGAATGCACATCCCCTTCTCCTGCCAGTCTAAATCAGACATTGAATACAAAACCAGGCAGGGCACAAAGAGTTCATAAGCACACAGAAATGCCCACTTTTAAAAGGGGTATTTCTAAAATAGTAATAACAAATCTGCTTTTACCAATAAGCAGCCGCGGTCGGTATTAGGAGTAACTGCAGGGTGGTGACGTGGGGAGGGGGAGGGGCAGGGTGGGGGGTAGTAAACTATGGATTACGGAGGTTTACAGGTAAGTTAACATATACATTAATAAAACGAATTTCGTTGCGTGCACAGCATCGCATTTGGGGATGCAGTGCACGCAACGAAATTGGTTTTATTAATTTATATGTTAACTTACCTGTTAACCTCCGTAATCCATAGTTTACTACCCCCCACCCTGCCCCTCCCCTTCCCCACATCACCGCCCTGCAGTTACTCCTACTACCGACCGCGGCTGCCAATAAGCAGGATTTATTACTACTATTCCAAACATACCAAACATGGCCACGCTACCCATTTCCTATCAGAAATGACCACTGAAACACATATCAGGGAATTCCTAATGCAAACCTAAGAGAGGGCAGAGTCACAGAAATGAGAAACCAAATAGACTGTTTGTCACTACCAGGACATGCCACACAACACAGACACATGTCCTACCTTTTACACCACCCTGCCCATTTGACGAACTAGTACTATCTTAAGGGTGACCTATATGTAGTAAAAGGGGAGTTACATAAGTGGCAAACACTTGAAATTGCACGTCGCTGTGGCAGTAAACTGCACAGGCAGGCCCTGCAGCGGCAGAGGCCTGAGACAGGTTAGAAAGGCTACTTCTGTGGGTGGTGCAACAGCGCTGCAAGTCCATTAGTAGCATTTAATTTACAAGCCATGGGTATATGAGATACCACTGTACAAGGGACTGACCGGTAAATTAAATATGCCAAACAGGTGTAGACCAATCTGACCAAGTTTACAAGAAAGAGCACATGCACTTCAGCACTGATCAGCAGTGATAAAATGCCCAGAGTCATAAAACCAACAAAAACAGGTCATAAAAAATACAGGAGGAAGGCAAAAAGTTTGGGGATAACCCTGCAAAAAGGGCCAGTCCCAACAGGCAATAACACAGGGATGGTGGCCTGCTGGGGACAGCAGACCACCATGCCTGTGTTTTTTTTTTAAAATAAAGCAACTTTGTTTTAAAATATAACCCATTTTCCTTAAAGGAAAATGTGATGCGTTTCAAAAAGAAAAATTAAAAATTTCTGTTTCATTTTGTAAGGGTAGGCAGTGGACTGCCTGCTCTTAAAAAACGTTTTCACAACCATTCACAAAGCGTAAGGGGTCCCCTGTACAGCCCTTCCCATGTGCAACTGACTTACCACCTTCTTCAAGAAGGTCGCAAACTACAATTGTTTTGAGATCGCATGGCAGTCGCAAAATAATCGTACATCCCCCTGCGACTTGCTATTAGGTAGGGACACCCTTGCCATGTTTCTTCCTAATAGCAACTCGCAAACCCTGTTTTGTGAGCCGGAAATAGGCTACTGACCCGCAAAATTGGGTTTGTAAACAGAAAAATGTATTTTACCGGTTGCTTGCAACCAGTAAAATGCGTCGTACATCTGGTCCTAAAATTCTTAAAAACGGCACTGGTATTAACCCAGGGAAACTAGCCATTTCTATCACGTGATAAACGCAGTCTTTTTTTCGAAGAAGAGCCCTGAGGTTCTGAACACACTGGTTTGAACGCTAATTGCTCCTGCAGTAGCATTGATTATAAAGTTGCATATCTGTCACTGTGTCAATCAGGAAGTTCTGATATTCTTTATTTCACTATTTTATTCTTGAACTTCACTGACCGCAATCAACCGGACACCAAACCTCCATGTGTACATACACGGAATGCTTATTATTATTAATTATTGAATTAAATTTATAAGGCGCACAGCTACCCGGAGGTTTCCCGGCTTCACTGTTAGTCCTCATCTGCTTGCACTTGGTCCAGCACTTACTTATTTTGTTTACCGCAGCGAACACGGCATGTGTTTTGAAGGTTTTTCACGTTGGATTCTTTTTGAGTTGCTTTAGGGGAGTGGCTCTATATAACAATCTTTAGGGCATATTATTAAGGGAAACATCGCCGCTTTTTTGGCACATAGCGACGCGGCGATCTTTTTATCACCCTATTTGCAAGGACACGCTAACAAGCATTAGCGCGTGTTTCCTTGCTACTTTGCATGTCAGCGATCAATATCGCTAATGACAAGCAAAGTAGGCGTTCCCTAGCTAAACAACATTGAAATCCTTGCTAACACGGCTTCGCAATATTAGCAAGCCGTGCAGCAGAACCGCAAAGCGATAGAAATAACCACGCTAACTGCGGTTATCGCAGGCATGTAACGCCTGCTTTTAAAATGACTTAGGCATACTGATAATGGGAGGTGGATTGCCATGTTAGGTCGACACTCCCCTAACAGCAAGCCTCTCCTTAGTGCTGCGAAATCTTCGCTGGATTTCACGTGCTATACCTGTTATTCGCTGGAATTACATTGCCTGTTAACTACACGTTGATAATACGTCACTAACACGGCGATGTGATACAGCGATAATGTGAATCGCGCTAAGCGCGATTTGTGATAAATATCGCATGTCCTTGATTACATGCCCCTCTGGCTTTTCAGTTTGCAAGTTGCCTGTCTACGTGGGTCTCTAACATCTTGAGGATTTCTTTACAAGAAGCTTATGCATGTAGACTTTTTTGATCAGTTTCAGCATTTTTGTCACTGTTTTGCAACTTTTTTGCACGAATCAGACAGTAGTCCATCAACAAGAATTATTCCCATTTCTTTGCTTTCGAATATTTGACTGCGTTGTATTATAATTTCAGTGTATTCTCCCTGACGAAGGACCTGATAGGCCCGAAATGCACTGAAGGCGTTACTAAAGCACTTCGGATGATAATCGAATGACACGTTGACAAAATATGGATGCTTCATATGGCATGCTAAACATGGAGAAAATAAATAAAAAAATATTTGAATATAAGCAAGTTTCAATTTTTGAATTAATAATAAAAGAAACAAATCGAAAACATTGTTTAGTGGGTAAATCTGGTTATTAGCCTGGGGGGGGTGCTATGAAGAGGCTTTGTCCCCAGGACTCTTCTCGAAGTATTGAGGAAAGCTAAACAACATATTATTGAGTGTTCTAAGGCAGAGAACACGCCGAGGTCGCATGCCAAGACAATTTGGATCAAGGATATCAATTGCAGTACTTATAGGAGTGCAGCAGAACTTTTACTATGTAAACTCTGAGTAAGTAATGGATAATTGCACTAGTGGAATGTACAGACTACTACAATCCTCCAGATCTATTCATTGACTAAATACCATTGCATGTCATCCAAAATTCAAAAACTGGCGCTACTTGCATATATCCTGGGCACATCATTCCATCTTCCTGCACCTCAATTCATGTCGCCTGTGAAACAGGGAGTGCTTAAAACAGATGAACACTAGGGTTAGGGCGTCATCTAAAGGAAGCTAGTATTAAGACATTTGCCAAAATGTGGTTGCTCTATCTTCCTCAAGGTTCCCCAATGTCCTTTCGAGGTGGAGGAACTGCTGAGTTTCTGACCCAGCAGAGCATCAGACAATTTAATCCAAAGCAGCACATTTTTTTAGGACTAGCAGCCAGTGACGTGTAGGATCAAGGGCAAATGAAGCCACATTTTATTTAGGACAGGTCTTCTAATTCAGCTTTTTTCCTGCTCCGGAGATTAAAAAAAGAAGACTGTCCACGTCACTGAGGGAAATCTACCAAAACATAAGAAACATTGTTTTAAAGCAACGCCCCCATCCACTTTGAGGATTTGTTTCGGAAAACAAAGAAAAATGTTCATTGCCCAGCACGCCACAATGAGAGGGTCAGCTAAACAGTTTGCAGTCAGCATTGTGCATTTTCACTCAAAGGGCATCCGTGAAGAGGTTTGGTGGCCGCCCTGTCATGCATTAAATGGGGGATTAGTTGTTATACATGTTCGAGTGAACCCCTATTGTTCTCTTCCATTAGCCTTCTCCTCCACGTTTTTAACTCTGCCTATCTGTGTGTGTAAACAGAGAAGCCCTGGAACAAATAAACCTTTTTAATCTCTGAGCCAATGGGAGCAGAAGGACGGCACATAAAGACTACCTTCAATCCTGTGAGAATCTAAACCTGCAGCAACTGGTAAAAGACCCTACTCAACAGGGTGGTCACATTTTAGATTTAATCTTCACTAAGGAAAACGTGGCCAAAGTGGAGGCAATCTCTCCTCTTTGTTGGACTGACCACTTCCTTGTTACTTTTTCAGTGGCCATCCCCAACAAGAGCTCAGACTCTGCATCCACGCTTAACTTCCGCCGAGGCAGGGAATGGAACAAATTGTCTGACACATTTAAACAACTGCCATTATTCACTGTTAATAATGTGTGTGACGCAAATAAATCAGTGGAAATAAACTACTCGGAATTCTGTCAACAGATCACTAAGGTCCTTGATCTGGTCATTCTGGAAAAAATTCCGAAAAATAAGCGCAAGTTAGCAGCCCCTTGGTTTAATGAGAACCTAAAAAACTTAAGAAAGGGCAGTAAACAGGCGGAAAGCAAATGGAAGAAACGCTATGATGAAGATGATAAATTAGCTCTGAAGGTTGTATTGGGCAACTATAAAAGGGAAATTGCTAAAGCAAAAGCCGAGTTTTTCAACAATACAATTCTAGAGGCATCTAACAAAACTTGAAATGTTTTTAAAATAATTAATGATCTGTCTAAACCTGACTGCCTAAAAAACAAGACTATTGTGACTCAAGACCTATGCGATACCCTCGCTACTTTCTTTGAGGAGAAAATAATGACACAACCGCTAGTCCATCAGAAAGAGGGTCGGGCAGGCGATAATAAGCTAGTAATGCTAGATCATTTTGAAACCCCTACTGAGGAAGAATTCCTCAAACTTGCTATGAGCACTGCTTCAGGGTCCCCTATGGACCCCTCCCTCATAGGGTTTGGAAGGAGTATGGTTGAGCGCTATTTCCAAAGCTCCGTCAGATCTGCGGCCAATCTCTGAGCAGTGGTATATGCCCTTCCTGTTGGAAACAGGCAATGGTGACACCCCTGCTGAAAAAAGCCACTCTTGACCCTCAGTGTCCAAATAACTATCGACCTATTTCCCTTCTTTCTTATTCAGTGAAAATTCTAGAATGCCTAGTCAGCAAAACCCTCTCGCAATTTCTGGAAACTATTCTGGGGCTTGAAGACATGCAATTTGGTTTTCGCCCAGGTCACGGCATGGAGACAGAACTAGTAATGGTCGTAGACGAGCTGAGAATGCGGGCAGACAGGGGTCAGTTGGCAATTTTGAGCCTACTGGACATGTCTGCCGCGTTCGATACGGTCAACCACAAAATCATATTGAGGCGGCTTGCTGAAATAGGGTTGGAGGGCCTGGCACTGAAATGGCTTCAGTCTTATCTTGAGAACAAGGCTCGTCTATCAGCCCAATCCTCTTTAATATCTATATGAGACCGCTGATACCCATCATCAAATCCTATAATATCAAGCTGGTGAATTATGCGGATGACACACAGCTCATTTTGTCTCTAGAGGGGAATCAGTCTATTCCACTTACCAACTTTCATGAATGCATGCAAAGGACTACTAGATGGCTTACGGACAATTCCCTGCAGTTTAATGGGGGAAAAACAGAAATCCTGTACTGCACGGCTAAGAAAGTCCCTCACCCGCTTCTGGCTAACTTCTGGCCTATTCAGGTGGACACGCCATCCACACCGGCTGTAGCAGTGCGCAATCTAGGGGTAGTTTTTGACAACAAGCTGAGTCTAGAAAACCAGGTAAATAAAACAGTTGGAACTTGCTTCTCCCTTATCAAAGAACTGCAGAAGATTCTCCCAATGCTACCCATGTCAGCCAGGGCTTTCGTGGTGAGAAGTGTTATCCTGAGCCCTCTGGACTACTGCAATGCCCTGCAACTCGGTGCGCCCAATTTCCTGATTATGAAACTACAAAGAATACAGACAATTGCCACTAAGTTAGTCTTTAAGAAGCCACGTAGTATTTCTGCCTCTGCAGCTCTCAATGAGCTCCACTGGCTTCCTCTAGCACAGAGAATCCAGTTCACATCATTATGCATTGTACACAAGGCTCTGCATGGTCTTGGACCGGTGCCACTGCAGGACAAATTTGTCTGGCATTCCCCTGTAAGAAATCTTCGATCCTCCACAGCCCATCTGGTCTGCACTGCCAGAATTAGAACCGCTAGATTTGGAGGTAGACTGTTTAGTTGTGCGGCCGCTCATCTATGGAACAATCTCCCACCCATCCTCAGGCAATTAGAAGAGTTCCCCCACTTAAGGGGGAAGCTTAAAACCTGGCTCATCCCTATGATGTAGTGCAGGACAGCCGTCTGGTTGGTAAACTTGCGCTTTTAGGGAAGTACCTGTAACCTCAGTGCCAGGATACCAGTGGGGTGGTAGTGCGCTTTATAAGTTTGCATTACATTATCTTACCTCTTTCACTGTTCAAAAGCCTGCTCTAATTGCTTTGTCAGTGTAATTGCAACAAATGATGAACGGAATGCTGAATGATTCAAACATTCTCCCCCAGTCAAGAGATCTGGGTTAAATCCATTGTTCTTTTGCCCACTACGCCTCTCCAGTCTGGACCCAGCCATATGCGAATCAGTCTTGACCCTGTGCCTCATGGGAAAAGTCCAGGCTGAACTGCCAAGACAGGTCCTCCGTGGACCAGAAACAAGCATCCTGGGACCAGTTTTGGGGTATGTCACCCTTCATCAACCAGGCTAGATTGAATCCAGTGGCACAGTGAGCAAGGGACCCACGTCTGGGCATACCCATCCCACTTAGGGTGAAAAGTGTAACTGCAACAAATGATGGACGAGATGCTGAATGATTCAAACAGTCTCCCCTAGTCAAGAGATCTGAGTTAAATCCATCGCTCTTTTGCCCACTACGCCTCCCCAGTTTGGACCCAGCCATATGCAAATCAGTCTTGACCCTGTGCCTCATGGGAAACGTCCAGACCAAACTGCCAAGCCAGGTCCTCCCTGGACCGGAAACAAGCATCCTGGGACCGGTTTTGGGGTATGTCACCCTTCATCAGCCAGGCTAGCTTGAGTTCAGTGGCACAGTGAGCAAGTGACCCACGTCTGGGCATACCCGTCCCACATAGGGTGAAAAGTGTAACTGCAACAAATGATGGACGGAATGCTGAATGATTCAAACATTCTCCCCCAGTCAAGAGATCTGGGTTAAATCCATCGTTCTTTTGCCCACTACGCCTCCCCAGTTTGGACCCAGCCATAAGCAAATCAATCTTGACCCTGTGTCTCATGGAAAAAGTCCAGGCCGAACTGCCAAGCCAGGTCCTCCCTGGACGTCACACTTCATCAGCCAGGCTAACTTGAATCCAGTGGCACAGTGAGCAAGGGACCCACGTTTGGGCATACCTGTCCCAACTAGGGCTAAAAGTGTAACTGCAACCAATGAGTTGGAGGATTCCCCATGAATAAAGTATTCTGACCAACTATACTTTTGTAAATGATTCATATGAAATTCCCCTACAAGTCACACATTTCATAAGCAGACATTCAAAGAGGCATGCTCTTTAATATCCAGTCAAGATTTAGATAACCTCCCGACTAGGAGAGAAGTGCTGTTTACCTTCGACTTGTGGATTCGATTCAGATTTTTCACCCAAAATATACATATGTCATTAACACAAACTATGGGCACCTTCTTTTTGTCTCCTAGTACTAAAGTATTCAGTGCAATAACAGAGAGGACATAACTAAGGTTGCCGCCTGGCTGTTTTTTACCGGCCTGACTATTATTTTATTGTTCCCGTCAGTACAAAATTAATGAAAATCGCCAGACAAAAAGGTAATTTTCAAAATGAATACAGAATATTTTTTATACAATTCTCTTTAGCTATTTAGTTCTAACACAACAGGAACATTGGTTCTATAGTTTTAAAGTTCTATTTAGCTACTAACACATCTGGAACATTTTTGTTTTCAAAAGTAATCTCCTGCCCACTTGACCATTGGGTGCTCAGGGATCTTTGTATCTCTGTCTTTGGGCGTAATCGTTGAATAACCCCCACCACTGGTTGTATGGGCCTTTGATTTTCGACAAGGAGAGATTAAAAGGAGTAATCTTATACATAGGCTGTCCGGTTTTAGGTTTAAACCTATAATAACTGATAAAACCCCACTGAAAGAGAAATAGCTCTCACCAGTGAAAACATATAAACACTGAAAAAACACCTGCACAACCACAAACTAAATTCAATTCAAAGAAAGGAAAAAGAGAGTGAAAGAGTCATTTTCTTTCTTCCTGAAGGGGCCAATACAATGTAACTTTGTTATACAAGCTAGCAGTAAGAAAGTCTGGGCTCGCATTAGTCTGCTTGAGTTTTGTTGTTTAGGGATGCCACTAAAATATTGTTTGTTCTTTCTTTTATTTTTTTGGCAGTTTTGTGGTCTTTGGTCTAAAGATGCAGGTTTTAGAAGCATGTTTTAGGTCTTGGTAATTATTTTATAAACTGTAGAGAATCAGGAAATATCTAAATCATATTTGATATTTTGGCTGCATTTGGCTCTTTCACTGTAAAATGGCTAGTTTCACAAGAATCTCTCCTAATATGTGTCATCACATTTACCCAAAATGAATGGGTAAAAACCCTTAATACTTCAGCTCCCACTTTCTAGTGAGTCAGTATTGACAGTACACCTCAGTTTTTAAACATTCAATGCAAGGTATAATGACAAGTATATGTTAAAAGAGTGCTATCACCAAGCATCTGGGATAGTGGTTAAAACATGACACCAGACTTTTAGAAAACATGGAACACAGTGTCACTTGGAATGCTCTGCAAAAAAGGTTCTTTCCAAGTTCAACAAAGATTGGAGTGATATTGTTTGTATTTGCAGTGATTCAGCTACGTATATGAAAAAGTTTTGTGATGACCTGTCAAAATTGATACCTGAGCTGAAGTGCCACCCTGTAAGATATCCTTGCAACTTGTTAGATGGTATGCTGAAAGCATCCTTACAATCTTCAAAGTTAATGAGTAATGCTATTGACTTTTTAGTCCATTCTGGTGCGCTGTTTTCTTATGCACAAGAACCAAAATGTAAATATTTATCATTTTGTGCTTTGTGTGGCATCAAAGAAAGAGTCATCCCAACTGTGTCCCTTAGCTGATGGTTCTCGGTCCAAGGGGCTATGAATGCTGTATTATCCATGTGGCAACCGTTTTCAGATTTTTTTGCTGAGTGAGGATGTCAAAGGCAAGAAATGTGAGGATCTTTGGTCACATATTGATAGTGATGTGAAAAAGTACACTATACTGCATTCTTAGATTTTTACAGTTTTACAGGATAACATAACTGCTGTAGTGAACATAATAAAAAAAATAGAGTAGGAAAACATCCTTGTCTGCCAAGTGTTCAGCATAATTGGTGTAGATGTGAAACATCTCCTTGAGAGTAGGCTGGGCGACACCTTTAGTGACTTTGCACTGCAACATGTTCCATGTTAGAGTGCTTGCCGCTTGGTAAGCAAAGCAATAGTCAAGAGCAATTCAGGAACTTTTATCTAACAATGTATGAGAAATTACTTGCAATGATGCATAGAAATGTCCCTTCACCACCAAAGGCATTTGAAGTCAATGAAACCTCACTGTGGTACCGCTTCGATAACTCTGAGGGCATAAGCGCCCAGATCAGCGCAAATGTTGCAGAACCTGCCCTGAGAATCGCAATCTTCAAGTGAACCAGTATTGGCATGGAAAGCTATGTCAGTGGCCAGAGTTAACAAATTGTGTACTGGCTGTTTTGGCGTTGCCCATCTCAAGTGCCAATGTTGAGAGGGCCTTTTCACAGAAGTTTACATGGGAAGGAAAGATCGAGCATACATGACCAAAGACTCACTGAAGAAGTATTGTATGGTGTGCTACAATAAGTTGAATTTTTAAAAATCTATTTGGACCTCATATACACTATACTTACACTGTCTATATACAATGCTCTATCAGTGCAGAAAGCAAGCAATAATAAAAGCAAAACATTCCATAAACCCCGGAAAAACACTGTTTCTGTAGTTTTTAATGGCGCAACAATGTGAAACCACTGATAACCACTGTTTTTTTAAGGTATTGAAATCACTTGAAAACACTGAAAAAACACCACCAGAATTTACCAAAAATAGAAACTGAAAACAGGAAACCCTACTTATACATCAAACACCAATTAAGTCTAATTGGGACTCCACAATAATCAAATTAGAGAGTTGATGTGAGTTAAAGGGTTTTATTAACTGTTCTAATATGATTTAATTATTTGTATTCATCAGATATTCTTCTTTAGTCATCATTTTTACACATTCAAGTATTTCATTAGTTGATATTTCAAAACAAGGCAAAATACTATATTTGTAAAGATTACAAATAATATAGAGATAATACAACAAGTGTGTTCTGTTAAGGAATTTCCCAAATCTATTTAAGGATTAAAATGGAATTAAACCTCTCCTTAAGAAAGATAACCCTACAGATCCCAATAAAGAATTCAGAGTGCTCTCACAATTTAGAAGTTAGAGGGTCGGGAGAGAGTGTCTCAGTCTAGTCCAGGAACACAGGCTATTTTAAATTCAAAAGAACACAAATTGAAACAACTGATACATTCTCCATTCTAGGTGTCCAATAGGATTTCAGCTAATCCTAGGAGCAGGTAAACTCCCTAGTTTCTTATGTCTTCAAAACAGACCACAGAAACGAGTCCTTGAAAAGATACTTTGTACACATTTTGTGGTTCAGACAGTTCTTCCATGAGTCATGCTTCCTACCATTTCCTCTCCTCCTAGGGAGAACCTTACTATCAGTTGCCTAATATATAAAAAATGCCTATTTACTAACTAACAGACAGTTTCTGGAAAGTTACAGCATCTGCAGTGGGAGAGAAAAACATCTTGTGCAAAACAATAGTTCAACGTGGAAAATGGCCTTTCAATGCTAATGTATAAATCAGCAATTAATGTGGCAACAGTAGTTAGGCTAACCTTAAGTCAGCACATTATATTATTTCATTTCTGTGCTTGCAACTTTTACGTATAATTACCTACTACAAATGTACATTTGCCATACATGCATTATTTTTCAACACGCTTTTGTATTTTCTATGTAAATGTCTTTTTACTTGCAAAATAAGAACATTTGCTTCAGCACCATCTAGCTCATTACTTTCACTAGAACGTGGACAAGCACATAGTTGGTAAGGAAAAAGACATGAAGGATACAGAGACACTGTCCTCTTGACAGACACATACTAATATGGTGTACACAATTATATCTTGCAAGGAAGACGGTATGAAGGACAAAGGGAAAATGCTTGCCTGTCCTTTAGCACATCCCGGCTTCCTTTACCAGCAAACACACACAGCACTGCAGGGCAAAGATTTCACAGATATATGCCCAAAATGTGCCTATGCCTATTCACTACCCATACACCACCAGCAAAGCATCAGCAAGAATATAAAAAATCCATTGGTATGAACAATGATAACACCCAACAACCTGGAAACTAACAAAAATGAATTCAAATATGATGTAAAAATGCCCCAAACACAAACTGACCTAGGCAGCAATCACCACAGCCAAAGATTTATAAAAGGTACAGAAATCACAAATGAAGTAAAATCCTCTCTCTCTCTCTCACACACAGATACACACACATACACCCCCCCCCCCCACCCTGTGGTGCCTGGTGAGAAACTACACTGTGGGCAAGAGCTGGTGGTGGTTTTGAAAAGAATTCAATCATTGTTCCCGTGTTCTCACGATAAGAGTTTTATCCGCACAGAGCCTTGCTTCCTGCATGGTGTAATGGCAAACTCTTGAGCATTACGCATCAGAAGCGTAATGTGAAATGTCCCACATTGCTTGAGATGACGGCATAAGTACTATTCCTGTATTTGCAAAGATCCATCTTTACACTGCAGGGTCTGCCTGTCGGATTGTACAGAACAGGGATCCACTAAGCCCCCGACACAATATTTGACGTTTACCTTTTTGCAGACTATAAAAGGGTTGCAGAAGGTAAAACGTGAACAAATGGCCGGTATTTCTTTCCTGGGCCAGGTGGCGACCTTTGATACCAGGAACCCCAACCCTCCTCGCGCTCCTCTTCTCCACCCCATCAAGGTAGCAGCCACCATCCAGTAAAGGAAAGCAAACAACTGATCCTTTTTTTCATCACCACCCTCGTGTTTGTAATTTGTCTCAGTGGTTTATTCTCTTCTGATTTCGTGTTTTGTAAAGAGTAATTGTTGTGAATTAATACAAAGATCCGCAAACCTTTTGTTTCATTTAATTCGACTTACATGGTTACATTCAGGAAACTATTTTTGCAATTAAAATTAAAATTATTGCAATAAAGTGTACATTGAGGGCCAGTTTGCAAATGAAATATGCAGAAAAATACAGTACAAGAAAGTATTCGCAGGCTACATTCAATAGTGTGTTCTAATTGTTTTAAAGCTCACAAGAATGTATACTGGGTATTAATCATTTTAATGTCATGCTTATTGTGCTTTCAAAGTGATTTATTGTGTTTAATTATGTAAATTGTGTTATGTTACAAATTGCAACCAATCGTATATTATGTGAATAGCAGGATTACATGATGTAGTCCTAAATGAGCGCCGTACTGCATGTTAATTTCTTTGTGTAACCTATTTAGAGCAGTTTCAATATACATACAATGAATCGTTATTATGATGTTGTACTTGCTATAGTTTCATCACATGTGAAGCATAGAAAAATAAATATTAGAGCAACAGCTTATGCTCAGTTTTATGTTTGCACCATTTATTTTTAACATTCAACATTCTTTCTTGCACACTAACCAGTGGTGGCTCCTCCACTAAGGCGGACGAGCGTCGCCCCACTGCTTCGCAGCAGTGAAAGGATGGAAAAACAAAATGATAATTCCTTGGTGTTGTTAGCATTTTTATTTGTTCCTGCTGTGATGTCTTGGTGGAGTGGGGCGGGGTGGGTCCGCTCTGCTCACAGAGCAGGGGAGGAGTGGTGGACATACTGTAAGTGCGCATGATGTTTTGGTCGGCCATCTCGGGCCTTCCAAAGCGTCATGTGCACTTTGCATGTTCCTCACCCAGAATGCATTACAGCTTGGGTGGAGAACATGCCCAGGCCTCCAATTCATGGCTGAGTGCCGAACCATGGCACTCAGACCAGCACAGACCATCACTCAGACCGGAATTGCATTGCAGCATTGTGATTGGCTCAGGGGGCCCTGGATGTGCTTTATGGTTTCTGTTCTTGAGGAGGAACAAGGAGGGAGAGATGCAGCGATAAGGCAAGTTTTTTTTCTTTTCTTACACCCCCTCACCTCACCCCCCCATCCATGCTGACCACCACTAACATCGACTTACATGTAGAAAACTAAAATGGAGAGAAATCCAGTCTGTAATGACAAATGCTCTACTAATATGTTCTCACATATCTACCGATATAAATGGCACCCCACTTGTGTGGCTGGGCCTAGTAGCCGAAACACAGCACACCCCAAAACACAACCTAGAGACATCACATGTCACTTAGTAAGATCAAATTTTTTTTAACAATGTGGGTTGCAGCAGAATTTGAGTCCTAGCTCAGGGAACCCTACCAAACCTAGACCTTTCTGAAAACTAAAGACAGAGGGGAATCCAGGGCGTTGTGACTCTTGTGGATACTATTCATCCACTCGCTAATAAATCGCATAGTGGATTGGAAGTTGAAAATAGACGAAGCCGAATGATTGATAGCAAATATCAGTTGGAGGTCGTCAGCATAATTAAAGATGCCGATCTTCCTATCTCCAAGGGAGGCGATCAGGGGCAGTAAGGACAAGTTAAATAAAAGCGGCGAGAGAGAAGAGCCCTGTGGAACTCCACAAGCAAGTTTCATTTGGGGGAGGGGAATGGAATTGGAACAATTTCTGCCTCTTTAAATACGTTTGGGACTGTACCCTGTTTGAGGGAGTTATTGAGGGGTTCCAGGGCGGGTCCGGGCAGATAGGAAAGGCTTCCTGTACAGCCGCAGTCGGTAGTAGGAGTAACTGCAGGGCGGTGATGTGGGGAGGGGGAGGGGCAGGGTGGGTGGTAGTAAACTACGGATTACGAAGGTTTACAGGTAAGTTAACATATACATTAATAAAACGAATTTCGTTGCGTGCACTGCATTGCATTTGGGGATGCAGTGCACGCAACGAAATTCGTTTTATTAATTTATATATTAATTTAATTTCTCAGAACAGGTTCATGATTTACTCAGTCTATGGCCCCAACCTGGATGACTCTGAGCTATTTAATTATCTAAATCAGGAGCTTGCTCTTAGTAGTATTCCCATTATTTTCTGTGGGGATCTCAATATTCACATTGATGCTGACTTCACCATCAGACAAAATCCAAGATATAAAGGTTTGAAGCCACAGTCTTTTAAGGCTCTGCGGTCTCTGGTATTAGATAATGCCTGATCTGATGCTTGGCATATTGCCCACCCAGATGAGTATGGCTTTACTTTTTTCTCTGCTCCGCATAGGAAATTTGTTCGTATTGACTACTTTTTTTTATCTCAGTTCTTTTTGGATAAAATTGGGTCAGAAGTTCTGCCTAAACTATTATCTGATCATAACCCTCTCCGCTTAAAGCTTAGCTTTTCATTAGTTGGACAGGGCAATAAATCAACCTGGACGTTCCAGCGGAATTTACTTTTACAACCAGATTATATTCAGTTTATGTCTAATGTTATCCAGGAGTTTTTTGAGATAAACAATGAGTCGGCTTCAGTTCCAGTAGTCTGGGACACATTTAAATCCGTTGTACGGGGAGAGACATTAAAATATGCTAACCTTCAATTAAAGGACAAGCGGAACAAATTCAAAAAGGACTGTGATATGGTTCTACATGCAGAGAAACGGCTTGCGGAAAGCATCAAATTGAATAGAGACATAGAGGAATCCCAACTCGATTTATCGATTAAACGCAGCTCTGTTTATGCTCATATAGCCGACCAGGTAGCTCTACATCATAATCAACATCGGACTGAAAGCTATGAACTGAGCGAACAAACCGGGAAAGTTTTAGGCACAAAGATTACGCCAAAGAGCTACGGCTAATGAGATTCTTAAAGTTCAAGATCTTAACAGGGGCTTTAAAACTTCTAAAGAAGATATACTGGCAGCATTTAATGAATTCTATCAACTGCTGTATCATCAACCGGACAGTGTATCTGATCTCGCCACAAAACACTATCTTGATAAGATTAACACTATAGAAATGCCACTAGAATATGTGGAGTGTCTCAGCGCCCCAGTTACTTGGGAAGAGATTGAATTAGCTATCACCGGTCTTGCGGGCGGCAAAGCCATGGGTCCGGATTCCATTCCTCTAGAATTCTATCGAGTATTTAGAGGAATTCTAAAGCCAGAATTGATGAAGATCTTTTGCTCTGCTTTCGCCGGCAACCCACCTGAGTCATGGTCTCATGCTATTATAGTATTTTTTTAAAAGAAAGGCAAAAATAGTGAAGAACTAGGCTCATATCGACCCATCTCTTTGATTTCTACTGATAGTAAAATGTATTCAAAAATTCTCGCCAATAGACTGAATCCACTGATGCCGACCCTCGTGTTCGTCAGACAACATGGCTTTATACTGAAAAGAGACACCACAGACCATGTTAAAAAAATAATAGCATTATTAGACTGGGCCCAGACCTCTGAATCCCCAGTTGCGGTGGCCCTGTTGGACACAGAAAAAGCGTTCGACAGGGTCTCCTGGGAGTTCTTATGGTCTGTCTTGCTCTGGATGGGTTTTCCCATTGCATATATTAACGCAGTTAAAGCCCTCTATATTCAACCCAAAGCTGCCATAAGAATAACCAATTCTCTCTCTAAGGGCTTTGTGATAACAAGGGAGACTGGACAAGGTTGCCCTTGTTCCCCCTTGCTGTTCGCATTATATCTAGAACCATATCTACGTAATTTATTCTCTGCGGCAGATATTATACCTGTAAAAATTAATACCAACTCATTTAAAATCTTCGCCTATGCGGATGATGTTGCCGTAACTACTATAGACATTAGACGTGCACTACCAAAAATCATTCTCCTGGCGGAAGAATTTGGCCTACTATCTGGCTATAAATTAAATGTGGCTAAAACTCAATTAATTCATTCTGATTTTGGCCGACCTAATGAATTAGTTTTTGACTCTGAAGCCCAATATCTGGGGATAACGATTTCATCCAAGGTCGATGAGATTGTACGCTTAAATACTGAGCCTGTCCTGAACTCTTCTAACAAAACTTTGGAGAGATTAAATAATTTACATTTCTCTTTTTATGGCCGAGTCAATATAATTAAAATGCTAATCTTTCCAAAGTTTTTATATTTATTCCGAACTATACCACTTTTGTTTCCAGCATATTATTTCACAAAAATTGATAGAATGATCTCCAGATTCCTGTGGGGGTATCATCGCACTCGCCGAGCGTTGAAATGGTGTTTTTTGCCCAGGCTGAAAGGGGGGTGGGGAGTCCCTAATTTTCGGTTGTACTATTGGCTTATTTCTTTAAGATTTATGGGTATACTCCTTTTTTCGGATATTGTCATTGAAGAATCCGTTTATCCCTCAGTCTATGAATTACTGCTAGGCAAGGCGGCTCCTCAATGCTTAGTCAAAATCATTGAACCCAGTTATTATAAAAAAAACAAATTTACGATTATTTTAGCCTGTGCTACAATTTGGCGACAATTTAGGAAAAAAATTCTCGGTCTGGGTGAAATTAGCTATTATTCCCCAATGTTTAATAATCTTGCCTTACCTCCCGTTTTTCATGACCAAATCACAAGAAAATGGTTCCTTTCAGGAATACAGATTTTGGGAGATTTATACGAAGATGCTCAATTCTCTTCATTTTCAGCTCTCCAAACTAAATATGGTCTACCACAGCATCACTTTTTCAAGTATCTTCAGATCCGGAGTTTTTTAGAATCGAAAGGTCTTCTCACTCACTCCTGTATGAATCCTAATAAGATATTAGAAACTACGAGGAAAGCAAAGAAAATAGGCCCAGTTTATCAAATGACTATCAATCAATTTGAAGACGATTTATCTTCTGTGGAGAATAAATGGCAAAGGAAGCTAGATTTAGTAAATATCGATATGGGAAGATCAATCGAGTTATCCATTAAGGTACTCTTTAACGGATCCCTTCAAAGCCAACATTATATGTCTATTTTCGATCTTTATTATTCTCCCGCTAAGATAGCTAAGTGGAAGGCTGGCGGTGGATCAAGATGTAATCGCTGTGATGAGGTGAATGCAGACTCCATTCATATGTTTTTTAAATGTGAGAAACTTTCTTGTTTTATTATCGATATTGAATCTTTTATTAATAATAATTTAGGGATTGTTGTGAAATTTTCTCCCGAACTGGTAATTTTTGGTTTTCAGGCAGATCAGTCTGGGATAAGACCTATGGCTGAAGAAGCATTTCTGTTTATCTGTATGTCCGTTTTCCGTTTCTGCATCACTTCTCGCTGGATTGATAATGAACCCCCAACCTTTCATCAATGGCAATGTAAGCTGCTCTCTATTTATCATTTAGAAATGGCTATGTATAGGCTGAAGGGGATAAGGAAAAAAAGGCAAGGATCCAAAATCTGGGATCCAGTTACTAAATGGATTTAAGACACTCCCCCTATTTGTGTATTTTCGCTGTCTGTTTCTCATTTATATTATTTCTGCTCCTTGTTACATTGCTCAATGTATGACTGTTTGTTGAAGTAAAACAATAAATAAAATTAAAAAAAAAAAAAAGATATGGGGGGTCTGTAGATCAATACACAGATCAGGGGAGAGTGAGGGGAATCAAGTTTTAAAATTAGGCTGTCGACAGATGTTATACCAGCCACCGCTAGCGATGTGAACTGTAGCTTTTGATGTATATTCGCTGCGACCCCTCCCCGGGTTTTCCCTGCGCCCCTGTTGGCCTGGATATTGTAATAACTATTGGGCACTGCTGCTAAAATATCTGGGGTGGACTCTTCTGTGAGCCAGGTTTCGGTGAGGAGGAGTATGTCTGATTTATCAGAGTCCAAAGCTGGTAAATATCTAATTGGTGCTTGACCAGAGAGCGGGTGTTCAGATATGTAACTGTAAGTTCAGTTTGTTCAAAACCCATTCAGGTCGAAGGGTTAAAGATAGGATTTTGCTTGATATGATGCTCCCGGCAGGGGGGTGTCAGATAGATTTGAGGAAAGGAGTCTCTATGCTTCAAAATCCCAATGTTATCAAGTTTAATGCTAGTGGCACTATCAAGAGTCTTACTACAGTGTAAAGATTTCAACTCCAAAGGGGAATAACACGAGATTTGGGCATAATCACTGGCCACTTGCCCCATCCGGACGTGGACGGACTTGACTTTGGGACGCCTTTGGCGCACCATCGGGGTACGTCCACTGTGCTCCCGCTCTCGCAGCGACTTTTAAATGTCCGAATGCCGAGTTGACTCCTCCCCCCACCCACAGTGATTGGTTATTGGGTAGAGATGTGAGGCTTCCAGGCTAAGCGAGGTGCAGGCAGTTCAAATTCAAGCAAACAAACAATTTCCCAACTCAAAATAGCAGCGTTCTAGATTTTAAAGTGCCTAGAGGGTTAAAATAAAGTTTTAAAAACAAAGTTTTAAAAACAGCATATCAAAGTAAAGGACCAAGACCATATGCGAAAGTTTCACCTAATACCTTGAAAGCACCCCACTGATTGTGCCTGTGGGGGAAAGCAAAGGCCAATGTACATCCCCCCAAGAAACAAATAATAGAGATGCTCTGCAGTTAGGCCAGAAATCTCCAAATGGTAAAGTATTTTGGAAAATAGTAGTATGGAAAAATAAAATACTTTATTAAGCTTAAAAACACATTTTGTGATAAATATTGATGTAATTTTTTTTTTTTTTTTTCAATGTTTATTAACCTTAAGGCATGATACAGATTATGCATTCGGTAATGCTTGACAGTATGTTATAACAGAAGATGACATTGTAACTGCAGTTAGACAGCACAAGGAACAAGGCAGACAGCAGGCCTGCGGGTAGGGTTTTTTTTACTGATTTGAGCGTCATTTATGAAGTTGACTGGTCATGTGTTTTAAGGCTGGCCCTGACTGGGGCGTCATTGTTAGAATGGGCCCTGGGGGTGGATGGCTGGATTGGAGAGTCCTCGGCGTTAGTCGTCCGGTGGAAAAATGAGACCAAGGGACCCCAGATGTCATGCGGTCTATTAGCTACAGACATCAGGTTCCATTATTCACTAAGGTGCTGCATCCACTAGCCAGTGTTTGGGTTGAGGTGCCAGTCTACGACTCCAGTGTATTGCCGCACAGCGTTTAGCTAAGACCAGTAGCATCGCCGTCAGGCAGCTATTGCATTCAGTGGCCCCCTTGACGTGGCCCAGCAGACAGGTGAGCGGATCAGGAGTAATGTGTTCAGCAGTGATGTTGCTGATGATTGTGCATACCCCTTGCTAATAGCCCACTACTTTGGGGCATCCCCAGGCCAAGTGAGTGAAGGTCGCGTCGGGTGTCGCACAGTGCACACATCTAGTGTTTTCGGACAGACCCATTTTGTGTAGAGTGGAAGGGGTGCGGTAGAGCCGGTGCAGACATTTAAAATGAATGAGTCGCAGCCGCTAGTTGGGAGAGAGGCGTTTTGTTTGGTTGCAGCAGTACTGCCATTGGGTTGGTGATGGACCTTGAATTAAATCAGCGACCCAAGCGCAGCGGGCATGCTCAGTGTCAATAGGAGAAGCCTCCAGAGTAAGCGCGTATAGCCTGGTAACAAGTTTTTATGTAGATGTAGTTCAGTGTACGTATTCCAGAGCGGCGTTAGGCTTTGGCGTGTCTGGGAATGCGGGGTTGGCGTCTTTGCAGGTCGCTCTAATTTGTTAGTAGAGAAGCTTGGTCAGTGAAATCACACTCTCAGGGAAAGGAAGAAAGCTGCTATTGGGGTAAAGATTGGCGTTTGTTCATATGCCCATGTCTGCGGTGTGACAAGCCATGCCAGTTGTTTTTAGTGGCGGAAAACAGGGGTTGTTCACCAGGTGCATCACTGGCACGTATAGGTCCCTACCCTGGGTGTACTTGCGGATCCCATCCCATGTCCAGGGCACGCACTCCACTGAGATGATTTAATCCTGAGAGGCCTTGTACGGCAAGAGCAAACCAGTTAGCAGAGGCCACGGAGAGGCCACCTCTGCCTCAGCCGCCACAAGTGGCTGAACGGGTGTGGAGTGCAGCCAGAAGTGAAGGAAGCTGGCTTAAGCACAGAATGCATAGAGTCACAAATATGGGGCTCCCCTGCCGCCGCAGGAGAGGGGAAGAGTGAGGATGTCATGCGCGATACATTGTTGGCAACCTACCCAAGTCAGGGAAATCAAGTTCAAGCGCAGTCTCTTGAAAAATTGCGAGGTGAGTGGGATCGGGATATTCAAGAATAAATATAGAAATTTAGGCAGCACCACATATTTGGCAATCGAGACTCAGCCGGCCAGAGAAAGTTTGAGCTTATTTCACACCTGCAATCTAGTTTCAAGCCACTCTATCGCCCTGCCAAAATTAGCTATCCATAGTTCTTCCAAATCCCGGCTCCGCCATATGCAGAGATACTTAGTGGGACCAGTTGCCCAAATGAACGGATATTCAGTGGGGAACGGTGTCGTCATGTCAGTGAGGGGGAAAAGGACGGATTTACCCCGGTTAATTTGTACCTCAGAGTAGCCGCCATAACGTATCACCTCCCTAGTCCTGCGGCTCGCGAATGTATAGTGTTACATAATCTGCATACATGGCTGTCACCAGGCTGCGGGTTGAGAAGCCTATGCCCCAGTGGGTGTGGAGCTGGTCTCTTCACAAAGCTCTGAAATATAGGAGGAGGCATAAGGTTTCCTCAGTAGGTTTGCAAGGGTTTTCCCCGGGTGGTCGCCCTCCCCATACCTGCGAGCTTGAAACTCTTTGCTTAGGAATGCAGCCTCCTGTTCTGCCGCTGTATGATATTCGGTTAGTTTGACACTGATATCTGCAAGTGTAGTAGGGTTAGGGGTTAGGGTCAGTGAAATGGCGCTGAATCAGTAGTTTAATGTCTGACTCTAGGCGCTCCAAGGTTCCTCTCATAGATTTAAGCACCCCTGACTGCCTAGCAATGCATTCCCCCTGGATTACGACCTTGAAAGACTCAGACGGGTGACCCACTTCCCACCCCCACCCACTCCGACCCCCAATTACGTTGAGCATCACACCACCCCCCACCCAAGGACCCACAACTTGAAGTGTAGAAAACACAGTTGGGAATTATCCCTTCGGTGTACGAGGGCTCAGCCTGGTGCCCCCACGCCACTAGGGCAGGGTGGCCAAGTGTTAGAGCTTCCTGAGGGGGGTGTTGAACAGGATGGATAAGCCAGCAGAGAGTCAAAGATTAGGACATCAGATACAGACCACATTGCAAAAGTATAAAAACCATTTACATGTGTGATATGATCAGGATTTGCAAAGTAAATCATTGTTGCTGGTGCGGCCATCCTTGGAACTCACACAGTGGCACTGCGGGGGGGACCCCTGCAATTGTTTAGTAGCAAATGTTAGGGTGCCTTGGGATCAGTGAAGAACTTGGGCTTGTCGGCCTGTGTCAATGCAGAGTGTTCCAGGGTACATAAATGCATATGTTATATGTAGCTGTTGAAGTAAGCACTTGGTGGGGAGGAAGTCCATGCGAGCCGCCTGAACAGTTAGGGTAAAGTCAGGGTAAAATGATAGAGCGTTACCTTGGTTTCTGAACTCACCCTTCTGGAGGATGGAGTCTTGGTCACGATAGTTTAGCAAGCGGGCAATTAAGGGTCTTGCCGGGGCCCCAGGAGGAGTAGACGAGCCGAGGGATCTGTGTAGCTGTTCGATGATAAAATGTTCAGACAGGACTGAGTCGAAGAGTTTGCACAGGAGAGATTCAAGATAGTCCTCCATTTTCCCTGTTGCGGTGGACTCCAGGATGCCGATGATGCGTATATTGTTTCTACGGGAGCGCGACTTGAGATCTTCATTCTTGCCGCGAATAATTTCATGGACCTTATCCAGCTTGAGGAGTCCCTGTCGATTTTCAGCCCCAGTGTCATCTGCCTCCGATACCCTTGCTTCAAGTTGGGTGGTTCGGGCCTCATGGGTGTTGACCCGCTGCTTGACTTGATGGAGGCGTGAGGTTAGATGGTCAATCTTAGACTCTATAGACTTTAGGCTTGATTTGACTTCAAGCAGCAAGGCATGAAGGTTGTCATCTTGTGGCTCAGGTGAATCCGTCTGCGTAGATTGTTCACCAGCATCTGAGGCAGCTCTCCGAGCGGAAAAGGTGAGCTTGGACTTCTTGGCATCGGCCTTGCCCATTGTGGGTGCGACGGGGTGGCCGGATTTGCAAATGGTACAAGGCCAGGAGGAGGCCACAGGGAATCGAGGTGTAGGAGTGGGTCTGGCGAGGCGCGCCTGATGGAACCGTATGCAAACCTTCAGGGCTACCCAGGAGTGCAGGGGCCTGTGCTCATCCAGGCCACCCAGTGGATGATAAGCGTTCGGTCAGTATAAATGGGCCCAGCGGGGGGGCACCAGGCAACGATCCGCAGTGTAGTGCTGACACAGAGACGGCACCAGAGGCACGAAGGTGTTCTTGCTGGCCCGGTCAAGTGCGTGGGGGACCACTTAGGGTCGGGCCCGACAGCGCAGCTAAATGGCCAGTAGATGGAAGCGCCAACACGCTAGGCCCATACAGGCCAATCGCAGCAAGTGGAGAGGATGCAGTGAGGAGCAAGACCCCCGTTCGATTCAGGCAGTCTATAGATGGGCGTGTGGGGCGCGGAAGTGTAGGGGGGTCCCTGAGCAGTTGACTATAGGCCTCAGCGTGGCTACGGGCCGGCGTGAATAGAGTAGCCGCATTTACCTACAGTTGAGCGATGCCAGCCTGTGTCGTACAGCATGAGAGGGGAGCTGCAGCCGCTGTGGCCCACGTACAATGTAAGTAGGGACCCCCAGCCAGGGGGAGTTAATACAGGAGTTCTCTGCTTCTCCCTGCCACCACAGCCTTACTTGTGAGATGCGGGCGCAGTAGGTGCCGAGTCGTCCTCCCGGTCACTGCCGTGGTGCATCTATGTATGGTGGTCTCCGGTCATCAGGTGCGAGGGTCCCGCTCGGCTAGGCACACAAAATAGGACGCACCACCAGGGAGCTGGGACAGCTGCTCCGCTCATCGGTCACGAGGCCCCCAGCACCGACAGCAGGACTCCCCGTGGTAACCGATAGATCACAAGCAAGGCACAAGCCAAGTCTCCCAAGATCACCGCGGCGCAGACCTCTCAGGCAGCATGGGATCGTGTGCTATGTTGGGGGCCGGCGTGGCTGCCAAGGCCCGGCCGCTGCAACAGCGATGGCAGCCCGCACAGCATTTCAGGCGTCCCTGGCCTTACGAAGAGTCAAGCTCAGCATTTCATCCGCAGAGCGTTTTCAGCGACAAGGGGCTGCCATTTATGCAGCCGCAGCCCCCCTCTGGAGCTGAATGATGAAGGATTAAGCAGGCTAGCCCGGCAGAGCTCGCTCAGCATGCAGCCATCTTGCTGCTAGCGAGACCATACCCCCAAATATTGATGTAAATTGATTTTATATATTTCTTTTAAAAAAAGAACTAAATCAAAAATACAACAGCATTATTCATGTAATTTTGAATTAAATATTTAATTAATGTAAATGTAAGAAATCAATTAAAGTTTTGTTATACATTGATAGTTATTCAAGTGATATATAGAATATATCAAAAGTAAATTAATTATAGTATACTTATTATGTTATTGTTACATTAATGTTTAAATGTAAATAATGTAAATTTAAAATGTTTTATCATTAAATTAAAAATCTAAAGCATGCTTAAAAAATAGGTCTAACATTACATTATATTTAGATATAATTTTATCTATTTTAAATAATTGAATTTCATGTAATTTTATTTCCTATGTGGTTGTATTTTAAGTTCCTAATAATTTTATTTTCTATAGGAAATAGCTGTACTACCAGGGATTGGCCATGTGTGGTGCTAGTTTTTTTTGTTTGTAGTAACTCACACTCCACCCTCTTTCTCAGGGTGTGGCGACATGTAACCTACACTTTTTGAGTACCTTTACACTCTGATTTAGTGAATAGCCAAAAGTAGTAACGTTGCTTAAAATTGTAAGAAATATTTATACATGTAAATTTACTCAGACGTGAAATTCACCTTTGTGAATAGTTTCACAGATTATTTATCTATGCATAGATATAGATACATATCGTGGCCTAGATAAATAATCTGTGTACCTGAGACAAGAGTCAATTTACCTAAGCTGAAAAAAAGCTTCATTTTGAGGAGTTGGAAAATTAATTAAGCCACCCCTAAGCATGCCTTGTGGCATCCAAGACTTGTTGCTTAATGCTTACAAATTTTAAATATTAAAGAAGGTATCCCAACTGTGAGTAGCTGCCAAGTGATATTTTTACAGTGTAAGTAAATGCAACTTTTTAAAATATTGATGGTCCTGTTACTGGTTAAATGTTAATTTTCATAATTCAGCTTCGAATGTTTGTCAAAAGCCTAAGTCAATGATGAATGCAGGTTTTTGACAAATATATTGAAAACCTCACTTACAAAAACATACTTTGTTTCCCTGCAAGCTTTGTCAATAAATAATTTAGATCTGCTGGGCTTCCCTCTTAACAGTGATTAATCCATTGTTCTTTCAGTTGACTGCTCCCTTCCTTGCGCAGCTCTGCCAGGTAGTAGCTTCCCCTGAGCTCCCTGCTGCTGCTGACCATCTGACCCTCGGGCCAGTGGTTTGAGGCCTTCCTCCACCTGCAGGCACCCACCTTCTCCTCTTCCCTGGTGGTCTGGTGGTAGAGTGTGTCTGCTCTGGTGCTAGGCTGCCCTCCGTCTCTCTAATTTCTGCTTTTTCTGACTTTTTTTCTTGGATTATTTTTCTGTCCCTGTCAGAGGGATGGGCGGAAATAGAAGCTAGGAGGCCCTAGACGAGGCTCAATTTTGATAGATTTATTGAGCAAAAACAAATCTTTTTACTGTTACAACTGTTTGTTCAGCCGGACTCTTCGTCAGGATGGTAGTCGGCTCTTCTCTTCTTCTTGATGTGTTATTCTTCTCTCTGAGGGGGGTTTCCCCAGGAGACTCAAAGAGAAAGAGAATGTGGGCAGTTAGTATTTGAACCTGATGTTCTCTTATGTATTTGAATCATCACCTACACCCGGTGAGAAAACTGTGATACTTTATTGTCTTATTTGGTGAGAGAGTGGAGTGAAGAAGTAAGATCAAAAAGTGAAAGGAAGAGTAAAAAAGAAACACAAATAAATGAGGGCTATCCTTTTATGCTTTTTCATCTTTTAGCATAATTAGATTTAGAAGGTCTGTGAATCCTTCGTTAAAACAAAAAGTTCAAACACTTTTCCCGGGTCACAGTAACTCTTTCAATGTGACCTCCTAATGTGCCATAATAACTGATGTCTGTTAGCCACACAGCAATTCCACAAAATAAATGCTCCCTGGTTTGTTTAAGGAGTGGTTTTGGGCTTTTCTTAACCCTCTCCCCTTTCTGTCTGAATCGGGCACAGGTACTTTTCCATATACACACACACATCCCCTTCCCTAGAATACCGCGGCCCCTAGTAGATCCCAAGTCCTCCCCCAGCAATGCACGGCTCACTTACGGCCGAAGCTGCAACTCTCCAGTGGCAAGCAGGCCTCTCCTGAGTGTGTCCACTCGTCCTCGGTTCAGATCTCTGCGGCATCCCCTGCGGCTTCTTCTTCTGCGACAGTTTCTTGAACTCACTCACTCAGTTTCCAGCCGTCCTCCGGAATCTTCTGCCACCGTGGGTTTCCTCCCTTTCCTTCTTCGCATCCACAGTTTCACTCTGGTTTCCGGTTTCTTCCTCCCGATCCGCACGCCCAGTGTTTGTAAGCTCTTCCATATCCCAGTCTCCAAGGCAGCTGATTGGTTCCCTTCAAAGGCGGGCCCACCCTTTTCTGTATGGGAGAAGAGACGGGGAGAAGTGTAACCCTTTCGTTTCCTTTGTCTTACTCGTTATTTTCGTATGTAAGGGTGTCATTTAGGCTATGTCGGGATTCAGTTTCCGCCTCCTACTGACATCCCCTTTTTCACTTTTCCGATCTCTGCCCCTGCTGCTGCGATCCCCCAGGCCCGCTCCTCTCCAGTGCCACTTTCTTGCTCCCCGTGTTTCCCACCTCCCAGCTGGCCAGCCGCCCGCACATGACTTAATGGCGGCCGCAGCATGGCTGCACTCAGCGGGCTTACTAAATGCAAGCCCGTCTGCCCCCGGACTGTGACCAGTGCCATGGACTCTCGTCCTTGGACCTTTCACTGACATGACTCCAGCACCCTCTTCACCCTCAATACCAGATACCATGCCACCTGCCACCATGCATCACCGAAGGATACAGAAGGACCTTTCTCCTGCCACAACTGCAGCTGCACTCTCACTCACCTCGGCACTCCAGCTCCTCCCGCCGCCCGGCCAACCAACAGCACACCCAACCGACTCAGCTACATCCTCCTCAACATGCGCTCCCTCCACAAGAATGCCACAGAAACCTTGGACCTTCTCAATTCTGTCCCTCCCGACCTTGCCTTCCTCATGGAAACCTGGACAAACCCTAGCTCTGGCCCAGACACCACCACCACCATCCTGACTGCTACAAGATCACCCACAAGGACTGCACCCTCCTCCTGACCACCCACCCGGACGACCCAACGACAACCATGGAACACCTCCACTTCCAGATTCAGACCAACACCACCCTCTCTGTCACCCTAGTGTACAGACCTCCCAGCCCCACCCGGCCTTCACAGACGCCATTGTTGACTTCATTGCACCCCAGGCTCTTGCATCCACCGACTACATCCTTCTCAGCGACCTTTATTCCACCTGGACAACCCCAATGACCAGAACAATGCATCCCTCCTGGAGAACCTTGCCAACATAGGACTCAAGCAGCAATTAACCTCTCCAACCGATGCATCAGGACTCACATTTGACCCCATCTTCTCCGCCAGCGAAAACATCACCTACAGTCACACCACTGAACTCCTCTGGACCGACCACCACAGTGTGCATTTCACCTTCACAAAACCCACTGTACACAACCTCCCATGCCGTAGCTGGAACAAGGTCACCGCTGTACATCTCACCGCCTTCCTCAGCGCCACCACTCCACCTACTTCCACCAATGCTAATACCTCGGCACGCACCCTCCATTGATGGATCGCCAACTGCTCCAACACTCTGGCACCCCTCAAGAAGTCACCAGGCAAGGAACACACCATAAAACCCATTGGTTCACCCCACCCTCCACGAGTCCAGGTGCACTGGTAGACCACTCGTGAACAGATGGAGAAACAACAAAACCCCAGAAACCCACGCAAGCTTCAAAGACGCCTTCACCACCACCACCTTCTCCTCAAAACCACTAAGAAAACGTCCCTCCAGACCAGCATCAGCGCCAACGCACACAACAGCAAAGAACTCTTCGCCATCGTCAAGGAGTTCGCCAGACCCAACAGCAAGACCTCTCAAGACTTCTGCAACAAATTCAGCACCTTCTTCCACCACAAGATTAAGCACATCTACGACAGCTTTGACACCCACAACCCTCCCATCACGCACGACACCACTGCACCCGACCATGCTGCACCCCAAAAGATCCTGCTCAACTGGACCCTGCTCACCACAGACAACACATTCAAGACCACGAAGAGCTGATCCTCTTCCTTACCAACGAATCCACAACTGCCAGAAACAACTTCCTCAGCGGGATGAAGGCAGTATCCACCTGGGTGAAAGACAGTTGCCTGAAACTCAACTCGGACAAGACCAAAGTCCTCATCTTTGGCCCTACCTCATCAGCTTGGGAAGATTCCTGGTGGCCTGCCTCATTGGGAACACACCCCACCCCTACGGACCATGCACAAAACCTCAGAATCAGACTGGACTCCTCTGTCACAATGATCCGCCAGATCAACGCAGTATCCTCATCTTGCTTCCACATGCTTTGTCTACTTCGTAAAACAGTCAGATGGATCCGCACTGCATCCAAAAAGACGGTCACCCACGCTCTCATCAGCAGCAAACTCGACTATGACAATGCACTCTATGCCGGCATCACCCAGAAACTCCTCAGAAAACTACAGAACATTCAAAATGCCACAGCCAGACTGGTCCTCAACCTCCCCTGCCACAGTCACATCACCAAACACCGTTGGGAACTCCACTGGCACCCAGTCAACAAAAGAATCAGTTTTAAGCACCTCACACATACCTACAAAGCCCCCACGGTACAGGATCAGCATATCTGAACCACCGCCTCTCATTCTACGTATCAACCAGACACCTTTGCTCTGCCCAACTGGCCCTGGCCACTGTCCCACGGATCCACAAGACCAGAACCTGAGGAAGATCCTTCTCCAACCTCGCTGCCAAGACCTGGAACACCCTGCCTTTCCACCTCAGGCAATCGCTGTCACTGACCCAATTCAGGAAGGATCTCAAGACCATGACTGAACCCCTTCACACTGACGGATCAGCAGCTCCTCCCCCTCAGCGCCTTGAGACCCTCACGGGTGAGTAGCTGTGCTTTATAAACCCCTGATTGATTGATTGATTGATTGATTAATACCTGATGAGGAATGACAAGCTTTTTTCTGCTAGGAGACATCAATGCTACAGCTGGGAGGTGAGGATCATGGAGGAGTAATTGCTGGCCATTTATTTGAAATGTGGTACTTGCAACACAAATGGCCTTACAGGATAGCGCTGACCCTCTTCACATATAAACACCAACCAGCGGATAGGAGGCCTTCTCAGTGGACCCCTCTCCAACATTCATTTCTTCTCCGATGCGGGAAACCTATGATATAGGAGTCCAAAGTAGTGGATCCAGATTTTCACAAGGGAAACTCTGTGTTACGTTTGGGCAATCTAAAGACAGGAGTCTATGTCCTACATTTTTGAATACACACTGCTCTGTTAGTTTTCAGACATGGAAACTGGAATTACTGCAAAAGTGGGATGCTTGGTCTGTGAAAGATCTGTGGCAGTTGAACAGAGATTATCACAAATGACTAAACAGTATGCGGTATAACATGGGAACCCAACATCAGAGCATCAGAATACATCAGGGCCTGGTGAAGGCTCTGGAGAAGGAATATTCTGTTTGGACCTATCTATGAAAAGGAGTGAGGGATACCCTGCTCTTCACTTGTATCCATGAACTGAAAGTACTCTACCTAGGTCTGTTGGCTGTCCTCTTGCATTGTGCCAGGACACAAAGGGAAGGGTGAAGATGGGTGCAGACAGAAACTGCTGCAGAGTTGCCACTGGATTGTACAGAACTCTGTATGTTACTTGAATGGAGAAAGAGTGGAAGCATCTGAGCTTCCCCTGAAAACCTGGGAGATGTGGGAGATACCAGGAGCATTTTATTCAACACCATAAGGAAAGTGATTATTTTGGCCTCTGAAGGACTGCAGCAAAACACCAAATCTCCCGGAAAATTACACAACCAAGTTGCGTAAAAATTACTTGTTTGTTCCTCTGGGAACGTTTTTCATTAAAATGTGAGGCAACTGCAGGAGCACCAAAAAGAAGTATCTAACATTATGGAGCCATTTTTCCTTAAGGCCTGCTGCATTACCTCGTTGAAGATTTGACTACATATGAGCATTGGTGTTTGAACAAGAACAAAACAGCTAAGATAACCCAGTGGTAGAGACATCTCAGTGGCTATAGAAACCAGCGTTTTCAAAACTGAAGACTTCAGTGGGAGCCCTACCTTGACTTATCCAACTTTAAGGGACATCATTGTTTTCAGGATTCTGCCTTGTTGCTCTTGAGGAGTTTGACTTCCCCAAAAATTCTTCTTCAGTGCATAGTAAAGTTTTAAGGGTATGCTGTTGAGTTCTTAGTGGAAGTTTGGTCTGCATTCACTATCACTTATGTTCTGTTATGTTATCAGCATTTGTGCAACATGTTTCTTCAGTTAATGCCTGTTTTGCACTGTGAATGAGTGAATTATTTCTTCTCACTTATGCACACCAGCATAAATAAAATGCACTTTTTGGAGGGCTGGTGGCCCAATTTTTTACCAATGTTTTTTTCTACCCATTATTTATCGTTTTTATTTTGAAGTCCTCCCCGTTTTTTCAAACTACATCTTGGAGAGGTGTGGTGCAGCGACCAGGGCAGCTTACTTCAGAGCACAGGGTTCACGGTTTGATTCCCGGCTCCGGCGGCAGCTCAGCTAAGCACCATATAATTCTGGGCAATAGCTCACTTAATTTCCACGACGGCCCCCAGTGCCTTGAGACCTGTAAGGGTGAATAGTTTGCTCTTTACAAATATGGACTTATTATTATTATGTTACAGCAATACTAAGTTAATACTATATTTTTTGTAGGTAAGTCAATAAGAATCAGATTTTCCTGTTGTGTACATTAAACTATAAAGGGTTTCTATACCTGTTCTAAGTACCCCGGCCTGCTTGGAATCACTTGTACTTTTCTATTAAATGACACACATTTTTTAAGTGAAGAAATGTATTGTACGCATATTGCCATCACATTTAGTTTTCTTTTTTTCACTTTTGTGGGATATGCTTCTCATAAACCTATAAAAAATATAACAAAACAACCAGTCACTTTCCCGATTTCTTCCTTTTATTTTGCTCTGTAATTCTTTTTCCATGCACCTCTTTATCTAATCACCATCATCTGTTCCTTATGGTCTCTAATATCCTTGTCAGCGGCAGCTCCTCCGTAATGGCGGAGGAGCATCCCCCCACTGCTCAAAGCCAGCGGTTAATTTGTTTTTAAATAATAAAATCATTTTCTTATCAATTTTTTTTAAGTGACTGGCTGAGCCATGCAGGGAGGAGGAGTGGTGGGCACTGTCAGTGCGCATGTCGGTTTGGCCGGCCATCTTATGCTGGCCAAACAGACATGTATATGGGTTTCTCCAACCTAGCTGTGTTCTACAGTCGGTTAGACTTACGGCACAGGCTCCCTGTGGCTGAGCAAGCTTCAAATATGCCTGCTCAGGCCAATCCCAGAGCAGATCTCATAGCATGAGAGCAGTGTCTGGATTGGATCGGGGAAGTCTGTCCCAGGAAATGCCGGGAGCAGCAAGAGAGCAGAGGAACACCAAGTCACGAGGGGGCCGGCAGCATAAGGTAAGTTTAAAAAAAAAAATCTTATTAATCCCCACCTACCCCCACCCTCTGCAGCCCCCATGTCGCCATGCCACTTTATAGTTTCAGCAGCAGTGACTGGTCCTTGTCTCTTCCCCCCAGATTATGCTGACATTGCTGGCCTCCTGAATCTTTCCAGCACCTCATTAACTCCTGTTTACTTTGCTAAAATCACTTTTTACACTGTCCAGATGAAACCAGCATTTCATCACTGGTACAAATATATGAAGAAATTATTCCTTGTGTCCTGAGGTTCTAGAGCTGGAATTGCCAAAAGCTACTTATGTTCTATACAAATCACCCCAAGCTACTGGCACAACTTATTTGTGTTACAATTGTGACCACTTCATACAAGATTCCATTAGTGGCAGTTACATGCAGGATTACTAGCAATGATCACCTCAATGCATCAGGCAAGGTCACCAGCAATTTAAAAAAAAGATTTACTCATCTAAATTTTGAAAGTATGAAATGCCCTCTGACACTTAAGAAAGAACATCAGTAGAAAGGCTCTCCAACACAGTATGAATTACCATTTAAATGTTAGCCTTAAATGTGAGCCTTAAATATATTTTTATGCAAAGGAGTGCCAGAGAGCTGGCGAGAAAGATGGCTACCCGTTAACTGGGCTCCGGTTCCCCCGAGCCGCTATTCCCTCCTCTCACTGTCTAACGGTCTTCCTAGCTGGAACCAGACTGCTGGAAGGTTTGTGCTCTCTAGCAGGTGTGATGGGGACCCCCTTTGCATGAGCACTGGCGATACCTCACCTGACTGCTGAGCCACAGAGTCGCCTTTTGCTGGGGCCTGATGCTGCTGAGTGTCATAAAATGTACCTGCACTCCTTCGATGATGTGTCCTCGGTGCTGCCTACAGCAGTCACCCTGTTAGGGCCGCTACCAGTTGCTAAACCTCTCCTCATTGAATTGGGGGTTGGGGCCTGTCAGAATCTGACACCAAAATCAAGCAGCTGGTCATCTCCTACCCAGAGGATCTCATTGGTTGTTGCCGGGTGTCCCAATGGCGGCTTGACAGTGGTTACCACCCACCACTTGCCTTGAGCTTCCACTATGCCTTTTGTGCCGGTCCAGACCGGGGCCTGGTGGGCCACCTCCGTTTTGCAGTGTGGCCGGCTGGTCGGCCACATATCCTGTGGTTGCCAGGTGACCTGGTGGTTCTGTGACAACGGTTGCAGCCTAGCATTCGGCCTAGGCTGTGGTTCTGCCTCTCGTGATGGGCAGGGACGGTGCCTGTCAGGGCAGCACCCACTGACATGCGGTTGGCCAGCCCAGTATCCTGTGGCCCCTCCCCCCATCTTTGGCCTGGTTTTATGGTGCATTCAGGAGTGGTAGTCTGAGCCTTGTGGTAAATAATTTAATTACCGGAACTTAATTTGATGCGGAACATTAATAAGAATAGCTCAATAAAATAAGAGGCAGAATCCGTGGTATTAGAGGTTCGGAACGGGATTTATTCCTATACAAAGGAACATAATTCGAATTATGGGCCTTCTATTCCATCACCACGAAAGTTCAGGAAGGAAGGAACAATACATTATTGACAGGTAATCATTTTTATAGAAGAGGCATTACAGTGAAACAGATGCAGGAGGCGTAACAGTTGATAACAGAGATAAAAGCATACATGCGTAACTAAAATGGGTGTAACTAGGCGTAACTAAAGAACGTCATTAGGTATGATGTCACAAATGGGTGGTTCCAAGAAAGAATTTCGCAATGTCAGCAGAAATAGTTGGCAGAGATGCGCGCGCAGCAGCATGACGTGTGATTGACGTGCAACGAGAGGGTGAAGGGGACTTGACATTTAGCTCTACATGTGGAGACAAAAGTCTGGGGTTATGTCAACCTAATTCCAAATCATATCTAATATCCTATGTTTAAAGAACTGTGTTATCCAAAAAGAGAGGTCTCTTAGGATAGAATCTTATTCTATACTGACTATACTGACTGTTAGTGCGTGTACAAGCGTCTAAGTGTCTACACTAGATGCGAGGGGGTAGGAATATTCCATGGTAACGGGGCTATGAATTACTTGCATGAGGACAGCGAGGCCTGGCCCTTTGCACGGTAGCTGGAGGAATGTTTACCTAAACTGCTAGACAGGAATGCATCGGATGAGGGGCGGAGGAGATAATCTTGAAGGTGAAATACAGTTTTCTGGCAGGCGACGGGCTGGATCAGGCACCGTTAGCCGCGCAGGGAGTAAGACAAAGTTCATGGTCACAGATGCGGGCTCAGACTGGAGCTTTCAGAGGCAGAAGGCAAGAAAAGGCTTGATGACAGAATTCGGGCCTACTCGCCTGAATCTGTGAAAGGTGGAAAGTGAACCACATAAAGTCGGTGGCCTTTCATACTTAGGAATGGAATATCTGACCCATTCATGGCGGATCTGAAAGAGGACATGTTGACGGTGGACGCACATGTATTTGCGTCTTCATAACTGGAACTGGAGGGAACATACATGTACTTGTGACTTATACATGAAACCGTTGGGGTCCAAGATAGGGGACATAACCGACCATAAAAATCCATATTTCCACATTCCCTCCTTGTCCCCTACTTGCCCTTAGGAGATATCAATCTTCATCAATCCATCGATCTGTTCATATAACATCATTTGTTCTTCTTTCTTCTTCCGGGATCTTGAACGAAAACTTGGATGTGGGATACATGAGGTGGCACATAGACCACAAATCGCTGGCCCACATTGTAGACATAAGCAGCAACTGAATAGTATGAGAAAGCCAATACCTAGGAAGGATAGAATTCTCCATCCCCAGGCTGACAACACGCCCCAGAACCAACTGGACCAAGTCCAGGTGCCTGGACTCTGGTGTATCTGGCTTACAATCTTATGAAGGCGGGTTATGGCTTTATATACTGACGGTGAATTTTCTGGTATGAAAATGCAACAACTTGATCCGATGACCCTACAAGCTCCGCCCCTATCGGCCAGGATGACGTCAAGGACAAGACGATTCTGAAGCACAACAATCCGCATAGCAGACTGCTCTTCTGTTAAATTGCCTAAGGCGGAAATAGTTTCGTTCACTACTGCTTCAAGGGTTCTGGTTAATCTACGTATCAACTTACTATTAGTGACTGTACCTATATAGGGAAAGAAACCTTTATTGAAATCTGTGTATTTTTCCCATGCTGTTTCAGTGTAATCGACGATTGGGAGATCTCTCTGCTGTCTATTGTGTACTAAATGAGTATTTCTATGATAATCAGGAGGAGCTAGGAAAACAGGTGGTAGGAGGAATGCTATATAACAGGTACCATCCCAATCTAGAGGTAGGCGTATATATGCGGTCTGGCCACATATAAAGTAGGAATGACGAGAAGCTCTAAATGTAGACTTGCCTTGATCACTGAATTTTATCACAGTGGTGCATTTACTATGGCCCATGTGTATGGAGCCATTCTTTTTTATACATAATTTCCCCTTTACTGGGAATACTGACATGGCGGACAAGATTGGTGTAGCTTCAGATTCAACGTTCAGGATCATGACGTTAAGTGTAAAATTACCTAATCCATATACTTCATTTTCTAGATCAGTTCCTGTTCTTTTGGGAAGTCCCTCCTTGTTAGGGTAGCAGACTTTGAGCAAAACTAAGTTCAGGTTTCCCCATACCCAGTTGTCTTGATAAGCTACTGAGTTTGAATCTAAGGAATTAATTAAACTAAACCATGCTCCACAGGAGCCATTGTGTGTGAACGGATAGGGAAAGAGGGGCAAAACTCCCTTATAGTTCTGATAGGGAGGGAGTCGGCCACATATCCAACAATTTGTAGCATTGCTAGTCTGATGGGAATGATGTAACATACTAATAAAAGTGTTATTGCGCAGCGCAAATCTATAAGACAATTCATGCGGAGGAAATTCACTAAAAGAATGTTCAGTAGTAACATTGTAAACATGTTTAGAAATAGGATAATATATGTGCAACAATATACTTGCAGCGATTATTAAAAGACATAAGAAAAACAAAATTAATAACGTCACTGTGCAATGACTACGCAGTGATTTACAGTACGCATGTTTTTTCAACTGCATTTGATTATTTCTTTCTCTATTCCGGTCCAGAGGATACATGTCAGAGACAAATTCAACCGATTCACCTTGGAGAGGACTTAAACAATCAAATTGTCTGACTGACTGGACCTCAATTTTAGTCTGTATAGTTCTGAGTTCGATTTCTCAACCAAAGGGAGCTTTGAGTCTGTCTTTGAGGGAATACAGGGTTTAGTCTCTATATCGGATGGTAGTCCATAAAATTTCTTGATATGACTCGAGTGTATCCAACCTTTGCGACCTTCGATCTTCACGGCTGTCCTCGTGGTGAGCAGTACAAGTTGAGGCGATTTCCACCTAGGATCCAGCTGAGTCTTCCGGTCAAAATTCCGCACTAACACCAGGTCCCCGGGAACTACGTCATGGGGTTTCACCTCGGTGTTGTCGGGAAAGGCTGCAGCTACCTGTGAACGACAAGATTGTAGTGCAGACATCAAGGAAGCCAGGTAATCTGTCAGCATATTACAGTCAACGTCAGTTATTTTACGAGGTATAGGCGTCCCCCACATATTTGGTGGTCTACCAAAGATCACCTCATACGGGGATAGCCCTGTTCGAGAATGTGCTACCATTCTCATGTAAAAGAGTGCAACTGGTAAGGCTACTACCCAATCGACACCTTTCTGTCTACATATTTTGGACAATCTAATTTTCAGAGTTTGATTATGTCGTTCCACGAGACCTGCTGCCTCGGGGTGTCGGACACAGTGAAATCTCCATTGATAGCCTAACAAAAGTGAAACGTGTTTCATTAGTTCGGATGAGAACGGCTGGCCATTATCTGAGTAGACAACACGTGGTAAACCGTACCGTGGGAAGAATTCTCGAACTAACTGTTTGGCAGTAGTCGGGGCAGTGTAATCTGAAACCGGGTAGGCTTCTGTCCAACGGGAAAGAGCACAAACAACTACGAGAACATATTTGAATCCTCGACATCGTTCCATCTGGATATAATCCATCTGGAGGACTTCAAAAGGGTGATCAGGAGGCTGAAATCCACCCTGTTCTACGGGAATGCTTTTACCTGGGTTAAACTGACAACAGATCATACAGGTACGAACTTTTTGTTTAGCTGCGGCTCGCAAGTGTTTGTTGAACCAAATGTGTTGAATGCTGTCTAGCATAGCCTTTTCTCCTAGATGCGCTGGACTATGTATAGTGTTAATGATGACTTGGACCATTGAGTCGGGAAGAAACCATATAGATTTTTCCTTCGTCATCCATCCCTGATCTGTTTGGATCCCTCCTAATTCAGTCCATTTCTTTATTTCATCTGGTGTAGCATGTGTCTGTATGTCGATTACGTCAAGAGCGGGCTCCTTAACCGTCATGCAATGTGTTGGTGTCAGAACTATTGTCTTTGTCATGTCAGATGTGTGAGTTTGATTCTGAGCAGTATGTTTAGCTGTTCTGTCAGCTAGGTCATTGCCTTGGGAAATGATATCAGTAACTTTCGTATGAGCTTTACATTTCATAATTGATATTGCAGTGGGTAGATGTATTGCATCTAATAAGGCATGAATGAGGGGTCCGTGCTGAATGTGGGCACCGTGAGAAGTTAAATAACCTCTCTCTCGCCACAGCACACCGAAGTCATGGACGACTCCGAATGCATAACGTGAATCAGTGTATATGTTGACTTTCTTATTTTTGGCTTGAATACAGGCTTGTGTCAGAGCGATGAGCTCTGCTGCTTGAGCTGACAAAGTATTTATGCAATTTGTTTCAATGACTTCAGTGTCTGTTGTGACTGCGTAAGCGGCCACTAACTCTCCTGTACTTGTTCTCATACATGAACCATCTACATACAACGTCAGGTCTGGATCTGACAATGGGACGTCTGTCAAGTCTTGTCTGGGTTTCGTCGTGATAGTAATAACTTCAATACAATCATGTGCTAGTGGGTCTGTTCCGTTTACTGGCAAAAGTGTGGCAGGATTTAACGTATTACAACGTCTGATTTCTATATGTGGCTGAAACAATGTTAATTCGTAACCGGTAAGTCTTGCTATAGTCAAGTGTTGTGTCTGTGTGCGGTTCAAGAGAACTTCTACTGCGTGTGGTACTTGTACTGTCAGTTTGTGTCCTAACACTATGGCATCGCTTTGTCTGATTGCTAAAGCTGTTGCTGCCACTGATTTCAGGCACGCTGGAAGTGCCTGAGCTACGGGATCTAATGTACTAGAAAAATAAGCACATGGTTTGTGCGATCCTGCTTGTTCCTGTGTGAGTACTGACAAAGCAGTACCTTCGCGTTCTGTAACAAAGAGCGTAAACTGTTTACTGTAACATGGTGTTGCTAAAACAGGTGCTTGACATAAAGCTTTCTTTAAACTTTCAAAGGCGTGTGTATGTTCTTGAGTCCAAGGGAGGACAGTCGATGTGGCTGCCTCCTGTGTTGTCAACTGAATGAGTGGTTTTGCTAGAAATGCATACTGAGGGATCCACTGCCTACAATATGAAGTGAGGCCTATAAAAGCCCGTACCTCCTTTTGTGTCTTGGGTATTGGCATGCTAGCAATTAACTGGATGCGATCTGACGTAAGCTGCCTTCCCTCCTTGGACAGCGAGTGCCCAAGGTAAACAACTCGCTGGACACAGAATTGCAGCTTAGAAGGGGACACCTTGTGCCCCTTTTCGGCCAAAAATTGTAAAACCGTCAGTGAAGCTTTTTCACATTCAGTTTCGCTTCTAGCAGTGATCAGCAGATCATCGACATATTGGAGCAGGGCAGTGTTGACTGGCATGTGGATACTGTCAAGTTCTCGTTTCAGTGCTTGGCTATAGATGCTGGGGCTTTCTGTGAATCCTTGAGGTGCGCGTGTGAATTTAAAGCTTCGTCCATTTAAACTAAATCCAAACAAGTATTGGCTTTCCGGATCTATTGGGACGCTGAAAAAGGCATTCTTGAGATCAATTACAGTAAAGAATGTTGCTTCGGAATCAATGGCTGTCAGTAATGAAGAAATGTCTGGGACTACGGGGTATTGTGGTACAATACATTTATTTAATTCGCGCAGATCAATAACCAATCGATATACTGGCGGGGCTTTTGGATCAGTTCGTTTAAGAATCGGAATTATCGGGGAATTACATACATTGGAGTCGGTTTCCACAACCACTCCTTGGGTAATAAGCTCGTCAATGATTTGCAGTAAAGCCACTACAGCATCTGGGGGTAACTTGTATTGTCGCATTCGTGGTAGTACCACTCCTGTCTTTAGTGTGACTCGATATGGTGTAATGTTCATGCAACCAACATCTGTAGGGCCTTGCGCCCATAAATGTGTGGGTAAAGTCTGCAGTCGGTGATCCATGTCTCGGGACACATAGTGCCCTTTGAAATCACGTAAAAACAATCTTACTCCTTCCGGAGAACAACATATTATAGCTCCTAGAGCTTTCAATGTTTTTATACCTAACAGGTTTTCTGGACATGATTTAGTGAGCAATAAATCTGTAGTTCGTGTCAAGGGACCAATCGTAAGTGGAAGAGGCTGTGATACTTCGTTAACGATAGGTTTTCCTGAAAAACCAAGGGAAATATTCTGTGAGCCTGAGAGGGGTGCCCCTGGAACTTCACTACGTTTTATGGTTGTTCGGCTTGCCCCTGTATCAAGTAAAAATTTTCTATCCTGGCCTAATAGTTCACTGTGTACATAAGGTCCTTCTTGATCTACAGGGACCTCGATAAGGGGTAAGCCAACTTCCCTCTCTAGGCTGTTTCATGAGTATCGTTGATAATCAGGGTAGTCATACTGTGCGGTCTGGTACATCTGTCGTGTCGTTGTTGGTGTGGCAGCAATAGGCTGCGGTGGTGGAGCTGGCATAGACTGTTGCGGAGCTGGCATGGCCTGTGCATGCTGCGGGGCTCCTTGTTGGTTCTGATCCTGTCTAAGTGGCCGTGGTCTTTCTTTTGTATTACCTATGGCGATATTATGTTTTAAAACTGGACAATCGTGTACATAATGACCTGGCTGTTTACAATAGTTGCATGTCCCTTTTGCAGAACCTGCTGAAACACTGGACTGTGTCATACCCTTTTTATGACCGTCAGTTGGAACTGTCTGGGAAACTAGCATTTTCATTTTCGTGTCTTTCATGCGTCTTTGTTCATGTTCTTGTTCCTCTCTAATTCTATTGTGATGGTACTGTAGCATTTGTAACATTTGTGACGGAGTGTTACCTTGCCAGGTACTCTCGAATTTCAATACTCTATTCTTAACTTGGGGCAGGGCATTTTCAACTAATTTTGTCACAAACAGATGTGGATAAGATTCGCTACTTGCTTTTATTCCACTATTTATACCAAATTTTTTTTAGAATCGGGCATAAAAGTCACTAGTGTCTTCATCTTGCTTTTGTTTACAGGCTGAGATTGCACCCCAGTCTTCCTTTTTCGTAGTTAATAAACGTGGCAGTACCTGTACTAGTAAACCTGGTAGTATTTTGGTCTTTTCCCCAAGCCCTAAACCTGGACCTCGAGCTGTTTCTTCGTTTTCTAATGCTGTCCAATCTATCTTTTGGTCTCCCACCTCCCAATCCTTTTCTTTGAGTTTTTCATAAATGCCCGCAGGCATTAATACCTTTAATATTTTCATAATGTCGGGATAGGTATACTCTCCCATGAGCAACATGTCTTTAATTTCACGGTGGAAACCCGCTGGGTCTTTGTCATGACTGGGTACCACTTTCTTCATTTCTAATAGTTCCATTTTAGATATGGGTGTGTATACAAACATACGTTTAAACTGATTGTCATCACCTTTTATCGGGTGCACTTCGCGTAAGGGATTCTGTCTATCCATATAATACGTCGTTCTTTCCTTGATGGGCAGTGAGACATGTTCGGGGCATACAAAAAGAATGTACTGCTTTCTGGATTCTAGTATTTCTCTAATTAACTCAGTACCTGAACCTCTCCATTTATTCGTGAGTAATTCAGTCAATATATCAGGTAAGGGACCAGGATTGGAGTGTTGGCTTTTATATAATATAAGGAGTTGTTGAATCATGTAGATACCAGCTAAACGCTGTTCATCTGGGGTGAGGTTCAAAAACGTGTGTGCTAGTGTATCATCACTATATTTTCCGGGACTGTCAACCCAGTGAACGGCTGACCTGGCTAATTCTTGTTCGTCCATAGAATCGAGTATATGATAACCCCTTCGTTCTCGGAGTAATTTGTCAGCGGCTTGGAACGAATGTTCGGGGGACCTTATATTTATTATAGGGGTTTGGAAATTTCTGTTATTTTCTGGACGTATCGGACGTATCGGATCAGTAAAGCATCTAGTATTATTACAAGATCTTCCTCTACCTACATAGGCCATGGTTTCTAACTGTCCTGTGGGCAGTTCTAATTCTTCCTCCTCCTCGTTTTGTTCAGGCTGGTCTACCGTCAATCTTTCTTTGTGTATTCGTTCTACTTCTTTGCGGATCTTTCGGCACATAGCTACTATACTTAATAGTCTATCATGTCTCCCCTCTGATATATTCCGACTCCATGTGGTAAGAATTCGCATTTCTTCCGGATTTACCCCTGGTCGGTCTTGATTTCTGACCACACAATTTATGAGGAAACGTAACAGTTCTCCCTGTATCTCCACTTTCTGGTACTCCATGGCTCTATTAATACTTTCAGAATCTCGCCCTGACTGGATAAAGTGATATATATTTTCTAAATGTGTAGTCATTCCTGGTAGCCTCCCTAAATATATTGCAGCTCGTCGGATACGTAATGAGGCCAGCAGCATTTCATCCTTTTTGCCGGGCACAGGGTCATATCTACAATCTACTAGAAGTTCCTTAAGCATGTCGGGAGTTACTAGTTTGGGCGTACGTTGGTGGGCTAATTCTTGAAAGGAAAGTTTATTTACTCTGGGTGGCGTGGAAAAAATGTTTGTTGTACCTCCTGTAGCACCGCCTGGGGTGCTGGGTGTGAAAGGATTCGTTGAACGTGATATAGCAACCATAGGTGTGGGTACAGCTGTAGAAACAGATGTGCTTGCCGGAACTTGTGTCGGAGTTTGTTGTTGCGGAGGTACAGACGGAGGGTCTTGGCGTTGAACCCCCTCGGCAGGCGGTCTATGTGGTGCAGTATTAGCATACTCGGGAGCTGCGTCGTCTAAATAAGAGGAAAGGAAAACATCTTCTGCGGTTCTGGGATGCCCTTTGGGATGTGATTTTATCGGAAACAACGGAGGTGGCAAGTCTTTTGGTATCTCCAGAGTAGCCTTAGGTAACCCTTCGGCCAGAAGAGGATACATACCATTCATAAGGGCATTTCTTTGTCTGTCTACTTGTTCTGCTTTTGCTCGGGTACCTTCTTCAATTAATAGATTTTCTCGGACTTTATTTGAATTCTCCTTACTCTTCTCTTCCTGCCTACGTGCTTTTTCTGTACGTCTATACGATTCTTTACGCCATAATTCAATGGCATCTTTCTGTGATTGTCTAGCTTTCTTTTTCCATAATTCTTCCTCTACTTTCATGATGCAATCTGCATCCCAGGTCCCAGCTGCGGGCCACCTCTGACTTTCTGGTAATTCCTTGGTGTAGTCTACCCATAAATCAAGAAATAATATGGCGTCTAGGCCATGTTTATGATACATGAAGTACCCTGGAGTGTCCCTAGGAGGAATGGGAACAGCTTCTTCGAGTACCCCTTTTCTAGTTTTGATCTGTCTTAATTTCGAAAAGAGCGGCATATTGAGAACTGATCTGATACCTAATTTTGAACACGTTTAATACAACAAAACACAATAATGAACAGTCATTCACACCACAATATGCAGAACGTATTTAAAACATCTAACATTTAACATAATAATGAACAACAATGATGGCCATTTAGGGAACTAGTCACTAAGCATAATACTCGGCACTAACTAGGTAATTCTGAATTTTATACTAGACATACTAGATATACTGCTAAACAGTACAGATACACTGCTGAAACAGTGCAGACCGGATTTGTGTACCCAAACCCGTCTTGACCGGCACAACCTATGTGCACGTCAGAACGCCTCCCCGGCAATGGTACTCACCGGGTAGCTCGGAACGGAAGGCCTCGGAACTGAACTTGAACTGGACTTGGACCGGACTGGACTGGACTCGAAACTTCGGAACTTCGGAACCTGGTGGGCCTCTGTATACCTCGGATCTTGCTCTCTCAGCTAGGCTCTGGTCGGGATACTTCGCACTTCTCACCGCCTCGTCTGGGTGTTGATCGCAGCCTCAGTTACCCCCGCTCGGCAGGAGGGAGATACAGGAAATCCTGTGGGTACGCGTTGTTGTCCGTCCAGCTGTGGCAGGAGACCGGGTCTGCAACGCACCTCCGGCGTGTGAGATGAGAAAGTGTCCCTATTCGGGCGCCATATATGTGGTAAATAATTTAATTACCGGAACTTAATTTGATGCGGAACATTAATAAGAATAGCTCAATAAAATAAGAGGCAGAATCCGTGGTATTAGAGGTTCGGAACGGGCTTTATTCCTATACAAAGGAACATAATTCGAATTATGGGCCTTCTATTCCATCACCACGAAAGTTCAGGAAGGAAGGAACAATACATTATTGACAGGTAATCATTTTTATAGAAGAGGCATTACAGTGAAACAGATGCAGGAGGCGTAACAGTTGATAACAGAGATAAAAGCATACATGCGTAACTAAAATGGGTGTAACTAGGCGTAACTAAAGAACGTCATTAGGTATGATGTCACAAATGGGTGGTTCCAAGAAAGAATTTCGCAATGTCAGCAGAAATAGTTGGCAGAGATGCGCGCGCAGCAGCATGACGTGTGATTGACGTGCAACGAGAGGGTGAAGGGGACTTGACATTTAGCTCTACATGTGGAGACAAAAGTCTGGGGTTATGTCAACCTAATTCCAAATCATATCTAATATCCTATGTTTAAAGAACTGTGTTATCCAAAAAGAGAGGTCTCTTAGGATAGAATCTTATTCTATACTGACTATACTGACTGTTAGTGCGTGTACAAGCGTCTAAGTGTCTACACTAGATGCGAGGGGGTAGGAATATTCCATGGTAACGGGGCTATGAATTACTTGCATGAGGACAGCGAGGCCTGGCCCTTTGCACGGTAGCTGGAGGAATGTTTACCTAAACTGCTAGACAGGAATGCATCGGATGAGGGGCGGAGGAGATAATCTTGAAGGTGAAATACAGTTTTCTGGCAGGCGACGGGCTGGATCAGGCACCGTTAGCCGCGCAGGGAGTAAGACAAAGTTCATGGTCACAGATGCGGGCTCAGACTGGAGCTTTCAGAGGCAGAAGGCAAGAAAAGGCTTGATGACAGAATTCGGGCCTACTCGCCTGAATCTGTGAAAGGTGGAAAGTGAACCACATAAAGTCGGTGGCCTTTCATACTTAGGAATGGAATATCTGACCCATTCATGGCGGATCTGAAAGAGGACATGTTGACGGTGGACGCACATGTATTTGCGTCTTCATAACTGGAACTGGAGGGAACATACATGTACTTGTGACTTATACATGAAACCGTTGGGGTCCAAGATAGGGGACATAACCGACCATAAAAATCCATATTTCCACAGCCTGTCGGGCCTTGCACTGCAGTTGAGTGACCGGCATCTAATCTCATGCTCTGGGACTCGGTGAGCCTGTGGTTTGGCAATCTGCTTCCTCCTCCCTCGCCTTCTGCAGCCCAGTCTATGGAAAATGCTATCTACATTGTGTTCCCTTGCAGGATGTAGTCTGTGCAACAGACTTCCAGCACTTGAGTGACTCCAGTTGCCACACATGATATAGTAAGGTCACAGATTACAAGTCCCCTATGGATGATGAAGGATTTTGCTGCTAAAGGATGGTTTGGGGACTCTCTGACTCTCTGCCTCTGTGATTGGTACTTCCTTACCATTGCTGCTCTCTCGTACATTGTGCATGTAGTGCCCTTCATTGACCTTTATAATGATCACATCCTGGACACACTCTGGCACGTCCTTTGTTCATTAGAATGACAGTTCGTCTTTTTCGTATGACTTGTCACACCGTATTTGCACCTCTCTATGGCCCTATAGCAACACCAAGTGACTGTTAACTATTTTTATCCTTATGCTTACCTACTGCGACAACCATGGGTGCTGTGTTGCTTCTAGTCATCCAGGTCAGGCACTCCCCATATGGGCAATTCTGACCAAAATGCTGGCCAATCCAGGGTGCACAATGACCCTCGGATAGCATACTCCTACACTTCCGATGATACTGATGTGACTGGCATGTTTAAGGAACTCAGGGAGAGCTTATGCTCCATCGATGGCAAGATGGACTCACAGACTGCATGGTTAGATAAAATTCCGGAGCACGCCGATCGACAGGACTCCAGGTTCACTCAACCCAAGGATCTCTGAATTGGAAAACTCTCAGTGGGAATTGGACTGTGGTCTAATGGAATCTGTGTGAGAGTTCAAAGATAATTAATTCTAAAATTGAAAACCTTGAGGGAAAATTACTCTGCAACAATTAAAGAATCATGGATGTGCCCAAATCTGCTAATGGGCCTAACATGGAGAGCGTTGTAGAAACCCTCCTGGGCTCTCTGTTTGGCTGCATCCAATTTTTTGATGTCATCATTGTTGAACGGGTGCACTGTGCTCTCACTCCTAAACCTAAACCTGGTCAAAACCCGCAGCCCATTATAGCCCGCTTACTAGATTACAGAGATTGGGATCTGATATTATAGCTAAATAGGGATAGTCAGGACCTTCAATGTGAGGGATCTAAAATGTCCTTTAACCCGGACTTTCTCCCCACTGTACAGGAAGCTTGTCGCTCCTTCCAAGAAGTAAAAACAATACTCAGATAGTGTGTAGTTAAGTACTCAATGCTTTTTCCAGCTAGGCTTCATCTCGAACTTGGAGGTAAACCTCATTTGTTCCTGTAAACTTCATTGGCCTAAGAATTCATCAAGCATCACATTTCTGTCGACAGAACCAGATTTTCCAATCCCTCCAGCCCTGCACTTTCCCGTGATGAGGAGCGGCATGGCTCCGCCACTCCCAGTGACAATAACTAACTTCCCCATTTCTTTTAACTGTCTTACCTGTTGTCTTTCACACACCCAACCTGTAGGCCCTTGCACTTCCTCAATGTTGCTTATCTTCTTTGGCTGCTGTGTTGTTTCTGGCTCTTCTTTGCATGCGCTACGAGTACATCGCCGCAAACATCTGCCTGGCACCCTGTGCAGGACGATGCCTGATGGGATTCCACTGGCTTGTTTCACGTATGTTAGATGTATACTTGGCATTAGGTTAGTCAAATGTTACAAAAACACCTATCCTGCAGACAAATCTTGCCCCCATCTTCTGAGAAATTGTCTATTTTGTGAATATTCTGAGTTACAAATCAACTGGTCCAAGTCAAAGATATTTCCCCTCACTGATGGCTGCACGGCTCCTCTGCTCGAGTACCCTCTGGGCTGGAGACCTGCTAATGATCTTTACTTTGGGATTTGGGTTTCCCGTGATCATGATGATCTATTCCACAGCAACTTTGGCTCTGCCCTGGAAAAGCCACCTGTCTGCATAGATCAATGGATATGGTTACCATTATCGTTACTGGGGAAGATTTTGTTGATTAGGATGCTGATGCTCCCTAAATTTCTATATTTATTTTCTAACATCCCTGTTCTCCTACCCTGCACTTTCTTTTCAGCTAAAACTGCCCTTGTCTCTTTTTATTTGGGGAGGTTGTCAACCCAGAATCCACTGTGAGGTTCTTATGTGATCGCTGCAGTCTGGTGGCCTTGCATTGCTGGATTTCCACACCTTACTTGGCAGCACAGGCTAATTATTTTAAATACTTGGATGTGACACAGACTACACCTACACATGTCAGGGTGGAATGGACAATCACTTGGATATGTTCGTTGTTGGACCGCATCTGTGTGCCTCCGTGTGTTGTGAGGTGGGATGCTGATGTTCTCGCTGCCACCGGCTGAGCCTATCAGACAGGGTGCATTGTTTGCTGTAACCACTCTCACATTTGCCCTTGCTTCTTCTTGAGGATAATCTCATGCTCCTTGTACATGTGAGAGGGCCACAAAGAGCCGTCTTCATAAGATAAGCCTACTTACAATGAGTGAAATATTTGTAAACAACGTATTAATATCGCAGCATACCTTCGGCAACTATCATTCCGCAACCCCGCTCACGCCGTTTTGTTACCTGAAATTGAGATCTGGGGCATGTGCGACTCTCCCCACCTTCCTTACCACACCACCTAAGACAACTCTCCTCACAGCTTACATTGAGAAGGCTGAGATGGGGCACTCATATATATACACTGGCTAGCCCACTGCCAGGAGGGATGCACTCCCTGAGGCCAGCTGCAGGTAGAAGACCTTTCTCGGCTATCAACTCCTGGATAAGACTGGAGCATACTAGTGTTCACAAGTTAAAACACTCCTTTTAATTATAAACACAGGCTGGTAACTTTTATATTCGTCCTCCAATGCAACAGCTAGAATCTGACAACTCAGTAATGACACCACTAGTAAATGTTGGATATGTGGTTTTATTAACACAGACTTTATTCACACTGCATGGTTCTGTCCCTGTTTGACTTCATTCTGCCGCGACATATTTCAATCTATATCTGAGATTTGTAACAATGCACTTTCTTCGTCTCCTCAGATCGCTTTGCTTGGTGACACTTCTGCATTATCACCCTCCTGCCAGCACCATGCCTCTATTTCATTTGTCTTAGAGAAGCAATGTGTTGCTTAGGTCTGGATGCAAAGAACAGTCTTGCTATGTCCAGATGGCTACATGATGCAACCTACTGCCAGGAAATGATAGAGCAATATGCTGAGATGTTTCACCCTTTGCCCCCCCCCCTCAGACATATGGGCCCCTTTCAGGGCATACTTACTCCGCACTAAAGATCCTTTGCCCCTCTCTCGCAACTGGAGAGTACCAACCAGCGGCAGCCGGCATGGCTCACGGGTGGGGGGGCAGGCACAGGGGTCATGAGGGTGTGCTGCAGGGGGATGTGTCACAGGTTGTGTTGCGAGGGGGGTAAAATAAAAAAACACATAAATGTACCTTAAGGCCTGTCCGGCATCGCTACTCCTGCTCTCATGTCTCCGACTACAGGAACAGGAAATAGGCAGCCAGGCTCACTCCCCTAAGCCAAAAACAATGCTGTGATGAGGCGTTGTGATTGGTCTGAGATCTGTGATACAGCGCTCAGCCAGGGGCTGGAGGAGTGGGCATGTTCTCCATCCAGGCATTTATGCAGCCTGCATGGAGAACAGGGAAGTGCGCATGACTGGTTTGAAGTGCGCATAACTGGTTTGGGTGGCCCGAGAGGGCCGACTAAACAGTCATTGTGAATTTAAGAGTGGGCAAACCACTCCTCCCTGCCCTGTTCTATCAGCAGACCAGCCACACCCACCTGCCCGCCTGCAAATCAGCAGGAAATGTCATTAAGCATAAAATTATAATAACTCAAAGTTATTATCATTTTATGTTTCTCTTCTTCACAGTGCTTAAAAGCAGTGGGGCAACGCTCCTCCGTGATAGTGGAGAAGCCGCTTTGGCACCAACGCTTCATCACTTTAGGAGTCCTTCCACAATATGCCTTTCTCTTGCTTGCTTCCCCGCCATGCACAGTTTTGTCCTGTGCTGTATTGTACGGTATCCCATGTGCATGTTTTGTTTTTTCTTTACTGACTTTGCTACGATTATGTGTTGTACTGCAAAAACCGTAATAAACGGAGTTTGAAAAATACATATATATATGTTTCAGACACGTTATAGTTAGAAATTAGCATTTAAAAAACCTTAGAAATTCACTGCAAAAAAACCATAGGTTTCAGGCATGTTATAGTTAGAAAATAGCATTTAAAAAACCATAGCAATTCACTGAAAAAACCATAGGTTTCAGACATGTTATAGTTAGTTGGACATTTCATACAAAACCATAGAAATTCCCCTGTTATAGTTAGTTCAGCTAACTATAACTCGCGCCCCCGCAATGCACTGCTGATGAAGTCACATATTGCATCATTCATGACATGGTCAGTGACTTCACTGATGACATCACTGATGACATCTCAAATGACATCACTGATGACATCACGGAGGACATCATCCAGTGAATGTTTCTATAAAGGTTAAATATGTTTTATATATATGCCAAGGTGTATTGAAGAATGAGTGGCTGTATAAGTGTCTGGATGGAGAATTTAGTGGGTACGTCACTGACTGTTTAAGTGAGTTATTACCTGTGTCTTATTGAATGCATGAGTTAGTGACTAAACTGTGTGAATGTCTATATCAGTATGTCTGTTGTTGTATAAGCTGCTCCATGGGTTGGTTAGTAGCTACATGAGTGTCTATATGGGTTATTGATTGGTTGCCAGAGTATTTGTATGGGTTCCTGAGTGTGTATGTGGGTGCGTGGGAGGTGTGTGACTCTGTGCATACATGTATGAGTGATTGATTCACTGGCTGTATGGGTTCAATAGTGCATGTGGAAACAGCTGCATGGGGGGGGTCAGTGTGTGTATGGGTGTGTTAGAGAGTGAATGAATGTCTCAGTGGTACATTTCCAAGTAACTACATATGTAAAAGGCAGTGTATGTGAGAGTTGGAGTATATAAATGACTATATGTAAGAGTGGGTTATTGTGAGAGTGGCTGTATAGATGAGTGTTTACGTCTTTCAGTGATTGTGTAGGAGAGTAATTAAGTGTTTGTTTCTGTTTGAATAAGTGATCTGTTGTGTGTATAACTCTATACGTCAGTAAATGGAAGTGTGATTGATTCTTTGCATGACTGACTAGGTGTGTGAGTAACTCCATTAATGATTGGCGCTGTGTGAGTGTCTGTGTAGGTGTATGAGTGCATATGATAGTGTTGTATTCATGAGTGACTGCATGTATGAGGGACTGTATGGGTGAATGAGTGGATGTGTGTCTAGACCTAGGAATCAGTGAGTGCGTATGTAGTAACTGATATTGGTGTGTCGATGGTTTTGAAAATGATACTCTATATTTTAGAGTGGATGTATCAAAGGTTATATTAGAGTGTGAGGAGGTGCATCAGATTTTCACATGGATGATGTCATCCGTGATGTCATCAATGATGTCATTTGAGATGTAATCAGTAATGTCATCAGTGATGTCACTGACCATGTCATGAATGATGTAATATGCAAAGTCATCAGCAGTGCATTGCGGGGGCGCAAGTTATAGTTAGCTGAACTAACTATAACAGGGGAATTTCTAAGGTTTTGTACGAGTGAAATGTCCAACTAACTATAACATGCCTGAAACCTATGGTTTTTTCAGTGATTTCTAAGGTTTTGTAAATGCTAATTTCTAACTAAACGTGCCTGAAACCTATGGTTTTTTCAGTGAATTTCAATGTTTTTTTTAATGCTAACTTCTAATTATAATGTTCATTTAACCTATAGTTTTTTCCGACATCCAAGAAGGACACAACACCCACTGCCACAACCCTCAGGACCTCCCCCCCCTTACCACCCCTCTCCCTACTACCACCAAGGCAGTGCAGAACAGGACAGCAAACCCTACAAAAACAGCATGGTCCCTCAGCCATATAATAGCTCAATAATGGGAAATGTGGCAATCGTTTTTTCAGTAAATTTGAATGTTTTTTTAAAATACTAATTTCTAACTTTAATGTTCCTGAGACCTATGTTTTTTTGTGAATTTCAAAGGTTATTTAAATACTAATTTCTAATTATAATGTTCATAAAACTTATGTTTTTCTCAGTAATTTTGAAAAAAAGTGATATTTTGTAACTTTAATATTTTAAAGATGTATTTTGTAATTTTTTGTTATTTGTTATTTAAACTATATAATGTCTTCTTGTTTTTTAAATATTAAACAACTACATACAGTATGAAAGGGAGCCCAGCCCAGAGCCACATCTGAAGAGCAACACATGTCATAGACCTACTGATCAAGCAGCTCCGACACCCAAGAACGCCACAACACCCACCACCACCCCCAGGACCCCCCCTACCACCGAGGCAGCGCAGAACAAGACAGCAAACTTTCCAAAAATGGCATGGCCCCCTCAGCCACACAATAGCTGAATATTGGGACAGGTGTGAACAAACTATATGTGAAGGAAGCAATTCACCCATGAATAACAATGCACACTATGCAAAGTGTAGTGGTGATGTGCTGGACACATCTCAGTATGCAGAACACACACCTCTCCATGTGCACAAATACTACTGGTGCTTGTAGTGTTGTGGACAGTGGACCCACCCATGTTATGTCATACACTAGGGAAGATCTCAGTCATGTAGCTGTATACCCCCCATAAGCATAAGCGTAACCGGAGTGGGCTGGTCCGACGTATGCAACTTCAGCGTAGGAGTGTGAATACATAGGCCGGGGCTCTGGGCGTGGTTCACTTGTGAACTGTGAAGATCAACTACCGTGCCAGAGCGGTGGGCCTCACCCTGCCACAAGGCTGCTGCCATGACCGCGGGGCTCCTCGACACAGGCCCCCTGCGAACCCAGCGGCTCAGCACCGCAGACTTATGTTGGTACAGACTACTGCCTTCGATCTACACTGCGGACAGCAGGGGTCACAATTCACATTGAGTAGCGATTGCAGATGACGCAGTTCAGTACGTAAGATACATTGCTCCCAGTACAGCCCTCTCGGACCATGCATCTTCGCAGGGTGCACACACACTGAGTGCTTCAGGTACCACTAACTCAGTGCACAATAAGTCATCGCAAGGAAGAGTGAACAGTTTTATGTCAGCAGTGAGGTATACTATCACTCAAAAATCGAATTGAGGCAGAATTCAATAGACAAAAAAACATTGGTCCGAGTGCGGCCCCCCCCCGGGCCATGCATCATCGCAGGGTATCTACACGCTCAGCGCCAAAGGTACTTCTAACTCACTGCACCACAAGTCATCGCCACGTGGCCTTATTGAGGGACAATTCAACGCAAGCCGCAACACATGGTGCCACAAACCCTGTTCAACACAAGCCCGCAACACGTGGTGCCACTAACCCTGTTCAACACAAGCTGCGACACGTGGTGCCACTAACCCTGTTCAACACAAGCCGGCAACATGTGGTGCCACTAACCCTGTTCAACACAAGCCGATCCCACAAGTGGAACTGTGTCCTGAGTCCTGAATGACAGTGACCCCAAGTCCGTGGCAGTGACCACAGCACCAGACTCCCTTCGATCAGTGAGGCATAATTCCATATGCAAGACCGGCGACAAGTGGTGCCACTAACCCTGTACAACACAAGGCGCGACACGTGGTGCCACTAACCCTCTTCAATACAAGCCGATCCCACATGTGGAACTGTGTCCTGAGTACTGAATGGCAGTGACCCCAACTTCGTGGCAGCGACCACAGCACCAGACTCCCTTCAGTTTTATTTGTTGTTGTTTTGTTTAAATAAAATGTTTTATATGTAAATCTATACATGACTAATATTCTTGTTTGTCCAACCGCACAGAGACAATTCCCAAGAAGGTTTTTGGGGGTATGTTGGTAATGTGGGAAGAGGGTGCGTTACCTGCTGATGTGGGGAGAGGCAGCATGAAAGGGGTATCTCTCACAGAAAGAACTCTGATATGGTTTCAGATATGCCTCGGACAAATGCCAGCTGACGGACTGAATCACAAAATGGTTTTTCAATGCTTATGTAGTGTGACTTATGAACAGTTCGCACCCAGGCTCGCAAAGGGACAACTGCGGCCCGTCTGCTCAACTCACAGACGCAGTACTACGACACGTCTGCTCCCAAAGGAACAGCAGCCGAGAAGCTCGCAGAGGTACAGGCGCAGCAGCGTACTAACTCGCAAAGGTAGAGAGCTGCGAGCCGACGGACTGGCGTCTAATGGCATAGCTGCGAAGTGGTGATGTTGGGCAGAGGGAGCGTGAAAGGGTTATCTCGCACAGACAGAGCTCCGGTATATTAAATTGCCCCCGGGACCTTTCTTTGATATTTTCACTCGATGCGAGAAAGGGCGCTTTCTCCCTTCCAAATTTGGCGTAATTCCGTTCAGCAGTTTGACCTGTAGCCTTGTCTAAAGTTTCCTATGGAAAATCCATTGAGAAAACACGTTTTCACACCCCCCATATAGCTACCTGTCACAGGCGTACTCGCTGTTGGTGTACAGGTCAGTGGTCTAGTTGTCAAAATGTCAAGGCCACTCCCTGAGGGCAGGTTTGCACACACACCACACCCATCCGGCACATACGTCACAGGCCATGTGACCACGCAAATATAATGGATCGACAACGTCACATCCTTTATTGCCGGTGGTGACTGGATGGCAGACGCTCCACGGGTCTCAATCATAAAGAGTCCATGAAAAGTTGCGCAGAGGGTTAGTCGCACCCTGAGCTGTATGTCTACTACCACGTGGCGTGGACTTGATGTGCACATGCTTAGTGCCACCTGAAGCTGATGTGGCCATCAGGGGCCTACCACCACGTGGCACGGACTTGAGTTGCACTGGGTTAGTGCCACCTGAAGATGATGTGGCCATCAGGGGCCTACTACAATGTGGCACGGACTTGAGTTGCACAGGGTTAGTGCCACCTGAAGCTGATGTGGCTGTCAGGGGCCTACCACCACGTGGCGCGGACTTGAGTTGCACAGGGTTAGTCGCACCCTAAGTTGTATGGCCATCAGCGGCCTACCACCACGTGGCACTGACTTGCGTAGCACAGGGTTAGCGGCATCAAAAGCTGATGTGGTCTCTGCCATTGATGACTCAGGACACAGGATGTGTGGGATCTGCTGGGCCGCGAAGCGGGTCCACATAATGTGCACCAAGCCATGGTGGCGGGACCGGGCCCTGGAGCTTTCACGGGCACATGGAGTGCCCACTGGTAGACACTCCAGTGGCAGCAGGTAATTATTTGGTCATGGATGCGCAAGGGCGGCAGTGTCTCTCTCTCTCTCTCACTTCCCTCTCTTCACTCTCTTCCTTACTTTCCTTCTATCTCTCTGACTCTCTATCCCTTCTCCCTTTCTCACTCACTCTCTTTCTTTCCTTCCCTCTCTTTTTCTCTCTGGCTTTTTTTTCCTTCTCTCTTTCTCTGTGTCTCACTCCTTTGATATGGGCATTACACACGTCCTTATTTTGTACTTTATTTCCCAGGTTGTGTCGTTGACATTGATGGACCCGACAGGAGTCTTCTGCCTTGTTGTTTTGTGTTGAGTTTGTTAAATTGAGTTTATCCTCCAGATGTATGTAAACGGAAAAATAAAGTTTGAAAAAAAAACAAATTCAATAAAGTTTTGGGTTGTTACTTAAGTGCTGTGTGACTCTTTCTCGTTCTTATTACTGTTATTTGGTGGTGTCCACCATGGTGTTACATTTTGGGTCAGTTATCGTGGGAATACTGGTGATGTCTGCAGTTTGCAATACACTGAAAAAATGTACCTGCCTAAGTTATGAATCAAACCGGCCTAATACGAAGGTCCCTTAATATTCTATCACTATCTGGAGCTGAGCACTATGATATCTCAGGCCAAAAAACCACAACCTAAATAGAAGAGATACATTTTCTTTTTATTGATATAGAATAAACAACATATTATACACGCATTGGCAATGCATAATAGCTGAATAAAACACATAGACAAAATTCTTAAATGTCTCACGCATCACCACATTCATACCAACACTCATCCAATCAACTACGACCACAATGGGGAGATTTGGCCAAGATGGTAAAACTGCCGAGCGATGTTAAGCTGAAGGTTTGTTCGTGCGTCATACTGATGACATATAGGAGAAGCATGGAAAGAGGCACGCAGTAAATTCAAACGCCTACGCGAGTTTCGGTGTAAGGCCCAGGACAGAGCCACACCTTCATCAGGGCAAAGACCAAAAGGTAATGGGAGGGACAACACAACACTTCTGAAATTAAATAGAAAAACATAAAAACATAAATAACATAGAGACAAATACTTAATACATAATATCATGTGTGGTTTGATGCATTCAATAGGCCAGCTCCAGTAGGAATTATAAAGAACTTGATATAAAAAAGGATATAAAAAACATAATTACTGTCATATACATGTGCAAACAAGAGGAACTCATGAAAGATATTCATAAGAAAAAATAGATACACCTGTGTATGTGAAAAAAGACATTAATAATTCAGTCATTTATGAAATCAAGAATAGATCACCCGTGCTATAGAAAAGAACTGCGCATAATAACGTCACCAAGGAAGATAGGAAAAGACTAAATCGCCTACATCACATACTTCAAGTCTATCTGGTGGCTAAAATCGAATGGATTCACTTGGAAATTTTAAGTTTGTTCAGATATCTGTCCCGATAGGTACATCATCTGCAAGAGATCAATCAAATAAACATCTGTTCAGGAATCCATATGGTCGAAAAAGGTCCTAAGGAAGATTCATTGTATGTGATTAAAAACGTACCCGCAAGAAATAAGTTTACATAAGAAGGGCTAGCAAAACTCAGATCAAAACAGGGTTTTCAGGATCCCGGATACCGAGTACTGATCCTTAGATAAATCATTCAAGGCAACAGAGCATCAGTAATTCTGTAGAATAAAAAGAAGAAAATAACGAAAATAAGAAAAAATTCACAGTGCATATATCTGAAGAATATTCTCATCATGGAGACAGCATATAGAACCTAGCTGCGAATCTTCTCCACAATAGACCACTTAAGGTCCATTTCAGTATGGTTTTTATCAAGCCAATGGCTGACAAGAGGGGCAGAGACTTTTTTGGTTCAGATGTTTGACTTATGTTCCCAAATTCTGGTTCTGCACTCACGTCCTGTTTCTCCAGTATATATACAGTCGCATGGACATGTGATAATATATATCACATTAGATGTGGGACAGTTTGTCATTTCCTGTAATACAATGGAGCGCTCCTTGATGTGAATAGTATGACCCACAATAGCATTGGGGCATGCCTGGCACGAGCCACAGCAATAGTTCCCCTTCACAGGTTCAAGGCCCGACAGAGAAATTTGATACGGGCCGCTTTTTCCTGAATTCTCCCTTTGACAAGGTGGTTCTTAAGGTTTTTATTTCGTCTGAAGGCGAAAATAGGTTTGGGGATAGTACTATCACTGTTGCCAATATTCAGAAGATACCACAATGAATTAATGGTTTGTCTGACCTTGTGGTTAATATTGGAGTGTATAGTGACACAGACCAGTCTGTCCAGGGGAATGATCTCCTTGGTTCCAAACATAGCATCACGATTGAAATATCGAGCCCTCTTATACGAGTCCTTGATCAGCCTGAGAGGATAACCGCGAGACAGCAATTTCTCTTTAATGTTATCTGCCTGTACCAAAAAATCCCTAATGTCCGAACAGTTTCTCTGCAAGCAGAGAAACTGACTGAACGGGATACTGTCCCTCTGACACCTAGGGTGATAGCTGCCATATTGCAACAGAGTGTTCCTGGCTGTCGGTTTGGTATACAAAGAAACAAAAAGTTCTTTCTGATTATGTTCGATCCATACATCCAAGAATTCGACCCTAGAGTTACTGGAGTGGGCAGTGAATTTCAAGTTGGTATCGGCTGCATTAATCCAGAGGATAAATTCATCAAGAGAAGTTTGGTCCCCCTTCCATATGAAAAAGATGTCATCAATAAATCGAGACCAAGCTCGAACATTTTCATAGAAGGGGGCCATTTCATTATAGATGTTGGTCTGTTCGAAATGTCCCATATAGAGGCAGGCTATGCTGGGGGCACAGGATGCCCCCATACTTACGCCCCGTATCTGGTGAAAGTAATTGCTGTTAAATTCAAAATAGTTTTCACTCAGCACCACCTTAAGACACTCAATTATAAAGGTGGCATTAGTTATTTCCGTTTCAGACAACAGGATCTCTTGGAGCACGGACACTGCTCCTTCCTGGGGGATGTTCGTATGAAGGGACTCTAGGCCCAGAGTTACCAGAAGTTCCTTATCACAGTTATAGGGCATTTTCTCAATTTTTGAAATAAAATGACCTGTATCCTTCACATAGGACTCGAGTTTACTGACCAAAGGTTTAAAAAAGCGGTCAATGTATTTGGAAAGCGGCTCAGTGGCCGATCCAATGGTGGAGACAATAGGCCTCAGCGGGGGGTCCAAAGTGTTTTTATGGGTTTTAGGTACACCATAGATGATGGGCATTCTAGTAAAGCTGGGTGTCAAAAATTCAGCTTCCTTGGTACAGATAACCCCAGCTTCAACCGCAGTTTCCACCATAGATAAAATTCGCCGCTTTAGGCTCAGTTCAGGGTTCCTGACAATGTGTTTATAGTGTTTTGAGGAGGAAAGGAGGGTGTCCATTTTATCAATATATGAGGGGGTGTTGAAAATAACAATACCCCCTCCCTTATCACAGGGTTTGATGGTCAATGACTCGTTTTCTCTCAAGGATTTCAAGGCACTGTTTTCAGCAACTGGCAAATTATTTCGTGGTTTAGGAATATATTTAATGATCTTTTCAATTTTAAGCATGACAGCTTTTTCAAAAATACCAAATTCCGGGCCTAGAAGATCAAGGCTCGGGGTAAAGTCTGATGGAGGTTTGAGTCCTGATAGATTATCAATACTTTCAGGAGAGGGTCTGGTAAGGAAGAATTTTTTTAATCTAATTTTTCTGAAAAAAGAATAGAGATCTTTCAAAAATTCAAATTTATTGAAACGGGTCGTTGGAACAAAGGAAAGACCCCTGGAGAAAAGGGTTACTGATTCTGGGTCAATATTGGACGTAGAAAGATTGAACACAGGTATGTTTGTTAAGTTTTCCAGTATTAGTTGTGTCTTATTTGTATATACATTTGGGGTTGGCCCTGACCCTGATGGAAATTCCTCTGTCTGGGGGTTCTGGTTCTGGGGCGATAGTTACCTCTGCGATTGCCTAAAAAATGATCAGGCATAGCTGGTCTGTCAAACGATTCATGTCGGGGTTGATAATTAGAGTCATAACTCGCATCATAATTTGTAGATCCCTCTCCATCGGAATCAGTGGTATCAGAGAACGTCACGATTCGCATATTCCCCCATCGTGGGGTACCATTATATGAATCATTGCTTTCCGGCATGTTGTATAAATTGGTTGCCAAATATGGGTAAGCACGTTCTTGAGTAAATAACCTGATGTCTGCAGTTTGCACCAGCTTCTGAATAGTGTGTTAGATTTATCTCAACTTTAGTTGCATTAAAGTGCTGATAATGAGATGCTGAGTAGGCGTTCCCGTGCAAAAACACTCGAGGTGCACCTTTGCGATTTATTCTAAATACTAAAATCCTGTATTGAATTGCACTGTGGTAGTGGGTGCATTTACAGTGTACACACAAAATCAATGAAGAAATCTCATTGTATTTATTTTGATTGGGAATAGTGGGTCAGGTGCTGGATCTTGACGAGATACACTGCCCAGTTTGTTTATTTTTCTGTACACGAAAAAACCACATCACAACTTTCACAACGAAAGGCAAAAACTGCGAAGCGAAACAAATTCCGGCGATAAGCCGCGTTAGCACCAGGGATTTTACACCTGCTTTCTGCTGGTGGTAAGCAGGACGACTACCTGCAGCATGAAAGGGAACACAGCCAAGAGTCACACTGGCACACCCACAGATGCCATAGAGTCAATGAGCATTATACACGGATACCCATGAGGGCCACAATACTCATCGCAACAACCCCAGGACCGCCAACGCCCCCCACCGCCAACGCCCCCCAAACCCACATCTGAGCAGTGTGTCCGTGTGGTCATTGTGTTAGCATGATGGGCATGGGCCCTGCAACATCACAGTGTGCTGTCTTCAGCGGACGTTACCATGTCACCTCAGCATTGGCAGTGAGCCTGGACATGTAGCTACGCACACATCCTCCTGCATGCACAAGCGGCGTGTGCTGGTCCGGCGTACACAGGTCAGCGCAGCGGTGTGCCTATCCGGCAAGGGGAAAGAGGTGTCTCTGACATGTCCGTGTGCAAGAAGTGCAGTAAGTATGTCTCTGTGTTCTGGTGTGGCCGCCACAAGGGCCGCAGCAGTTGATGTTGTAAAGTGGCATGCACCACCTCCAAACGGCAGTGTCACGGTGTGATTGGAATGCCGCAGGACATGCGCAAATAGGCATTACAATGGTGTGCCGTAGGAGTGCACGGGACACAACAGCGCAGCGCACACAGTGTGTGGGCTTGTGGGAGGGTTGAGCAGCTGTTTGGCAACATAACACACAGTGAACCCGCCCATGTGCCACATGGTGGGCATCTCATTATTGATGACCAGGGTCACAGACATCCCACAACACCCACGACCGGCCTTTGTACACATTCTGTATGAATGCAGCTGGAGAAGTTACTGTAGGGATGAAAGGTTCTTTGTCTGAGCTATCTTGCACTAACACATCTGCTGCTCCGAGAAGAAACTTGCAAGTGGCCAGCACCCCCTGACAGATACGATAATATTTGCATCCTTCTCCCACACTACACACAGCCCGATTTGAGAACAAGGAGTACACATCCCACACTCAAAAGTCTTTTGTCGTAGTTAGCATGCATGGAATGGCCTTCACACGTACTCCCACCACACCCCTAGCCAGCACCCATTGCACACAGACCCGGCTCATTGCACCAAGATGTGCCATTTCATCCACAAGACTGGCACACGGCAAGCCAGTGGAGCTACAAGCAGAGCCACAGATGCAATGGCAGGGCATCCCAAACACATGGTCGACTCCATTCACGTCCACCTATAACTTGCACGTCTGCTGCATGTCCTAGGTGCAGAGCCTTTGGCAGTGCTGCGGATCACTTACTGGCTCAGCTTCCGCACTGCGGGCGTCACCTGCGTTCAACCTGTATTGCAATGTCTCACGTGCCTATCCGAGTGGTGCATGGACGTGTGCCTCTCCAACTGGTGGGTAGCTGACATGGATTACGACAGGTGTGTGCACCCCCTGTTGGCCCACGACCAGGAGTGTCATTGTGATGCCTGTTTATGGCATGCATGGATGTTTGGCATGCATGTTGGGAAGTGGGCCTGGGAGATTGTACGTGTCGTAGTATGCAGTGAGCAAATTGACCCACTTCCCAATTCTACTTTGGTGCACATTGGGTACAGTGGTTGGAGTCAGCACATCTGTCCCGGTCAGCTGATGGATTACATCGACGACATGTCAAATATTGTGGCCAGCCATCACAAATTAGAGATAGTGGCTTACGCAGCTGCACTCGCGTTCATGGACGAGTGACAAGGTACCTGCAACCACGACTCGGTGTGCCACATTGCACGCGTCTTACCGCATCATTGCACGTTGTGCATCTGGTCACATGTCCCAAGATGACAGTGGACATGGCTGCATTGGCGTCGACTCATGTCCGAGGCGCGGACAACCAATGCTGCTTGACACTGACGTGTGTTGGTGATGGACTACCCCTGACGTTAGCCTGTATTATGAATTTTATTAGAGTTGCAATAAGATTGAGACATACTAGAGGGCTACTTTGAAGGCCTTGATGTAAATGGCCCCCTTTATGTCAATGTAAAATGAATTGTATTGAATTGTTTTTAATTGTAATATTGTACTTTTATGATATTTTTTAAATATCGAATAAAGGATTTTGATGATGATGATGATGACTACCCCGAGGTGAACATGGATGTTTTCCTACGTTCCTTATTCCTTATTCAGGCATGCTGCTGCATTTGTCTGCAGATCGTGGCACTACTCTTGGCCAAGCGGACATAAAATTTCCACATTTTCACTTGTCTCCAAATGTGTTGTGTCTTAATTTGTATGCCAATGTGTGTGTCACAGACTCTCTGGCTGCCTGCCATACGTGAATTGCTACCCCATCCGGACTGTGGGTTTGTACTTATGCGTTTTCATGTGCCTGTCTTTACTAACGCTTTTGGACGTTTATCCGCCACAGGCGAGTGCATTTGTGTCCTGTGTTCGACTGTGCGAATGTTTGTGTTTGGACATAATTGTATTGGATGTTGGTGTGCTCTGCTTCCTATGTGTGTGTGCTGTATTGTGTGTGAGATGTCCCTTCATGTGAGGTTTTGTTCACCCTTCTCCCTTTCAGGCAGTGTGGTTTTCACTTCTGTGCTTGTTCAGTGGTGTGATGTTGGCGGGTTGTGTGACTTGTGCTGTTTGTTGGTGTGTTTCATTTTAACCATGGTTTGTCTGTAGTTGTGCTGTACTTAATTGTGCATGTGTGCCTTTGTGCCCATCTCCCCCCGTGCCCCCACTCCCTGCTTGTTCCTCTTCCTGGTGCTGTTGTGTCTGTAATTTTGTTACTCCACACATAAATACATGTAAAGAACAAAATATAATAGTTCCTTGATTCTTTAAGATTGCAAAACTTCTCTCTATTGGTTATTTTTGAATTTTCCATATAAACAGTTTTTTTAATATTCAAGGGCACTTAGACATCAGAAGTGTAACGTATTCTATCAACACACGTTCTAGAACATTCTAAAACACGTGCAGGTTAAAAGTTCATCAATTTTTTTAAACCTAACGATATTTTCTTGCAACATTTTCTTGAACATTTATCGGCACGTGCAGGTTAAAAGTTCACGATTGTTTTAAGTTTGAAGAGTGCCTTCCAAATGCAAGTAGCGGGTGTGGTTGAGTTGACCACATTTTATCCTATGATATGTTCTCCACGTTCAAACTGCTTTTTATTAACCAATGACAAAGATGCTTTTCCACAAACTAATGTGCACCCTACTTTTTAGAAAACAATGCTTTTTTATCTCCCAATCAGTTATCGTTTTGAATGAGAAAAAAAAGTAGTTCCCCATCTTTAAACATATCTCTTATTCTACGAACGGACTGCATGAGCTACAGAAATCTATCCATACTTCCCAGCCATACCTTCAAAATGCTAGTGTGGATCGTAGGACATAGCTATGTTTTCTGGTGCAAGAGGTATGCTGAACAGAGACGTATTGACTTAGACCTAGGTTTACAAAATGTGGACATTAAAGGGCAGATTTACAAGCCCCTTGTGCCACTTTTGCATCACATTTAACATGGGACAGAGAGGATTGAAGTGGCACCAATTGTTGCCTTTGGTTAAAACCTGTTTGCATCTCCAACACCCTGAACTCATGATTGTGCACTGTGGTGGAAACGACCTAGGCACATTGACTGGTGTAGGTTTGGAAATGCTAATGAAGGACACCTTTCGACAATTGATGTTGCTTTTGCCTCAAACTGTCTTTGTATATTCCAATATATGCCAAAGACAGAAGTGGAAATGGTCAAACCAATTTTGTCCTCAGATTGAAAAATCTAGGAAGAATGGCAACAAAGCTGTGTCTGCATACCTCAGAGACCATAGAATGGAGTTGATCTACAACAAAAACATACGTTTTGATATGGCTGATATCTACAGAAGTGACGGAGTACAATTCACAGATCAGGGAAATTGAGTGTTTCTGAATAACCTGAAGCTGTGCATCCGCACTTATATGTAGCTCCAACAAAAAAACACAAGAGCTCTTTTTAGAGCCGCCTTATATTCCCAATATCGGTTTGCAGAGTGACAGCTGCGATCCGGCTAGCACAGGGAGACCTGCGGGCCGTCTCTCAGACGGAGAGCTGTGGCCCGTGGACTCGGCTCCCACAGGGGGAGCTATGGGCCATCGGCTCGCAAACGCGCCCCAACTTGCTGACTCGCAGAGGGAGAGCTCGGGTCTAGCTCGCAAAGGGACACCAACGAGCAAACGGCCCTGCTAGCAGAGACACACCTATCACCTAACAGACTGGCACGCACATGTACACCTAGGGACACAACGGCTCGCAGACGCAGACCTGCGAGCCGACGGACTGGTACTGTTTTATGCTTTAGGGTAGTACAGTGGTGTTTGTGTACTGTAGGGGGTTGTGCTGCGGGTACTATTTTGGGATTTAGAGTAGTGCAGTGTGTTTGTGTAGTGTTTGGAGGTTCGTGCTGGGAATAGTGTTTTAGGGTTTAGAATAGCGCAGTGGTGTTTGTGCAGTGTAGGAGGTCATGCAGAGAGTAGTGTTTTAGGATTTAGGGTAGCGCAGTGGTGTTTGTGTAGCATAGGGGATCATGCTGGGGAAGTGATTTAGGGTTTAGGGTAGTACAGTGGTGTTTGGGTAGTGTTGGGGGTCGTGGTGGGGGTAGTGTTTTAGGCTTTAAAGTAGTGCAGTGGTGTTTTCGTAGTGTAGGAATGTGAGAAAGTGGCTCTGCATATACTGTTCCCAAATGGGTACAGTGTGTACAGAGTCCACAGTCCCCAGAGGTTTGGCAGAGGTTAAAGTTAGATATAACCTTACTCTCTAAAGTGGTAGCTTGGTCGAGCAGTAAGGCAGTATCAGAGGACAGTGTAAAGCATTTGTTGTACACACTCAGCAAATGGTCTCACACACTCAAGAACTGAACTCTAGGCCAATGGTTTATAAAAAAAATATATGGGTGTTTGATTTTAGAACCAACAATAGGTATCAAAATATACTTTCTCAGAATGAGATGCTTTAGTTAAATACTTTGCAATAGGAAATTGACTTTTGCAGATAATAGTTACAGTTTTGTTACAATAGGCAACACAATTTCAAACACAATAATACATTGAGCTCAATGTGAATTTTAAGTTATTTGCAAGTGATTACTTTCAGGATTACTTTTCTAACTCCAGGACTGGATCCTAGATTCAGTCCCTGTACAGTTCTTGGAAACAAGTGAGTAAATTCGTTTTAGTTACTGTTGTGATTTTTAAGCAATATTTTGCTATTTTAAAAGTTGACACTTTGAAACTTTTGCTAATCAAATTACCAATGTTATCCTATGGAAGGAAATTCCCTTAGCAGGTAAGTGGGGTTATGGTTACTTTTTCTAGGTCAGTGTTGGGTCCTAGATCCAGCACTAGTGTACCACCTGTAAGCATTTGAGAAACTGCGTTTAAGTTACACAGGCGATTTTTAAGGAATATTTATAAGTTTGCAATATCGACAGAAGAAATTTCATAGAAAAACAGTCAATGGTTTCCTATGTGAGAAAATTCAAGTTACGGGTAAAGTAGGTTCTCGTTACTTTTGTAATCCAGTGCTGAGCTCCTAGGCTCAGTACTGGGGCATCTATCTAAAACAGGTAAGTAATTACGTTTTCACAGTTGGTACGATTTTTAAAGAATATTTGTAGTTTGCAAAAATCAACACTTCGAAGAAATTTCACAGAAAAACGGTCAATGGTTTCCTACGGGAGAAAATTGAGTTAGTGGTAAGTATGGTTGTAAGTACTTTTCTGGGTCAGTGCTGGGCACCAAGATCCAGCACTGGGATCTCTCCTAATAGCAGGTGAGTATTTCCGTTTTCGTTACTCGGTTGATTTTAGGTGAATATTTTAAAGTTTAGAAACTCGACACAGAAGAAATTTCAGAGGAAGCCAGTCAATGTTACCCTATGGAAGAAAAGTGAGTTATCAGCTTTTGGGTAAGTACTCGACTGGCAGAGTTAAGGTTCTGGGCATAGACTCAGGGGTCTCCCAGGGTCAGGTAAGTACAGTTATTACACCCTCAGCGGCACAGGGGCAGCCGGGTGCAGAGTGAGTTAGGCCCAATGTTAGCCTATGGGAGGCAGGGGGGGCCTTGGTTGGTGGCTGCTGACTAGCAGGCCACGTGGCTGTGGGAGCTGAGCTCCTGGTCACTTGCTCAGGGCAAATGGGGAAGTATGTAGGAGTAGAAGCTGCACTGCCAGGGCCACTAGGGTGGCTGGGTGCAGGGTGCTTTTGAGCCTACGGGCGCTCAATGGATTTCAATGGGAAAGCTCAAGGACGAACAAAGGCTGCAAGCTCGGGGATGAAGATTTTTTAGGTGCCACCACCACTTCGAGAGGTAAGTTGGGTAGTTGGAGGATAGGTAGCTACCCAGGAGTCGGGCACAGGGCGCCGGGTGCAGGGCTGCCTTTTGACGTTGGGAAATCTTACCCTCTGTTGATCGCGGTTGGGGGGGTCCCTGGTTCTGAGGCTGCAGGCGTCGTCAGGAGCGTCGAGGTGGGTCCTTGGGTGCCAGATTCGGGGTCACAGTCTTTGTCCACTCCGGCACGGGCCAGGCTTCGTGGGTGCAGAGTGTGCAGGGTTTGCGGTTCCGGGCTGATACCAGGAGTTAGAAACTTGCTTTGAGCAGAGCCACTGCTCATGGGTGTCGTCGATGCTCAGAGTCACAAGGTAACCAGGTCCTCCGGTGTTTGTGAGGTTGCTGGCCACAGGAGGTGCCGGGATTTAGCAGGAGCAGGTTCTAGGGTCGACAGGCCGGTAGAGCTGGGGCCAAAGTAATTGGTGTCTTCCTCTTCTTAGCAGCTGCACGGCAGGTCTTCTTTCTTCTTGTTCTTCTTTGCTTTTTTGGAATCTGTGGAAGGAAGCTTCAGGGTGCCCCTAAATACTAGATTTAGGGGCGTTACAGGTAGGTAAAGGGCAGGGACCAATGGGTCCCTGCCCTGGGGTGGGTCACCCCCTATCCTGCCACTCTCCTGTGGAAGGGGGGCAGTAGCCTAGTCCTGATTGGGCAGGGCTTCCCATCTTCAAGATGGCGAAAGCCCGGAGATGTGCTTCACCTCGCCTCTCCCACCTGAGGGGTGGGGTTGGCAGAGGCTGGCACATCCCCTGTCCTTACTTGGGGTTTCTGGCCAGTCTTCCCACCAGAGTGGAGGTCAGAACCGGTGGGGGCCAGCTTCTGAGTACAGCAAATGGCCTGGAGAAGCTCACAACGGCGGCATGTTTTTGAACCTTCCCCCTTCCAATCCTGGGGGAGGAGACCTAGCACCTCGCCCAGGATGTGCATTGTTGCAGGCCCAGGAGAGCGGGGGTTCTCCACCCAGGGGTCCAGCAACATGTCTGCTGTGTGGCAGCCTAGGCAGCCTCTCAGACAAGACATGGATTGTAGGTTAGGTTTCAGGGTGCATCTCTAAGATGCCCTCTGGAGTGCTTTGTACATTAAATCCCACACTAGCTTCAGTGTGGGTTTAATGTGCTGAGAAGTGTGATGGCAAACTTCTCAGTCTTCAGCGTTGGCATTATGGTGCTGTGGAGTTTGTGTTTACCGAGCTCCCAGCACCATATACTCTTAAATGGCAGCACTGCACTTACAGTGCCCAGGAATGGACCTGGGTACTGTAGGGGCACAGGGCTCATACTCCTGTGCCCACACCACTGGTATAGGGCCCCCAGCTAGAGGAGTGGCTGATGTTTGCCAGGGCAGTGTAGGTTGTTGGCATGGCACACAGGGATGTGTGCCATGTCGACTCTTCGTTTTGTCTTGTACCCAGACACTCAAGCTGCAAGGGCAGTGTGTTTGTGTTAGGGTACAGGGCCTCTAAGGGTGTCACGAGTGCTGCAGCCCTTAGAGGCCTTCCCTGGTCACAAGGCCCTGGATACCTAGGGTACCATTTACCAGGGGCTGACATGTGGCCAGGGTTTGCCAATTTGGGTTTTAGGTTTTAGGGAAGGAACATAGGCCCTGGGCACCTGATTAACAGGAGCCCAGGGCACACTCAGTCAAAGTACAGTCAGCAATTCAGCAAAAAGTGGGGGCATACCATGCAAGAAAGATGGCACTTTCTCGCATAGGGGTCCTGCGGGGTAGCGTTTTAGAGTTTACGACAATGCAGTAGTGTTTGGGTAGTGTAGGGGGTCATGCTGGGAGTAGTGTTTTAGGGTTTACGGCAATGCAGTGGTGTTTGTGTAGTGTAGGGGGTCGTGCTGAGAGTAGTGTTTTAGGATTTAGGGTAGCACAGTGGTGTTTGTGTAGTGTAGAAAGTCATGCAGCGAGTACTGTTTTAGGATTTACAGTAGTGCAGTGGTGTTTGTGTAGTGTTTGGGGGTTCGTGCTGGGGGTAGCGTTTTAGGGTATAAGGTAGTGCAGTAGTGTTTGGGTAGTGTAAGAATCATGCTGGAGGTAGTGTTTTAGAGTTTACGATAATGCAGTGGTGTTTGGGTAGTGTAAGGGGTAATGCTGGGAGTAGTATTTTGGGGTTTAGGGTAGTGCAGTGGTGTTTATGTAGTGTAGGGGGTCGTCCTCAGAGTAGTGTTTTAGTATTTACGGTACTGCAGTGGTGTTTAGGTAGTGTAGGGGCTCGTGCTGGGGGTAGCCTTTTAGGGTTTAGGGTAGATCAGTGGTGTTTGGGTAGTGTAGGGGGTCGTGCTGGGAGTAGGGTTTCAGGGTTTAGGGTAGTGCAGTGGTGTTTGTGTAGTGTACGGGGTCGTGCTGGGGATAGTGTTTTAAGGTTTAGGGTAGTGCAGTGGTGTTTCGGTACTGTAAGGGTCGTGCTGGGGATAGTGTTTTAGGGTTTAGGGTACTGCAGTGGTGTTTGCGTAGTGTAGGGGTTCCTGCTAGGGGTAGTGTTTTAGGGTTTACGACAATGCAGTGGTGTTTGGGTAGTATAGGAGATCGTGTTGGGGGTAGTGTTTTAGGGTTTACGACAGTGCAGTGGTGTTTGGGTATTGTAGGCGATCGTGCTGGGGTAGTGTTTTGGAGATTACGACGCTGCAGTGGTGCTTGGGCAGTGTAGGAGATCGTGCTGGGGTAGTGTTTTAGAGTTTACATCAGTGCAGTGGTGTTTGGGTAGTCTTTGGATAGTGTAGAGGATTATACCGAGAGACTAAATCACAGAGCTCCCAGCCGACGGACGGGCTTCTAAAGGCATAGCCGCGACCTGGTGATATGAGGAGAGGCAGCGTGAAAGGCATATCTCACACAGACACAGATGCCAGTGTTGCCTCGCAGAGGTAAAACTACGAACCCGATGGCTTCTACATGGATAGATGCGAGCTGATGGAGTAAATCACAAAATTGCTGCCAACACTTTCTGGTTTCAACTGTTCACAGCCAATGAGACACAAGCTTGTGCTCGTAACCCCTCAGCCAATCAGATATTGATATCATAAAATTTGATATTTCTTAAAAACTACTGAATGGATTTACACCATTTAAACAAAAGCGTGCTTTCTGGACCATCACCTTTCTCCCTGCCAAATTTGACATAATTCCGTTCAGCAGTTTCACCTGTAGTCTCGTAAGGTAATTGCATGGAGAAAACACGTTTTGGGACCTCTTTTTTTCTCAGCCCCTCCTACACCATTCACCCCCAAACTTTCAATATAGGAGCTAATCAAAAAAAGAGAAACTTTTTGGATAATTTCATAAAGATTCATCAAATGACGCCAAAGTTAAAAGCACATAGAGGACTCCAGGAGGGGGGCCGTGCAACCCCCCACCCAACATGAGTGAAGCCCCGGGGTTGCGCGGACCCCAGCGGGCCCCCGCAATCCCTACGAGCCCCTGCTATTATTTTTTTTTTAATGCCCCTGGAACCTAGCCAACCCAAGGGCCTCATTAAAATAAAATGCGAAAAACCCGCGACCCCAGCGTGGATTGCGCTGATATTATTTATTTTTTTTAAATGATTTCTTTGACCCTGAGGGTCCTTCTGTGACCCCCTGAGCAGGCTCAGGAGTCAGGGTTTTTCTACCCTGCCCCCTTCTCTTGTTTTATACCTTTGTTTCTCCATTTTCGGGTGACTTGCTTCTACCGAGCCACAAGATGGCTGCCAACACTTCCTGGTTTGGACTACTAGCAGCCAATCACAGTGAAGCTCGCGCACGTGACTTATGTTCCGCCCAGATATCGAAACTTTTATTTTTCTAATTTCTCAGCTGCTACTGAACAGATTTACACCATTTTTAAAAAGGTCGCTTTCTGACCCATGCACTACCTTTCTGACAAATTTAATAATAATTCCATTCAGTAGTTTCGGCTGTAGCCTTGCACAAAGTTTCCTATGGGAAAATTATTTTTTGACTTGAACTACTGAACGGATTTACACCATTTAAAAACAAGGTCGCTTTCTGAATCAAGCTCTACCTTTCTGCCTAATTTGGGGTAATTCTGTTGAGCAGTTCAGGCTGTAGCTCGTCGCAAAATTTCCTATGGGAATTAACATGGAGAAAACAAGTTTTGGGACCCCCCTTTTTTCTCAGCCCCAGCTAGACGGATCACCCCCAAATTTTCAGGATAGGAGCTGATTAGGATAGACTTTTTTTGGAGAATTTCAGAAAGATTCGTCAAACGAAGCCAAAGTGATTAGCAAATCAAAAATATATATACATGCATATATATATATTACCTACTGGCGGTCGCCAGTAGGTAGTTATAGTTAGGACCACGTTTCCATAGGAAATCCGCAACATTCTATTTTGAATAACTTTTGCGCCGGTCGACGAATCCTTGCGAATTTTTCAAAATAGGTGGGGCGCTACGCTCCGCTCCTACCCTGAAAGTCTCGGGGGGATTCGTCAAGCGGGGGCTGAGATAAAAGGGGGGTCCCAAAACCCGTTTTTCCCATGCATTTTTCCATAGGACCTTTAGACACAGCTACAGCCCGAACGGCTGAACAGAATTACTTGAAATTTGGCAGAGAGGTAGTCCTCAGGTCAAGGAAGTGCCTTTTGTAGGTTTGGTGTAAATCTGTTCAGTAGATTCTGAGAAAATAGCCTTTAAATCAATATATATATCTGAGCCAGCTTACGGTGCGCTTACGGTGCGCTTACCGTACGCGTACGGTGGCGTGCGCGAGCGCGATTCTGATTGGCCCTTAGATCTTAGTAAACATTCGAATCGGTCGAAACCAAGAAGCGGCGGCCGCCATTTTCTCTCTCGCACTCTGAGGGGGGAGCTGATAAACAAATGCCAAAAACATATAAAGGGGCTGTTTAGACAGCGCCCATGCACATAACCATGTTAGTTGAGTCTTCAAAGATCCCCCAAGGCAAAAAACGGTAATTTTTTATTTTTTGAAAATTTCGCCGATTACGCTTACCGTACGCTTACCGTACGCGTACGGTAAAACATTATTAAAAAAAAAAAAAACACTCTCTCCACCCCGTGTGCAAATGATGGCCGAAGGCCACCATTTGTGCATGGCATATTAGAGCACAGCATTTCCCCCAAATATTTCAACAGATTACCTATCACAAGGAAGCGCATAATATGTCCTCCATGTGCGCACGGTGCGCGAAGCGCATCGTGCGTACATGACCCATCTAGCGTAACGTGGGCACGCGGTGCGCATAGCGCACCGCGTGCCCACCGTGCGTGCACGGCACTAACTGCGTAAAGTGGGCGCGCGGTGCGCGAAGCGCACCGCGTGCTCACTGTGCGCGCATGGTGCGCGAAGCGCACCGTGCGTGCACGGAACGAACTGCGTTAAGTGGGCGCGCACTCCACGAATGGCGTAAAGTAACTTAGCATTTAAAAAACCGTACAAATTCACTGAAAAAACCATAGGTTTCACACACGTTATAGTTAGGAATTAGCATTTAAAAAACCTTGCAAATTCACTGAAAAAACCATAGGTTTCACACATGTTATAGTTAGCGGAAATTTTACTGATAAAAAACCAATGAAATTCCCCCGTTATAGTTAGTGCAGGAAACTATAACTCACGCGACCGCAATCTTCTGCTGATGACATATGTGTCTTTATGAAAAAAAAATATTTGTAATACATGTATAGCTAAAAATGTATGGAAGAAGACATGGGCAAATAAGTGTCTAAATACATTATTAGCATCAGCAGAGGATTGCGGTCGCGTGAGTTATAGTTTCCTGCACTAACTATAACGGGGGAATTTCATTGGTTTTTTATCAGTAAAATTTCCGCTGACTATAACATGTGTGAAACCTATGGTTTTTTCAGTGAATATATATATACACACACAAATATATCTATGTATATTTATATTTATATAATTTTAAGCAAACATCAGCTAGTTTTGAAAATACATGTAGTTTACTATTGAATAATCATTTTCAATTTTGGAAACATGCCTAATTCAAGCAAAGAAAAAGTTAGCATTTACTAGGTTGGAGTGCACATAGGTTACCAGTAGCTCCTGAACTACTAGTTGTAGCAACATTTTAAATGGAGGTGCTGTCATTGAGTTCCGGTAGTTTATAGATCAATTTCTTAACAGATTCTAGTTAGTTATTTTGGCCATAAACAGACACATCCTCATGGTGAGATGTCTTTAAATCTGTTTGAATCTCCATCTGTACTTCCAGAATATCAGGCGCAGCCCGTTCTTCATGCAAAACAAAATTATGTACCACTTTAAAATGTTGAATTGGGGCAGATTACGATAGTGGGTAGAGTGAAACATTACTTACTGTTTCTTCCTACATTTTGACAGTGTGGTATTACTGCTAATTTCTCATGTGCCCCACACTGACATGTTACTCACTCACTCGTTCATACACTCTCTTACTCTTAATCTTAGGCATTATGGGCATATTACCTTAATGCACAACTTCCACAAAGATGGAGGACACTCATTGTTGGAAGGTGGGTTATTGGAAGTGGTAGGTAGTCACCTAACTCCAGCAACAAGGTCACCAACATGGTACTGGGTCCTAAATGGGGTCTATATAAATTAGTTCTTTGCTCAACCCTTGGTAGCTGACTAAGTGTAATAAGGATTAACTTTGGAGACAGGTATGTAAAGACACTACAGACAATAAAAATCCCACACCAATTTATACAAATAGGAAACATTTATCTCTTTAAAATGACACTGAAATAATGAAAATCCAATGTAGGGAACCGGAGATCTGAATTTTTTTAAGAATAAACACTTTCTGGTGCTCAAACACCAATAGCACCACTTCTGGACATCTGGTTGCAATTCACCAGGACGAAGTCACAGTTTGAGGCCAAGTGTGATGGAGCCCTGCTCCGATACCCTGCATAGTAGGCCTTGGTCAAACTTTTCCCTTTGAACTTAGAAACTTTTCTGGAGCTTTTTCTGCTGAGGGCCCAGTCAAGATTTAGTTAGGGTGCATCCGGTTTGACTATCAGGGAGCTCCTGGTCATACTCTGGAAATCTGACCTCTGGAGCTCTTCAGTGGGAAGAACATGGAATCTGGGCCGGGTCGCAATTGAAGGCTGTTGGCTTGGCTCTTGCGGTCAGGTCGGTCATCTTCTGGAGCTTTTTTCAAAAAGTTCCCAACTTCTGGAGGTCTTTCCAGAAGGTCTCCTGGTGGATTCCAAGTGTCCAAAACTCAAATCCAAGGGTCTGGAATCTCCTAGATGGTCCTTGGCAGGCTTGGACTTCACTTCCCACAATGCAATTGGTCAACCCCTTAAAACTATACTGGACGCACTCAAGAGGGGGACTCTGGTGGAGAAGGGTCAGTTAAGCTCTGTTAACCTGTAGCTGCAGGAAGTCGACTCCTTCTTGAAGTCAGGCAAAGTCCTCAGAGCTGTAGTCCCAGATAGTGCAGCAGGTGCAGTCTTCACCAGGCAGGCCCTTGTGTGCAGATCAGGATTCCAGCAGGACAGTCCTCCTTCTTCTTATAGTTTCATGCAGCAGAACTGAGAGGCTCTGCACTACTCACTTATTTATCCAGTGTTTTCTGGCGACAAGCTGGGGAACACCCCTGTCCAATGAGGTGCAGGGCAACACCCTAAAGCATGACAACTTCCTCCAAAGTGTGACATAGTCTTGTCCCAGAAAGAACTATTCTCTCCCAATCCATCATGGCTGACATTTTAGCAGAGCAGCAAGAGCCTAATTAAACCAAACTCAGAGTATGGCTTATTTCCAAAAACACTCCTACTCACATCTGTGACTTCCTTCCTTAAATCTCCCATCTGGCAGGGAGAATGGGTGCTCCTGGCTGACAGGCTTGCTTGATCTGTTCTTCCTTTGAAGCTGATGCTTTATTGCCCAAACCCCTGCTCTGGCATTCCTGTGCCCCACAGAGCTCTCTCCCTCAGATAATCTCTGCCCGGCCAGGCCACTTATCACCTAATCAAGGCAGACTGGCTAATCCCCTCTGGGCTGACCAATCGGGGAAGAGTGCGAGAGGCTGGATTTTGGCTTACAGAAAAGAAAGCCTTCTCACTCCTTTTCTGTACAAATTATGATAAATTCAACAATGTCTAGTTGCTGGATTTATCAATACCATTCTGTTCAGTCTTTGAATGATATTTCCACAATCTCCTAGCAACAGTTATCTGCCCATAACATATTGCCATGTTAGCCTATGTGGCCAACTATCTTCAATAGGTACAATGAAATGTGCAATTTCTTCCTCACCAGGGTTTATAAAACATATTTTATAAAGCCCCTGCTCATAATTACAGGACCACTCCTGGAACACATAGGGGAGATCTTGGGGGTACCTAATATGCAACAATAAGGTACATTATCACTTTTAAAGTTCCCATACCACCAAAGTCGAGTTTGTAGTGAATTTACTTTTAAAAGCAGTGCAGAAAACCGGGCCGCTTTTAATAACCTCAGGATCTCAGCAGTGCACACATGCAAGTGCAAAAAAGTCTGCTGGCTTCTAAACTGCCATGGCCTATTATATACTTGGGATTATAGGTAGTTTTCATCCCCTTGCCCATTTATCTACTAAGGACTGATAGGGTAGATCCTGCCAATTATGAGTGTACATCAATGTATGTTTTGTGTTTAACATAGCACTGGCCCAGGGACTGACTAGCGGAGCCCAGGACACAGTCAGAGTCAGCTACCACCAGTTCCCTTAAGCACAAAAATGGGGGTGACCAGGCTGAAATGACAACTTTTGAACACTCACTATTCACTCACTTACTCATTCACTCACTCACCTTCTCACAGCAGCCCTCAATCATAAGGACCTGGTAGTTACATTGATGCCCTCCTTTCGTGGTAGGGAGCAATTGCTTGCGTTCGTGTTTAGAGATGACCTGGCATGGTAGTTTAGGCTGGATTATTCCCATGAGGAACAGGGTCAAGACTGATTTGCACAAGGCTGGGTTCAAACTGAGGTGGTATGGTTAGCGAAAGATCAATGGGTTAGAGTGCTTCCCCAAGCTATTCCTAGTGATTAGCCTTATTGCCAGCAGCCTCCCATCACCTTTTTTTGTATTTCACAGAGCAATTGCAGCAAAAAGATCAGTGTGATCAAGGTTAGACTTTGCAAATAATGGCAATGAGAGCTTAACTCTGGCCCAAGTTGCTTGACCTCTAGAGCAGAGCATCCACTCCCTTAATATCTTAAACAAGATTTTAAAGCTGTCATCTGATCTCCTGCTCGTGGATTCACTTTCAAAGTGCTCCAGACAGAGACTGTCCTATTTTAGGATTGCCATTAACCTCGTCTGTCAAATCTCACTTTAGCACCTTAGTATGGTCTTCAAGGACTAGGAAGTAGGGGTATAATGCTGTTTACTAGGTATGACCTAAGCCTAGAGCCTAGTCTAGTCCAGATTAAAGCTCTTATAAGAAATGTATTTGCTTTCTAAATAAAGTAATAAGAGCAGTTGAGCATCCTTTCCCAGCTTTTTCAGAATTAAGAACTGAGACACAGCCTTCGCCCGGAGAACCCATCAATTGAAGAAACATCCACCTTTCAATCCAATTTGTTAATAACTAAGTTAACTCCTGCCAGCCTGGAGCTCTGAAGTGACATCAATGCAATATTTAGCATGCTACAAAATATAAAAATGGTACATTAGACAACTATACACTACCAAAAATGCTGAATTTTGATGGTCCCTAGCTGGTTGATATCTACCCAGAAGAATCATATCATTATGCCTTTTTCCAGTAACAGTGGCCTGTGAAATTTAAAGAGTTCTAATAAAGAACTAGGGGGCATATCAACAAGGGCTTTATCTCTGCTTTTTTGGCTTTAAAAGCCAAAAAAGCAGAGATAAAACTAGCACCCTATCAACAACAGGGTGCTAACACGCAAATTTGCATGTTAGCACCCTTTTACTCTACGCTTCCCCTTGCATCTCTAATGAGATGCAAAGGGGGCGTTCCAGAGTAAAATAATAGGAGAAATGTCGCTAAGCGACATTTCTCCTATTATCAAGAATGTCGCTAACCCTGTTAGAGACAAAAAAAGCAGCGCTAACCGCGGTGAACGCTGCTTTTTTACGTCTGCTAATTTTCAGACTTAGCCATGATATCCTATGGAAGGAGGATATCATGGCTAAGTTTGCCTGTCCCTATCAACAAGGTAACGTGTGATTATCGCTGGGTTTCCAGCGATAATCTCACGTTAGCCTGTTAGCATGTAGATTTTTATCGCTATTGAGATAAGCGTTGCTAATAGCACGCTATCTCAGCGATAAAAATTCACGCTAGCCGGCGATAATTATCCTCACGCTAAGAGCGTTGAGCGATAATTATCGCCGGTTGTTGTTGATATGCCCCCAAAATTTTCACCAATCTTACATTATGTGTCTGCAGTGGGAAGCATGCTGCTGTAAAAGACAGCTTCAAAATCATTCACTTACCTGTACAGAAGGCTCAATATGTACATGAAAATTGTTCTTATTCTTGCTGCTATAAGTTCCTGAAAAAAATCAGTCTCTGAAATATTCCTTTCCATGTTTTGGCATTATATGTTTAAAGTGCTACCAGTCTGTGGAAACTGTAATCTATGATAGTTTTCACTGTTAGAACAGTACTCTCATTGTTTTGTCTGATTTAAAATGTTAATAGTCTTACAATATTTTTAATTATGCTTGAACATAGCAGTTTTTAAGGTATACTGAAAGTTATTTTAAAGACAATAAACAAAATTTTTCAATAACTTTTCTTATTTCCTAATATTTAATTCACAATAACAATTATTTTCAGGTCAGTGCACAATCAGAGCAGGAAATGCAATTACTGAAAAGAGGAAGTGAGAGAAGTCAAGCGAAAAAACAGAAATGTCCAAAACAGAACTTTTTGGGAGGGTCCCACTGAAGCACCAATTTATTAATTTAAATATCAGATTTGTTTGTAAATAGCTTTCTTCACTTCTAAAGAAAGCTATTCACCTACATTTAAATAGAAGGTTGAAGATTAAAAGAAAACATTGTTGTCTACCAAAATGTTACTATTTTAAAGTTAGGGAGTTATTGAAAAACATAAAAGAAAGATAGCCAGAGTAAACAGATATGGAACGGGGATGCTGGACTTAGGTGGGATATCTCTGTTTAACTATTTCTATCCCCTTTAATAATATATTACGTGTCAAATTACTAATAATCCATACCTCTCGCCACATTTTTAGCCAGCAGGTTTCATATCAGTATTAATACCTCAGCCTGCCCCACAGAAAATGCTTTCAGATCAACCACTTCTATTCCAACACAATGGTGTTTATGAGGGTCTTAATTTTGTCTTGAATACATACAGCATTCTAGTTGTTCATTATCACAATGAGATTAATCTGGAGTAGATCACTGGAAAGTCAACAGACAGATTGCTGTTGGGGTTGGTAGTACATTTTTAACTCAGCATGCTAAACCATTTTTCTCATATGGAAGATGTAGCATCCTCCCCAGCCTGTGTACCTGCTAATGACTACGCCACACAAGGTGCTTAGTATAATAAGTCTTTTTTCATCTGCGGGTAACCGTGAACTCAACCTTCTAAACCTGCATTCACTGCGCTCTGCCCGCGGAGTGTGCGTAGTGCTGCCTCCTTCGCAGTCCGCAAAGTAGGCGTAGCAGGCAGGCTACACACACGCCACGGCGGAGCAGAGTTGCCCGCCATCCGTCTAGTGGGGCTACGCGGAGTGTGCATAGATTTGGCCTCACTACGTGATGCTCCGCGTAGCCCCACTACGCCCACTACGCCCAGGGTTAATGCTTACGTCACAGCTCAATGAGGTCCATCAGGAGCCAAAAGGGCTTTGTCATTGCTAACTCACATAAAACTACATCTCGCCCTCTGTTAATTAAACAATTACAATGTTTTGCAAATATATAAATCATAGCTCTTCGATAAGTCTTTGTGGCGCTCTCATCACATGTCCTGATCGTGTCATCAGAAACTAGGGACAGGCAATAGAAGTTTCTGTGATCTGCGTAACTGATGTAGAAACAGAAACAGTCAAGTGGTTTTCAATTGCACTTTCAGACCCAGTCTATTCATTGACATCAGTGCCTGACGAGCGATGAGTCACATGTCGGAAAGGCGAGGACTCTCACATAATAGACTTTCCAGGACGTTGTACAGTCACTATGTGTCCTCTGCTGGGTACAACATAAAATGGCTCAACATCAAGGAGAGCATCAGATTTCTGTTTTCAAGCCTGGCGGACAAACACTCAATCTCCTCTAGTGAACTTAATATCTTATGCATTTCAGCAATTGTTTGCATAGGCCTTCATTTTCTTTTTATGGTCCAGCCTTTATATGGGTTTCTTCCTCAGTACTTGATCTTCTTTTGGTCCATTGAGGTAACTTGCCCATCATGGCTCTCATGAACATTAAGGTTGCAGGGCCTTCACCTGTGGTCGATTGAGGGGTTGAATGGTAAGCTCAAAGAATAGAATTCAAGACAGTTTTAGGTCGAGCTTTTTCATTACAGCACACTGAATAGCTTTCTTATGAGTACTCATGAAATGCTTGACAAGGCAATTGGTCTGTGGCCAACGAGGTGTGCTGTTCTGATGCTTCACATTTAGATGACTGAGAAAGTCTCTGAATTCTCGACTACTGAAAGGTGGGTCATTGTCAGATTTTAAGATTGCAAGAACACCCAATGTTGTGAAGATGCCATCTAATTTCTCAAGGACTCTTTCGTGGGTAAGAGATGAGAGACCATCTATCGATGAAAAATGGGAGTATTTATCAACAATCATTATCAGGTGATGTCCATTGTCAAGAGGACCTAAGAAGTCAACGGCAATTCTTTACCATGCATGCTTTGGTAACTCTGACATGTTTAAGGCATGCTGAGCGATTTTCGACGAAAGGCAGTGCATATTTAGCAGGCCTTCACTTCTTTTTCAACTCTCTCATCGAGATGAGTCAACCAGACTCAGTCTCAGAGAGCTCGTTTTGTGACAACGTTTCCAAGATGTCTTTCATGATCACTTCAATTATTTGTTGTCTCAGACTCTCCACAATAACAATTTTTGAACCTCTCAGGATAACACCTTCTTGAGTAATGGAGATTTTGTCTTTGACATTTTTAAACATCTGGTATTCACTGTCACTGGTAAGAGGTCAAGTGTGTTTGTTCCACGACTGATGTGTAATAATGGCTTTTAGTTTCAGCATGCCACTATCTTGACTTGTGGCAGTGACAATTTGCTCCAATGAAATGGTAGCTGGTGTTCTTGGTTTCACAATGACATTTATGTAAGCTTCAGCCAATATGAAAGGGTTACCATGGCACTGTAGAGACTCTGGTGAGAAGTAGCCTGCAGTGTTTTGATGTTTCCCTCGATGGTGCACGATTGTATAGCTGTATTCTTGTAATCGTAGATTGTCAAAGATGGTCAATAAGGCTTGATGATCAGTCACAAGCGTGAAAAGGCTTTCCATACAAGACGTGGAAATGCTCACAAGCCCAAACCACTACTAAACTTTCTTCCTTGGGTTGTGAATAAGCACAGTTTGGACAAACTTATGCTTGCATATGGCACAAAATGCCTTCGTGAATTTGGATGTCCGCTGTGCAAGGATTGTCAGCTCACTGCATTTTCTTTTTGACTTCTTATACACCTTCACCAGCAATATTCATAAGGTATTAGATAATCATCTTGTTATTTTTTTCTTCCAGTGCATCAATTAAATCATCAAATTTCTCCATCCGAGGAGTCCATCTGTCACCAGTACTCAGCTTTTTGGCCGCATCGAATGGTGGTGGTTTCAGGAAGACTGCGGCATTGTAACCATTTATGAGATTGGCTGACATTTAGAGTGGAGTTCTCTCGGACACTGTTGTTTTCTGCTAGGACCTGCTTCATCCATACCATGTCTAAAGCCCTGTGATGTGATGGACTCCAGGTCATCATGGACCTTGACCTCCCTCTTGGTCTCCAATGGAGCCCTTCACTTTTCTGGAGAACATTTGGAGTTGTCCTGAGCCACCACCCGACAGGTTTAGTGGAGTGCCGCTTTGTGTATTGAGAGCTTATTAGGCACAACCCGGGCACTTCTTCTGCGGCCACTTCCCAAAACTCTGAGGTATTGTGGTATAATGATTCTCTTTACTCTGTTCTGGTAAGCAGATGGCCGTTTCTTGTATCTGAATTGCTGTGCTTTTAGGAGTTTATTTGTACTGTCTGACAATTGGTTGATCTCAGCCTTGCAGTGCTTCTGATCACAGTATTATCTTGGAATTTGCTGTCGCTATTTGCTGCTCTTTCAAAACATGGTTGTATCCGCCTTTGACATTATCACCCCATATGATATATAGCTCTAGGTTGCGTATAGCGCTGCACCTCTTTTTATGGCCGTCAGAGCAGGTTCCTGGCCAATGATAGGTAGACTTCTCAGTAAGGCTTTCGTTATCTTCAAATGCTTCACACTGGCTGAAGTTGCGCTTTGACTTCACATATGCCAAACGTTGATTCTGCACTTCGACTGGGCACACGTGGCACACATAAGCAGTTTGCTGGACCACTGTAAACTCTCTGGGAGAGCACTGTTGATCTTTGGGTTACTTATCTCTATCTATTCGCCCGTTGTAGTGTCCTCCCCAGCCTGGGTACCACTAATGACTGTGCCTTACACGGAGCTTAGCAGAACACATCTTTTTTCGTCTGCATGTACCATGAACTCATCAGGAGCCAAAAGGGCTCCATCATTGCTAACTCACATGACACTTCAGAAGATATTTAAGTATGTATAGCAAATGTGTCCTCATTTTAAGTTTATAGAGCACTAGCCATAATTTCCATGAGAAAATGAAATTCATCTTGTTCATTTACTGCAGTCTCCTCTGTTGAAAATACTTTCAGTTCCACAAGTCCGATTACAGCAAAGTGGTGTGTAGGGCTGCCTCACATTTGTCATAAATATAGAGAGTTAAAACTCTAGTCTGAAGTGAAGCTACAATAACAAAAATGGGGAATCAACTGACAGGCTGCTGCTGCTGTTGGCAGTATGTTTTACATATCATATCAGACTTTTTTCTCACAAGGCTGAGAAATTTATTTGTGAATTGATAGACATTTACAGAAAATGTGTTTCATAACCTCTATCTGAAAATTGTGAGAGAAAATAGTTTTCTCTCCACAGACTTCATCAGATCCCAGGAAAGGAACACCATTTTTCCCAGGGTAAAACCACCTTATAACTCAGCACAATTCCTGGGGGCGTGGCTTGGCACCCAAGGAGCATGGCGGCTCCGGGTGAGGCTCTCTGGCGTGACTCGGCGGTCCTACGCTGTTCAGCTGTTCCCCGCGAAGCGAAGACTTGCTGAGGATGTCTGAAGGTCTACTGAACGTCCTGCGATAATTGCCGGTCCCGAACGCAGTGAGGAAACATTATTTTTATGTATGTAAATCCTTCTCTGCGGGGACGCAATATCGCGGCCGCCATTTTGTATTTTGCCTGACTGATGGCGCTACTCTCAGGTGAGGAGGTCCTGGTTTAAATATACTCAAGCCTTCTTGGGATTCTCTTCAAACATGCTCCACCTCAAACATCGCTACTACTTTATACTTAGATCCCTGTGAAGAGATATGTGAATATAATTCCCAGCATTTGGTTTTACTGTGGAGTAGGAACTCTTTCAGCGGCCATTTTGTGAATTTTCCGTCATTCTCATGGCGCAAGTTCCATTCTACTTCGCTGGGAATATTTGATGGTATTCTGACCTCCACATTACTGCTCTACCTGCTAATACCTAGACAACAATGTCTTTCCTTTTCACTTTTTGAGGATATACAACTACAAAGAGAGATTTTGACTACTCTAACCAATATATAGAGGCTGTTGTGTGCATAACCTCGACTAACACGCTCATACTTAATGCAAGATTTTTTTTAATAGTTTTTTGTCATTTTATCTCATATTTACTAGTCTTCCACATCTTTTTGCCCATAACTTGAGGTTGTTCTATGATCTATGGGCAGGTCGAAAGGTTCTTTATCCAAGCAATTGCACCCAAAGCAAACCTTTGTCAAGAACTGAAAGATTTTCACTGCATATTCCAGGTTGGAGGACTCCCTGCTGTCTTTACCTCAAACTTTTGACACAGATATGGATCCCTCTTCGACACCTTCTGGTAATCTGTTACCAAACGCCTAAAACAAAATCCTCCTTCTGCTAAAAAACGAAAAAATGCTCCCAGGCTTGCCGATGCTCTCCTTCATGACATTAAGAAATTGGAACACTCATATTATACGTCTCATTCTAAAGAATGTTTGACTGCTCTTATTGATGCTAAATTACAAATTAATAAAAAAAATCAACAGACAATGCTCCCTTATACTTGTTAAAAGCTAGTGCAAAATTGTACGGAGGCAAAAATAAAGCAGGAAAATGTTTGGTTAATTATTTGAAAATTCGACACAACAAGTTAAACATCGATTCCATCTATGACGAACACGATGCTTTAAAATTTAAAGATGTAGAAATACTGAATGAATTTTCTCTCTTTTAGAAATCCTTATATGCATCCGAAACACAGTCCACAGAACACTCATTGTCACACTTCTTCTCCACAGTTCAGAAATCCCAAAAATACCCTCTCGATCTTACATCTCTAGAATTAGACTTATCATAGCAAGAACTTTTGAAAGCTCTCCAATCCCTTAAAAAGGACAAAGCACCAGGTCCTGCCGGTTTCCCCGTTGAATTTTATCTCCACTTTTCTAAACTCTTAATACCTAAACTGCACTCCCTGATAGAGTCTTTTTGCTCCTCCAATAGTTCTATTGGCTCTTTCTCAGAAGCTCACATATGTCTCATTCCTAAGGAAGGCAAAGATTCTAAATATTGTAAAAATTACAGACCTATATCTTTGGTAAACATTGATTACAAAATGTATTCCAAAGCGTTAGCCCTTCGCTTAGATTCCCGTTTACCGAACCTGTTAGGCAAATAACAATCTGGCTTTGTTAAAGGGAAACTTATAACTGACAGCACACAGCTTTTTTTCAACGTTCTGTCAAAGTCTACACACCTAAAACAATCCCTCGTAGCATTAGCGTTAGATGAAGAAAAAGCGTTTGATAGAGTTGAGTGGAATTATTTGTTTTATACTCTTAAGTGGTTCAGTTTTGGCCCCAAATTTATATCTTTGGTATCTCTCCTCCATTCCAATCCCCATGCTGCAGTCTGTGCTAATGGCCTGATTTCGCCGTTCTTCGATTTAGGAAGAGGAGTACGACAAGGTTGCCCTCTCTCCCCTTTCTGTTTTAATTTGGCTTTACGTCAAAACCCAAATATACATGGTTTCCAAACATTAGACTCTCACATCAAACTCGCAGCTTATGCGGATGATATTTAACTTTTTATGTCAGAATGATTCAATTCCTGCTTTCTTGAAGGAAGTGAGATCATTCTCCCTCCTTTCTGGTTACAAACTAAATACCGATAAGTGGGAAATTCTGCCCTTAACTAAATACACTTTTAAATCAGACTTTAGCGCTTCTAATTTCACTTGGAGTCCCACTCATATTAAATATTTAGGATTACACTTCACTTCACTTCTTCAATTAAGGACACAGTAGCACTCTGCATGAATAGATGTATTCAAAACATCTCAGAATTAACTACCAAATGGCACCCACTCTATTTATCTTGGTGGGGTAGATTGGATACCATCAAGATGATGTTGTCTTCCATAGTTTTATATACTATTTCCAACATTCCAGTTCCCATGTCGGCCAAATTTGTTAAGAGGGTTAATTCCATCCTCTCTTCCTTTTTATGTAATGACAAGAAGCCCCAAATGTCTTTATCTAGACTGGTTTGCCCCAAAGCAGAGGGTGGAGTTAATTTCCCAGATTTTCCAACATCCCAGAAAGCATTCCTTTTACACCAAGCCTCTTTTTGATTGCTTGACTCCACAGAAGAATGCCCTCTTTGGACCTTAATTGAAAGTCAATTTTTATCTCCCTTCTCCTTTCATGAATACCTTTCCTTCTCGCGGAAACCACAGTCCCTCTCCACTCACATAATCAAGTTGATCTCCAAACGTTTGGATTCAACCTCTCCTACATCCCACAATACTATAGACTCCTTCCTTAACTCAACGATCTGGCACAAGAAAAACTTGCTCATTCGAAATAAACCCTACTACTGGCAGACCTGGCGGCAAAGGGATTACTATGGATTCATCAATTGTTTTTAGAGTCAGATTTTTCATCCTTCTCTTTACTGTCATTCATTCAATCTACCTGCTTCATTTTGTCATAAATATAACTTACTTAAGACAGCTGTGATGGACACATACACTCAACTCACTACTATTACATCCGATATCTCTAAAATCTCGGACACTCATCCACATCTTCATGCCTTATTAAACACCAAACCTAAAGCATCCACCATATACAGTTATTTACAAGGTAAGCACTCTGCTAGACAGAAATCTAAAATAGAGGAGGCATGGGAGACTGACTTCAAGACATCATGGCCACTATTAATTTGGAAGAATATATGGATTAAAATACGCAAATCATCCAGGGCAGCGAATATAATGCAAACATTGTTTTTTGTATATAAAAGGCTTTTACTAACATCGACTGCTTTAAGTAAAAGGATTTCGACCATTTCAGACACCTGCTGGACATGCTCGTCCTCAAATGCAGATTTATTTCATATGTTATTTTCTTGTCCATGTGTACATAATTTCTGGAAACAAGTCTGGAACCAAATTAACTTAATCTTTGGTACTAAATTTTCTCTTGCCTTTATTCATATATTTCTAGGAAGTCTCTCATCTATCTGGGAAAATGTCACGCTAAAATGTTAAAATTATTAAATTGTTGCTAGCAGTTGCTTTTCAGCAGATTACCATCAATTGGAAAGACTTTACAAAAATCTCTTATAAGGCCTGGTGGTATGCTGTTTGCCATAATCATAGGTTGGATATTTCCTTTGTTTACCCTTTACAATTGGCAACAAAACGATTAAACTTGTGGTCACCCGTTAAAATCTACATTGATGAAAGTGCTAAACGAAGCTCCAAGTTACAACCATCTCAACAAGAAGTTCCTAAACCTCCTTGACTCCCTCAAATGTTCCAAAAAACTTTTATATCCTAGTGATGTTACTATTGTATTTACATGTTATGCTTTTTCTTATTTTATTACTAAGTCCAATCCATGTAAATTGAATGTAATGGTTTTATTTTGTAATTATATGTATTGCTTATTTGTACAGTTTATAGACACCTCTATTCATTTTCAATAAACTTTCTTTTGAACTTAAAAAAGAACTCAGCACAATTCCTAACTTTAGTTTGACACGATCAACAAAACCAAACATTCACTATGATGGATTTCAATGGGAAAAAAGGGCAGAACGTTATCAGAAATGCTTCTTTTAACCTATCACCTAAGTAGTCCCATAAAAACACACTATCTAAGAAACAATTTTGTGAACTACACCTTCAGTTTTAATGGTCTCATATACAATATCTATATTATCCAAGGGGGAGGGCACTCCCAGGTAGATTTTGACCAAGGCAGAGTCAGGTTTTTAGCTAAAGAACCCTCCCGCCCCCCGACCTAATGACTCCACCCTGGCCAATAACTACCTTGGAGTGCTCTCCCCCTTGGATAATATTTCTTACATATTTAGCTGTAACCAGAGAAGGTCATCAGGGTCAATGCACCATGCTTTTATTTCTTTTGTTGATTCCATAAGTGTAAGAAACTACATCAGACGAAAATGATTACAACTGAACTTCACGCTAAATCCAGAAATACAATAAAATAGACATGAAGGCAAGTATGACTGCTGCGGTATGCAGTACTGCAGACCATTGCGTGACATGCTTTAATGGAAGCATTGAAAGGCAGGTGCAAAACACGCTGTGAAATATCTTGTGATTTTTCAGTATTACATTCCAAATACTTTATGCACCGCATGTTTTGAAGTAATATGAAGAAGACACCTTTGTCATTTCTTTCCAGCGATAAGTCCTTTCGGTGACATTTAAAGCTCTGAACTGATGTCAAAGAAAAGAAAATCGCCAATAAAGATAAATTCCTTTCAGGCTGTCATCTGCTGTGAGGAAAGACTAGTGTTGTACATTGGCAATTACCGGAAGTAATAGAAACTGCACCGTATTTCTAATTATGCTCTACCTCAAAGGCCTTCAGTGCAGAACAAGCATTTGTTTATTGCTAATTTGCTGAACTGCGGAGCTCATGAATGCAAATCAGGGTTGGCACTGGTCGAGTTCCAATACATTGATCTGTCTGTTAGTTCTGTCAAATGACTTTAAGGAAATAAATGGTAGGACTGCATTATTCGTTTTTTTCCACCTTAAAAGCCTTCACTGTACTCTTTTTGCTTATGTTTCTATTATTCTTTTGTCCAGTACTAAAAATAGTATTGGCCTATTCATTGATACAAAAAGCTTCATAGTTCATTGAAAAAAAATTGTTCATATTTTTTACTAGAAATTTAACAAGACAGAGAAGTAGGAGATCGTTATGAAACTAGATGTTGAATTAATTTGGCAGAAATGAAAGGACACACGCCTTAATATCACAACATTTGACAGTACCTCAAAGTGCTGCAGAGGCAATGAAATGAGGAGGAAGGAGTATTTTTGGGAGAAAGCTTAGCTGAAGACACCGGAGCTGAGGAAGCACTTTCTTTTTCAGTTTGGGAATGAGACTATAAAGAGTTTGCAAATACCAACAAACTAGTAGATTTGTAGGTGTGCACACATTTTCCACTGCATCCCAGCCCTGACACGCCTTCTCTGCTCACTTCAGCAGATTTAGTGTCACATAATATCACAGTACTCTGCGATTATATGCAGGGCCACTGGAATTATGCGATTGTGTGGCTGCGCCGTTTTCGAAAGTTTATTAATCTGATGAATTTGCCACATTATCTGCAGATTTTAACCCAAAAATTAGTTTCTTGCTCAAATGGTTCATGTTACTAAGAACGTAGTAACACGTGTTGCCACGCAGTGGAAGGCCCTATGCAAAGGTTGACTCGTCACCTTTCTGTTCCTTATTGCTATACTTGGCCAAACTGGAACAAAAGAGGTGCAAACCTCTTAAGAGGTGTTAACAAATTTAAAAGTCACAAAATAATGAAATACTATGACAAATATGTTGTATTATGTCATATAATTGCCTTTTCTTGCGACATAATTTGCTCAACCCTGCCACATAATTTGTCCCTCCCCTGCCTCGCAATTCCACTGGCCCTTATTTTGTGCTGTGTGATAAAAACCCTTTATGAACACAAATTCAACTTTGTGGACAAAATGACTGAATTGCCATTAGTGAATCAATCAATTTAGACAGTAAATTTAATAGTGACTCTGGTCCTCAATGTTAAATGTGTCGAGCAGGTGATTTGGACAGCTTAGAAACCCTTTTGCTACCATAGACTGTAACTAAAGCAGTAGAACTGAAGCATTGTTGACCACATACTCAAATTTGACTTCTCGATCTTGAAATAGCTCAGGTGTTTAGTAAAGTATTTTTACACTAGCTACAGTTGTTTTGCATTCAGTGATTATATAAACTGTAGTCAAGTGCATTGGAATTAGCGATGGATAATCTAGCTCAAAGCAAGTTTTATAATTATTTGAATGGATGGGCAAATTAACAGCAAATTATTACTTTCATTTGTATGTTTTCATCATTATATAAAGCACTAAGCAGGTCCCATCTGGAACTGGGAGCACTGTTCTGCAAGACTGGGTTAACATATGAGACACATGGCGTTATTCAGAAGGTAACAGTCTATAATCATCTATCAACAAATACATATGTCCTCAAGGGGACCATGTATGTATATTGGGCCATCTGTAAAATAAATCTACAAAAGAAGGGCTAGCACATACAATGTGTATAAACATAGTACAAAATAAAGTCACTGAACATTTTGTTTAAGGAGCGTTCTGGTTGGCTACTAACATCACAAAGTGCTATGCAGAAATATACAAACGGCCTTGAAACTTCAAATGTTCTTTTTGAATTTGTCACCCCAAGATGGACAGGTATGCCCAGACGTGGGTCCTGTGCTCCACATGCCACTGGACACAGGCAATCCAAGCTGATGAGGGGTGATACCCCAAAACCCTATCCCTATGAGACCTGTTTCCGGTCCAGGGCGGAAATGGCCTGGCAGTTCAGGGTGGACTGTTCCCACGGGGAGCAGGGTGAAGACTTATTTGCATATGGCTGGGTCAAAACTGGAATGGTGGGCAAAAAAAATATGGATTTAGGCCCATATCTCTGACTGGGGGTGAGTGTTTGTCTTTGTTCATCTTTCCGTCTATTAGTTGTCCTTTTTGCATTTGGAACTTCAATTGAACAGACATGGCTGTAATCCTAAAAAATCAGTGACACTTTCCAGTTATGGTTCAAACAGTAATGCTCAATGCGTTGCTCATGATCACCCCCATCATGTCACCGATTACATCAAAAATTACACAGATGATGACATCACTGGTGGCATCACATATAACTTCACAGATCCCATTATGTAAGACAGGCACAGAAGCAACAAACAATAGCACTTTTAAAATCTGTTTACTGGCCAGAGAACACCACCCCTTTACTGCACAAAATCTCTGTAAGAATGTAAGAAATTGGATTATTACTATTTGGGGTGGGTGACTACCCTCCAAAAAGAATAATCGCAACCCTAACACTAAAAATGTCAAACTATATTATAAAAATAGATTAAAATGTAATAAACAAATTGACACAAAAAAGGCACAAATCCAATAAGGTGAACTTGAGGTATGAATTTTTAGAGTAGGAATAGGGTCAAGACGCATAAAGTGTAAATGGTAGTGGATGATAGTGGGTGAGATAGATCAACCATGTTTGTCCTGGTCAAAGATTGTACATTCTAACTTAATCCTTTAAGTCTCTATCCACCAGAAGAATACACTTCTGTAGCCCCCCAGGACCTTGGCGGAGGGACTAAGAGACTCACAGTGTGTCAGGAAGAGGCCAACAGCAGGGTCCAGTCCTGGTCCAATTGCCTCTGGTCAGCTGGGCAGTTGCAGGAAAGGCCTCTTGTAACCAATTGTCTCCCTGCAGCCACACAGGATGTCAGCCAGCTTACACTTGTAGTCCATGCTAAGAGGGAACAGGTCCAGCCTTTCAAGGCTCCTCTTTTCTACCAGGCAGCAGGTTCTTTCTCAGGCTCAGGAGTGTTTTTCGAAGTGGGTGCCTGGAGGTGCCACATTTATGCCTCACACAATCTAATAAGTGAGAATGACTCCTAAACACTAACAATAAAATCCAGTTTGGAACAACCACTGTACCCACAATCAACCCAGAGACAGAGCCTGGTAGAATGAATGTAGGGTTGTACAGCAACCAGATAGTTGATATACAAGAAATGTTTGGCATCGCCAGTGTTATATGTAAAACCCAGAGATAGAAATCTAGTAGGACAAAGCAGGGTTAATCAGCAACCAGACAGTGGATACATAAGATTTTTTTGGCATCCGGTTTCTGTACCTTCCAAGTGAACACCAAAGGGTTATATGTAATCCCAGCAGACCTGCCAAGCAGGGTTTGACACTGAAATGTTAAAAAGGATGCTCACAGGCAGGAGTGGCTGCTCGTACCTTGAAGTGGTGGGGCGGGGGAGGGGAACATACAAAACGACAATTCAAAAAGAAATAAAATTGCACTTACCTGCTCCGACGGCTGCCGCCTTCTTCCCGATCCTTGCGTCCTTGTTAGGAACCTGGTGCACACTGCGCAGGCTCCCAGCTCCCAATCCCAGCACTGCTCACATGCTGGGAATCCTATTTCTATCTCGTGGGCTGTGCTGGGATTGGTCTGAGCGCCTCGGTTCGGTGCTTAGACATAGACTGAGAGCCTGTGTTGGTTTCTCCACCAAGTTGTACAACACAGCAAGGTGGAGAAAGGATAAGTGTGCATGATGGTTTAGCCGGACCGACCAACTCATCATGCGCATTTAGCACGGCCCACCACTCCCCCCCCCCTCCTCCCTGGTGCTGCAGCTGCAGCGTCACTGTGGCTGTCCCAGCCCCTCCCTTGGCTCGGCTGGCAGGCAGCCTGCAGGATGCAAAATAAAATGATAATAAAACATTTTATTATCATTTTATTTATGTCCTTGCCTTTGCTGGCTTTCAGAAGGGGGGGCAATGAGCTGCCACTGCTCTGTCTCCACCTTGCATATTCAGTGAGGTTCAAAAGAGTCATCTCTGTCTATTCAGGAAAGGCTATTCTTTGCTTCTGGAAAGCATTTCACACCTTTTCCACACATACTCAAATCCTAAACCCTTACTAGGAGAATTTGACAGCAGATGTAAATTGGCCTTCAGGAAGGGAAAAGATAACTAGATAAAACTTTAAAATAAAAGTTAGACTTCAAAATAGAATTGGATTTTTAATATCTATTAAAAATAGTTTCATTGATTTTTTATCTCGTCCCATTCCTGAGAAACAGAATTAAGATTTTAATATATGCTCTGGTTTTCTACATAAGACAGCTTGGCCTGTCACAGTAAAAAATAACTTTGGGGTGCTAATCACTGTAAGACATGTCTACATGACCTACTTTTAAATATCATACGCCCTGCCTTTTGGGCCATAAGGCCTGCATAGAGGTGATGTATAAATATTAAAAGGAATGTTTTGACTTGTCAAAATGGTTTCTTTTGACAGGTCAAATTGCTGTGCATAACGAGCCACAGTCTGGCAACAATAGTGGGACTGAAGGCATGTTTTATGCTGTCACTGTAATGGATGGCACAATAGGTGCTGCAGTCTACCAGTGGCATTTTACTTATAGACTTCGGTAGTAGCATGAAGTCGGGATTTAAATGTAATTTAACCATACCAGTTAGGAATATACCAATTTCATTATGTTGAAAGGAGGAACACAGACGCTTTACCACTGGTCAGCAGGGGTAAAGCACACAGAGTTGACAGCTAGAAAGAACAGTTAAGGGAAAAATCTGGGGTTAACCCACTCAAAAGATGGTATTCCTACAGAGAACATCTAGATCTTGACTGCATTACTACATTCTTATGAATACATTTAATGGGACTGGAACACAAAGGTAATTGTGCAGGTGAAAATCTGTTCATGTTTATATCTAAGTGTAAATCTCTTCATTGATGGAATTCACCATTGCCATGTGGCAATCTCCTCCCAGATGTTGACTTATGAGTCTCCACTCCCTCAAATGACAGAGAACACACCTATAATTGAATATAAAACTGAAATGTTTGTGGCTATCGTGATCAAAGAGGCAGAGTTCTTGCTATAAAACGTGAAAGGGAATTTTAAGCAAATTATTATAATTTTAAAAATAAATACATATTTATTTATTAAATCAAAACATATTAAAAAGAAATGTTCCTAACTATTATTTACCCAGGACCACAGTAGCAAGGAACAACACATCGACTCTAACTTTACATATTATTAAATTAATTTAAATGCTAACTTTCTCTCCCCACCTCTTACAATATGGTATGTGCTAAATGTGTCACAATTATGGAAGACCCTTATTTATTATTTATTTGTGATTTACATTTTTTAATATAATAAGCTATCATTTGCAGTATCTTTTTAAATTTTATTATGTAAAACTGAACACTTATTTTTTTCTTTAAAAAATATTTAAAAATGAATTTAGGAATAATTTAATTAAGGTTTAATTTAAAGTGTCAATTACTCTATGTAGGGGTATCAGGCTTACGGGACGTAAAGGACCACATAGACAACGCAATATGATATGGATATTTTATTTCCTCTTTATCGTATGGGCAAGATACTTCAATTGTCCAAAAGAATATTGACATAAAATAATGCCGGGGTGGTGGAAGGGAGAACTCCTCCCTCAAAATTGTACTCCAGGTCGTCCAGACAGGGTCAGGGTTGCCTTGGTGCTCCTCTCTCTCTCTCTCTTTTTCTCGGCGGGGCAGGGAGTAAAAGAAAAAAACAGACCAGGATTAGTACTGATGTCCTCTTTCTTTTGTCGGGGTGGTGCTCCTGTCACCAAGTCTATTATAGTGGGGAAAAGGGGGTGAGGGATATCTCTAACTGCTGTTGTGGTGGGGTAAAGTTGTGAGGGATATCACTAAAGGCTGTTGTGGTGGGGTAACATTGTGAGGGATATCACTAAAGGCTGTTGTGGTGGGGAAAAGGGTTGTGGGGAAGGTTTATTGCGGTTCTGACCACGCACTTCTACCTCCCTGTGCCTCCCCACCAACCCTGCCCTTGATTGGTACTCGCCTTAGGCCACGGCCCGTCTCCAGGACTGTGGCGTAGGACCCCTGGGCGTCTTCTCCTCCCTGCAGCCCACCGGGATTGAACGCCTTGTACGAGACACTCCTCTGGGTCCGTCTCCTTCGGTCCTCTCTGTCTTTGTCCGCCTCGGCTCCTCCTCCGTCCGCCTCCTCTCCTTTGCCGTCCGCCTTCTCTCCTTCGCCATCCGCCTCCTCTCCTTTGCCGTCCGCCTCCTCTCCTTCGCCGTCCGCCTCCTCGCCTTTGCCGTCCGCCTCCTCTCCTGGTTTCACCGTCTGCCACATGTCCAATTCCTCCCGCTCCGCCAGGCGACCCTGTCTTCTTCCGTGTTGATCCTTTTGTATCTCCACTTCCGGCATTTCCCAAAACCTCGCCCTACGCACGCCGGCAGACACTAGACCGCGGCTCACTTCCGGTTGTGGAGATGGGTCCGGCTCTTCGTCTGTCCCCTTCAGGTCCGCCTCGTTGCTGCCGCTGCCCTCCTCACACTCTATTTTATATGTTTTCCTATTTGTTGCTGTAACTGCCTGCCTCCAATGATTTCAGTCGGAGTGAACTGCAGTATCAGTGGTTGGTGATGTGTGGTGCTTGACATACTCCAAGGCTGGGCTGGAATACATTTAGGTTTGTTTTTTCAGTAGCAATAGTGTAGTAGGTTTACTTGTGTATTTTTCCAATTGTAATTGTAGGGTTGTTGGTGCCCAGATGCCATAATTCAATTCACTGCCTGGGTCCTAGGGTCCTGTGGTAGAGACATAGAGAAAGGACCTGCTGGAACTTGCTTTAGGGGCAGAGTTAAGAATGAAAACATTCAGGATGGAGGTTAAGATGAGAGAAGGCATGGTTTTGAGGGCAGACATGAAAAGAACCTCAGCAGGCTCAAAGACATGGAAGACAACACACCTGACAAGCCCATGTGGATTCAGATTATGGAATGGACACTCTTGATGTAATCTTACACAAATAACCCCACACCACCCCCTGTAAACTGCTCTCTTAATATAATATGTGGTGCCGAGCACTCCCTGCCCTACAAAAAAATGCAATTAAGGAAACTGAAGCGCCAGACCACTTACAGCAACACGGCTCCCCTGAAAGCAGCAGAAGAGCTGACAACAAAATATTCACTACGGAGCGCCCCATAATGGGTTATTAAGTTGCTAATTTTTCTCCTGTTGTGGTGACACCAGGACAGGGGTTCCACCAATGAATCAGAAAAGTGGGGTGGCGGCTGTAGAAGTTACAGAAGTAATGTTTAGAAAATTGACCCTATGTTTTTGTTGTCAAGGAATCCTTGCCCCTCTGGGATTTTTCACATAATGTTTAAACCAGTCCCAAGGCTTGAGCTTCTGCTCTGCAGCTGAGAGTGCAGCAACCTCTAGGGGCTTGTTTTATGGCTGCATTTAATGTGGCTTGAAAGTGCATAAGGAAGATAGATGGGGTGAAGTACCCTCTAGGGGTTGAATCTATGGTTGCAGTTTATGTGATCAGAAAGTGGCACAGTTTAGGGGTTCTTTTCATTATTGCATTTTTATGGCTTTCAAGCATATAAAAATCACACAGATACATGTTATTCACATTTTTAATTGCGTTTCTGATATACTAATGCTGAGGTCATCAGTGATGTCACCAGTAATGTCCCTGACTATGTCATGAGTGAAGTAATATGTGTGACCTTAAGCAGGGCATTGTGGGGGCATAAATAAGCTATAGTTAGCTGAGGTAACTATAACTGGTGAATTTCTGTGGATTTTTACAAGTAAAATCGGAGCCTTACTACAACGTCCCAGTAACCTTTGAAGTACTGGGTTTTTCAGAACCCAGCGGTGCCAGGGAACACACCCTAAGACTTCGAGTCCTTCTTGTTTCAGACTACAGAAACCCAGAGTCTTCTTGGTGGAGTCAAAGATCGTATTTATTGGCTGCATCCAGTAACAGGTATCCTAGAAGTACAACACGGTGTATATTCTCAGGAGACTGCTCAACCTTACAAAGCCAGCCTTCTCTTTTTATACAAAATATTATGCTTTAGGCAAACATTCCTTATTTTACAGTTGACCATTCACATATTTTCACTACAAAGAAAAAGCAGAGTCATGATGACAAGCCCATATTTCAGTCTATATTCATAAAGTCGTTGAGATGTTGCTATAGCATCATCCTATTACTTAGCTCGTCTCTTGATACAGGTTTCCTTACACACGATGTAGCACAGAGGCCACATATTGCAGGAGCACACTGTACACACAGACAGGACAGGCAAAGAATGGCTAAGATCATCCCAATGACTATCAGAATCTTCCATCCCCAGGCGGATATCAGTTCCCAGAACCACCCCATCAATGACCAATCTCCTTTATCCACGTGAATAGATTCGGAGATCTTATGCAGTTTGGAAATGGCCTGGTAGACTGTCGGAGCGTTATCTGGAATGAAAACACAGCAACTTGATTGGATCACTTTACATACCCCACCTCGGTCTGCAAGTATGACGTCTAATGCGACCCTGTTCTGAAGAGTCATAAGGCGATCCGACTGGAGCTCAGCAGTCAAATTACTAAGGGCACCGGCGGTTTCAACTACCGTGGATTCAACCACTCTTGTCAATTGTCTTGTGTTCCTGCTGTTAACCATAGGCCCCCAAAACGGCAGAAAACCCTTTACGAAATCTCCAAGTTCTTGTCCTGTAGTGACTTCTTTACTGATGACACCTCTAACTATCCTTGTCTTATGGTAATCTGCCGCGGCCGTGTAGGTGGGAGGCAACAGGAACGAAACAAAACATGTGCCTGAGAAGTCAGGGGGCAACCATGTATAGGCTCTATTATGGCAGATGAAATAGGTACCCTTAGCTGCTAAGAACGAAGGGAAAGTCTGAGACGCAAAAACATATGTTTCAGTGCAGATACTTTTCCCTAACTGAGCTCTGGGATTCTTGCCATTACCTTGCAGACATAGGTGACCCTGATGGGGTACAATCCAAATCGGGGAGGATCTCTTTGCTCGCTAGTTCTCACTCAGAGTAACTCCATATCCTGTTATGTTCCATCCAATATATGCTAGTGTCTCATCTCTCAGGATAGTCTCATAGGAAATATCTTCCCTAATCATATCTACTATACCCTTAACTAGAGCACTATTCTTAGGATTATCTTTCACAGAACGTAGAGGGTTGGCTTCATGAGCGTATATGAATATCGTTCTATATGCCCACACAGAACCATTATGGCTGAAAGGCAGGACCAGATAAGGGATACCTTTATCAGTAGTATGAGGCATAAGACCACACACCCAACAGTTAGTTGTGTTAACTACTAATTGGTGTTGGTGTAGAAGCTGAACAAATGAATTATTGACATATTCTAATCTTCTAGCGGACTCGGGTTCAGGTAGAGGGTGAAAAAAATGCGTGGAAACAGTAGAAGGAGGTATGGGCTGTGTAGTGGGTGCAAATGTCACTTGAAAAGAGAATAAAACATATCCTATTAAAACGTCATTACACTAAGCAACATGAAAATACATAATATCAAAAATCGTTTCTTTGTCATCATTATACACATTCTGGTTTTAAAGTCCATCTGTTTGGCAGGACTCTCATTTTCGAAAAACTCCATCCTCTCTAATTGCTGCTCGCGGTGGTAGGGTGTTCTATGCTAAGGAATGCTTCTGTCAGTCCAGGGCAACTCCCTTAGACCGACCAGAACTGTCGACCTAACGTCTTCAGCTGCACTCCAAAGACTTGGGCAACCACGACCCTACAGCTGAACCCGGATGGCGGTTCGAAAAACAAAAATAAGAAAGTTTCTCAGATGAGAGAGCTGCACTTTCAAAAATAGCAAAGAAAAATAATTTTTTATTTGTCCATAGTTCTCGGCCTCAAATTATTGTTCAATCGAATTGACGGTGGCACAGCTTCTTGCAAAATATTGTCACTTTCTCGTTCAGAAAGTGTTCCTTTTACACGTGCATCGCTAAAAGGCAGAAAATGAGGCACGGTCTCAGTCTCAGAGTCAGCGATGCCCTCCTGGACCCACCGGTCGTACGGTAGAGGCAAAGGGACCCTCTTGCAGTGTACGCCGTGGATCCAGTTCTTTTTGCCTTCCACTCAAACAGCTGATCTTGTTGAGAGAAGGACGAGGTGGGGGCCGTGGGGGCCGGTCCAACGGGGCTGGTCATTCTTTGTCCGCTGGAAGTTCTTGAACAGCACCCATGATCCAGGATCGATAAGATGTCCTGGAGCTTCAGAGACCTGAGGCAGAGTATCGTGAACCTGTTGGTGTAAAACACGCAATTTAGCCGTCAATTCATACAAATAATCAAGCAGTACAGGGTGTTCGATCTCACTGAATTTTGGCGGCCGAACACAATTTCATAGGGACTAAGTCCCACTCGCGAATGCACAGTCATTCTTGTTGATAGGAGTGCTAAAGGCAGAGCGTCAGGCCATTTAAGACCAGAGCTCACTTGTATCTTTGCCAATTTCAGTTTTAGCGTGCCATTATAGCACTCTACTAGTCCAGCTGATTGGGGGTGATTTGCAGCATGGAATTTTTGCTGGATACCTAGCCCCTCACATACTTTTTTCATCACTCGACCCACAAATTCACTCCCATTATCACTCCAGACCATTCTCGGCATTCCAAACCTAGGGAAGAATTCTTTGGCAAGGGCTTTAGCTGTGGATAAGGCAGTGTTATCTTTTAAGGGATATGCTTCTATCCATCTTGAAAAGGCACAAACAACAACGAGTACGTATTTCAAATTGTTGCACCTTTCCATGTGGATGAAATCTAGCTGCAAAACCTCGAACGGATACGTTGGAGGTGCAAAATGACCAGCTGGAGTTGGGGTTCCCCTACCAGGATTGTATTTCAGACACACCATGCAATTCTTGACCACATTCTCTGCACATTTAGGAATTCCAGCATTTTGCCATACTGGAGCCAACAACTTACAAATCCCTTTCACACTGATATGGGCCATTCCATGAGCCATTGTCACCACTGCAAGCACATACGCATCGGGTAACAACCATCGCTGATGTTCTGACAAGTCAACCCAACAACCATTTTCATCCAATTTACCCGTACTTTCTCTCAACACACTCAACTCTTTCTCTGAAGCTTCAGCTTGAAGAGACTTCACACTCTCTATCGTATCTTCACACATTCCAACGTCACCAACCCATCTTGCAGGGCCTGCAACATACATTTGATTCATCACATCTTTTGCTGTTTCTCTTGCGATTTCGTCAGCAAATGCATTGCCACGACCAACATCATCAGTAACCTTCTTGTGTGCACTGCATTTCACAATCGCAACTTGTAGCGGCAAGGTCAGTGACTCAAGAAGCTCATTCACCAACTGACCATGCTCAATCTTAGCTCCATGCGAAGTCAGGAACCCACGTTCTTTCCACAATCATCCAAAACTATGAGCCACACCAAACGCATACTGGCTGTCGGTATATATGGTCACCTTCATTCCTTTCGATAACACACATGCTCTCGTAAGTGCAATCAACTCTGCTGCTTGAACTGAATTATGTGGTATACGTGCAGCTTCAACAATCGTATGCAAAGTCGTGACAGCATATGCTGCAGTCGTATCACCATTCGGAAGCTTGAAGCATGAACCATCCACCCATAAGGTACCATCACACGTTACAAGAGGAGTATCTTTAAGATCTACTCTCCCTTTCGTTTCTTCTTCTGTCCTAAGAAAACAATCATGCTGTTCAACATCATCTGTCTCTACTGAAATCGGCAATAACGTGGCTGGATTCAACGTATTGCACCTCTTTATGTGCACATGACTCGCTAACAGTGTCAACTCGTAACCTGACATTCGAGCACTAGTTAAGTGCTGTGTATTGGTCCTGTTTAACAACGTGTCCACTGCATGTGGAACCATCACAATCAACATATTATTCATCACTAACCCAGCAGACTGTCGAATAGAAACAGCTGCTGCCGCTGTGGCTCTCAAGCAACTCGGCAATGCTTTAGCTACCGGATCCAAAGTCGACGAAAAATACGCGCATGGACGCTGCTTGTCTCCAAAAGACTGTGTCAGCACTGACAATGCACAACCCTCTTTCTCATGGACATACAGTGTAAAGGGCTTACTGTAGTCGGGGGTACCCAACACAGGAGCCAAGCACAATGCATTACGCAATTCGGAAGAACTTTTCTGACAATCTTCAGACCACAGAACGGGATTCGGTGTATCTTTACAGGTCAATGCTACCAAAGGTTTGGCCAGCAAAGAAAAATTCGGTATCCATTGTCTGCAGTATGATGGAATGCCCAAGAAAGCACGTACTTCTCTCTGTATCCTTGGTACACTCAATTTTGCAATTGCCTGAATTCTTTCTGGGGTCAGTTTCCTTCCCTCCTTCGATAAGAGATGACCTAAGTAGGTCACTTCTTGTCGACAATATTGCAGTTTTGAAAGAGACACTTTGTGATGTAAATCAGACAAATGACGCAACAACGACAAGGTGGCTTCTTTACAAATCTCCTCAGTATCTACAGCTATTAGCAAATCATCGACGTACTGAATAACGGTAGTACCATCAGGAAAAACAATTGCATCAAGCTGTGTTTTTAAAGCCTGACTATATATTGATGGACTTTCACAGTAGCCTTGAGGAGCGCGTTTGAAGCGGAAGCTTCGGCTTCCTAAACTGAAGCCAAAAATATCCCTGCTCTCCTCGGCAATCGGGATGCTGAAGAAAGCATTCTTCAAGTCAATCACCGAGAACCAGGTGGCGGAAGCTGGAATCATAGTCAATAGGGCAGTGATATCAGGAACAACTGGAAACTGTGGCACAACTATTTTATTGACCTCTCTAAGATCAATCACGAACCTGTAAACAGGTGGCTGAGAAGGGTCAGTACGTTTCAAAACAGGCAGAACAGGACTATTACAAACGTTGCCTCTTGTCTCTTCAATTACATCTTTTTCAATCAAATCATAAATGATCGCTAGCAACGCCTTTTTACCTTCACTAGAGATCTTGTATTGGGGAATGCGTGGCAATTTAACATTGGCTTTCAATGTCACAACATATGGCGGTATTTCCAAAAGACCCACATCATTAGGACCCGTAGCCCAAAGAATATCAGGAAGAAACGACAATTCGGTCGGAAGTTTATCCTTCGACAAATACATTGAAGAGATCACTTTCTGACCCAGTGTAAGTTGTACTCCCGAAGGAGAACAATATAATGTCGCATACAATCTTTTCAACAAATCCAATCCTAACAAGTTTTCACCACAACCTGTCGTCAGAATAAGGGGTGCTTCCAATTCACACGGTCCAACAGAAAGGGACATAGGACTGGAAATCGGGTTCCTAACCGGGGCGCCAGAAAAACCTACTGAAACATTCATCTTGCCAGACAAAGGTGCGCCAGGGCGTTTTGAGTGCATAATAGAACTCTTTGTAGAACTAGAATCCAACAGAAAAGGCTCTGACACACCTGATGTAATCACCTCAACATAAGGTCCACTCTGGTCTACTGGAACTGAAACAACTCCCTCTCTTTGTCTATGGCTGTCCTAGCAATCATTACCTTCCATATTCTCATCTTCTGCATAGTAGTCGTCAGCATAGTACTGAGCCGTCCTACCAGACGCGTTATTTTGCTGGTCAAAACTATTCATTGAATTCTGAGACGGAAGGGAACGCGCGTTCTGGGGGACACCTCCACGTCCTCTACATCTAGGGGCTTGTTGAACACCTCGACCTCTTGCGCCAGAAGCACCATTCGTACGCTGTAACAAAATAGGACAACTATACTTGAAATGACCCTCTTCTTTACAATATGAACACTGATTGGGAACTACAGGAACACGTGGTTGAGAAAACTCGAACCTTTGTGAGTTTCTCTGAAACTGTTGAGGTTGCTGATAGTTACTCTGACCACCACGTGGCGGATACGCCTGTTGTAAAAGAACCTTCGTCTTTAATTCTTTCGTTTTCTTGTCTGCTCTATCCTTCTCATCTTTATCCCTATTTTCGTAGTACTGTGCAGTAGCCAATATTTGTGCTGAAGAGGAAACGGCCCAAGAACTCTCTGAATCTTTCAATTTCTTACACAGCTCGGGAAGCAAATTGTGCACAAACTTGTCAACGAACAACCGTTGACCACCTTCTGTACTCATATCTTGACCACTGTGGTCGATAAACGTTTCCTCAAACCTGGTGAAGAAATCAGACACTGTTTCATCTTTCTTCTGCTTACACGCAGACAATTTATCCCAATTCACACACATCGCAGGCATTAAAGTCTTCATGTAAGTAATGATCCTAGCAGGAAGTTTTGCTACCAAAGGCTCAGGCTTGGCACCACCAACTTGTCTATCATTTGCAGCACTAATATTAGCCCATGAGTCACCTAACTCTTGCGCATGATCTGTATGGCGAATCAATCCCCACAAAGGCTGTGGAACAACATTCCCAAATAACATGTCTACGTCGGCTAAATTCATAATGCATGAGTCTGCAGTCTGTGATAATTCCTTATAATACCCTGCAGGGTTTTTACGGGGGTCAGGCAAAGTCTGCTTAAGGGCTAAAACTTCAGCTCGCTTCCAAGGAACATGTACCCAAACACGCTGAAAATGAGCTGGAACAGCATCAATTTGATTAGGGGCATTAGCCGCAACGGCGTCCTTCCATACCGGAGGGACTTCTCTCATTGGGTACTGTCGCACTTTTTTCCTAACAGAGGAGTCATGTTCAAACAGTGACTGAGAAGGATCCTTATTCCTAAAGGACAACAACGTCGCAACTGCTTTCTCAACATCGGAACCCACAATCGTGCCCTTTGAAAACTCAAACCGTACACGGCACAAATCAGGCGGATTTGTTTCCAAATCATTATCCTCCAATTCCTCACAAAGGAAAGCACACATTTTCTCAAAAACGTATCTTTGTTTCGGTGCTTCCCATTGACGGAAGACATCCATAACAGACTCCACATCATATCTTAAAGGGTAAGTAACCCATTTACGCGCCATATGGTCAAACGCTTCTCTCTCTCGAGAATCAGGCAGTTGACTACGCGACTGCTTACGCTCCGAATCTGGGGTCACACCAGATGACCCAAAGAGAGGAAATATAAGGCTAGCAACAGTATCAGTCATTCTCTGTCGGACAGAAGGAGAAGTTGACGAAAGAACAGGAGGAAAAACAGAGGGAGGCAAGGCAGACGCAGATGCAGATGCAGAGGCAGTATCAGGAAGAACACCAGAGGAGGCAGTTGATGTAGTAGACAAAGTCGTAGGAAGTACAGATGGAGCAGGTAGCAAAGTCGACGGCCCTTGAGGGGGCTGCGCCATAGGAGTAGGAGCCAACTGAAGAGGAGCTGGTGGCTGTGGAAGAACCTGAGGCACAATAACCGGAGGTTGCACAACTAAAGGTTGCGGAGGTGCTGTAGCACTCTGCATATAAGGGGGTGGCGAACTCAACAAGTGTAACATTAAAGGATCTTTCTCAAGTTCTTTTGCTGCATCTTGCTGAAGAAGCGGCAAAACAGGATAACATTTATCGATCACCGTTTTACGTTGCCTGTGCAACTGCTCACTCATCTGTTCTTCTTCATTATCTTTAAACTGCATAGCAGCTTGCATTATCGAGATACCCTTTTCTCTCTTATTTCTCTTTGCTAATTTAATTTCCTTCTGTTTGGCTTCCTTACGCCATAGGCGGAAAGAGTCAAACATCGCCGGCCGGGCTTTCTTCTTAAAAAGTTTAACCTCCAGATTATCCAGAATCTCTGTGTCAAAACTACCATATTGGGGCCATTTTAAAACACCATCTTTCCTGGTGTATCGGATCCATACTTCATTATATGTGATGGGGCCTACGCCATGTTTCACATATAGTTCATAGGTTGGAGTTCCAATCGGAGGAACCGGACACAAGTCCTCCAATCGGGAATCCCTATTACAACAAAGACAAAACAAATTTCCAAGTCTGCTAAGACCAGGCATCTTAGCTCTCTAGTCTAGCTTCAAACTTCAAAGGATTATCGAATACGATAGTCTCGTGAATACACGAGTCCCTCGGCTTTGGTACTTGCAAGTTCCAAATCAAAGATCCCAAGGGGATACCAAACTAAGAACCAAACTAAGGACTGGGAGACGCTCCACTTATACTTAACTGAAGTATCGATGACGTCACCAGAAGACTCGTCTATCGTTTCGCTCTACCAATCATCAAGGGTCCAAAACAGGGCGATAGTCAGGGCAGCAGTCCTTCGTAGCCGTCGGGAAGCGGGGAACCTCGCAGCAAAGACTTTCGGACCACGTCGACATACAGGGGTCGATGAAGTGGCGGCCTTCCTCCAGAATTTTCACACGAAGCTCCTCACGAACCTCTGGCTTGGACCGGTACCGCTGAAATCGCCCCACGTTGGGCTCCAACTGAAGTACTGGGTTTTTCAGAACCCAGTGGTGCCAGGGAACACACAACTTCGAGTCCTTCCTGTTTCAGACTACAGAAACCCAGAGTCTTCTTGGTGAAGTCAAAGATCGTATTTATTGGCTGCAACCAGTAACAGGTATCCTAGAAGTACAACACGGTGTATATTCTCAGGAGACTGCTCAACCTTACAAAGCCAGCCTTCTCTTTTTATACAAAATATTATGCTTTAGGCAAACATTCCTTATTTTACAGTTGACCATTCACATATTTTCACTACAAAGAAAAAGCAGAGTCATGATGACAAGCCCATATTTCAGTTTGTCCAGCCCTCAATCAATTACCCGGCAAGGCTCAGTACTTTCATCAGATATCGACGGACCCCCAATAAAAACGGGCACCTCCTCCTCGTAAAGCAAGTCATAGAAGAAAGTAACAGGGACAGGTGTGTGTAAGATTAGGCATGGTTTGTGTGTGATGGAAAGGTTTTATGATATGTTGTGCCTTGATACTAATCTCATTCGGCCACTGGGAAAGGAACTGGCCGAACAGGTTTGGCTCCAGGCAGAGTTAGCTTGCCCAGGTCACAGAGGAGTCAGCAAAGGTGTATGTGTCCTTCAGACTCGTTTCTGGCCTTAGTCATTGGCCTATGTGAGGGCAATTACAAAATGGCTGCCGTTCAAATGGGACCCGAGCGTTCAGGACGGAAACTCTGATTTCAGGGTGATTTCGTCACCCGAATATGACGAAAATGCTATTCTAATCATTCTTGGTCTGCTGATACCAAAATCGTCATGATGCGACAATGTTTATAACACGGGTCCAGAATTTTCAGTACCACACCTTTGTTCTTTTCAGTGAATATTTAAGTTTTTTTTAAATTCTATTTTATAACTATAACACCCCTGTAACCTATGTTTTTTAACCACTAGTTGCACTTGCAGAGTGGTGGAGAATGGGGGCAGGGCCTCTGACCAGCTCTCAGTAATCTCGCTCTGTGGGACTTACTGGAGATAACAGGAGGTGTTATTGGCCCCAATGGACCCTCAGCAACCAAGGGGACTTTATGCCCCAACTAGTAGTGCACCAGGAGGCACATTTGCAGAGTGGTGGAGAAAAGGGGCATGGCCTCCGACCAGCTCTCAGCAATCCCGCTGTATGGAACTTACTGGACGTAACAGGAGGGGTTCTTGTCCCCCAAGTACCCTCTACCTTCAAAGGGACTTCATACCCCAACCAGTAGTGCGCCAGGAGGCGCGATTGCAGAGTGGTGGAAGAAAGGGGCGTGGCCTCCGACCAGATCTCAGCAATCCTGCTGTGTGGAACTTACTGGAGGTAACAGGAGGGGTTGTTGGCCCCCAAGGGCCCTCACCAGCCAAGGGGACTTCATCCCTCACTATGTTGTATGCTAAGAGGCTTCTTTGAAGAGTGGTTGAGAAAGGGGGCTGGGCCTCCAGCGACTTTCCCTGGGCCGGCATTTAAAAAAATAATCATTTATTGAGGGAGGGGGGCCACGGGGTACCCCTCCCCGGGCCGATTTCTGCCCCGGGGACCCGTTAGACCGGGGTCCCCTCAATTTGCAATGGGGAGGGGCCATGTGGCCCCCCTCCCAGGGCTGATTTCAGCCCTGGGGACCTCATCTACCAGGGCCACACCTTATATTTTATATTTTTTTTTTTGGGGGGGCGAATAATTTTTTTTAACTTTGTGTGATGCCAAAGCAACCAAGCATTAGCAAAGCCAATACATCTGTGACTGCTTATTACAATTAAAACCGATTGGCTTTGTTTGATATGCTTGTTACTGTTCCTCTTTTGAACATACAAACATTAATGAATACAAACTGTGCTCAACTCTTCATAGCAATAAATGTAGATTCTTGTGCAAAACATTTTCACCAGACTTTCACTTTGCAGAGACCTCTAAATGGGCCCATTATTTATACCTAAACTTCAGATCGACTGATATGTATTCACATGAATTCAATTTCATCTTAATTAAAAACTACCAACGTTTTAACCATAGACGTATCAGGATGAGGGTTAAGTACTTATGCAATTACTTCATTGTCTGGACTCTTTCAGGGTATTTAAAAATTATATTTTCGTGAAACAATATCTGAGCTTTTTTTATTACATGTCGACTTTGGACATACAATTAAAAGAGGCTTGTCAGATGTCTTGATTTATAGAAAAACAGGTGACAATTCATAATTTATGTTGTTTTATATGATTGATATTAATACAGTTATAGATAGGTGTATGTTAGAAAGTCTCTTTGCTTTACGTTATCCTAGGAGTCTAATCATTTCTGGGTTCGCATTATAGAGTTGTACACTTATTACGTAGTCCATAAAAAACGTTTTATAAGTTTTTAATGAAAAAGAAGCAACAGTAACAACAACAGGAACAATACAAAGGTAGAATGGAAAGTACCAGCAGAGCCAGACCCATGGGCATTTAGAACAGCTACCGAGAAAAATGGAAGAGACCAGCACAGTGTTCTGTTGTCAGCGCTCGCGCTAACACTAGCTATGCTGTTACCACAGAGACCCCTAATCTGATAATGTGTTTTTCACAGAGACTATTAAAGGGCAATTTTCAAAAGTTCCTGAGTCGCTGGGAGAAACACATTATGCCTGTCATTGATTCTCCAGCGGGTAGACCTGTCTTGCTTTTTCTAGTGCTACCTGATGTTCAGAATGAGAAAAAACAGGCTGAATTTGTGTTAAGGAAGCGGCTCGAAATACAACATAAATCTTTAAGATGCTCTTAAATACATGGGGTCTTCAACTCATTGAGGTGTACAAAGCCATGTTGGTTCATTACATTTCAGATGGTACTGAGGGGCATATCAGCAACAACCGGCGATAATTATAGCTAAGCGCACTTAGCGCTAGGATAATTATCGCTGGCTAGCGTGGATTTTTATCGCTGAGATAGCGTGCTATTAGCAACGCTTATCTCAAAGGCGATAAAAATCCTAGTGCTAACTGCCTAACGTGAGATTATCGCTGGAAACCCAGCGATAATCTCACGAAATGTGGCGTTAGCTTGTTGATAGGGCCTCACAAACTTAGCCATGATATCCACCTTCCATAGGATATCATGGCTAGTCCTGAAGCAGGCGTAAGGAAAGTAGCGATAACAGGGGTTACAGCTACTTTTCCCGCCGCTATGCTTCATAGCGTGGGGCTTGATGATAGGAGAAATGTCGCTTACCGACATTTCTCCTGTCATGTTAGGTCAGGAACGCCCACTTTGCATCTCAATAGAGATGCAAAGGTGGGCGTTAAGATTTTGTGCGCTAAAGCAAGGTTTCACGCGTTAGCGTGACCTTGCTAATTAGGCGATAAAATTATCGCCGCTTTTCGTCCGAAATGGCCGCAAAAGCGGCGATAATTTTCTATCGCCGCCTTGTAAATATGCCCCAAAGTTATTGTAACTCTGTGTACATTGTGACTGGAGTTGGAACGGCAAAGGCATCACCCCCCTACAGAGAATAGATTTTGCCCCTGACACGCAGTGCATTATAGCTTTTCTAAACAAACAGAACATCGTTCTCATTTACTGCGTTTGCAGTTGTAAACATTCCATCAATCTCATGAGACACAGATAGATAATCTGACCTTTGGAAGTAGGACCACGAAGACGATCATCTATGATCATTTTTCAGACATACACGATCCTTGTTTTCTGTGGTGACATTTCAGGACCTTATGTTCATCATCAAACATACTGCAACGTGCATACATTTACCATGCGCAATGCACTCAGTGCCAACACCATTAGGCAGCTGCCATGGCACACATTATGCACGCACATATTAACGTCAGATACCCCAAGAGATGGCATTCAACATACAGACAACAATTGAGAATGACAGAAAGCAAATGCCACTAAGTGATATAAATGTGATACAGTTTTCTGTGTTATATATATTGAGGTTGTTGGCAGTCACAGTGAAATTATATATCAGAAAAATGTTGTGCATGGTTAAGTGTGAGGGGCTGAAGGCGATGTGTGCTACACATTACAGGGGAGTGTGGTATTATGGAAAAACGTGGAAGTACAGCTGCACATATGGCTGCCCAGTCCTGAAGAACGTAAGACTCACAAACCTAATGACAGCCTCATCCACTTCTGTATCAAGATCTGCAGGCAGCTGTCCCCAAGCTATGAAGGCTGTTTGAGGATTTCTACGAGATGTAGGCACTTCACCCATCCTCATGGGTGATTCGATGTCCACATGTAAGGAACAAGTGCAAGGTTGCCCAGTAGTGAGTCACATTGCATTGCCCTGAGCATGCTGCCTCACGGGGCTGTCAGTGAACCACAATCCACTTTGAGAGGTGGCCTTGGCCACTCTCTTGGTACAGAAGTAGGCCAGAGGGATCAGTTTATCCTTTTACCCTTTCTTGGTGAGCGAGTGCAGGTGTATGATTTACAATATCTCATCTAATGGATCGTTTAAAGTTGACTGCGACGCTGAGGGAGTTCGCAAGAATACAACAATTCAACTTTTGTGAAGCCCATTTGGCCCCACAACAAGGTCCAGGGATCAGAAATTGAAGTTAAGTAGTTGGATTGCCAATTAATAATCCGAGCAGTATATATGCATGTCAAGAGAATATTTAAAAGATACAGGATTTCAGCTGTCAAACTGAAATATCGCAATCGGTTCAGTCTCAGTAGCATAAGATGTGAAATATTCATAGCCACAGCAATACAAAAACTGAGAAATAGGAATAGGTGTTTCTCAAAGAATCTCTGATTCTCTCTCCTAAACATGAATAAGTTCTAAAGTCTTCAGATCACGGCTCTAAGTTTAGAATAAGGAGGATTCGTAGAAAAGGGTCTCAAGGGAATTCGGAAGTGCAAGAAAATGTCAGCATAGTAAAGACTCCAGTAGAAGTCTTCCAGAATTGGAATAAGTGTTTAGCATGAAGCTTGACACTTGCAAGAATAAAGGAAGCAGAGAGGTCTGTAACCCACAAAGTCTAATGGAATCCACATTGACTTCTAACAGTGTAAACACGGATTAAAACTTCAACAACAATCATATTTCTTCCCACCCCACTGGGAACCAATAATTTAACTTCTTATGGTATGCATGTGCAACATCACTTGAATTTCTCTTCCCACAGAACTTGGACAGTTACTGCAACCTTGAATATTCTCTGTTCCTAATAGTCAAGAAATAGGAGAATTCATCTGCTCATTAAGTCTTCACGTTTCTTGCTTGGATGTTTCTTCTCAGGCCTTACTATCAAGAAACTAGTACAGACAATACTCCATTCTCTAGCTAATGAAATCATGAGAACACACCTGCAAAGGAAAAGAATAAACTGGCAAAGCAAAAAATGTTTCAGTTAAGGTCTGTACTCAGGGTAACTTTAATTAAATATTTAATGTGCATTTCAAATATATGCTTATACTTGTGCACATGTAACTCAGAAATAAATGCAAATGAGAGTAAATCCACACATGATTACACATTCAAAAGTAACTCTCAGAACAAGTTCAAAGGTGACTTAAAGTGTAAATGCAAACGTGAATACAAAGTACATCTTCATGTTAAACTAAACATAAGCACACACATTAAAGAAACTCTAATTTCTACTGTGAATATATTTCATTAATGCGTTTAAATGTTCACAAACGTTAATAAAGTTATAGCACACCGTAAATATCATGTCAAAATAAATGCAAAATTGCACAATAACGAATAAAGGCAGGAGTTTTAATTGTGCTACTCCACTAGTACATGGTGAAGGTAAAATATGGACCATTTCTGGGTGGTACAGTTTTTACATCTATCAACCACAAAAGAGGGGAATGAGAGGAAATGTTTATCACAGATCAGAGCAGAATCTCCCCAGATTGAATGAATTAAAATACAAATCCACCATGCGATTAAGGATTAAGTCAAAGTTAAAGGCCACTGGTGTTCACAGATCTTGGGTAATGTTTATTTCAAGGATGCAATAGCCATCACCCACCTAGATGACATGCTTCATCATCATCAGGTTAGCTACTCGCTGGGGGGAGGGGAGGGATGCAATAGCCAGCAGGCTCCCACAACCTGGGGCTATTTGTTGGAGATCTTGTCCCTGGCATGGTATTGGCTAAAGCTTAGGTTACAGCACTGATTTTTGGGTGTGAGGACAGGAGGCAGATTGGGTGAAGTGATGGTTAAAATTTACTATGAGCACTCCCTTAATAGGATTTATTCCTGGTGAGGGACTGTGGCAAGGGTAAAAATAATACTAAACCACAATGGGAGTGTTAACGGGCCCTTGGCTATATTCAGTAGTTTCAACACATGTCATGCCCACAAGTGCCAAAAAGGTCTAGGCATATCGTCGTAACAATAGGAGGACCCTCATCTACTAGTAGGTAAATTTCAAGGTGAAAGATGTTTTACTGGAAGATGTACTAGAAGGTGCGGTACCCCTGGACCATGTGGTCAAGAAATGGGGGCCACTTAGGGAAAACTCAGAGCAGCGGTTCTTCACCAAAGCTGGAGAAAGAGGAGGCATAGAGGACTTCCTACCCCTCCTCCTTAGTCCCTGTTTTGCGGCCGGAGACTCTATAAGCCGGGTAGGTTGCACCTCTAAATTTGACTTAATCCTTAATCGCATGGCGGAACAGCATGCCAAATTGTATTTTTTACATCTCCATCAACTGTCAGATTAGCCCTGCCACTGTTTGGTAATAACAGTGTATGCACGGCTGAGTAGAAATTCTCTGCTTTGAACGTACACAGTGCCATGTAAAGTAAGGATTTTCCTGTTTGGAGTGCACAGAGCAGTCACAGCTCCTGCATCGTTTTATAGAAGGTACGTTGGGTAATACCAAGGTGCATTATCGCACTGAAAATAGGACCATCTGCCATTTTCACCGGACACACCTTTTCAGGATAAGAGAAGTGGTGCCTTGTTTCCAGTTTAAAAGACACCTGATTTAATTCCACTGTGGGGCTGCCTTTGGGGTGTGTTGAATATTAGTTTTTCATGGGTATATTTCTAGAGGCCTGCAGAATGTTCTACAGAAGTGGTACGTTCAGCTGCTTGCTGATAACTTTGGCTAGGGAAAGAAAGTCCTCATAAATGTCATGCAACGCTTGTAGATACAAAGTTACAAAGGAAGCATTACCCTTTCACATATGGCTCATTTAGGGGCATATTATCAAGACAGGCGATAAAATTATCGCCGCTTTAGCGGCAGAAAACTGCCGCTAAAATGGCGATAATGGGCTTGATAATATGCTCTATGGAATTCCAATTGAAGCTCAGGTTAGATGTCCTTCACATCTAACATGGGCTTCAATTGGAATTCCATAGAGCATATTATCAAGCCCATTATCGCCGTTTTAGCGGCAGTTTTCTGCCGCAAAGCGGCGATAATTTTGTCGCCTGTCTTGATAATATGCCCCTTAGTTCTAAGCAATTACTACTGCTGAGATACCTTTGAATACCCTGGAGCCTTTTACTTCTATGGATGTATAAGTGACCTGTGTTGTACCATGGGAATATGCACAACTTTGTTAGAAATGTGGAGTTTTTAAAGGAAAAGCTGATTAAGAAAGGATACCCCAAACGTTTGGTACGAGAGTCATTCAAGAGGGTCAAATATTACAACCGAGATTTCATGTTTCAAGAGAAAATCAAAGAACCGATTGAACCCTAGTGTGTGTCACGCTAAATTCTTACCGGGATCAGAGAATTAGACAAATTATGTATTCTCAAGACAAGTGCTGCCAAAAATCCATACAGGCCACAACCCAGTGAGTGGTAATAATAAATGGGGACATTGGCATGCCAGTGATGGGGCCATAGTCTCCACTAAGATCATATACAGAGTAACACATGTTTTTCTCAAAGAAATAACAAACTGCTGCACATTTAATGTAGTTTATTTGATCCTTTACCCATGTGGCTTGGGACGTGTTGGGGAGACAGGGGGTGAATGTCGCATTAAATGTAGCAAACATAAATCAGCCATGTGCAATTATAAGTTTACAGCTCCCTTAGTGCAGTATTGGACAAAATTTGGACATTCAGAAACAGTTTAAAATTGATTATCCTAGAGAGAATGAATTTGTTCAGAGGGAGAGAAGGCACTGCATATTGTAAAAAAAAATGGAAGTTTATTGGATGTTCACCTGTGAAACTTACAAAGATGGCCTCAATGAGGTAATTTACTGGGAAAATACCCTCCATTAAAGGTGTCTTTTTCATTATAACCTTTACATATTTCTAAACAGTTATTTTTTTAGATTAGGTTTAACCTGGATTTTAACAATGGTTGAAAATAATGCAATTTGTATCATGCACAAGTGCTGTACTATTAGGCTGAAGTGAAAGGAAGACTGCAATGTCATTTATTGGAATCCTTCCCATATTGATTGGTAAACTCAATAGCTCTCTCATATTTTATCTTATGAGCATAGTTTTCCACTTTTTGGAATGTATGTGTTTTATTTGCCATTTTATTGAGGACAGAGACATCGTAGTGATTAGTTTGACATCTTTGTGGAATGTTTAGATAGTAGAGATGGGCAATATTCAACACCTATAATTCTGTACGTCATGGCAACAATAGGTAAATTAAGTATTCAGTACAATATGGTGACCTCAGTGATTTGCACGGGTAGATACCCTTGCAGGATATTGATGTGGTAAGTGTTCTGTTATGGGCTGAGGCTAGCTGCCTTTTTTTTAATGTTGTGTCTAGAGGTCGAGGAGAAACAAAAGGACTGGTGTTTGTACCACTTTATGGTATCGTGGTCTATGAAGCTGGAAGGGAGTCATTTCAAAATGGCTACCTTGGTGAACAGGGAGTCACTTGCATTGGTTCAGTGCAGCCAAGAGGACGCTGAGCATAATGAGATTGGCATAGAGATAGTTATACTGGAGAGTCACTCACTGTCTGCCTTTTTTACTTTGCCATTTTGGGGTCCCCACACATAAAAGATATTGGAGAACAGCGAGGTAGGAGCCTGCCAGGAATTTAAACGCACACTTACATTGAAGAATGCTCTCTACACAGCCATTCTGGCGATGGCCTCTTGAGATGGTACACTGATTAAGAAAGAAGAACGTTTTGGTGTTTTGGTAATTGGGTGTGCCACAGTGTTTTTTATCTCACATTTTCTATAGTCTTTGTGACCATATACGGATTGCAGCATATATATGAGAAGTAATGGAGTGGTGTTGTTTTCACCCCTGTGGATCTATGTGCCCGTACCCATATCTCAAGTCGGTGATAGTCAAGTACTGCAGCTAGTGGCATTTCTTTTGTAGGGATTCTACTATCATAAGCCCCTGTTATGAACTCATAGCTGGAGGTGATTTTGATGTATTAAAACCTGTTTCGAACGCCCTTGTGACTTTTAAGTACAGAGCGGTCCCTTGAACCGTTATTCTTCACCTACACAGGATCTATGACTACTTGCGAAATATCTTGTGACGAGTGATATTATAGTGCAATCGTTTCATTGGGTTGGGAGCTTTGGATATCAGATTATTGTGTTCCCACAGACAGGATGGTGGCACCGATAAAGGCATGGACAATGGATATACTAGAGTATCTGTAGACTGTTGATTTGACAATAGCTAGAATATGTTTTTATTTTTTTTATTTTTGTTATTTGCCTGGTTTTATATTTTTGTTTGATTTTTTTATTCATAGTCTTTTGTATAAAAAGGTGTGGAGTTTGCTTTTTCGCTGGACTTACCCAGTCATGGCGGTGATATGTTTACTGTAGAGATTTGTGATTAAAAGTATATTCACCTCTATATGGTTCGTGGCTGAGGTGATGCATGTTATGTCTGAACTTGCTTTGGTGAAGGTTTTGTTTGTTTCACGGGTAAACATGGTGGTGGTTTATTGATCCTCTTGACTATTAATGCTGAGTACACAAATGAATTTAGTATCTAAAATATTTGCTAAGGATGTATTATATTTTGAAAAATTTCGAGTCCTTACAATATCATTCAGTTTACTGTATTGTTTATACATTGTTGGAGATATTTTCCTGCCCTCTTCAAAAATCCCGCTGCACATCTTTGTATGTGTTTCAAGTGCCCTGAGGAAGGTGTATCACTCAAACCCCACCGAAACGCACGTAGGCATAGTACTGGAGACCTAGCAAAGTTGGCTATAACTATATAGTTGGAAAATTAATGAAAAGAAATAATAACAAAGGCACTAAAATGATGTAGATTTGAAGTAATATTAGTATGTAAAATATGAAGGAATGGATTTTTATCAATAATCAATTGCTAAGAATACATTTTTTGTGTCTAAGCTAGGCCCAGGATCATTTTGTGGTTTTAAGTGGAGGTGACCAGGGGCAGCTCCTCCGCTAACGTGGAGGAGCAACGCCCCAATGCCTTTCAGCACTACAAAAACGGAAAAAGGAAATTATAAAAACACAATGTTATTATCATCTTATTTTTCCGTACTGAGGCATTTTTGCGGGGCAGAGCTGGGCTGCGCAGAGCAATTTTGAAATTGAATGGGGAAGGCAGCATTACTTTTGTCTGTATAGGGTACCACAGGAATAAACCATTGTCTCTTTTTTGTTCAGTACATAATTATATCTCAGATGTGACTGGCATATACATTCAGGGATTTGAAATTACATTTAACATATATTACTATAAATAATTAAATATTTAACATTTAACAATCTTCATCAGACTTTGAGTTAACATCGTTTAAGTATTTTGCATTTTGATTTAAAGGTATTTAAATATGATTTCGTAATAAAACTTGATAATGACATTGAATGAAATTAAATACATTTTCGATACTCCAATTGTAGCTTATCAGTAAAATTATAAATTTATTTTAAATGCATTTATTTAAATGAAATATCTATTAATTTTAATGAAATATTAAGATTTGATTTAGCTGATGCAATTAAATATTTAACATTGGCTAAGATTTCCTTTAAAATAATCTAGTGACTACTAAAATTCATAAATTTCTTATTATTGGTATGGGACTGCATTAAAGTGAAGGATGGAAATCAGTGACAAAACAAAGGTTACATTGAGGAAAATATATCTTGTGTAGTTTCATAGTTACCTTCATACAGTGCTTCATGTACCTGGTGAGGAACCTAATCGCAATGAGTGATGGATAGCTCGCTGCAACATATGGGAGTGCTCAGGCGGAATAGCATTGAATTGCAGGGCAGCCAGTGTGAGAAGCATTTTGTAATGTGGTGGGAAGAGGACTGTTGGATAAAAAAACATGCAGTGCACATTTCTTTTTTTATGCTTTATTGAACAAACAGGGGTTAAGGAGGAGCAACCCACAGCATGCAGTGGTTACAGGCAGCCAGAGTAGTACACTCCTTCGATTAATGTAACAGAGATTGGGTGGTCCCTCATAATACTATTGATAGTAGGGTAGTATTAGACCTGGCACCTTGGAGTGGTATTTCCCCAAACTTTTTGCCTTCACCCCTTCCTGTTTGCTTAATTTGTTCTTGTTGTCTGTAGGACTTTGTGCCCTTTGCCACTGCTAACCAGTGCTAAAGTGTTTATGCTCTTTCCTTTAAACATGGTCAAATTGGCCTACACCTAATTGGCACATTGTGGCCCTCCTTCATGGTATTTTAGCATAGGGAAGCTCAGCAAGCCATCTTGCTGCGCTTCCCTACGCCAAAGATAAAGGACAAGTACACACCGTATTTAAACCATACAGTGCATTCCTGTCCTTTCTGCCTGTGCTGGCATAATTATGGCAGATTAGTGCCAATGTAAACACCGTTGCACCATGGTGTAAGGGTGCCTCAGTTGCATGCAAGATTGTTTTTGTAGGGGGCGTGGCCAGGCGCCGTAAGAAATGGCCGCCTGACTCCGGCGCTCCGCCGGGACCGTTGGTGTCCTACAACATCCGTAACGAATCCGAGCTGAGGGGCTTGCCCATGAATGCCCCCCAGCTCCCTCAGGCCAAGTGACCCACCGGAGCGGTTGTGCGGACGCCGGGGACCCGTGGACGGCTCGGCACGGCGGTCGTGACTTGCGGCGGCGGCCGAGTGCCTCGCTCCTGGAGCTACGGTGCCGCTCCTTTCACCACCTGAGGCCCCGGCTTCGGCCTAACGCGTGACGCGACCGGAGGGGCACCATCGGAGGAGGACGCCGCCCCATATGCGGCGCTGAGGTGCCGCTGGCCTCCGACTGCCTGACTGCGCCGGTTGCGTGTCCCTGCAGCCTTGGGGGGCCGGCGGACTGCCACGACTAAAGTGGAACCAATAACGGAACACATAGTCATGGTGTACAGCGGCATGGGTCCTGACTACAGGGTGCTGAGACTGGCGGCGCCAGTATCGTGGAGGTAGGCCCGGCCATTTCCCTGTCTGCTGCCACAGGAGCGAGGGGAGGAGACCAGCTGGGGCTGCTGCTGCGAAGTGACCTGTGTTGCCTACCCGGTTGGGGGCCCTCGTTCGCAGCTGCTGGGGCGGCCTGGACATTGGATAGCTGGCGGCGGGGGGTGGCTGAGGTTGCAGACCCCATAACATGCACGCAAGGCTTACTGGAGGGCCCCCCGCCCTGAGCTGTTACCTGGAGAGTGCCGGTGGTGCCAGGGTTGCGCCCAGACTCCACGTGGGCGACCGGAGCTGGCGCAGACCCGCGGGCGCTCTAGCGCAGAGACGGACAGAGGAACGTTTGGCCCCAGAGGTACCGGCGGCACCATGCGACCTAAAGGGGGAGCCACGACCCAGTCCAACAAGCTGGATAACTGTACGTTAGCTAGACTGTCGGCACAGCCTGGAGGGACGACGAAGGAGGCCGCGGGCCAGGCGGAACCCTCCATAATGGCCGCAATTCAAACCCTGGGCACCAACCTGGAGACGAAAATGGACAAGATCACGATAGAGGGGAACCTGCTCGGGGCCGACTTGGGAAACACCCCGGACCACTCTAAAACCAATGAAGCTGACATCAAAGCCCTGCAGGAATCGGAGAAGCGGCTCGAGGGGAGGGTCAACGAGCTTGTGCACCAGCACCGGCTGATGGCTGATGGCCCTACGGCTCGACGACCAGGAAGGCAGGGCTCGGAGAAGCAACATACGCGTGGTAGGTGTGGCGGAAGGACTTGAGGGGGAATGTATGGAGCTCTTCCTTGAGGAGTTGATCCTCCACCACCTGAAACCCAAGAGACTTTCTAAGCTCTTCACTGTCGAGCGGGCGCAGAGGGCCCCGATCCTGAAACCTAAACCGGAGGCCCTACCGTGAACAATTATTGCTAAAATACTGAACTACCGAGACCGCGATGCAATTCTCCAGGCTGCTAGACAACATGGTGATTTACAGTACGAGGGGGCCACGGTTCGCTTCTTCCCGGACTTCACGCTCCAGGTTCAGCAGGAGAGGCGCTCCTTTCAGGGGGTGAAGGCGGCACTACGAGACCGCGGGATTCGGTACATGATGTTCTTTCCCGCCAAACTGAAGATCATAGCTGGCGGTAAATCCCTTTTCTTCACTTCGCCTGCGGCGGTGCAGGAGTGGCTGGACGCGGATGGGACTGCGGGGGCCCCTCAGCGAGACGGCGCACAATGGCGAGGCACAGGGCACTCCTCCCCGGGGTCAGCGGCGGGGCGAGTGGAAGGTGGTGAGCAGAGCCAGCGGTCTTGGCGTTCAAGATCGAATAGTCCCCGCTGGGACTCACCCAGAGACGATGCAGCGAGATGAGGCCACGAACGCTCGACTGAGAAGCCGTCGGACAGTAAAGTATTAAAGTTGTTGACTGTAAGACTGGCTTGCTCCACGAGGTAATGTGACGGCATGCCCGAGGTTGCTGAGCCGGGCTCACTATTTCGCGGATGCACTGTGGGCCTGGGGGGCTGAGTGAATTGGGCACCACGGGCGGGCAGCCAGGAGGGGGCTGGCCCACGAACTTCCCACGTAGAGTTCCTCGGTGAGCTCTCACCGGGGTAGGGTTGGGCGAGAAGCGCTCTGCTAATTGGGGCAGTGGGTAGTTTGGAACCCACGGAGCAGGGGGCAGGGAGGAGGGGTTTTGTTTTGCAAGGGGGGGTAGGGTTGTTGGGGACGGCTGTTGGGGGGGAGGGTGGAGTGAATGGGATGTCAGGTACCTGACCGCTTGCTTTGAGTACACTTGCTGGGTGGGAACCAGGGAGGGGTGGGCAGTTGGGGTTCCTTTATGGTCACACGAACTATGTTGTCACTCAGTCAGCCGGAATACCGGGGTGGTGGGACGAAGCACCCTACGAAGCCACGGCTATGGATAGACGATGGGAGAAGAGTTTGAAAGTCCTCAGCTGGAATGTTAACGGGTTAGGAGACAGGCTTAAACGTACTATAGTCCTACAATTCCTCAAGCGGCACCAGCCAGATGTAGTGCTAATGCAAGAAACTCATTTGATGGGTAATGTCTGCCAGGCCCTCAATAGGTGTGGCTACACTTTAGCGGCTCACTCTGGCTTCACCTCCGGTTCGAGGGGGGTGGGGATTCTCCTGCGTCGCTCACTGCCCTTCCATATAGACCATATCAAAACTGACCCACAGGGCCGCTTCACGGCTGTCTCTGGACGGTGGGAGGGCCGCACGCTTGAATTACTCTCTATATACATCCCGCCTGGCCTCCAGGCCCGGGCCTTTGCGGACCTGGGCGCGCTGCTCCTCTCCTTTCCCGGGGGTCAGTTGATGCTGGGGGGGGACTTTAATGCAGTGGTGTCAGGGACCCGTGATAGGCAGCCCCCCAGAGACCTGCCCCGGGGGCAGGGGTGGTTGGCGGAATTTCTTGATACCTTCGGACTTACTGACGTCTGGCGCCTGCTCCACCCTACAGACACCCAATTTACCTTCTTTTCGGGGTCGCATCATTCATTTTCACGATTAGACTACATCCTTACCCTTCTGCAACACGACATAACAGTCATGGAGGCAGCGCTTCTGCCTACAGGTATTTCCGACCACTCACCGGTCCGTACACACATCGTATTTGGGAATCGCCGGGAGGGCTGCATAGCACCTATAAACGCTTGGCACTTAAAACATGAGGACACCAGAAAACAGATGTCCAACTCAATCTCACAGTACTTCGAAGAGAATGTGGGCTCGGTAGACTCCCCCGACACCTTGTGGGAGGCATTTAAACCCGTGATTAGGGGGGAGGCGCTCTCGGTCATCTCAGCTAGACGGCGGGAGCGGCGCATGCAGGTTACAACAATCGAGGCGGATTTGGAGGTTCTGGAGGGGGAGGCGACGGAGGGTGGGGACAGGGACGTCAGGCACAAACTGCAGTTAAAGGCGGCGGAGTATAGAGCACTGGTTACCCAAGAGGCTCAGACCGTGGCTCATCATAAGATGGGCAGAATATATGATCAGGGCAATAAAGCCGGGAAATTGATAGCCTGGCTCGAGAGAAAACAACAGGCCAGTAAGGTGGTGCCAGAAATACGCACCGAGTCCGGGATTGTAGTGACAGAGCCCCGGGGAATAGTGGAACAGTTTGCGAGACACTTCCAGCAGGTCTACAGGCGTGAGTCGGACCGGCCGGAGGAGGACTCCATGGACCTCTTAACCGATATTCGCATGCCCTCCCTATCGGAGGAAGATCGGGAGGCTATGGATAGCCCGATCACTGAGGCCGAACTACAGCGTGCAATAGGGGAACTTCGCCCTGGTAAGGCTCTCGGACCCAACGGCCTCCCAATAGAGCTTTACAAGCTCCGGCCTGACGCCACTAGTAAGTACTTGAAACTCATGTTCGAACAGAGCAGGGAGATGGGGGTGCTGCCCCGTGATCAGCGCATCGCGACCATAGTGGCAATACCGAAAGAGGGGAAACCCAAAGACTCCTGTGCGTCATACAGACCAATTTCGCTCCTCAACGCGGAGCCCAAAATACTGGCAAAGACGCTGGCCAACAGGCTCAAGGTGGTGCTTCCTTCGTTGGTCCACCCTGACCAATCAGGTTTCATGCCCCACCGTAACACGGCCCTCAACATTAGAAGGTTACACGGCGTTCTGGGGCAGCGCCACAGACTGCATGAGGATGCAGTGGTGGTCTCCCTGGATGCCACCATGGCCTTCGACACCTTAGAGTGGCCATATATGTTCGCAGTCCTGCGCAAACTGGGATTTGGACCTCAATTCATAGCTTGGGTGCGTCTATTACACACCGAACCCCTGGCGCAGGTACTGGTTAACATCAAGCTGTCCGAGGTGTTCACGCTTGAAAGAGGAACTAGGCAGGGCTGCCCCCTCTCTCCCCTTCTCTTCGCCCTCTCCCTAGAGCCGCTCGCGGCCTGGATTAGGCAGGATGTCTACCTAAAAGGTATAGCATGGGCAGAAAGGTGGGAGGATAGAATATCCCTCTACGCCGACGACATTCTCCTGTACCTTTGCAGGCCACGCAGGTCGATAATTGTGGCACTCGACATATTTGCAAGTTTCGGTCGTAACTCTGGCTTCCGGATCAACTGGGCCAAATCACATCTCTACGTCTTGCGTGGTGACCCTCCGAGGCTCCCGGACACGTGCCCGATCAAGGTGGCAGAGGACGGGTTCCAGTACCTGGGAATATTCATCACCACTAACAAGACCCTGTTATACGAGCAGAATCTCAAGCCGCCGTTAGTTCGGCTACAAAGGGAGGCCAAATCCTGGCAGCACCTACCACTGTCTTTGTTGGGCCGGGCAGCCTTATTCAAGATGCTAGCGTTACCGCGGTTCCTCTATGCGCTACAAAACTATCCAGACTTGGTCCCTAACGCCTACTTTGTAGCGATAGAGGCTGCGCTGCGCGACCTTCTCTGGGCCGGGTCGCCCCGAATCTCATTGACTAAACTCACACTGGGGTGGTATGACGGCGGTATAGCCCTCCCTGACATTCGTAAATACTACTGGGCGGCCCATCTCACAGCGATCAATCAGGGGACGTATGGCGACGGGAATGATCCCGCCTACGGTATGGATAGATGGCTGCTTCCCGGAGGGAACTATGAGATAGCACTCTACTCTAAACGGGGTACACGCAAACTCACTGGCCCTACACTTCACTCGATACAGGTATGGCACATTGCTCAGAGGAAGCTCGGATGGTCAGGAGTCCTAACACTAGCCACGCCACTTTGGGCCTCTGAAAAACTAGGCAATCTGGGACGCACCAAGGGCTTCCGCAACTGGGACTTGATCGGCATCTCCCAAATCAAGGATATCTGGGGCCCCACAGGGATCCGCACGTTCGTCCAACTGCGAGACACATATGCGCTGGCACACACTGAATACTTTAGATACTTACAGGTGCGACACTCCCTACAGGCCAACATCCCACCGGAGACCAAACCACCACAAACCTCCCCGCTTGAAGATAGGTTACTGGATGGACACCTCACAGAACACGCCATATCACTTACGTATAAAAAACTAATCAACAACCCCCCCGATACGCTCCTGCCCCTTAGAGAAAAGTGGGTCGTTGATGGGCTGGAGATAGACCTCGAGGAATGGCTACACGCTTTGGCTTCCCCACGGGAGGTCGCGATATCAGCCCGACTGCGACTTATCCAACTAAAGATCCTACATAGAATTTATATCTCCTGCACTAGGCTACACACAATGGGTAGGGCGGACACAGTACTCTGTAGGAGGGGATGTGGGGGTACGGGTACCTTCTTCCATGTGTTGTGGGACTGCCCGAAGATTCAACGGTATTGGAGAAGGGTGGTACAGTGTATGGAGGAGGTATGGGAGGTGGAAATTCGCCCGGAGGCCAAGAGGTGTCTCCTTAACATATGGGAGCCAACGGACCTGCCACTGAAGGGGAGGCTCTGGGTGACGCTCGGACAAATGGTAGCAAAAAGGAACATTGCCAGAATCTGGGGAAGCCCTATTCCACCAAAACTGTCGGACTGGCACAGTGATATGGACTGGTGTATGCTGCAGGAAAAGACTGTATATGTAGCGAGAGGGTGCCCCCGGAAGTGGGTGGAAGTGTGGTCCAACTGGAATGATTTCAGGGGGGGCATTTGCGAGCCTCCTTCCGCCGCGCAGGATGGAGCAGGAGCTGTGTAGGAATCCTAACGCTCTTGTTGCTCCAGGTGCTATAGAGTGGGGTGCTGAGGTCGCCTCACCGGTACGGAGGTATTTACGGTGTTCAACGTGGTGACCCTGTTTTGGGGAGTTGGGGGGGGGCAGTTAATCGTTAGGCGCCCCTGCGCCATTGTGGTATTATCCCTATGTTTTATGGCTGTAACAAAGAGAAAATGAGTCCTGCACTATCCTTCTCTAAACTGTGAGACGCTTGCACCTTATACCGCCGCCGTACCCCCGGGTTGACGGCACCGGGCTGTGTTATATACGACAAAATGCATGTGTACAAATTGCGCGACCAGCCCAAGGGGTTGTAGGCTAAAGCTGTGTATTGTGGAACACTACAATAAAGGTCTTAAAAAAAAAAAAAAAGATTGTTTTTGTGCAGGAAGGGGCACAAAAACACTCCTACAAGGCTTTTTTCTCTTTCTATGTGTTCTGCAGAATGACGCACACATGACAAGAGGAAAACACGAGGAGAAACATATTTCTTCACCTCGTTCTGCCTCACTTTGGGAGGCTTACAGATTTTATGCTTTCCCAGGTGTACATCACTTTCCATGGGTGTTGTGTGGGAAAACCCCCGCAATGACCATGGAACACCTCCTGGGCGCAGATTAAGGATGTAGCGATTTGTGCTGCGTCGCCTTTCTTATGATTTATGAGGTTACTCAAAGCCATGCAGTTTGGCTTTGCGTGGCTTCATACATCTTTATGGGAGCCCTGTGTCACGCATGCACAACTTTACCTGGTGCAAAAGTCACTCAGGGCTCTCATAAATAAGCCCCTGAATGTACCTGTGATGTGGAAGGGATTCTGCGGAGTCACAGAACTATGAGTGGGATCATGAAACCTTAGTAGGCATGAACTGAGTCATCCTACCACCTGAGTACCCATGAGCCCGGGGACTGACTAGCTATAGTGTCTCACTTGCCCTCCCACTCACTCACAGAGGAACAAGTGATTAGACACCCCAGAACACAACGCTCTGGGCCCTCTCAGGAATTGCGGTTACTGGACACACCCTTTCTTTCTCACTCTCATACCAGTCCACAATAAGTTTAGACAGAGACACAAGAAAAGTTTAAAATGTTTATTTTAACTAACGTGCTCTAGTATGCAGTATAAGTGCCACAACAAGTAGAAAAATGCCTAACACAAATACGGTTAGCATAGCAAGTAGTCCGTAGATCATAAAAGGTGCTGTCATTGTATAAGACAGTGGGGCCTAACCCCCCTTCCCTGATTATATATTAGAAGATCTCTGGGTGTTTAGCAGCAGACCCAGTACCTCAGTCAATAGATGGAAGATCAACATCACAGGTGCTGTCACGATCCATTCTCTGGAAAGATCCCTCTCCCAATGTCTGTTACCCACCTGTGTATACCTATATGACTAAAGTACATGTTTCCAAACAACAGCTGCAGCTGCGTGTTTTGTCTCGGTGCTAGGGCCTGACTAGAACAGATTAACAAGGGTCATTGTTGTTCAACCTTGTCTGTTAGCAAACACATCCACCTCTGGCGGAGGTGAGCGTCTGATCCACGGGAGCGACGAGAATGTTCCCACACTCCCTAACCCTGTCCACAATATGAATTAACAACACCCTCAAAGTAGAAAGGCCAAGGGAGATGTGGGGACTTAAAACGGGGAAGGACACGCTTCAAGTCCCCCAGCTGGTTTCCTTCAAGGCAGGCGTAAGGAAGAACCTAAGAGGAGACAAAGAGGGTGTTAGTAAGGCCAACCTGTTTTCTGACTCCGTATGCTACTCTTAAACTACATAAGTTGGTTTACAGCAATTCTCTCCTCTCCCTTACCAGCTGGACATCTCACGGGGCTTTGAATAACTCAAAGGCAGCTGGGCAGTGTTTCCAGACAAGCTGTGGCTTCAGGCGGGTACTAAGCAATGCCTCTCCTAGAGAAGTAGAAGGTGACGTACTCCTAAATGGGTAGGAAGGCAAATCTAAATGGGGCGGGGAAAGAAAGAGGAGAACCCTTCTATGAGGACCCAAACCTCCAGGAACTAAGCAGCCCCCAAGTCTCTAGGTTAGACACTATTAAGGCACACGGTTGCTCAAGATGCTGCTACACAATGTATGCCCAGGGGTTGAAGTGTGCAGTTTCAACTTTACAGCGCACCCCGCGCTTTACAAACACTGCAGCACAAACAAGGGACTATCAGGTATCGCCACTATCACTAACGCGCACCGCGCGTTTACTCCTGTGACACAAAAAAGAGATAACAATGGACTGCCGCTACCACCAGCGCGCACCGCGCGTTTATATGCCGGGGTACAAAGTAAATGTAGGTGTGCCACTGGCACTACCGATACGCACACCGCGCGTCTATTAGCCGTTAAATTTCCCAATAAAGCAACACACGTATTCATGACTCTCTATCCGGCAACTGAAAATCTCCAAGAAGTTAAGAGGGCGGTGAGGGGGTTACTAAACCTGCCACAAACTCAACAAGGTTCTGGGGGCACTACAAGGAGGGAAAAGGAATGAGGCAAACCCCGAAAAAGGTAGCGGGAAGCTTACTATGCATCAGCAACCACAGCGGTATTAACAATGCTTACCGCGCAATTACGGGAACAAAACAGGAATGAAGTCAAAAGCGGAGCAATCCTCTCGCTTAGACTACACGAACCAACTTCACTCGACCTTCTACCGGGAAACAACAAACACACCCTGCGAGGGTAATCAGGACTACAGAGTGAGTGGACCAGCCAGGAAACAGGATTCAAGAAACTGAAAGCCAAGCACTGGCTTCTTGGCAACGCCCCTTATTTAAAGGAGGGAGTGTAACCAAAGTCCGCCTCTATACTCCACAAGCAGGGAGCGTCTGCAAAGAGCATGCCCTTTTGTATTGAACTTTATTGTTCCGAAGCAGCCAAGAGGTCAGACACGAAGCCCGATGTGTAACAGTTCTCCCACCCAAAGGCCTAATTACCGGGCGGGGTTTATCTGGGTGTAGGGCATGAAACCTTCGAACCAAAACAGGAGCATGTACATGTTCAGCGGGTTCCCAGGACCTATCTTCAGGAGAGAACCCTAGCCAATCGATTAAATATTGTAGTTTGCCCCTACATCTGCGGGAATCAAGTATTCTTTTCACTGTATATTCCAAGTTATCACCTACTAGAACAGGGGGAGGAGGCACTTCAGGATCTGATGAGGGCTGATATTCTTTCAGTAATGACACATGGAAAACGGGGTGTATTTGCATTTCTGCTGGTATTTCCAACTTCATAGATACAGGTGAGACTATCTTTTTTATTTCATATGGTCCTATGAACCTGGGCTGCAATTTACGAGGACCTTCTAACCATAAGTTCCTGGTAGATAACCATACCTTATCCCCAATCTTGTAATCAGGAGCTTGACGACGATGTTTATCTGCTTGTCTCTTCATAGTGTCTTGTGTCTTTTTTAACTCTCTAGAGGCCTCTTCCCAAATCTGTGCCAATATTTTATGATGTTGATGGACTGCAGGTATCTGATCTAATTGACAAGGTAAGGGGAGAGGTAAAAATCGAGGGTGATGAGCTTGTGCAAAAAAAACGGAGACACCCCAGTAGCTGAATGAACCGTGTTATTGTATGCAAATTCAGCCAAAGGTAATGCCAATACCCAATTGGAAGTGACGGTGGAGAGCAAACATCTAAGGTATTGTTCTAATGTGTGATTGGTTATTTCAGTCTGCCCATCCGTCTGTGGATTATAGGCAGTGGATAACCTATGATCTATTCCTAAGGCTGTACACAGCCCCTGCCAGAACCGTGAAACAAACTGGGCGCCTCTGTCCGTTATGATTACTGACGGAACGCCATGTAATCGAATGACTTGTTCTATTAACACCTGAGCTAGTTCTTTTGACGTGGGCAATTTTTTCAAAGGAATGAAATGTGACATTTTGGTGAATAAGTCAACCACCACTAGAATAGTGGTATATCCCTGTGCTGGGGGCAGATCTGTAACAAATTCCATGCTGACGGTGTGCCAAGGAACGGAAGGAGTGTTAATAGGACGCAACAACCCTGCAGGAGGAGTATGTTGAGACTTTTGTCTAGCACACACACCACATTTGGAAACATAACACAGGACATCCTTATTTAGTCCCTACCACCAAAACCAACGTTTGCACAACTGCACTGTCTTTTCTCCCCCTGGGTGTCCCGTTAAGGAAATGTCATGACACCATTTAATGATCTGTTGTTGAAGAGGTACCAAAGGAATATAAACTTTACCATCATGTAAATATAACCCATCTTTAATGATACATACCTCATTGTTTACCCATTCAAGAGGAGAAACATCCTCATATGCTGTCAATAATTGGGATAGAAAGGTCTCAGTTGTTTGTCCCTTTTGGCTACTCCCCACTATTTTGTCAATCGGAATGAGGGGAGAAGGTTCTGTTATTAGGGCCTTGTGTTCCGATCCCAATCTGGACAAGGCATCCGCTTTCCCCTGCTGGGTTCCTGGACGGTATGTAATGATATAATCGTACTCGCTAAAAAACAGTACCCATCTCATCTGTCGAGGTGTTAAAGCCTTAGCTGCCTTAAAAAACTGTAAATTGCGATGATCAGTGTAAATCGCAATGGTATGTGGAGACCCTAATAAATAGTGTCTCCATTCTTGGAATGCAAGTTTGATAGCCAATAATTCCCTTTCACAAATGGTATCATTCTGCTCTGCTGGAAGTAGGGTTTTTGAGAAATATGCTATAGGATGTAAACAACCTGTAACAGGGTTACGTTGCGATAACACCCCTCCTACAGCATATTGTGAAGCATCTGCTTCCACAAAATAAGGTTGTGTGTTGTCGGCATGATGCACCACAGGTGCAGTGGTGAACTTTTCCTTGAGTTGCAAGAAGGCGTTTTCTGCTTCTTCTGACCACACAAAAGCCTTCCCTTTCCGCAACAGTCTGGTAATGGGAGTAATCAAGTCAGAAAAATGATGGATGAATCATCGGTAAAAGTTGGCGAACCCTAAAAAGGATTGCACCTCCTTCACAGACGTTGGACTAGGCCATTTGACTAACGTTTCGATTTTCTTGGAATCCATGAATATACCGTCAGGTGATATAACGAATCCCAGAAAATCCACCTTTTTCGCATGGAAGTTACTCTTATCTAGTTTGGCAAACAGGTGATGTTCTCGTAGTTTTGTAAGGATCTTTGTGACATGCTCTACATGTTCTGCTTCATTCTTAGAGAATATTAATATGTCATCAATGTACACAATCACGAAAATATCTAAGTATTCTCGTAAAATGTCATTGATGAAATATTGGAAGGCCGCTGGGGCGTTACATAATCCGAAGGGCATGACACAATACTCGAATAAACCAAATTTTGTTCGAAAGGCGGTTTTCCACTCATCCCCTTCTTTGACTCTTATTAAATGATATGCTCCTCTAAGGTCCAATTTGGTGAAAATAGTGGCTCCACGTACTTGATCCAATAACACAGGTATTAGAGGCAAGGGATACTTGTTTTTGATGGTCGCCTTGTTGAGAGCGCGATAATCAAGACAGGCTCTGAGACCCCCTTCCTGTTTAGGAATGAAGAAGAGGGGAGATGACACAGGGGACGTAGAGTGGCGTATGAACCCTTTATCTAACATTTCCTTGAGGTATTGTTGAAGATACGTGGTTTCTGCCTCAGTCAATGCATATACTCGACTCACAGGCAATTCGACTCCAGGAATCAGGTCTATTCTACAATCATAACTCCTGTGAGGAGGTAAGGCGGAGGCCTTTTCCTCATCAAATACCTCCATGAACTCTGTATACATAGAAGGCAGGGTATCTAGTTTATTCATGGCACAGCACACTTGAGATTCCCATTCATGAGCCTCTTTATAGCAATGTAACACACAATGAGCAGATTTTAACGTGACCGTGCGACCAGTCCAGTCAATAAGAGGGTTATGTACCTGCAACCAAGGTACTCCAAGTATAGCCCCAAAATTAGGAGTGTCAATGAGATCGAACACTATTTGTTCGGAATGTCCGTTGCTGCATACCATGGTCAAAGCAGGGGTGTGATATGTTATCAACCTGGACGATAACTCTGTTCCATCCACTGCTCTTATGGGTTCTGGTTTTGCCTTAGGAACAAACGGAATATTCAGAGTCCGTGCTAATTGAATATCCCAAAAATTACCTGTCGCCCTAGAATCCAAAAGAATGGATAAATTCTTGCGACATTGAAGGGATAAAATAAAAACCACTGCTATTGTAAAATGACGGGCCACAGGTGTAGATATACTCGCTACCTCTACAGAGACCTTATCACCCCACCCACTTGAAGAAACGGTCTCTTCTTTCTTCAAGGTCTCTCGTTTCCCGATGAGAAGAGGGTCTGTTGACACACAGCCACAGTCTTGGGACTTGCCCCTGTTTTGGCAGGACATATCCGAGCATAATGTCCTCCCTTACCACAATACAAACAGAGATTCTGTTTTCTACGTCTGTCTTTCTCTTCTACTGTTAAAGGGTTTCTCAACCCTCCAATCTGCATGGGTTCACAAGTGTCTTTATGATCCTTACTGTCCTTCTTGTCACTCTTCACAACCATGAATCGAGCGAGATTCCCTTTCGCCTTTTCTCCTCTTCTTTCCGTTAACCGATGACTAAGTTTTACAGCTAAGTCTATGAAGGCATGGCAATCATCTGGGAGGTCTACTATGTGAGACAATAAATCCCTCAACTCATCGTTCAAGCCTCTATAAAACAACGAGGTGCGTTTCTCCTCAGGCCATTGAGTCTCTACTATTAATCTATTGAATTCTGTTATGTAGTTGAGAATGTCTTTATTGCCTTGTTTCAAGCTCAATAGTTCACTATCACTGGCTTGAACGTAAGTGTGACATGAAAACAGACTCTTCATCTTCTCTTTAAAGAGAACAAAGTTGTACAGAAGGGGATCATTGTTTTCAACTAAAGGCACTGCCCAATTTGCAGCATTACCCCCTAAATAGGACAGAACAAAGGCCACCTTAGCAGCATCATCAGGAAAGGCAGCAGCCTTACACAAAAAATATAATTGGCATTGGTTGAGAAAAACACTAAATTTAGTACTGTCTCCATAAAATCGTTCTGGAACTGCCAATGGTACGGGAACGGGAGTTTGTACTGAGACCTGTAATGTTTGTGGATTGGGAGGGCTGACAGTAGCAGAATCGCCAGACAATACAGGCGCCATAAAACGGGCAGGTTGAATATATGTACGTTTACTCTTGACTGAGGGATTTTCCGCCATACTGTCTCTACTCTGGTGTTTTTCTAATTCCATATGTAAATGTTGGTTTTCTGTTCTCAGTCTCCCTACCTCTCTCTGTAACTCTACAAGTGCAACGGCCACGTCATCAACTGTGGGGGAGGCGAGTGGACTCTCTATTCCCGCACCAGCTCCTTCGGGATTCATCGTCGCTCGGGTGGATCTAATTCATGGGCTTGGCTTTCTGTTAGCAAACACACCCACCTCTGGCGGAGGTGAGCGTCTGATCCACGGGAGCTACGAGAATGTTCCCACACTCCCTAACCCTGTCCACAATAGAGTGAATTAACAACACCCTCAAAGTAGAAAGGCCAAGGGAGATGTGGGGACTTAAAACGGGGAAGGACACGCTTCAAGTCCCCCAGCTGGTTTCCTTCAAGGCAGGCGTAAGGAAGAACCTAAGAGGAGACAAAGAGGGTGTTAGTAAGGCCAACCTGTTTTCTGACTCCGTATGCTACTCTTAAACTACATAAGTTGGTTTACAGCAATTCTCTCCTCTCCCTTACCAGCTGGACATCTCACGGGGCTTTGAATAACTCAAAGGCAGCAGGGCAGTGTTTCCAGACAAGCGGTGGCTTCAGGCGGGTACTAAGCAATGCCTCTCCTAGAGAAGTAGAAGGTGACGTACTCCTAAATGGGTAGGAAGGCAAATCTAAACGGGGCGGGGAAAGAAAGAGGAGAACCCTTCTATGAGGACCCAAACCTCCAGGAACTAAGCAGCCCCCCAAGTCTCTAGGTTAGACACTATTAAGGCACACGGTTGTTCAAGATGCTGCTACACAATATATGCCCAGGGGTCGAAGTGTGCAGTTTCAACTTTACAGCGCACCCCGCGCTTTACAAACACTGCAGCACAAACAAGGGACTATCAGGTATCGCCGCTATCACTAACGCGCACCGCGCGTTTACTCCTGTGACACAAAAAAGAGATAACAATGGACTGCCGCTACCACCAGTGCGCACCGCGCGTTTATATGCTGGGGTACAAAGTAAATTAAGGTATGCCACTGGCACTACCGATACGCGCCCCGCGCGTCTATTAGCCGTTAAATTTCCCAATAAAGCAACACACGTATTCGTGACTCTCTATCCGGCAACTGAAAATCTCCAAGAAGTTAAGAGGGCGGTGAGGGGGTTACTAAACCTGCCACAAACTCAACAAGGTTCTGGGGGCACTACAAGGAGGGAAAAGGAATGAGGCAAACCCCGAAAAAGGTAACGGGAAGCTTACTATGCATCAGCAACCACAGCGGTATTAACAATGCTTACCGCGCAATTACGGGAACAAAACAGGAATGAAGTCAAAAGCGGAGCAATCCTCTCGCTTAGACTACACGAACCAACTTCACTCGACCTTCTACCGGGAAACAACAAACACACCCTGCGAGGGTAATCAGGACTACAGAGTGAGTGGACCAGCCAGGAAACAGGATTCAAGAAACTGAAAGAGAAGCACTGGCTTCTTGGCAACGCCCCTTATTTAAAGGAGGGAGTGTAACCAAAGTCCGCCTCTATACTCAACAAGCAGGGAGCGTCTGCAAAGAGCATGCCCTTTTGTATTGAACTTTATTGTTCCGAAGCAGCCAAGAGGTCAGACACGAAGCCCGATGTGTAACAGTCTGCAGTGTTCAGACTAAATCCCAGGAAAGAACAGAACATAAAAACAATGGCAAATTCTGTGTGAAAGTTGCAGTGTGGCACAAAGCAAAATATGGTTGTATAGTAATGTGCACAAAGCAGAAGACAATCCACCATGAGCTCATGCTAACATAGGGAAAATGACAATGGCCACCTGGACCACATGACACCCTCCCTTTGGTCAGGAGAGTAGCATGTAATGGCTACAGATATCACCGGTAAGCAAAACCAAAGCGTCATAGGTGAGCGTCCAAGACAGAAGACGGCCTAATGAACTGACAGGAGAATTGTTTGTACACAAAAATATATCCAATTAGAGTTTGTCGTCAGGGCCCGATATGTATCCAGCCAAGTAAACACCATCAACTCCAGCAAGGCATCAGAAGCTTCCAAACTGAAAAGAGCAGCCATGCAATTGAGCAAGTCAAATGACCAGACGCGTTCCTCATATCCAGTGGTTGCCAGGGCCTTCCAAGGAGTGGCACAATTAACTTCAATGAAACTGAAATCCAAGAGTGAGTATGCACCTGCATAGGAAGCTGTGTCGGCCACTGGCCCCAAAGATGAATTACTCACAAGCTGCATATCCAAGGAACAGTCCTGTTAATAGGACATCAACGACCCATCAACAGCTCATAATCCAGGGCAGCATTTGACGGTGTAACCTGGCATCCAGAGCACACTGGAAGGGACATCAGATGCAGTAAAACACAGGTTGCACACATGTGAAATAGGCATAGCGGAAGGAGAGACAGAAATCGACATCCAGAGCTTCTAGTCGCAGTAATCCAAAAAGCTGACTCATCCGCTCACTGTACAGCTGCAGCTGTTCCTGTCTGGACAGAACCACAGACCGAGCAGCCATTGCAGAACAGTAGGAACAGGATAACAATGCCAAAAATCAAGAGAAGCAGCAATGGGAAGACACAGAACTCTCTGGAAATAGTAGAATGTATAAAGGCAGGAATTACTCCAAAAATCATCTGGAAAGAGGACATGAGGCCAGAGCCAACGAGTTTAAAAAAGTTTGCTAGGCCTGTCGTATTAGACCATTAAATATTTGATGTATCATTTCCCTGAAATGAAGAGGGAGATTTGTGTTTAACAATGATTGTATTTCACTAAACGTTCTTGCCACCTGCAATTTGAAGGCCTCACAGGCTGATGTGAGAGCTACTTCTTGTTGAAACAATAACGCTTTGAGTGTGCTTAGCTTACTGAAATTTAGTTTCAGGGTTGAAATGGAAGGTCACAACAAGCTATCTACACTCCCATGTGGAGGGGGAAACAGGACATTGTTGCAACAAGTAACTAGCTTGGAGACAGTCGCCAAATACGGGATCCCAGCCTGCAGACAGCAGCAGTTCTGATTATTAAGTACGAGATAACTGCCATCGGAAAGCAATGTGAGAGTTGGAATAATCGCAGGAACAGGAGTTCCTTTTAAGAAGCAAGCCAAATTAGGGGCAGAAACATTACAATCACTGAGCAGTTTCACTTGTTGACACACAAGGGAATGGCAGGCAGTGGAATCAAACTCTTTCCTTGTAAGAAAAACTTCTCTATCAGCACATTGACAGTGATTTGTAAATGGTAAAGACCATAACTCACGTATGTAACTGCTTCCAAGTTGCTCATATCTACCAACAGGAAAGTGTTTCATGCACGCTGTAAAGTGTAACATAGGGATGCGCAACAAAATAACCCCATGCAATAACCAGACTGCAGAATTGATTTTGGCTACAGTAAACAGAACTGTTCGTGCTTTTCTATATGCAACGTCTTTAATGGCCATCAATTGTTGTTTACTTGTCAAATTAAAAGGTAAGAACAACGCACCTGCAATCAGATAATCTCAGGGAACTCTCCCATTTATAAGTGTTTGTAATGTCTGTAGGAGAGTAGGATCTGCTTCACATGGGTACCCCCACTTTTTGCTGGTGTTTCACTGTTTTTCGACCTTAGTCTGGCTGTGGCCCTGCTAATCGGGACCACAGCCTAGCTGCTTCCTCTCTAAAATGGTTTCCATGTACATTAGGTACATATCTAATTGGATTCTGGAGTGTGCATTATAGGCCCCTAGTATATGGTATACTATGTACCTAGGGCATAGGTACCTCAGAGGCCTACCAGGGGCTGAAGCATGTATTATGCCACCCCTGGGAAGCACTCCAAAATGGCACCACAGGTCTGCTGCTACAGCCTGGGTAAGGGTGTACTTGCACCCCTTACTGTGGTATAGGCTACCTATATCACTACCCTATACAGACACATATAAACCCATAAGCCACTCCTATGGCAGGCCTTGACAATCCTGAAGGCAGAGTGCTTGGTTTTATGTGAGAGGGTGCCCAAGCATGAGCTGAGCCCCTCTGCAGATTTCGGAAATACTTCCTTATGGCTGTTCTGTGATACATCCTTACCATATACTCTTCAGTGCATTATAACCTCGCTGTAAATGCTAAGTTTGGGATGGCTGCATGAAAACATGTCGTGTTTGGTGTCAAACACTTTGGAATACTACCCCCCGACCAGTTCTGGCGGTAGCATTCCACCCTTCTAGAGGGAGAGACATGTTCACACTGGCTAAACCCGGCAGGACTTTCCTGAGCCCTGGCATCACAAAATGGATGCCTCTTCCACAGACACGGGTCTGGCCTCCTGCTGCTGACCGAAACTCCGGCAGGGGAGGCCTGGACAATAGGTATCCTGTCGAGGGGAGGTGTCCCCACCTCCCCAGACAGGCTGATGTGTATTGAGGCTGAGCGGGAGCACTCTCTGGTGCTTTGAAGTCCAGCACTGGGGGAAACCTTGGTGTCCCTGTGCAAACTCCAGTTCAAACCGGTTGCAGGGGCTACCTGCCCCTGCTCTGGCATGAAACTAGACAAAGGAAATGGTTGTAACCACCCCTCTTTTCTGGCCCACCCATAGGTGGGGCCGTAGAGTTAGACCATCCCCTAAACTTACTATAAGTATAGGAATCCAGTCCCTAAGATTTTAGATTACCCTGTACGAAACTCTGCAACATATATCCTGGACCTTCAACGTTCTACTTTAACTAGAAGACTGAAGAAATCTCCCTTGGGGTCAAGGAGTGACTCCCCTGCTTGGCAGGCACCCAAGAAGCAACTGACCAGTCTGCAATTCTGAAGCTCCCGCCAGACGCCGAAGTCTCTCCATCAACAGAGGTGGATTTCCAGACTTCTCCCAGGCTACCCTGAGTCCACAGCAAAGCTGAGGCCCGTGGCTATCGTGGGTGACGTGGGACCGTGACCCCTGGACACTGTGAACTTTTGCAGCAACACTATCTTCCTGGTCCTCCTCGAAGTTGTGCTTTGGGCTCCGAGTAGACCCAGCCTTGAGCACCTCCTGCACAGAAGATTGTTGGCCTCCACTCCACGAGTGACCCGTGGGCCAGCTTCCAGTGCAACCGCTTGAGGCTCCTTCGCAATCACTAGCCCGTTGGCTAGCAGGTCCCCACGAAGGTGACTCCTTTTCTGATTGAGCTTACCTGGTTGCTCCAGATGTGCCCCGACTTACCCTTGCTGGGCGAGTCCCTCAACCCTTTCTGGTCTGCACCGCAGTCCTTTCTCTGAATTCCAGTGACTTGCCGTTGCCAAGGATTGTTGGGTCCATTCTGGTCGCCGACACCGCAACACTCTACAGACTTTGTGGGACAGCTCGAATCCAGCTCGTGGACTTCGTCGATGCCTCCTGGACCTCGTGGCTGAAAGGTCAAGACACCCATCAACTCGCCTGAAGCACCCGACATCTGTGGGCATTGGTCCATCCTGCCCTCGGTCACTGGCTCATGACCCAGACTCTGTCCCCTCTGCTTTTAGGTTCCTTACATCCTAGATCCAGGCTTGGATCTCTTCGGACACTTCTCCTCTTCACGGCAGCAGCAGTTCTTTGCAGGCTTCCATTGAAATCGACGACGCGACCCGACACCAAAAGACACCTATGCACCCGGCTTCCCTGGGTGAGGTAACTCAAGTTCTCCGGTGCTCACGTGGGTGCTAGCTCTAGAACTTCTTAAGTCCAAAAGGGTTTGGTCCAGACTCGATTAGAAGTGTCCCTAATCTTTAAATTTCCAACCGCGACATTGCCTATAGAAGATAATAGGAACCCACGGTTGTGTTTACACACTCAGACAGTCCCCGTGGGTCCCCTGTGTCACTACCTTGGGTGGTTCCTTGGGGTCCCAGTGACTCCAGAGGCTATAGGCCAAGTGTCTATTCCAGTCGTGGTTCTTATACCACTTTTCTGGTATATGGTTTGGAACGCCCCTAGGGCCCAAACGTGTATTTGTGCTTTTACTGATGATTGCTATCTTGTAACTTAAGTACTTCGAACTCCAGTCTCATAAAGAGACTAGAGGGGTGTGTGTTAACCTAAATACATATATTTTAAATATATACCTGGTGTGGTTGTCTTTTCATTTGATCATTCAAGAGATTATAGACTGATAAAACAAGCTGCTTTACATTCCTTCAAGACTTAGCCTGAAGGCTGCTCTCCATAGCTACCACTAGGATAGCTTTCAGTAAAGGTTGTCTTTAACCTATCACCATAAGGAGTTGTTTGAACTGATACAAGGTGCCCACTAGAACTAGTGGACAGCATATATCATGCCACCATCTCACATTGGTGTGCAGCGTGTGGGATTCCAGCTTGCTATTGTTTTACCAGATAATCTCAATTGAATTGATCAACTGAAAACCACTAAAGGTACCTGAGGTACATATAATATCAAGTTTAGCTACAGTAAGTTCTACTGAACTTAGAGTTGTGTGTTAAGGGATAGCACACCCTTTCTACAACTCAAGAGAGTTTAGTAGGCCACACTATTGTAGGTAGTGCAATACACCACACCACATTAGTAATGTCTAACCAGCCAGGAACCAGTGGGTCCCTACCAGGAACCAGCGAGCTCCTTCCCTATAAATATGAGGATCTCACCTTTGCTGAGCATAGGGCCTTATGTTCCATTAGGAAGCTGAAGACAGGCAAAAGTCCATTCACCCAGCCTCTCATAGAGATTCTGACACTGGATGATATCACAGGGCCTAGTGGGCCTGATGATGTAGACAGTGTGGGTGGGGCAGCACCTGAGGGTGGGTCCAGGGGTGGAAACTCCCCTGACCCTAACTCTAATGCTGACCAGACTCGTGACAATGACCAGACTCTGGTGAACACAGACCACCAGGATGAGGATGAGGAGGATGACAATAATGCCACTTCCTTTATTCCTCCTGGTAGGCCTGACAACAGGGCTAAAAGGGATAGATCTCCATCAAGGGGATCTATCCAGTCTAACTCCTCTGTAGGAACCTCTGTTTCTTCTCACAGAGGGAGGGAAACCTCCCAGGAGAGGAGAGAGAGACTGCTGAAGTATGAGCAAGACAAGTTCAACCTCAGAAAGCAGCAGATGGCCTTAGATAGGGAAGCCCTGGAGCTCTACAGAGCTAGTAAAAAGGAGGGACTAGAGTCCCTTGGTGGCAGCAATTTCCCTAGAGATAGGGAGAGGTCGTATGACCATAGAAACCTAAGTAAGATTGTCCCTACCTACCAGAGTGGGGATGACATCCACAAATGGATAACTGCCTTGGAGAGGGCCTGTAAAGTACAGAAGGTCCCCCAAGGTCAGTGGGCAGCAATCCTAAGGCTCTCCTTTGCAGACAAAGGTAGAGACAAGCTCCTCTCTGTAAGAGAAGATGATGCTGATGACTACAAAGTCTTGAAAAGTGCTCTAATAGATGGGTTTGGCCTAACCACTGAACAATACAGGTTAAAGTTCAGAGACACCCAAAAAGCACAAAATCAGGACTGGGTTGACTTTGTTGACTGTGCTGCAGGGGGGGGACAAGGGTAAAGACCAGAAGTCTTCACAAGGGCCCAAAAAATCTTCTTCGGGTGGGAATTCACAGGCTAACAACGGGAAAGGCCAAAAGAAACCTTGGTGCAAAATCTGTAAACAGAAAACTCACTGGATTAGTGACTGCACCAAGGCCAAAGAAAATACTCCAACCACCACCAATGCCCCTAAGGCACCTGCTCCCCCTGGTGCAGTTACAATTGGTGGTGGGAATACACAGAAAAAGGGTGTAGTAGGGTTGACCCTGGGTTCTGAGATGGACTCTGGCCTAGTCAGAGTACCAACTCAGGCTATGTGTCAGGATTCCCCCCGAGGCAAGCGCTAGCGGCGATCCACAGACTTCCGCGTCCCGAGACGTCCGGAACTACAGCCCCCAGAGGGCATAGCGCGTCTCGCGAGAAGACGCGCTTGAGGCTTAAAAACAGGAAGTCTCCGCGCCTCCGGTTGTCGGAAATTCCAGTGGCTTGTTCACGTTCCCGTCCGATCCGCGTTCCACAGTCCGTGGCCTTTGCTGTACGGTAAGGGTGCTTGCACCAAAGATTCGTCTGAACCTTCGTGGTAGAGCGGCTGCTCCTACGAAGGATTACACTCGGTATCCAGAGGATTTGTCCGGCCTGCATTTTCGGCAGGCGGAGCGAGAGAGAGTCTCTCCCCGGATCTTGTTCGGCCAGCATTGTCGGCCGGCGGGGTGGTGGCCTCACGACTGGGCTTGCAGGGTTCATTGGCACTCCTAGAGCTCCGAGGAAGCTCGGAAGTGCGGGGCCCTGTCATCAATATTTGTTTTGCTCATCTCCATAAAGATTGAAGTGTGAAGTGAACACGAAGGGAGAGTGTGGTGACTGCGTGCAGAGGATTACAGTGATGGGTGCAGTACTGTGGTGTATTGTCTAACTGTTTGTTCCGTTGACTCTATCTTAACAGGGGTTATCACGAGTGGTAGAGGGCTGCACTCTACCCCTGTGAAGTGCGGTGGAGTCAATAGGAGGGTAGGTGCTATGTCATGCTACGTTGCATAAACAGATCAGAGTAGGAGGTTAGCATAGGGGCTGATCCTTGTTCATTTTGTCATTTATACAGTCCTACATTCTGCCTCAAGCATTGCCAGCCCACCTCTCCAACCTGCTTTCTTACGTTACCTACGTCATGTTATGAATGGATATTATTTTCCTTTACAGGTACAAGGGCCAGGGACAATACCACATACGGTACACAGTTTTAAGGGTTGTATATGTTAAGGTGATTCTTACTGTTGTGTGCTCTGTTCTTTTCTCATTTCAGATCTCCCTCCCCGGTGTTCCCTTCCTTTCCTTCCCTCACTTGATCCTTCCGCTGACCTGCGCTGTAACAGCATTCAGGCTTGGTTAGATCAAGAGGTGGACCCCTCATTCTTCAACCCGCTCCTGAGGACCGGCCGGCATAACAGAATTTCCGACCCACGAATTGCGGTCCTCCCGGGGGAGTTAGGATGGCCACTCTTGAAGAAGTATTAGCGGTGTTGGCTACCATGCAGGGAGAGCTAGCTGCCTCACGGCAGGAGACCGCTGACCTACGCGCACGGATGGATAGCGTCCCGAGAAACCCTTTTTCCATCGGCCCGATGGCGGGGCCCTCCACGCCGGTAGTGGTAGAAATGCCAGTCTCTATCCCGCTCGCCTCTCCCGAAAGGTATCAGGGGGGTCCGGACACCGTCCAGGTATTCCTCACGCAAATACAATTGCACTTCGCCTGTAAACCCAAATCCTTCCCCACGAATCAAGCTAAGGTGGCGTTCTTGATCTCTTATTTGGTGGGGGATGCGGCGCAATGGGCCGTGCCACTAGTGGGTCGTGATGACCCTCACTTACATGATTGGGACGCCTTCATGGGTGAGTTCCTCAGAGTGTTCGATAGGAGAGCCGATTCCTATACCGCGGACCGAGAATTACTCGAGCGCCGCCAAGGGGATAAGGAACTGGTGGTGTACTTGAATGCCTTTCGCAGGCTGGTGGCAGAAACCAAGTGGCCTGAGAGTAAACAGGCGGCCCTGTTTCATCAGGGTTTGCGGGACGACCTCAAAGATGTAGTGGCCCAGATAGATCCCCAACCTGCCTCCTGTGAGGACCTGATAAATTTAGTGCTTCGGCTGGACCATCGGCTTAACGAAAGGAAAGGGGGACGAAAGGATAGGCACCCACACCCGCCGGAGAAACCCCGGAACACGCCTATCGGTCCCTCGCCTTCCGGTGAGCCTATGGATCTTGGGGCTGTCAGAACGGCGCTGACCTTTACGGAAAAGGAGACTCGCCTTAAGCAGGGGCTTTGTCTCTATTGCGGCAAACGGGGGCACTTCGTAAGGGAGTGCCCAGTAAAGCCAAAAACAAGCCGGTTTCGCAACCCGCGCTTGGCCTCGCCAGCGCTGAAGTGCTGCCGGAAAACTAGCAGGCTCGGAGAAAGGCGAAGGGTTTTCTCGGAGTCCTGCGGTGATCCCTTCAGTGACCGGAGAAGAGCTAACAGCAGGGGGGCATTTGTGTATACAGGTGGGTTTGGGAGTGGCTCCCGGGAGAACCCGCATGTCGGCCATGGTGGACTCTGGTGCAACAGGCATGTTTATGGATATGGGGGCAGCACAAAGGACTGGACTTCGCCTGGTGCCGAAGGACAAGCCTGAGGTGGTATACGCAGTAGATGGCAGGCGATTGCTTACAGGGCCCGTGGGATTTAACACTGAAAGTCTGGAGGTGTTCTACGGGAACGCTCATAAGGAACAGGTGATCTTTAGCATCATCAATGCACCCCAGTACGAGATCATCTTTGGGCTGCCCTGGTTGCAGCGACACAACCCCAAGATTGATTGGGTGGATAAAACAGTGCATATGACCTCGGAGTATTGTGCGAAGTACTGCCTGGACACTCCGGTGGAACCCGCCTTGGCGTTAGCCCAGAGGACCGTGATAGCCACCGCCGCAGAAAAGAATGTGCTGTTACCCGAAGCATATCAGGCATATCAAGGAGTTTTCAGCGAAGTCCAGGCCGAGGCTTTGCCCCCACATAGGCTGTATGATTGCCAAATAGACCTGATTCCTGGGGGGGGGGGTTCCTACGGGGCGCATATATGCACTCACGGAGCCCGAAACTAAACATCTGCGGGAATACCTGGACAAGCTCCTAGGTTTGGGATTCATACGCCCGTCCAAGTCCCCTGCCGCCTCCCCGCTCTTCTTCATCCCTAAGGCCAACGGAGAGTTGCGGGCATGTGTGGACTACAGGGCGTTAAATGCGATCACCGTAAAGAACAGATATCCTCTGCCACTCATCAGCGTGTTGCTCGAACAAGTTAAAAAGGCCACTATCTTTACGAAACTCGATCTTAAGGGGGCATATCACTTGGTTCGCATGAGGCACGGTGATGGGTGGAAGACCGCATTTAAGACCCGCTACGGGCTGTTTGAATATTTGGTGATGCCGTTTGGGCTGTGCAACGCCCCGGCGGCATTCCAATATTTTCTTAATGACGTCATGCGGCACATTCTGGACCTATACGTGGTGGTGTACATCGATGACATCCTGGTGTACTCCAACGACGAGGCCTCCCACGTACACCACGTGAAGACCGTGCTCGGCATTTTGCAGGAACATAACCTCTTCTGCAAGCTGTCAAAGTGCGATTTCCATGTCCGGACAGTAGAATTCCTAGGGGTTATTCTGAGTCCCGCTGGCCAGGAGATGGCGGAGCGCAAGGTTACAGCGGTGAGGGAATGGCCTACTCCCCGTACCGTGCGAGACATTCAATGCTTCATCAGGTTCGCCAACTTTTACCGGAGATTCATCCATCAATTCTCCGGGTTGGTGGCCCCCCTCACTCGGTTGTTGCGGAAATCGCAGGGGTTCGTGTGGGACGCAGCTGCTCATGGGGCATTCGAGGCATTGAAGGCTGCCTTCGTGACGGCGCCCGTCCTGGCGCACCCGGACCCGGACAAACCGTATGTGGTGGAGGCCGACGCCTCAGACGAGGCGGTGGGCGCTATCTTGTCTCAGCTACATGCCACCACCGGGCAACTGCACCCGGTGGCCTACATGTCCAAGAAGTTGAATGGGGCGGAGAAGAACTATCCTATTGCCGAAAAGGAGCTCCTGGCCATCAAGGTGGCGTTTGCCGAGTGGAGGCATTTCCTGATGGTAGCTCGGCATGTGGTAACTGTCTATACCGACCACCGGAACTTGCAGTTTATGGCCGCCGCTAGACACCTGACGCCCAGGCAGCTGCGCTGCACGTTGTTCTTTGCGGGCTTCCATTTCGTCATCACCTATCGGCCCGGAGCGGAGAACCGTAAGGCAGATGCCCTTACGCGGCAATCTTCACCTGTGAGGTCGGTGGGAGTCTCTGAAGGGAGCATTATAGGCCGCGGGCAGGTGATTGGGGTCATGCAGCCGGACACCTTTCTTCTTGGAGTTCAACGGGGGGTGGCGACGGCCACATGGAAGACCTGGCTTCGTTTCCATCCGGAATGGCGTCTCCAGGGGGGGTTCCCCATCCATAACAACCGGCTGTTGCTTCCCACGGAACGGTTGAGAAAACAGGTGTTCCAGTGGTGTCACACGTCCCCCAGTGCGGGGCACTTGGGGGTGGCCAAGACCAGAGATCACATCTTGCGACAGTTCTGGTGGCCCTCGCTGGGAGGGGATGTGATTGCGTGGGTCTCCTCCTGTGCAGTATGCGCCGCCATGAAATCAGACCATCGGTGCCCACAGGGGCTGCTGCGACCGCTGCCCACGCCTACCAAACCCTGGGACCGCATTTCCGTGGACTTCATTGTCGGTCTGCCCGCAGACAAGGGGTACACTGCCATCTTGGTGGTGATTGACTTTTTGACCAAAATGGGGCACTTCAAAGCCTGTAAACAGGTGCCCCCGGCGGGCTTGTTGGCGGAATTGCTGCTGGAAAACGTGGTGCGACTACACGGCCTGCCGAGTGTGATTGTGTCGGATAGGGGGTCGCAATTTACTGCGAGATTTTGGAAGACGTGGTGCTCCGCCTTGCATATCAACACTGCCCTGTCCACTAGCTTCCATCCGCAGACTGACGGGCAGACGGAGCGTCTGAACCAATCTCTCAAGCAGTATCTCCGCTGTTACGTGGACGGCTGTTCCCACAGGTGGGTGGACCAACTGTGGTTGGAAGAGATAGCCTACAATAATGCCACCCATAGCTCCACGGGGACCTCCCCCTTCTATTGCACCTACGGGCACCATCCACGTTTTCTCCCTTTTGCATCTCCAGGGTGGCAGCATGCCTTACCAGACGTGTCGGCGCGGGTGGCGCACATAAAGGACACCTTGATTCAGGTGCAGGGGCATCTCCGAGCCATGAAAGACCGTTACAAGGCAGCATCTGACAAACATCTTCGGCAGGGGCCCTTATATCGTACAGGGGACCGAGTGTGGTTGTCCACCAGGAACATTCACTTCCAACAGCGCAGCGTGTTTAACCCTCGGTTTATCGGCCCCTATCGGATCCTGAAACGGATCAATCCTGTGACTGTCAAACTACAGCTGCCTGCCCACATGCGCATACATCCGGTTTTCCACGTGTCACTCCTAAAGCCCGCTACGTCAGTCCTCCGGAGGCCACCTCAGCCGGTTTTGGTGGACAGCGAACTGGAGTACGAAGTTCGGCAGGTGTTGGACTCGAAGGTGCGCCGAGGTAAGGTGTGGTACCTGGTGGCCTGGAAGGGTTACGGGCCGGAGGAGAATACGTGGGAACCGGCCCGGGGCATACATGCTCCACGGTTGCTGTCTGCCTTCCATCGCGCACATCCGTCCAAACCTGGCCCATAGGGCGCCCTGGGTTGGAGGGATGTACTGTCAGGATTCCCCCCGAGGCAAGCGCTAGCGGCGATCCACAGACTTCCGCGTCCCGAGACGTCTGGAACTACAGCCCCCAGAGGGCATAGCGCGTCTCGCGAGAAGACGCGCTTGAGGCTTAAAAACAGGAAGTCTCCGCGCCTCCGGTTGTCGGAAATTCCAGTGGCTTGTTCACGTTCCCGTCCGATCCGCGTTCCACAGTCCGTGGCCTTTGCTGTATGGTAAGGGTGCTTGCACCAAAGATTCATCTGAACCTTCGTGGTAGAGCGGCTGCTCCTACGAAGGATTACACTCGGTATCCAGAGGATTTGTCCGGCCTGCATTTTCGGCAGGCGGAGCGAGAGAGAGTCTCTCCCCGGATCTTGATCGGCCAGCATTGTCGGCCGGCGGGGTGGTGGCCTCACGACTGGGCTTGCAGGGTTCATTGGCACTCCTAGAGCTCCGAGGAAGCTCGCAAGTGCGGGGCCCTGTCATCAATATTTGTTTTGCTCATCTCCATAAAGATTGAAGTGTGAAGTGAACACGAAGGGAGAGTGTGGTGACTGCGTGCAGAGGATTACAGTGATGGGTGCAGTACTGTGGTGTATTGTCTAACTGTTTGTTCCGTTGACTCTATCTTAACAGGGGTTATCACGAGTGGTAGAGGGCTGCACTCTACCCCTTTGAAGTGCGGTGGAGTCAATAGGAGGGTAGGTGCTATGTCATGCTACGTTGCATAAACAGATCAGAGTAGGAGGTTAGCATAGGGGCTGATCCTTGTTCATTTTGTCATTTATACAGTCCTACATTCTGCCTCAAGCATTGCCAGCCCACCTCTCAAACCTGCTTTCTTACGTTACCTACATCATGTTATGAATGGATATTATTTTCCTTTACAGGTACAAGGGCCAGGGGCAATACCATATACGGTACACAGTTTTGAGGGTTGTATATGTTAAGGTGATTCTTACTGTTGTGTGCTCTGTTCTTTTCTCATTTCAGATCTCCCTCCCCGGTGTTCCCTTCCTTTCCTTCCCTCACTTGATCCTTCCGCTGACCTGCGCTGTAACAGCATTCAGGCTTGGTTAGATCAAGAGGTGGACCCCTCATTCTTCAACCCGCTCCTGAGGACCGGCCGGCATAACACTATGCTTGTCAGTGATGGGGGCATGGATATGTCCCCCTTTGTGAGCCCCAGTAACCTGGGCAAATACAGACAGCAGCCTTTAATAAATGGAGTAGAAGCATGGGCATTCAGGGACACATGAGCAAGTGTCACAATGGTGACAAAAGATCTTGTGGATCCTGGGCAGATTATACTTGGTGAAATGTACCAAGTGACCAATGCTAGCAATGTCAGAACAGACCATTCTCTGGCAGTTGTTAACTTCTCCTGGGGAGGGGTAACTGGCCTTAAGAAGGTTGTGGTAAGTGCAGACCTACCGATACAGTGCTTGCTTGGCAATGATCTAGAAACTTCAGCTTGGGCTGAAGTGGAGCTCAGGACACATGCAGAAATGTCTTTGCTGTGACTAGGCCACAGGCTAAAATGTCTAACACTGGACAGGCCCTGGATTCTGGAATAATGGACCAGGTGCCTCACTAGAGGAGGAGCAGAAGGGTTAAGGCAGAGCCTTCCCACCTGTCTCAGGATACTGATCAGTCTCCTCAGGGAGATGATCTTGAGCCTGCAGAAGGAACTGTCCCAGAGGAGCTTGAACCTGACCAGGTTGAGTTCTTGGGGACAGGGGGCCCTTCCAGGTCTGATCTGAACCTGGAGCAGAAAACCTGCCCCTCTCTTGAAACCCTCAGACAACAAGCTGCTGATGAGGCTGCTGGGAATGTTAGTGGCACCCATAAAGTTTATTGGGATGATGGACTCCTATCCTCAGAGAGTAGAGACCCCAAGCATAGTGCATCCAGGAGGTTGGTTATACCTCTGAAGTTTAGGGGTTTCCTATTGACACTAGCCCATGATATTCCCCTCGCAGGACACCTGGGCCAGAACAAGACTTGGGACAGAATTGTTCCTCACTTTCACTGGCCCCACATGTGAAGACACAAAGGAGTTTTGTTGCTCCTGTGTAACCTGCCAAGCAGGTGGCAAAGCAGGTGGCACTACAAAGGCCCCCCTGATACCACTACCTGTGGTGGGGGTTCCCTTTGAGAGGGTTGGGATTGACATTGTTGGTCCCATGGATCCTCAAACAGCATCTGGGCACAGATTTATACTGGTGGTGGTGGATCATGCCACCAGGTACCCAGAGGCAATTCCCCTCAGGACCACTACAGCACCTGTAGTGGCAAGAGCTCTCGTGAGTGTGTTCTCAAGAGTAGTCTTTCCTAAGGAGGTAGTATCTGACAGAGATGCAAACTTTATGTCAAGTTACTTAACTACTATGTGGAGGGAGTGTGGAGTGAATTACAAATTCACCACACCCTATCACCCACAATGCAATGGTTTAGTTGAGAGATTCAACAAAACCTTAAAGGGCATGATCAAAGGACTCCCAGAGAAGCTTAGGCAAAAATGGAACCTGCTCTTGCCCTGCCTTTTATTTGCATACAGGGAGGTGCCTCAGAAGGGGGTTGGCTACAGCCCATTTGAACTTCTGTTTGCTTTCATAAGCAGAAGGCTGACCCCTAGAGAGAAACGTTGGTCAGCCGTTGAGAGGGAGGTCTTTGCTGTGGTTTGGGCTCTGAAGAAGTTGAGGCCATACTTGTTTGGTACTCACTTCCTTGTTCAGACAGACCGTAAGCCCCTCTTATGGCTAAAACAAATGAAGGGTGAAAACCCCAAACTGCTTCGGTGGTCCATTTCCCTACAGGGGAGGGATTTTACAGTGGAACATAGATCTGGGAGTAACCATGCCAATGTAGATGGACTCTCTAGGTATTTCCACTTAGAACATGAAGACTCAACTGGTCAAGGTTAGTTTAATGTCCCTGCGTTTGGGGGGGGGGGGGGTTGTGTGGGAGAGTAGGATCTGCTTCACATGGGTACCCCCACTTTTTGCTGGTGTTTCACTGTTTTTCGACCATAGTCTGGCTGTGGCCCTGCTAATCAGGACCACAGCCTAGCTGCTTCCTCTCTAAAATGGTTTTCATGTACATTAGGTACATATCTAATTGTATTCTGGAGTGCCTTATATGCTCCTAGTATATGGTTTACTATGTACCTAGGGCATAGGTACCTCAGAGGCCTACCAGGGGCTGAAGCATGTATTATGCCACCCCTGGGAAGCACTCCAAAATGGCACCACAGGTCTGCTACAGAAGCCTGGGTAAGGGTGTGCTTGCACCCCTTACTGTGGTAGAGGCTACCTATATCACTACCCTATACAAACACATATAAACCTATAAGCCACTCCTATGGCAGGCCTTGACAATCCTGAAGGCAGAGTGCTTGGTTTTATGTGAGAGGGTGCCCAAGCATGAGCTGAGCCCCTATGCAGCTTTCGGAAATACTTCCTTGTGGCTGTTCTGTGATACAGCCATACCATATACTCTTAGGTGCATTATAACCTCGCGGTAAATGCTAACTTTGAGATGGCTGCATCAAAACACGTCGTGTTTGGTGTCAAATACTTTGGAATACTACCCCCCCCACCACCAGTTCTGGCAGCGGGGTAGCATTCCACCCTTCTAGAGGGAGATACATGTTCACACTGGCTAAACCTGGTAGGACTTTCCTGAGCCCTGGCATCACAAAATGGATGCCTCTGCCACAGACACGTGTCTGGCCTCCTGCTGCTGAACGAAACTCTGGCATGGGAGGCCTGGACAATAGGTTTCCTGTCGAGGGGAGGTGTTCCCACCTCCCCAGACAGGCTGATGTGTATTGGGGCTGGGCGGGAGCACTCTCTGGTGCTTTGAAGTCCTGCACTGTGGGCACACTTGGTGTCCCTGTGCATACTCCAGTTCAAACCGGTTGCAGGGGCTACCCAAATCCCTGTGCACGCGTACTTTTGAAAGTGCATATGCTTGTTGGCGGTCTCCAACTAAGTGCATTAGGCTATCGACTACCCCAACCTGTGCGCACATTTCATACAAAAGACTCCGGCCTCCTTGCACTCTGTGCCCTTCAAGCTGTGACGTTGTGAAACTGCTAGAGGTCCCCTTGCGACTCCTGTGCCTTCGGCCTGTGGGTCCACTTGAGGAACAACACTGCTTTTCTTGGGATCCCCTGGTTAATCCAGGCCTGCCCTGACTCCCCTTGCTGTGGTGAGTCCACTGGTCCTTGCTGGGCCAGACCGTAACCTTCTTTGATCTTCTTTGTGGTTTGCCGCTGCCAAGACTTGTTGGTGCTCCCGCTGGACACTGACCTCTCAGCACTCGACATCCTTCGTGGGACAGCTCAGATCCAACTCCTGGTTGTCCTCGAAGTCTCCTGGTCCCTGCAGCTGTAGAGTCAAGGTCTCCTTCTTCACAACTGAAGCACCTGACAATGGTGGGCAGTCGTCTACTGAGCCCCTGGTCACGCCTGAGTGACCCAGACTCTGTCCTCTCTTCTTTCAGGTACCTTCCATCATTTTTTTGAAGACTCCTATTGAGACCGACTGCAGTTTCCGATGCCACTTCAGACCTATGCACCCGGCTTCCCTGGAATAGGTAACTCTGGTACTTCGGTATCCACGGGTGGGGTGGCTCTCCAGCCTTCTATGTTCCAAAGGGTTTCCTCGTAATACACAGGGAAGGGTTTCCTCGTAATACACTGGGAAGGGTCCTTAAACATTAAAATTGCAACAGTGACTCTCCCATTGAAATGTACGTAGCACGCGGTTGTTTTCTCACACTGCACCTGTCCTCCGTCTGGGTCCCTACATTCTCACCTTGGGTGGTTCCTTGGGGTCCCAGCGATTGTACATGCTCTAGACACTGTCTTGACTCGAGTCATAGGTCTTATACCACTATTTTAGTATATGGTTTGGCCTCACCCTGGAGCCCACTGTGTATTAGTGTTACTTGTGATTGTTTCTGTGCTACAGTATTGTGTGCTTTGTGTTTATCTCTGTGTAGCAGATACTATGAGGCATTTAAGGTGTGTTATAATAATAAATACATATTTTTATAACTACTGTGTGGTTCTCCTCTCATTTAACCAATACACTAAGGTTGCATTCTGGTAAAACAAGCTACTCAACATTCCTTAAAGACTAAACCAGAAAGCTGCTCTCCACAGCTACCACCTGGATAACTTTCTAAGGTTATCTTTTACCTCTTAAATCACCATAAGCGTTATTTGGACTGGTGCAAGGTGCCCACTTTAATTAGTGGACATCATATACCAGGCCAACTTCTCACATTGGTATGCAGCGGTTGGGATTCAAGCCTGAATTGTTTTACCAGATAAATCTTTGTATTGATTAACTGAAAACCACTAAGTACTAGGTACTTATAATACTACCTCAGAATAAGGAAGTTCTACTGAACTTAGGGTTGGGTAAGTCAAGGGTCTAGCACCCTTTCTCCAACCTCAGAGAGTTTAGTGGGTGGGGCAGGGAATGAGGACAGGCCAGGAGGTGACACCTTTTATGACTTAGACTCAAACCCTGGCCAGGAGGAACAAGATGGTTCCCACCAGGACAACTCAGATCTTCAGGGAAATGCTGAAGAAGAAGGCCAAGATTGCCCCCTCTTCACCCCTCCTGGAAGAGTGCAAAGATTAACAAGGAGATCTAGATCTCCCTCTGCAGAGTCACACCACTCAGGACAGTCTGTAGGGACGTCTGTATCTAGCAAGAGGGACCACTCTTTTGATAGGGAATACCAATTTCTTGAACTTGAGAAAGCTAGGCTTAGGCTCAGGCAGGAGCAATTGGCCCTTCACAATGAGTCCCTAGAAGTCCAGAAAGCTAGAAAAAAGTTGGGACTAGAGTCCCATGGTGGCAGCAACAGTGTCCCTAGAGTTAAGGCACATTCTTTTGACAATAGGAACCTGAGCGAGATTGTCCCTCCCTACCATGTTGGGGATGACATCCATAAAAGGAGAACTACTTTAGTGAGAGCCTGTAAAGTTCAGAGGGTCCCTCAAAAGCAGTGGGCAGCTAGCTTGTAGCTCTCCTTTGCTGACAAAGGTAGGGATAAGCTCCTCACTGTTAGAGAAGAGGATGCTGACAATTATTCTGTCCTGAAGAGTGCTCTTATTGATGGGTTTGGCTTAACCACTGAACAGTACAGGATAAAGTTCAGAGACACCCAGAGGGAACAGAATCAGGACTGGGTAGACTTTGTGGATAGTGCCATTAAGGCTCTGGAAGGCTGGTTGCTTGGCAGCAAAGTGAATGATTTCAAGGGATTGTACAATTTGATTATGAGGGAGCAGATCCTTAATAATTGCCAAACTTAGTTGTTGTATCAATACCTGGTTGGCTCTAATCTGATTTCTCCCCAAGAATTGGGAAAGAAGGCAGATATGTGGGTCAGAACCAGGGTGAAGCAGAGAAACCATAACCATGGTGGTGACCAAAAAAAGCAAGATGCTAAAACTTCAGATAAGGATGGGGACAAGGGTAAAGATGACAAGACTTCACCAGGGCACCAAAAACCTGCATCTGGGCGGAGTCACAATTCAACAAGGGAAAAGGCAAAAATAAACCTTGGTGTTACTGATGTAAAGAAAAGACCCATTGGACAAAAGATGGCAACTGCTCCCCCTAGTACATTTTCAAGTGGTGGTACAGGGAACAAGGGAATAGTAGGGTTAACCTTGGGCTCTGAGATGGGTTCTGGCTTAGTCAGGACTCCAGCTCAGGCTGTACGTGTCTGTGATGGTGGCATGGATATTGCCACCTTATTTGTCAGTCCCAGTAACCTGGGCAAATACAGACAACAGCCTTTGATTCATAGTAAGGAGGCCTTGGCATACAGGGATACAGATGTAAGTGTCACTATGGTGACAAAAGATCTTGTGGACCCTGAACAGATCATACTTGGTGAGATGTACCAGGTGACCAATGTTAACAATGCCAGGACTGATCATTCCTTGGCAGTTGTTAATTTCAACTGGAGAGGGGGGGGGGGTGGGGGGGTAGCTGGCCCTACAAAAGTTTTGGTTAGCTCAGACCTTCCAGTGCAATGCTTATTGGGCAGAGATTTGGAAACTTAAGCCTGGGCTGAAGTGGAATTAAGGATTCATGCAGCAATGCTGGGCATCTCTACAGATGTGTTTGCTGCGACCAAGTCACAGGCCAAATTGATGTCTACTGGACAGGCCCTGGATTCTGAAAAGATGGACCAGGTGCCTTCCAAGAGAATGAGCTGGAGGGGTAAGGGAGGGGTAAGGCTGTGTCTTCCCCCTAGACTTAGAGAGAGGATCATTCTCTTGAGGGAGATGATCTCAGTCCCTGTGAAGGAACTGTTTCAGATGAACTGGAACCTGATCAGGTTGAGTTCTTGGGGACATAGGGCCCTTCCAGGGCAGAACTGAGTCAGGAGCAGCACACCTGCCCCTCTCTTGAACCCCTCAGGCAGAAAGCTACTGCTGAGGCTGTTGAGAGTGTCAGTGGATCCCACAGGATCTATTGGGATGAGGGACTCCTTTACTCAGAGGTTAGAGACCCCAAGCCTGGTGCCACCAGGAGGTTGGTCATACCTCTGGAGTTTAAAGGCTTTCTACTCACCTTGGCACATGACATTCCCTTAGCAGGACACCTAGGACAAAGTTAGACTTGGGACAGACTTGTTCCACACTTTCACTGGCCTCATATGTCAGAAGACACCAGGGAGTTTTGTTGCTCCTGTACAAACTGTCAAGACAGTTGTAAGTAAGGTGGTACCACAAAGGCCCCCCTAATACCACTACCTGTGGAGGGGGTTCCCTTTGAGATGGTTGGGATTGACATAATTGGTTCCATGAACCCTCCAACTACACTGTGCACTGTTATATTCTAGTGGTGGTGGACGATTCCACTAGGTATCCAGAAGCAACACCACTTAGAACCACCACAGCTCCTGTGGTGGCCAAGCCCTCCTGGGAATTTTTTCCAGAGTGAGTTTCCCTAATGAGGTCTTAACTGACAGAGGTACAATCTTCATGTCCAGTTATATCACTGCAATGTGGAAGGAGTATGGAGTAAACTACAAGTTCACCACACCCTATCACCCTCAAAGCAATGGGTTGGTTAAAAGGTTAAAAAAACAAAACCTAAAGGGCATGGTCATGGGCCTCCCAGAAAAGCTTAGATGAAAATGGGATGTCCTGTTGCCCTGCCTTCTCTTTGCCTACCGAGAGGTCCCACAAAAGGGGGTTGGCTACAGGCCTTTTGAGCTTTTGCTTGGGCATCCAGTTAGGGGTGCCCTTGTGTTTGGTGAAGGAGGGATGGGAGTCACATCTCAAACCTCCCAGGCAAGACATAGTGGACTATGTACTTGGTCTCCGTGTACTTGGTCTCCACTCCAGGATGGCTGAGTACACGAAGAAGGCCAGCAAAAAGCATTAAGTCAAAGCTTGGCATGACCAAAAAGCTGCACTGACTGTTTATCAACCAGGACAGAAAGTATGGGTGTTGGAGCCTGTAGCCCCAGCAGCTCTCCAAGACAAGTGGAGTGGACCCCATAGTATCCTTGAACAGAAGGGAGAGGTCACCAACTTGGTAGACCTTGGAACTCCTAGGAGCCCCCATAGGGTGCTCCATGTGAACAGGCTCAAACCCTAGGTGGACAGGGCAGACAAGGGCTTGCTCATGGCTACTGTTGAAGGAGAGGAGGAAGAGAGTGACCCACTCCCTGATCTCCTCTCATAGAGCCCTGATGATGGCTCAGTTGATGGTGTAGCCTTGGCAGGCAGCCTCAATGAGAAAGAGCATATTGATTGCAGGAAGGACCTCAAACAATACAGGCACATGTTTTCTTTGACTCCTAGTCAGACCACTTGGTATACCCATGAAGTAGACACAGGTGAGAGTCTACCTTTTAAAAATAAGATTTACAGGCAGTCTGGCCATGTCAGAGATTGCATCAGGACTGAGGTCCAAACGATGCTTGAATTGGGAGTAATTGAACCCTCAGATGGCCCTTGGGCTAGTCCATTGGTCCTGGTCCCAAACCTCATACCCAGGGTGGTAAGAGAGAAATGAGGTTTTCTGATGCTCATCCTATTGCTAGGGCAGATGAACTCATTGACACTTTGGCCTCAGCCAAGCTCTTGAGCTTATTTGACCTCACTGCTGGATATTGGCAAATCAGACTAGCCGAGGATGCCAAACCAAAAAAGGATTTTCAACCCCTAGTGGGCATTATTAATTTATTTTAATGCCCTTTGGTTTGAAGAATGCACCTGCCACATTCCAAAGGTTGGTCTGGAAGCCTTTAGTGCAGCATATCTTAATGATATAGCTATTTTAGTTCCACCTGGGAGGATCACCTGGTCCACCTAAATAATGTTTTGGAGGCTCTGCAGAAAGCAGGCCTCACTATCAAGGCCACCAAGTGCCAGATAGGGCAGAGTAAGGTTGTGTACCAGGGCCAAATTGTGGGTGGAGGCCATGGTCAACCATTGCAAAGCAAAATCCAGACCATCATGGACTGGGTTGCTCCCACTACCCAGACTCAGGTCAGAGCTTTCTTGGACCTGACTAGGTACTACAGAAGATTTGTAAAAGAATAGGGGTCTATACTGACTCCCTTGAATGATCTTACCTCAAAAAGAAAGCCCAAGAATGTTCAGTGGACAGCTGTCAGAAGGCATTTGCTGATCTCAAGCAGGTCATGTGCACTGCTCCCATTCTGCATGTCCTGATTATTCCAAACAATTAATTGTCCAAACAGATGCATCTGAGTTGGGGGTAGGGACTGGGGGTGAATTTTTGCATTGTCCAGCATTCCGTCCACCAATCGTTTCTTTTGCATATGTTGCCATAAGTGGGAAGGGTATCTCCAGACGTGGGTCCCGTGCTCACTACACCACTGGATTCAAGCTAGCCTGGCTAAAGAAGGGTGATGCCCTGAAACCGGTCCCAGGATGCTTATTTCTGGTCCAGGGAGGATCTGGCTTGGCAGCTCGTGCTGGACGGTTCCCACAAGGAACAGGGTCAAGACTGATTTGCATATGGCTGGGTCCAAACTGGGGTGGTGTGGTGAGCAAAAGAATGCTGGATTTAACCCAGATCCTTGGGACAGGGGGTGAATGTTTGCATTGTCCAGCATTCCGTCCACCAATTGTTTATTTTGCAAATCTCACCCTAAGTGGGAAGGGTATGCCCAGGCGTGGGTCCCGTGCTCACTACGCCACTGGATTCAAGCTAGCATGGCTGAAGAAGGGTGATGCCATGAAACCGGTCCCAGGATGCTTTTTTCTGGTCCAGGGAGGATCTGGCTTGGCAGTTCGGGCTGGACTGTTCCCACAAGGAACAGGGTCAAGACTGATTTGCATACAGCTGGGTCCAAACTGGGGTGGTGTGGTGAGCAAAAGAATGATGGATTAAACCCAGATCCTTGGGACTGGGGTGAATGTTTGCATTGTCCAGCATTCTGTCCACCAATTGTTTCTTTTGCATATGTCGCCCTAAATGGGAAGGGTATGCCCAGGCGTGGATCCCGTGCTCACTACATCACTTGATTCAAGCTAGCCTGGCTGAAGAAGGGTGATGCCCTGAAACCGGTCCCAGGATGCTTGTTTCCGGTCCAGGGAGGATCTGGCTTGCAGTTTGGGCTGGACTGTTGCCACAAGGATCAGGGTCAAGACTGATTTGCATATGGCTGGGTCCAAACTGGGGTGTTGTGGTGAGCAAAAGAATGATGGATTTAACCCAGATCCTTGGGAATGGGGGTGAATGTTTGCATTGTCCAGCATTTTGTTCACCAATTGTTTCTTTTGCGTAAGGGCTGTGTTGTCACAACTTAATGCAGAGGGTCAGGATCAACCAGTAGCTTTTGTTAGCAGATTGTTGACCCCCAGAGAGAAATGTTGGTCATCCATTGAGAGGGAAGGCTTTACTGTTGTTCGGGCTCTTAGGAAGCCGAGGCCATACCTTGTTTGTCACTCACTTCATTGTTCAGACAGACCATAAGCCCCTCTTATGGCTAAAACAGATGAACGATGAAAACCTCAAACTTTTGAGGTGGTCCATTTCCCTAAAGGGGATGGACTATACAGTGGAACATAGACCTGAGAGTAACCATACCAATGCAGTTGGACTCTCCAGATATTTCCACTTAGAAAATGAAGACTCAACTGGGCAAGGTTAGTCTCATCTCCTCACGTTGGGGGCGGGGAGGTTGTATAGGAAAGTAGGATCTGCTTCTTATGGTTACCCCCACTTTTTGGTTGATGTTACACTGTTTTTGACTAGCCTGACTGGGATCCTACCAATCAGGACCCCAGTCTATCTGCTTTGTCCCTAAAATGTTATGTCACGTACTTAGGTACACTCCAGATTGGATACTGTGGTACGCTTGTAAATCCCTAGTATATTGTACACATGTACCCAGGGCATAGGTACCCCAGAGGCCTCCAATGGGCTGAAGCATGTTTTATGCCACCCATGAGAGGCCATGCAAAATGGAACTACAGGCCTGCCATTGCAGCCTGCGTAAGATGGTGTATGCATCACTTACTTTAGATATAGGTTTACTATATCTATAGGTCACTACACTGAAAACCTATAAGTCACCCCTAGAGCAGGCCTAGATAATCCTGAAGGCAGGGTGCTTGGTTTTACATGAGATGGTGCCCCTGCATGAGCAGAGCACCCCTGCAGCCTTCAGAGACCAATCTCCTGGGTTGTTGGTGACGCAGCCAGACATATAGGTAGAGGTGCATTATATGCTTGCGTAAAATGCTGTCTCGAAAACAGTTGCAACAAGCCATGTCGTGTTTGGTATCAAACACCTTGGAATTATACCCCCACACTGGTAACCAGTGTGGGAGGTATGATTCCACCCCTCTGAAGTGAGCTTTATAGGGTCCCTGGTCTTCCCGGTACCAGCCTTCTCGACATGGACAGCACAAAATGGATGCTGCCGACCAGAGACACATTTCTGCCCTCCTGCTGCAAGGCCAAGCTCAAGCAGAGGAAGGCAGCACAATAGGCATCCTGTCACAGGAAGGTGTGACCACCTTCCAGACAGGATTTAGTGTATTGGAGCTGGGTGGGTGCACTTCCAAAGTGCCTCAAAGTCTGCACGAGGGGCACATTTTGTGTCCCTGTGCATAGTCCAGGTCAAACCAGTCCTGGGAGCCATTAGCTCCTGCTCTGGTGCAATACTCCCCACTGTCCTGACCCTACCCTGGGAGGGTCCCCTGATTCTGTTCAACCCTCTCCCATGGGTACAAAAGGGCTTACCTAGCTGTAAGACCCTAGATTCGATGTGGACAAGATTCTGAACAAGAAACCACTGACCTTCGACCGTCTGGACACTCTGTACTTCGCGGGACTTCGATTGGGCCTGACTTCGTCTCCCTCACCGTCCAAAGCATCGTATGTGCCTGTGCACCATACAGGTGTTGGGCAGGACCTGTGGAGCATCAAGGACAACTAAAGTATCTCCTTTGGGGTGAATAAGTCACTCCTTTGCATTTGCAGGAACCGTAACGCAACTGACCCTTCTGCTGATCCTGAGCCCCTGCGGACCCTGAAGGTTCCAGCCACAAAGGAAGTGGGTTCCTGTGTTCCATGAGGTTAAGCTACCCTCTCACCGAGTTTGAGGCAGTATCCCTCGTGGGGACCCCATAACTCGTACCCCTGTGCACTGCCTACTTTTGCAAGTGCATATGCTTGTTGGCATTCCCCAACTAAGTGCATTGGGCTATCAATAGCCCTAATCTCTGCACACATTTCGTGCAAAGACTCCAGCCTCATTGCACTCTGTGCCTTGCAAGCTGTGACTTTGTGAAACTTCTAGAGGTCCCATCGCGATTCCTGTGCCTTCGGCCTGTGGGTCCACTTGAGGGACAGCACTGTTTTTCTTAGGCTCCCCTGGTTGATCCAGGCCTGCCCTGGCTCCCCTTGCTGTGGTGAGTCCTCTGGTCCTTGCTGGGCCAGACCGTAACCTTCTTTGACTTTCTTTGTGGATTGCCGCTACAAAGGCTTGTTGGTGCTCCGGCCAGACACCGACCCCTCAGCACTCGACATCCTTCATGGCACAGCTCATATCCGGCTCCTGGTCATCCTCGACGTCTCCTGGTCCCTGCTGCTGTAGAGTCACGGTCTCCATCTTCATACCAGAAGCACCCGACAACGGTGGGCATTCGTCTACCAAGCCCCTGGTCACCCCTGAGTGACCCAGGCTCTGTCCCCTCTGCTTTCAGGTTCCTTTCATCAAGAATCGACCTCTGGGTTCCACCGGACACTTTTCTTCTTTCCAGCAGTGGCATTTCTTTGAAGACTCCTATTGAGAACGACTGCGGTTTCTGACGCCACTTCAGCCCTATGCACCTGGCTTCCCTGGGATAGGCAACTCTGGTACTTTGGTATCCGTGGGTGGGGTGGCTCTCCAACCTTCTATGTTCTAAAGGGTTTCTACTGAGAAGGGTCCTTAAACTTTAAAAGTGCAACCGCGACTCTTGAATTGTACGTAGCACACCGTCGTATTCTCACACTGCACCCGACCTCCGTGGGGTCCCTCCTTACTCACCTTGGGTGGTTCCTTGGGATCCCAGTGATTCAACGTCCTCTAGACACTGTCTTGACTCGAGTCGTGGTTCTTATACCACTATTTTAGTATATGGTTTAGTCTCCCCCTGGAGCCCACTGTGTATTAGTGCTACTTACGATTGTTTCTGTGCAACAGTATTGTGTCCTTTGTGTTTATCTGCGTGTAGCAGATACTGTGGGGTATTTAAGGTGTATTATAATAATAAAGACATCTTTTTATAACTACTGTGTGGTTCTCCTTTCACTTAACCAATACTCTAAGGTTGCATTTTGATAAAAACAAGCTGCTTAACATTCCTTCAAGACCAAGCCTGAAGGCTGCTCTCCACAGCTACCACATAGATAGTTTTCTACGGTTATTTTTTTTTTTTTTTAATACATTTTGTATTTGGAGATAGCTCATAAATTCATAGTACATAAGTAGAAATCAGATGAAATTCATTATTAACAATGTTCACATATTTACATGTTACAACCAATGTTTAAAAACCATACATAGGGGGGCATGGCTAGGCGCCGTGGTGAATGGCCGCCTGATCCCGGAGCTCCGCCGGGGCCGTTGGTGTTCCACCGAAATCCGGAATTACTCCGTGCTGAGGGGAGTGCCCTGGAGCTCCCCCGGCTCCCCCTGACCCAGTGCCCACGAGAGCAGCTCGGCGACCCCAGGAGACACTCACGCGGCCCGAGAGGGTGGCCGCGGCGGATGATGGCGGCCGGGCGCCTTGGCTCCGGAGCTCTGTGACTGCTCCCGGCGCTACCTGAGGCCCCGGCGTGGGCCTGCCTAGCGACGTGCTCGGAGTGACGCCGTCGCGGGAGAACGCGGCCGATATCGCGGCTCGAGACCGCCCCTGGGCCTGGGAGCCTGCGGCCAAGGTCGGAGACCAGCAGTCGTCCACAGGGAAGGTGCAAGATCGCGACTGGGGCTGTGACGGAGTGATTCCCTGGCCGAGAAGAGGGCGCCATTTTGCGGCCACGGGAGAGCAGAGGGAGGCCTGTTGCTGAGGGGCGCCCTGCCCAACCATCCGGTAGACCCACAAGCGCGACTGGGGACTGCACACCGCCTGGCTGCCCGGGAGTGGGACGGAGCGCTCTACTTGATATCGGGCCCGGCTGTTGGCGGCGGAGGCCTCCTCCCCCTATCGATCCCTGAGAGAGAGCCGTGGGCCCAAGGATACGTCCGTGAAAGCCGGCCCGGACCAGGGGGCGCCTGGGTGCTGCGGCGGGGACCAGCAGTCGTCCGAGGGAAGGTGCACGATCGCGACTGGGGCTGCGGCGGAGTGATTCCCTGGCCTAGAAGGGGACGCCATTTTGTGGCCACAGTAGAGCAGAGGGTGGCCTGTTGCAGAGGAGCGCCCTGCCCACTCATCCGGTGAGACCCACGAGCGCGACTGGGGACTGCGCACCGCCTGGATGCCCGGGAGTGGGACGGTGTACTGGACCTGATTTCGGGCCTGCCCGTTTGGCGGCGGAGGTCTTCCTCCCTCTATCGATCCCTGAGCAAGAGCGGTGGGCCCAAGGCTACGTCCGCGAACGCTGGTCGGACCAAAGGGCACTTGGGTGTTGCGGCGGGCGGTGGTGCATACGGCCCGCAGGGTGCCCGGAACGCCATGCGGCCCAAGAGTGGCGCCGCAACACAGGCCAACAAGCTTGACCAGTACACAGTAGCCAAGGCGCCGCCTCAGGCGGAAAGGGCTCCAAAGGATGATGCGGACCCAGCGGACCCTTCCTTGAAGTCCATTATGGCCGCGATTCAAACCCTGGGCACGAACTTGGAAACCAAAATGGATACGATCACCATTGAAGTGGCCCTGCTTCGAGCCGACCTGGGGAAAACCACTGACCGGTCCAAGGCTAATGAAGTCGATATAAAGGCCCTACAGGACTCGGAGAAGCGGCTTGAGGGTAGGGTGAATGAGCTAGTGCACCAGCACCGCCTGATGGCCCTGCGGCTTGATGACCAAGAAGGGAGGGCTCGGAGAAGTAATATCCGCGTCGTGGGTGTGGCGGAAGGACTTGAAGGGGACAGTGTGGAGCTCTTCCTGGAGGACCTGATCCTACGACACCTTAAACCCAAGCGTCTCTCGAAGCTCTTCACCATTGAGCGGGCGCACAGGGCCCCTATCCCACGACCCAAGCCTGGGGCCATGCCACGGACGATCATAGCCAAAATTTTGAATTTCCGGGACCGTGACGCAATTCTCCAGGCGGCACGACAGCACGGTGACCTACAGTATGAGGGGGCCACGATCCGATTCTTTCCCGACTTCACGCTCCAGGTCCAGCGGGAAAGGCGCTCCTTCCAAGGGGTCAAGGCGGCGCTACGCGAGCGTGGGATCAGATATATGATGTTCTTTCCCGCCAAATTGAAAATCATCACTGGTGGACGATCCCTCTTCTTCACCACGCCGGAAGCGGTACAGGAGTGGCTGGATGCGGGAGAAGCGACGCAGGGTTCCCGACGTGAAAATGTACAACGGCGAGACGCGGGCCTGCCCGCCACGGAGTCGGCGCCGGGACACCCAGGGGGTGGTGAGCCAAGTCAGCGGTCCTGGCGTTCCAGGTCCAACAGTCCCCGTTGGGGCTCGTCCAGAGAGGGGATGCCGCGCTGAGACCACGAGAGATAGCGCTGAGAAGACGTCAGACAGCAAAGTATACCACATGTGCCTTTACTTTGAGACTAGTTAACTCTGGGGTACACTGGCCGCCTCACTACCTCTACGGTTGGCTTCAATATATGGGTGGCTCCGGGACAGAGGGGCTAACGAACTGGGACACCACGGACGGGCGACCAAAGGGGACTAGCCCACGAACTTCCCAAGTTGAGTTCCTCGGTGGGTCCACCGGGGTGGGGTGGGGCGACAGGCGCTCTGCTAATTGGGGTGGTGGGTAGTTCAAGACCCACGGAGCAGGGGGCAGGGTGGGGGGGGCTGTTTTGGGACGGGGGGGCAGGGAGGTCAGGGCCAGCTTCGGGAGGGAGGGAGTTGATCGTCCGGTTTATTGGGTTTGTTGTATTTTGTATGTTTTGTTATTGTGGGGTGGGACTCAGGGAGGGGTGGGAGTTGGGGATCCTTTACGGTCACACAAAATATGTCAACACAACTGATGCCCGGGTGGTGGGACAAGGCACCCTTGTAAGACACAGCTATGGCTAGGAGGTGGGAAAAAAGCTTGAAGATCCTAAGCTGGAACGTCAACGGTATGGGGGACAGACTTAAGCGTACTATAGTTTTGCAGTTCCTCAAACGGCACCAGCCAGATGTGGTGCTTTTGCAAGAAACACACTTACTGGGGAATGTCTGTCATGCCCTGAATAGATATGGCTACACTCTAGCAGCACACTCAGGTTTCACCACTGGATCGAGAGGAGTGGGTATACTCCTGCGACGCTCGCTGCCCCTTCATGTGGATATCACCAAGACCGACCCGCAGGGCCGCTTCACGGCTGTGTCGGGGCGTTGGGAAGGCCGGGCGCTTAATCTTCTTTCAGTCTATATCCCCCCAGGCCTACAGGCCCGGGCCTTCGCAGACCTGGGCTCATTCCTCCTTTCGCTACCCGAGGGTCGGCTCGTTCTGGGAGGGGACTTGAACGCAGTAGCATCGGGAGCCCAAGACAGGCTGCCACCTAGAGACCTGCCCCAGGGGCAAAGGTGGCTGCCGGACTTTCTCGAGTCCTTTGGGCTGACGGACGTTTGGCGCCTACTCCACCCCACTGAAAGTAACTTTAGTTTCTTCTCCGGGGCGCACCACTCCTTCTCACGGCTGGACTACATCCTCACCCTGCTCCAACACGACATGGCGGTACTGGAGGCCGAATTCCTCCCCAGAGGCATTTCTGGCCATTCACCGGTCCTTGCACATATTATATTTGGGAGTAGACGGGAGGGCTGCACTGCGCCAATTAATCCCTGGCACTTGAAACACGAGGTCACTAGGAAACACATATCCACCTCAATCTCGCACTACTTCACAGAAAACGATGGGTCGGTCGGCTCCCCTGTCACCCTGTGGGAGGCGTTTAAAATGGTGGTGCGGGGCGAGGCGCTATCGGCTATTGCGGCTCGGCGACGGGAACGCAGCCAGCAGACCACAGCGCTGGAGGAGCAACTTGAGGCACTAGAAAGGGAGGCAACGACCAGCGGCGACCGGGAGCTCAGGCACGCGATGCAGCTAAAGGCGACGGAGTACAAAGCGCTGGTGACATAGGAGGCCCAGACGGTGGCTCGGCATAGAATTGGTAGAATATATGATCAAGGTGACAAAGCCGGGAAACTTATTGCCTGGCTTGAGAGGAAACAACAGGCCAGCAGGGTGGTGCCGGAGTTGCACACTGAATTGGGGAGAGTGCTCACGGAACCCCGGGAAATAGTACAACAGTTCGCCGACTATTACCAGCAGGTTTACAGGCGAGAGTCGGACCGGCCGGAGGAGGACTCCATGGACCTCCTCGCAGACATACGCTTGCCCACTCTCTCGGACGCAGATCGGGAGGCACTTGATAGCCCGCTCACCGAGGCTGAGCTCCAGCGGGCGATAGGAGACCTCCGTCCTGGTAAGGCGCTCGGTCCGAATGGCATACCCATAGAGATCTACAAACTCCAGCCGGACGTCACTAGTAAGCACCTCAAACTCATGTTCGACCGCAGTAAAGCAGTAGGGCTGCTGCCCCGGGACCAGCGCTTAGCGACCATAGTGGCAATTCCGAAAGAGGGTAAACCCAAAGACTCTTGCGCATCATACAGACCCATTTCGCTCCTAAACGCGGAACCTAAAATACTGGCCAAGACGCTGGCCAATAGGCTTAAGCCGGTGCTTTCGTCGCTAATCCACCCTGACCAATCGGGATTCATGCCCCACCGAAACACGGCCCTCAATATTAGGAGACTGCATGGGGTGCTAGGGCAGTGCCACAGTCTACAAGAGGACGCGGTGGTGGTCTCGTTGGATGCCACCATGGCCTTCGACACCCTAGAGTGGCCATACATGTTCGCAGTCCTGCGCAAGCTGGGCTTTGGACCCCAGTTTATCGCTTGGGTGCGATTACTGTATGCGGAACCCCTGGCGCAGGTGCTGGTAAACAATAAGGTGTCTGAAGTCTTCACGCTGGCCAGAGGAACTCAACAGGGCTGTCCCCTGTCCCCCCTTCTATTCGCCCTCTCCCTCGAACCGCTTGCGGCCTGGATAAGACAGGTTGCCACCGTGCAGGGCATAACATGGGCGGAGGGGTGGGAGGATAAGATATCCCTCTATGCCGATGACATACTTCTTTACCTCTCGAAGCCGCGTGGGTCACTGATTGCGGCGCTGAATATACTGAATAGTTTTGGTCGCAATTCTGGCTTCCGAGTCAACTGGGCCAAATCGCATCTATACGTCCTCCGTGGGGACCCTCCCAGACTCCCTGACACTTGCCCTATTCGGGTGGCAGAGGACGGGTTTAAGTATCTCGGAGTGTATATTACTGTTAATAAGGCTCTGCTGTACGAGCACAATCTCAAGCCGCCGCTGCTCCGGCTTCAAAGGGAGGCGAAATCCTGGCAGCATCTGCCCCTGTCATTGCTGGGCAGGGCAGCCTTATTTAAGATGCTCTCGCTCCCGCGGTTTCTCTACGCGCTCCAAAACTACCCACACCTGGTCCCGAACAGTTACTTCCTAGCAATCGAAGCTGCGCTGCGCGACCTCCTCTGGGCCGGGCAGCCCCGAATCTCGCTGGCCAAACTCACGCTGGGGTGGTACGATGGTGGAATCGCTCTCCTCGACATCCGTAAATACTACTGGGCGGCCCACCTGTCCGCGATTAACCAAGGGACGTACGGGGACGGGAACGACCCGGCTTACGGCATGGATAGATGGCTGCTTCCCGGGGGGGAACTATGAAATAGCACTCTACTCTAGACGGGGTGTGCGCAGACTCACAGGCCCGACACTTCATTCGGTACAGCTGTGGCACATCGCCCAGAAGAAGCTCGGATGGTCCGGAGTCCTCACGATGGCCACGCCACTGTGGGCCTCAGAAGCGTTGGGAAATCTGCGGCGCACCAAAGGATTCCGCAATTGGGATCTTATCGGCATCTCTCAAATTAAAGACATCTGGGGACCTGCCGGGATCCGCACATTCGCCCAAATGCAGGACGCGTACGAGCTGGCAGATGCCGAATATTTCAGATACTTGCAGGTGCGTCACTCCTTACAGGCGAATATCCCACCGGAGGCCAAGCTGCCGCCAGCCTCCCCGCTCGAAGATAGATTGCTGGATGGACTCCTCGCGGAACACGCCATATCCCTCACCTACAAAAAACTTATTAATAACCCCCCAGATTTGCTTCTTCCCCTTAAAGAAAAGTGGGTCGCTGAAGGGCTGGAAATAGATGACGAGGAGTGGCTGCATGCTTTGGCTTCTCCACGTGAGGTCGCGATATCGGCCCGATTGCGGCTTATCCAATTGAAGATCCTACACAGAGTCTATATCTCTTGCACGAGACTACATATGATGGGTAGGGCGGACACAACGCTATGTAGGAGGGGGTGTGGAGGCGATGGAACCTTTTTTCACGTGCTGTGGGACTGCCCGAAGATTCAGAGGTACTGGAGGAGGGTGGTGCGGAATATGGAGGAGGTGTGGGAGGTGGAGATTCGCCCGGAGGCTAAGAGGTGCCTCCTCAATATATGGGAACCAACTGATCTGCCGCCAAAGGGGAGGCTCTGGGTGACACTCGGGCAAATGATAGCAAAAAGGAACATTGCCAGGCTCTGGGGCAGCGCTGTTCCACCGAGACTGTCAGACTGGACCGGCGACATGGACTGGTGCATGCTGCAGGAAAGGACAGTATATGTGGCGAGAGGGTGCCCGCGCAAGTGGGTTGAGGTGTGGTCCAAGTGGAATGATTTTAGGGGGGGCATTTGCGAGCCTCCTTCCATTGTGCAGGAAGAACCCGGAGATGTCTAGACACCTGCCATTGCTGCTTTGGGAGCTGGGAGGGGGGGGGGAGGGTTGCTGGCCGAGCCAGGGGCACACACGATAGCGCAGTGTTGACCGGTGTTTAGGGAGGGGGGGGGGAGTTGGATGGTTCGGCACCTTATGCCTCCTAGGGCAGCATGCCTTAATTTGTGGTTGTTTGCTGTAATACTGAGACCTGCAACATCCTTCTCTACCTCTCGGTACGTTTGCATTCCTCAACGCCGCCGTACCTCCGGGTTGACGGCACAGGGCTGTGTGATCCGACATAATCCCAACTCTGTTCTCCGCGGCCGGCCCGCAGGGTTGTAGGCTCTCTGCTGTGTACCGTAAAGTTTAAATAAAGGTCTTTTAAAAAAAAAAAAAACATACATAGTTCAAGAACTTAAAAGGTTTATGACATATGATATTTCATAACCTTGTTTGTACAATCTAATTTACCGATATTAAAAACATATCCATCCGAGAGCATAAAAAACCTGCCATTGTAGATTAAAACAGATTTTCCCAAAAGGCCTTACATTTCTTATAGGAGCCTGCTCTTAGAGCGTACTTTCTTTTGTACTCTTAAATCTTGTTTAATTTACAAAACAGCTGTGTGGGAGTGGGGCTGTCATTCGATCTACTCTTTTGTAGAATCAGTGATCTTGCAACTAGTGCCAGGATAAATATCTGATTTTTCTGTAGCGGGGTTGCTGTAAGCCCTGTAGAATATCCTAAAACTATTGTCTGGGTATCTAGTTGCTGGGGGACTTTCAGAGTATCATAACAATATCTATTGACGCTCTCCCAGAATCCATCTAGTTTCGGACATTTACAGATAATATGGGTCCAGTTCCCTCCTCCCTGTGAATTGCTTCAAAAACAGTTTGATGAGATCTGGGGATAAATTTTATGCAGAAAATCTGGAGTACGGTACAGCAACCACTTAGAATAAAATTGCATCCTTTTAAAGTTAGCCGCTTTTAGCAGGGAACTATTAAATGTATTAATCTGATTCCAGTCCATACTGGAAATATGCAACCCTTCCTGGTTTACCCTTTTTTTTGTACTTTTAGATATAATGTATCTGCCCCTCTGGTCCGGAACAATGAGACCCAGCCACTGGTTGACATACGATGTACATGATTTACAAGTGGCTCTACAAGATCGCTGGCATCACAAATATGTATAGGGTTTAGTTTCAATAGAAAACCTTTAACCCTATCAAATGACCATGGCAAAATAACTTTACTGCGTTTAAGCATTGGTTCTATTTCAGACCAGGTCTTCCAACCCCCCAGCAAAAAGTCTCCTATTTTGCTAAAGCACTGGTTTCTGGTTCTAATAATAAATCTTGCCCTACGTGGATATCCGAGAGAAAGGTTTCTCCATTTAAACTGGGGATTGAATACTGTTTCTATAGCTGTGTTTTCCGTTTTATGCTCCATTGAAGAGTTTTATATCTTACTTTTTTAGGAGTTTTTATTAAACGCATGAAATCTCGGATTAGATATTGCTTATAAATTAAGTCTAAAAACAAGTTATCGTACCTATTAATATTTAAAACCTTCATAGTTCTATATGTAGTGTGTGCAAAGTTAGCATAGTAATACTTTTTAAAATCAGGGAGAGCTAGCCCCCCTTCTGGCACTGGTCTAAAAAGCGTATCCATTGATAGCCTAGGCACTTTATTTGCCCATATGAATGCTGGAAAAAAACCTTGAACTTCCTTAAAAAATTTCATTTGAACTGCATTAGGAATAGCTGAAAAAAGGAAGTTACATAAAGGCAATATCATCATTCGAATTATGGCTACCCCACCTATTATTGAAACAGGGAGATCTTTCCAATTTGATAGTTTTTTCTTTATTCTGTTTATGAGAGGGATATAGTTTAAGACATAGAGGTCGTTAATATTTTCTGTTAAATATATCCCCAAATACCTCTTAGGACGTGTATTAATCAATGGAACTAAGTCCACCAATAACGAGTCAGATGTGCAATTACAAAGCAGAATCTCTGTTTTACATGTGTTAATTTTATAGCCCCCAATATACTGAAATTCCGTAAATAGATTAAAAATTTTCATTTGCACTTCCCTTGCGGGTTTTCAAAAAGGGCTATATTGTTTGCATATATTTTTAGATTTTTTTTAATGGGTTTTTATTGAAAATATAGACAAATAATACAATACCACCAATAGCACAAAAATCAACAAAATACAAATCATTAAATACATAATATCCACAAAGTAACATACACCAATACAAATACAATGATTATAATAAAGCAAAAGAGGTGCGCTATGAAGCTACCAAAACCATAAATCACAAAAACATTTACCGAAAAAGAAAAAAGTCTGAATGATGAAAAGGAAACATGCGAGTACCAGTACCTGAACTGTGAAATATATAGGACTGTGACAACGCACGACACACAAGGCGGCTGTGCTACAGTATCGCTGCATGTGAGGGAATGCGCAGGGGGAGTACATGAGCATGCGAATAACAGTGACTGCCTACCTACGGCTCACCCAACAGTTGGGGAGACTGCCGGAGTAAAAGCAGCCAGTGATGCGAGGAGTATTTGCTGCAAATGTGAACGATAAACGCACCAGATGTCCCTGGACCTGGAGATTGAGGGTTGAAGTGTAGCATATATCTCGGATTGTACGCTACAATATGCCAGGCTCCGAAGCCAAGCCGATTTGGTAGGGTGAGCCCTTGCCCCGCATAGGACAGCAAACTCTCATTTGAACAGGAGTAATGCTATAGCTGCAAAGCGCCTATAACAGAGTTTAATGCAGTTAACGAGCCCTAACAGACCTAGTTTTGGAGAGGGTACAAGGAGAGTGTCTATGATTTTCCCCAGTGTTGCAAAAACTTCCTGCCAATAAGCCAAGATTGGGGGCAGGCCCAGGACATATGTGCGAAATCGGCATCCAAGGCATTACACTTGGGGCAGTTTGTGGGTTCAGAAGGGTCAAATTTAGCCAACTGACTAGGGGTTCTGTAAATTCTATGGAAAAAATTAAAATGAAGCAATTTATGTCTGTGATTGGGGGATACTCTGTGGGTTTGTTCAAGACAGAAGGCTCATTCTTTGTCGGTTAATGGATGTCCAAGATCATCTTTCCAACGCTGTCCAGTCCCTCCGTCCTGCCCTACCCGGAGCGCCAAGCATGCCTTTTGTGACCAGGTGCGACCCGGTGTCGTCCGCAATGAGTAGGGTGAGCGGGGGAAGTCCTCATAAGGGGCAGGGAAGGTGGGAAAAGTGGCTCGAAGTGTCCCCTGAAGCCGGGCCACGTTAAGGGAGTCCACGGCGGTTAGCCTTGGGAGCTGTGTCAGGTCAGCCAATTTACGTGCCCGGCCATCTGGGAACAGGGATCCAAGGGTATCTAACCCTAGTTTGGAGAGAGTGATCAGTACCTCCCTATCAGTGGTAAGAGGTAGAAACGGATTATGAGCCAGTGGGAGGGCAGGCGAGTAAAGAGGGCCAGATCCAAATAACAAATTTAGTTTACGCCATGCCCAGCACGTAGTAGTCAAAGGCTGAATATCTTGCGGGTCGAGGGGGGTTTCCCTTGGGAGCAGTGATGTGAGAGGAGTCGGAAAACTAGTTCCTTGTCTGTATTGGTGTAGGGTATCCGGGCATCCAGGTGGAACCAGTGGTGAGCGAATTAGGCCTGCGCCACCAGGAAGTACAGCTGAGGGTAGGGAACCGCAACCCCCCGCACATACAGGAGTGAAAGGGTGTCTCATGCGACCCTCGGCCTGTGGCCAGCCCATATCAACCGGATAAGGAGTCCGTGAGACCGGGGGAAGAAAACATTGGTGAGAGGGATGGGAATGGTGCGAAACTAATTGAGAAAATGGGGTAACACCTTCATCTTTATAAGGGCGATACAGCCAGCCGTGGAGAGGGGTAGTTGTATCTATCTTTCCACTTTGAAGTCAGGTGGTCAGTAGCAGGCCCGTAATTTTGCTGTATAGCCTGGTCTTTGTCTCTTTGAAGATGCACCCCAAGATATTTTGTGGTTTCCCAAGCTACCTGCAAGGGGTATTCCGTCCCATCCGAAGTCGCCGCATCCGTGATGGGAAACAACACCGATTTCCCCCAATTAATCTTAACTGACATGAATTCAAACCATTCAATTTCATCTATTAATGGTTGCAGATTCATTTGGGGATGGCGGACGAAAAGCAGAATGTCATCTGCATACAAAGACATTAAGGGGTCTATTAGGATGGCGGTCGGAAAAGCACCCAGACTACTATGGAAGCGGAAAACAACTGCCCTCCGGCATCGTGGGAAAACGGCGGCCAAATTAGGATCAACTGCCAAAAAACACTGACTGCGGCGGAACGGGGCCAAGAACAAATGCCCGTAGCGGGCGGAGATGGCCAAAATCTGTCCGCGGCAGTCGGAGTCGCGGTGGAAATACACCAACCCGCCGCAAGTATAGCAGAGACACCGCACAAGAAATTAGGACATCCCCGACCGTCCGCGGTATATACCGCTGTCTCTGACCGCCGCGGTTACACAATAGGATGAATGGGAGAGCCAGCGGAAGAGCTGAAGCACAGCCACCGCTGTGGACGATCTGTGAAAAATATGGCGGACGAAGCAAAAAACCCACAAGAAGGCCAAAAAGTGCACACAGAAAACTAGCCATGCCCCCCAAATACACAAAACACACCCCAATGACACAACCACATGGCAAAAAGAAACATACAAATCCCAGGATAACACACCTGACAGCAATACCCAATTGGACACACCCACATAGCTGAGTATAAAACCAGCCCCTTCCTTGACCACAATCCTTTGCAATACTCCATGAGAGAAAGGACACACACCCCAGCTGACAGGAGGGGCAAAGGACACAACATCACCAGCCAAACCACACACAGCACTACTACCACTTCCACACCTGCACAACAAACCCCCCTGCACAACACACACCATACACATCACAACCACAACCACCACTCACACTCCTGCACCCACAACCACTTTGCACACCACACACCATGGCCACACAGAAAATGCCCAAATTCACAGAGAGTGAGTTGACAGTTATGGTAGATGAGATAGTCAGAGTGGAACCATAGCTTTTTGGTAGCCTGGTCCAACAGACACCATTAGCCACAAGGACACAAATGTAGGCAAGGATAGTCCAAAGGGTCAATGCAGTAGGGGCCACCCCAAGATCAAAAAAGGAGATCATGAAGCGGTGGCATGATCTGAAGAGGGTGGTCAAGGAGAGGAGGAGCAAGAACAATGAGCTGGCTCAGGGGACTGGCGGTGGCCCTCCCATTCCACAAAAACCATTCACACCATGGAAGGAGAAGGTGCTTGCCATACTGCATCCAGGGAGTCTCACTGGAGTAGCCGGGGGAGTGGAGGCTGTTAAGTACAAACAAATGATTACCACCTCTCTGCTATGTACTGTCTTGCACAACTACAAAGCTACACTACCTAGGACAAATTCCATCCATCTGCACCACACACTCACAAAAACATGGCTCACAGATCCAACATTCACCCACTCCCATTCACCCCAAACGTAGCTACCAACATTACCATGGGGGCATGTGTACAGGCAGACAGCACTACAACTCCCACCAGGCCCCCTTGTCCCACTGCATCAGCAAGGTGGAGCCCTCCAACCACCCCACCCAGAAGCATGTGTCAGCCATTACACAACCCACATCAAACTTACAGGTAGGTAGCCATCTTCCCTGGGAGGGTGTCTGGGGTGGGAGGTCTGCACCACTACTCCCACCATGCCCCCTGTCCCACTGCCTAGAAAGATGGATCCCTCCCCCACCCCACCCAGAAGCATGTGTCAGCCATTACACAGTCCACATCAAACTTACAGGTAGGTAGCCATTTTCCCTGGGAGGGTGTTTGTGGGTGGGAGGCCTGCACTACAACTCTCACCACTCCCTCTGTCCCACACCTGAGCAGGTTGGAGCACTCCCCCACCCAGAAGCAGTTAGAAGCCATTGCAGTAAACCAAACAAACTTACAGGTAGGTAGCCATCTTCTCTGGGAGGGTGTCTGGGGGTGGGAGGCCTGCACCACTACTCCCACCATGCCCCCTGGCCCACAGCCTAGCAAGATGGAGCCCTCCCCCCACCCCACCCAGAAGCATGTGTCAGCCATTACACAACCCACATCAAACTTACAGGTAGGTAGCCATCTTCCCTGGGAGGGTGTTTGTGGGTGGGAGGCCTGCACCACTACTCCCACCATGCCCCCTGGCCCACAGCCTAGCAAGATGGAGCCCTCCCCCCACCCCACCCAGAAGCATGTGTCAGCCATTACACAACCCCCATCAAACTTACAGGTAGGTAGCCATCTTCCCTAGGAGGGTGTTTGTGAGAGGGAGGCTTGTACCACTGTTCCCACCATGCACCCTGCCCCCCCCTCAGCAGGATGGATCCCTCTCCCCACCCCACCTAGAAGCAGTTGGAAGCCATTACATCACCCTCATCAAACTAACAGGTCGGTAGCCATCTTCATAGTGAGGGTGTCTGGGTGTGGGAGGCCTGCACTACTACTCCCAACATTCCCTCTGTTCCACACCTGAGCAGGATGGAGCCCTCCCCCCAACCCCCAGAAGCACTGGAAGCCATTACATCACCCTCATCAAACTTACAGGTAGGTAGCCATCTTCAAAGTGAGGGTGTTTGGGGGTGGGAGGCCTGCACTACCACTCCCATCATGCCCCCTGCCCCCCACCTCAGCAGGATGGGCCCTCCCCCACCCCACTCAGAAGCAGTTGGAAGTCATTACATCACACTCACCAAACTAACAGATAGGTAGCCATCTTCACAGTGAGGGTGTCTGGGTGTGAGAGGTCTGCACTACTACTCCCAACATTCCCTCTGTCCCACACCTGAGCAGGATGGAGCCCTCCCCCCACCTCCCAGAAGCAGTTGGAAGCCATTGCAGTACACCAAACAAACTTACAGGTAGGTAGCCATCTTCACAATGAGGATGTTAGGGGGTGGATGGCCTGCACCACCACTCCCACCGTGCCCCCTGTCCCACAGCCTAGCAAGATGGAGCACTCACTCCCACCCTGAATCATGCAGCATCCATCACATTACCCTCATCAAACTAACAGGTAGGTAGCCGTCTTCCCGGGGAGGGTGTTTGTGGGTGGGAGGCCTGCACTACTACTCCCACCATTCCCTCTCTCCCACACCTGAGCTTGATGGAGCACTCCCCCACCCAGAAGCAGTTGGAAGCCATTGCAGTACACAAAACAAACTTACAGGTAGGTAGACGTATGATTCTGGACCGTGACCCCACTGAGCAGGATGTAAGCCGCCACCACGCACATGTGTGACATAACCCAAATGTGGGCACATTACAGGTAAATAGCCAGGATGTGCACCCACCCATTTGTTACAAATTAAATGGTGCCATATGACAACACCAGCCCTCTCATTGCACAAAGAGGTATACCTACCCCATTGCCAAGCACAGTGTGCACACAGGTAAGCTAAGGAAACTGTCACAGCTACCAAAGTGTGACACACCAATGCACAAGAAGAAGAAAGTCAGGGCATAATCATGCACAGCACTTATTTACATGTGCATCGCCATGGGGCAAGTGCAACAAGGACCATTTGAAAAATAGGAAAGCATGTGTGGTGGTGACATCCTGTTAGAATAATCATACCCCTCCAATCAATTTGCCTTGACCGCCCTTGAAATCCTAGGGCCTCCTCCTCCACAGTCCTGATGAAGACCCGCTTGTGACACTCCACCAAGCGCCCATAGGGTTGAAACGTCGACGATCTATTGTGGCACAGATTGCAGGACATAGTTGTTACCAACTATTTAATTTGTTTAACTTACTTGTTACTGCATTTTGAATCTAGCCTTTCAAAAACAAACCACATCCTCCCACCCTCACCTCACTGCACTATGTATTTATATCACCACTGAGCACCACTCACTATTTTGTATCACTGTATGAATTTGGAAGTATAAAATTCTGCAATGTGTTTCTGTTTATCGAATGTTATCAATTCTGATACATAAATCAATGAAAATCCTTTCTCTGTGTTCTTATTCCTCTTTCCCCTTTTGTTCAAGAAATGTTTTTGCTTTCAGAAATGTATTATATGTTATGCTGAAGTAACTACGGCTAACTACAATACGCATTGTTTCTACCCAAGGGAACCATTGTTCTTTATACGGGTAGCAGATTAGCCATCAGCTTGGGCACAATGATGTTCTGCAGGATGTAGGAGTCATGGGTCGAGCCTGGGAATTTGACACACACATGGGAGATGGTCACATCAGCCAGGCACACCACCTGCACATTGATGTAGTGGTAAGGCTTGCGATTGCGGTAAATGTGCTCACTTGCCTGTGGTGGCACAAGACCGACATGGGCGCAATCAATGGCACCAACCACATTGGGGATGTGTCCAAGGGGATAGAATTCTCCATTCACAGCTGGCAATTCAGCACCACTGGGGAAATGGATGTATCTGTCCTTGTAAAGCATCATGGCGGACAGTATATCACGCAGCACCATGCTGAACATCGGTTGTGACATACCACCAGCGCTGGCCACTGTCTCTTGGAATGATCCAGTGGCAAAAAAATGCAGGGCCGCCATCACCTTATAAGTAGGGGTGAAAGCTGTTGAATATGTCCTGCGAGGCTGCAGGTGGGGCCCAACAGATCACAAAGGGTTTTCAGGGTGGCTCTGTCTAGGCGACATTTCCGTATGATCGCAACATCCTCCATGTCCTCCAACACCGTCAAGTGACGAATCAAATTTGGCCTCCTCCTATTGGAGATGATAGTGAACACATGTCAATGCAATACATCATGAGATGTGCACAGCACATCACGTTCTGGATGACACAACGACAACAATGACTGACATCAATCTTGACTAACAGACCAGCTCACATGTAGGGACACCTTCATGTACACAAAGGCCACACCTGTCAACTTACACAAGACAAGTACCTCAAACACCACCTTGGTTAATGTGAATGCACATAGGGATACGGCCACATTTCAAATGGGCACACCTGGGAGTATAGCATCCAGCACATGTGGAACCAATCAAACCCACTGTCTCATACCTAACTGCCGTACCTGTCACACCTCCAGGCGCGGTGCGTCCATTGGGGCGTGGGGGCGTAGCCCCCCGCCCGCGCCTCGCGTCCGCAGCTCTCCCTCTCCTCTGTGAAGCCCGCGCCTCGCGCCCGCAGCTCTCCCTCCTCTGTGAATGTCAGTCAGCATGACGTCGGACCGTGGGCGGTCCGGCGTCATGTTGATTGACATCATTGTCAGACGCCTTTGGGAAAGGCAGCACAAGTGCGCATGAGTGGGCATGGAGCTTAATTTTTACTCCGTGCCCAGTCATGCGTACTTGTGTTTTTGCTGCCTTGCGCATGCCCATTAGGAGCCCCTCGGTCTCCTAATGGGCAGGCGGCGGGCGAGGAGTAGGCGGTGCCGTCAGCCAATCCTGGCGCTGCTGCAACGCCAGGATTGGCTGAGGGCCGGGTTGCCAGTCACTTGCGTCACGGTGTTCCGGACCGTTTGAAGGAGCAGAGAGGCGCCAACGCGGGCCAGGAGAAGGCGAGGCGGTCACCGGTCAGGTAAGTGTTTTTTAATTTATTTTAGGGTGGTTAAGGTTTCCTGACTGTGACCCGGGCCGTCACTGGTGTATGTCACGTGGTTCCTTCTGTGCACGTTTGAACTATTAGCAGTGGTCATTCTGCCTTTGTGCATGTGGTGTAATTTAACATTTCCAAAACCTGTTTTACGGGTTTACTTTTCAACTGTATTTACCAAAGGCGCATGCTATCTGCTTTCAAAGGTGTTTTGTTACCAATTGTGTTAACCATAGGACTTAGCCACTGCCTGTAATCTAACGTTTTGTGTCTTGTACAACCAAAGCTGGGTGGCTTCAAACTTGTCCTGATATCACCCGATACTCAGTTATACATCATGTTCATCAAATAAGATTGGCTACGTGTTTCACAATTAGCATTTGGTGTTTTAAATAAACCACAACATGCAACACTTATGGACAAAGCCAATAATCATACATTTCACTGGTAGATGTAAGTCATTTGTGTGGATCCCATAAATGGCCCAATCTGGCAGGTCGGTGCAATCACTGTGGGTGCCAGAATTATGGGTCCTTCCGTTGCAGTGCTGTCCACACACTGATGGCCATCGGGCAATTCACAAATGTGAATTACTCGTGTAAACCGTAAATTATGCGGGTACTGAGTTGCAAAATGAGACACGTCTGAGGTTAGCTTGCAAAAAAATACAAAGCTGTGTACGTATGTTATGCAAAGTTTGCATAATTTCTGGTGAAGTTGCCCATGGATGAGTAAATGTAGTTAACCCAATAGAGGGGCCAGCTCTCTGTAAGTATTCATAAATAATTTTATGAATAGGCCCCGAACTGTTCAGCTCTCTAACTAAAATTGCAAAGAGGGGACAGTCATTTCTATTTGCATTAATTGTGTATGAATATTCTATGAAAATGTCTAATTATTTTATTTACAAAGAACTATAACTATTTATGCCAAGTATGCCTAGCAATAGTGGTGATGATGTGAATCTCACGTGACAGGTCACCTGATAAAGAGAGATCTTGAATTAGGGGAATATTGGACAGGTGGGTCTTGAGCCTCATTCTGAATGAGAGGATATCTGGTGACAATCTTAATTAGATAGGCCGGGAATTCCAGGTAGTGGGAGCGGCACCTGGAAAAGATTGTCTTTGAGCCAGGTAAGTATTGCATTTCTGGTGTTTGATAGTGAGCGAGTGTGGGATATTCTGGAGTCACCAGATATTTTGATAATTCAGTTTCAATGATCGGTCTGCCCAGATGGATGGCTTTGAACATGAGGCAGCATATTTTGAATTTTGCAGCTTTGTGGCTTCTAATGCAGACGAACAGTTGAATGACTTTATTAACCTTCTTGCTTTGTCAAATTTGCTTGAAAATGCACCATTTGCCTGCTCTTTTTAAAAACAATTCTTGGGGGAGATTCCCCCCCCCCCCCTCGAGCCCCCCTTAGGTTGTTCAGGCTTGCTCACTCACTACGCTTGCTTGCCGATGTGCACTTCCCCGCAAATTTTACGCCCTACCACTTTCGGATGTCACCAGCCGCGCCTGCACACCTCAATGTGTCATTACAACCTGGCAAACATCCACCACACAATGACCACAGTCTGCACTGGAATGACGAATGTGTGCATGAGCAGACATGAGAGGCAATGTAACATAGTACATCATTCATTGAGACGAGCATCGCTGTGATTGTCACTGCACCTAAACACATTGAAATGTGTACACATTGTAGAGTCCAGAACAACACTGTCCTGCCTACACCAACATCAAATCCATAAGTGACATGTGAGTGGTTACAGGCCAATCTATGAAACACACACACAAACATGGCATGTGTAGCCATCAGTGGAGTAAATGGAACAATGGCATTGTGTCCACGATGATGTTCCATTGACCATGTTGGCACTGTGCCCTGTTGATGTTTGTCAGTGGGCCATTGCGATTGTATGGCACCCAAATCGCGGTAGCTACTGCCTGACCCCGGCGGTTTGTCACTAGCACCCCCATTCACACAAGTTTGGTTCTGATAGGCATGGAGACATGTGGAAATGGCGGTTGGCATGCTCTGCCGCATGAATGGCGGAGCCTCGTGTCAATGTATGGCACCCAAATCGCGGTAGCTACCGCCTGGCCCGGGCGGTGTGTCACCAGCACCCCCATTCACACAAGTGAGGTACTGATAGGCATGGAGGCATGTGGAAATGGCGGTTGGCATGCTCCGCTGAATAAATGGCGGAGCCTCGTGTCAATGTATGGCACCCAAATCACGGTAGCTACCGCCTGGCCCCGACGGTGTGTCACCAGCACCCCCATTCACACAAGTGCGGTACTGATAGGCATGGAGACATGTGGAAATGGCGGTTGGCATGCTTCGTTACATAAATGGCAGAGCCTCGTGTCAATGTATGGCACCCAAATTGTGGTAGCTACTGCCTGGCCCCGGCGGTGTGTCACCAGCACCCCCATTCACACAAGTGCGGAACTGATAGGCATGGAGACATATTGAAATGGCGGATGGCATGCTCCACCGCTAAAATCGCGGTAGCGCACACCGGGCCCCTGCGGTGTGTCACCACCATGAAGCTTGCCCTAGAGCCAATGCGAAGTTCGATAGCGGTGGCATGATGCAATTTTGAAAATCACAGTAGGTGTGCTCCGCCACCGCGGAGGCGGACATTGGCTGCATTTGAAAGATGCACCATTGCGGTAGCGCACCCCGGGCCCCAGCGTTGTCACCGCCATGGAGCATGCCCTTACAGCAAATGGGAGCCATGATTGCGGTGGCATGATGCACTTTTGAAGATCGCGGTAGGTGTGCTCCACCATGCGTGGAGGCGGTCATTGGATGCATTTCAAAAGAGGCAGACCTGGACCACCAATTGCTGCAGCTTGGCACCTTTGAAACAACCCCAGGGGGCTATTGGGTGGGAGTGAGTCTCACATTTTCATTGCTCCAAGAGCCTGCTGACAGAGACCCCTCATCTGCTGCTGCCTCCAGGGACTGCTGCCTGAGACCCCTCACCTGCTGCTGCCTCCAGGGACTGCTGCCTGTGACCCCTCACGTGCTGCTGCCTCCAGGGACTGCTGCCTGTGACCCCTCACCTGCTACTGCCTCCTGGGACTGCTGCCTGAGACCCCTCACCTACTGCTGCCTCCAGGGACTGCTGCCTGTGACCCCTCACCTGCTGCTGCCTCCAGGGACTGCTGCCTGTGACTCCTCACCACCCAATTCCGCTGCTGTTGTCTCTTGTCCACAGTGATGGCAAGGACAGAGAAGATCTGTGCCAGTCCCTTCACGAGTGAGGAGCTGGAGGTCCTGGTGGACGATGTGCTCACACAGTGCCCAAGGCTATATGGTGCCCCAAATGTCGTGGTAAGTCTTCGACAGTGGTGGGATAGGGCAGGGGGGCCACACATGTAGTTGGATTCATGCAGTATGTGCTTGGGAGTTTGGGGTAGTGTCATGCACTGTCTGACATGCTGTCTCCAGTGGGAGGGTGTGTGTACCCAATGCCACAGCTTTCCCTTCCTGCACATGTATGTATGAGTGACCTGTGTTGTGTTGTCAGCCATACAGTGACACATGAGGTTGTTCATGCTGTAGTCAGGACAGTGATTGCTTGGCTGGATGGCTGTGTGTGCCCCTGTAGTCCATCTCAGTGTGAGCCCAGCTGGCCTGCACAGTCCCCGCCTACAGAGATAAGGACACCTCACTTAACTTTCAGGGTATGACATCAGTCTTTTCACATTGCACTCTAGCTATGGGCCATCTTAGCACAGTATTTTGCACACATCTGCCCTTGTGAAAGGCATTTTGTATTTGTGAGTTCATGTCCCTCAATGTGACCACCATGACACATTGATCTATTCACAGGACAGGGACATTGATGGCTGCGCAGTCTTGGATACGGCGAGTCCACCCCCAAACACAGGTTGACATGTGATGTATATGTTGCTCAAGCCAACAATGGACTGGAGATGTGGCCAGGCTACATAGGTGTTTCAGTGCTGGCATCCTGTATGTGGGTGAGATGTGCAGGGACTGTGTCCCCCCTCACACCTGCATACTTTAACATCAGCTTTTCCCATGCAGGTGCCCCATTTGAGCTGTACTCTAGTCTCTGATTGACATATCGTTGGATATGTGATGATTTTGTATCTTGCTGCTATACTGATAGATGTCGGTACATGACACTGTGTCACTGATCATTTCCCCCTCTTGTCTCCCATGCCTGCAGCTCAAGGTACACCAGCGTAAGGCCGTGTGTAGGGCCATTGCAGCGAAGGTGCGAGCTCTGGGGGTCTCAAACCAACGGCGCACCCACTGCCACAAGAGATGGGACGACATCAGCCGGCGGGCAAAAAATGTGGCGGAGATGACCTTGGGGATGCTTCCTCGCACTGGGCGTTTGGCACGGTAAAGCATGACACCACTAATGGGGTGCATCTTGGCGGTGACACAACCTGAGCTGGATGCACATTTGACGGAGCATCAGCAGCAAGCCAGGGGTGAGCATTTGGGGAGTCTGACTTTGGCTGGGAGTGGCTGCATGTGTACAGAGCCCGTGCCAGCCCTGGCCTATGTGATGTTGGTAGTGTGATGCTGCGGCATGTAAGTGGCTTCTGGCCTGGGTGCCGGTGGCATGCATTTGCCCTACCTGTAATAACAAAGGTGAATTGGATGCTGTGTCTTCACAGTACATTCTGAGTTGTGCTCTCCAGGTTTCTTCTGCATTGGAGTAGTCTTGGGAATCCCATGGGAGGGAACGGCAGTGTGCCCGATCTGACTGCGTTCATCAATGCGTCCATTGGATGCACCCAGATTGGGGAGGCCTGCACATCTGACAACAATGTGCACCATTCTATTGTCCCCAAGGTACGACATGGTGGGTGGCATGGGCTAATGTCCATTGTGGACTGTCATGTTGTAGTCTGGGTCTGTGTTGTCCCCTCCTGTTCCATCCAGATCTGTCATTGGCAACAAGTAGTGTGCCTCCATCATGTCCCTAGGTGTGCTCAGAGCTAGTCGTGTGTCTGTTTGAACAGAGCCACAAGCAGGGTGTTGTGCTGTGTGGTCATCACATGGCTCACTCATGCCTGAGTTTCCAGTTTCCACGCACTGCTTGAGTCAATATAGTGAGTTGGCACGATGTGATTGCACAGGGTGGTGTGCAACATGTAGATTTGGTGATCTTTTGTGATGCATTGCTTGCATATGTTTATTCTCTTGCTGTCACTGACCTGACCCTACATCTCTCTCTCTCATGCAGCATCACCTGTGGTCATGGAGGGACAGGAGATGGACACCAGTGGGGGTGAAACTAGCACAATAGCTGCACAGGAGCCTAGTGACATAGATGTCACCAGCGCCTCAGAGGGGGACAGGAGTCTGCTGGGGGAATCCCAGCCTGAGATGCAAAGCACCAAATCACCCGTTGCCAGGGGGGATGCATCCATGTTGGAGGGCAAAGGGAACGGGGAATCTGCATCGACTTCCACCACACAGCGGCCAGTGCCCACCCTCCCAGCCACTTCCTCTGGTGCTGCCCGTGTCCGCCTCAGTAAGAGGGGAAGAGGGTCCTTCACCCCTGGCACCGCTGCCCCTGTCCCCCCTGCTGCCATCAGTGCTGAGTCTGTGGACCTTTTGCGCCAGCTGTGTGTAGGCCAGACAGCTCTCCTCAATGCCTTCATTGACCATGACAAGATATTGGCCCAGGTGGTTGCTTTCATGGAGGGCATACATTCAGACGTGGGTGGGCTGTACCGGACTGTCCATGCTTTGTCATCAACAGTGACGTCTGCCCTGCAACAGGCACATACTCACAGTCCAGCTCCGGTCCCTTTGTCCACCCCCCTGGCAGTGGCCACGTCTGGCGATAGTGAACACGGTCCACATACGTCAAAGTCACGATACAGCACACGAAGCACACAGCAGTAGCAACCCAAGCAGTCCCGGGCGCAGACACCATCCCCACAGAAGACCAAAGCCACCCTAAAGCGCAGGGAGAAAAGCCCATCAGGCAACACCAGTGGACAAAAAGCAAAGCAGCAGACCTCAGGCACACATGCCACAGTGGCATCCCTATCCAAGGACTCTCCTGCCCCTAAAGCATCGCACAAAGAGAAGCATACAGTGTCTGTGCCCACCAAGGAGGTGGTGCATGCCAAGGGTACACCTAGGAAGGGCTCCAAGGCAGAATCACCAACCACCTCGACTCCCGTTACAAGCCCAGTGAAGCAGGGGCTGGAGGGCACTGTAGGGGTAACACCTAGTAAACAGGGGAAGGGGGGGCAGAGGCGAAGCCAGGCAAAGCGTTCCAGTGGGTCCAGCACATCACCAGAGGGGCTGCCAGCACCTGCACCTGCTGCAGCTGTGGTGGTGAGTGTGCCTGTTGTGCCCACACCACTTCCCATTGATCCAAAGTCAGGCAAGCCATTTAGGACCCCAAGAAGTGGAAGGGCCCCCCTCCACAATCTCCCAGCCACACCGTGTCTCCCATCTCCATGACTCCACCTCTATGTGCCACCACACCACCTGGTCCAAGCAGCCCTCCGGCTAGCCAAGCCACTGATAGCTCTACCTCAGATGTTCCGCTCTCTCCCCGGTCAAGTGCCCTGACAGTCCCCGAAACACAGCCAGCTCCCAGTCCGCCTGACAGCCAAGTCTGAGTGGTAGTCACCCTCACACACCTGTCTCTCACACAGGTGGGCCTGCACTGCACATTGTTGCCCCCTGACTGTGTTGGTGACCATGGAGAGGTACAGTCGCACACATTCCCTGTGCAGCTTCTCATGGACTCACTCTGCACTTTGTCCTGCCCACTGACCTTGTCGTTCACTGCTGTGTGCCCCCTACCTGTGCAGCTTCTCATGGACATGCTCTGCACTTTGTCCTGCCCACTGGCCTTCTCGTTCACTGCTGTATGCTACCTGCCTGTGCAGCTTCTCATGGACTCACTGTGCACCTCGGACTGGCCACTGGCCTTGCTGTTTTGCCACTGCCTATGTAGCTTCTCATGGACTCACTCTGCACTTTGTCCTGCCCACTGGCCTTGTCGTTCACTGATGTGTGCCCCCTGCCTGTGCAGCTTCTCATGGACATGCTCTGCACTTTGTCCTGCCCACTGGCCTTGTCGTTCACTGCTGTGTACCCCCTACCTGTGCAGCTTCTCATGGACTCACTGTGCACCTCGGACTGGCCACTGGCCTCTCTGTTTTGCCCCTGCCTGTGCAGCTTCTCATGGATTCACTCTGCACCTTGTCCTGCCCACTGGCCTTGTCGTTCACTGCTGTGTGACCCCTGCCTGTGCAGCTTCTCATGGACATGCTCTACATTTTGTGCCTTGCTCTTCTCTTCTCATGGTACCTATCTGTGCAATATGTGACTTTTGCTGTGTGTAAATGGTTTACTGTGCCACATTGTCTGTGTGCCGCTTTCAACTTAGTCAATTTTTGGGCTCACTTATTCTCTTTTTTTTCAGGGGTGATAGGGTCTTCAGTTGTTCTTGAGCCAGATTCTTGTGCAGGCAATGGTGTAAATGTACAATGGATAGTAGTAGTCATTTACTTAATTAGTTCATGTTGGCTATATTGTACACATGTCAGGTTGGGGGGCACTGCCAGCACAGAGTGGGTTTCTGCACACAGTATTGCAGGCAGGCTGTCAAGGCTCATCATGTATGTGTGTTCTTCCTTTATGTGTGCCTAGTGGTGTATGTGTGTGGTCATCTTGTGATGGCCAGTCATCCTAGTCCCATGGCTTACTTTCCATTTGTGCTCTTGGATGGCCAGGTAGTGTGCAATGTGAAGGGGGTGAGTTTGTGGGGAGTGTTGAGGTGTACATGCCTCTGCACTGTCAAATGCACACATGTGTCACCCAGGAGTTGTGTGCCTGTAGTTTTGATTGTTCATCCCTGTGGATGTGGTTATATGCCCATGTGTGAGTTGTATGTTGTGTGCTGTACAGTGTGTTGGGGTGTCCTTGCAGTTCTGTCTGACTCCTACTTGTTGTTTTTGTCACTTGTGAGTATGCAGAGAATGTTACTTGCAAGTCAGTGTTGTGTTTTGTTGCACATCCATGTGTCTTATTACTGTTTGTGGAGACTGTGCAGACCTGCTGCTCCACACTGCCACTGTGGTTGTGTTTTCTCATGCATTGCTGTCACATGGTGCCTTCTTGCCTCCAGTGTGCAAAAACTACAATTGATGGACAGAATGCAGAACAATGTCATACATTCACCCCAGTACAGCGATCTGGGCCTAAATCCATCGTTTTTTTGCTCACCATGCCTTTCCAGTTTGAACCCAGCCATATGCAAATCAGTCTTGACCCTGTGCCTCATGGGAACAGTCCAGCCTGAACTGCCAAGCCAGGTCCTCCCTGGACTGGAAACAAGCATCCTAGGACCGGTTTCGGGGTTTCACCCCTCTTCAGCCAGGATAGCTTGATTCCAGTGGCATGGAGAGCACGGGACCCACGTCTGGGCATACCCTTCCCACTCGGGGTGACAATTGCAAAAACAACAATTGATGGACAGAATGCAGAACAATGTCATACATACACCCCAGTACAGAGATCTGGGCTTCAATCCATCGTTTGTTTGCTCACCATGCCTTTCCAGTTTGAACCCAGCCATATGCAAATCAGTCTTGACCCTGTGCCTCATGGGAACAGTCCAGCCCGAACTGCCAAGCCAGGTCCTCCCTGGACTGGAAACAAGCATCCTAGGACCGGTTTCGGGGTTTCACCCCTCTTCAGCCAGGATAGCTTGATTCCAGTGGCATGGAGAGCACGGGACCCACGTCTGGGCATACCCCTCCCACTCGGGGTGACAATTGCAAAAACAAAAATTGATGGACAGAATGCAGAACAATGTCATACATTCACCCCAGTACAGAGATCTGGGCCTAAATCCATCGTTTTTTTGCTCACCATGCCTTTCCAGTTTGAACCCAGCCATATGCAAATCAGTCTTGACCCTGTGCCTCATGGGAACAGTCCAGCCCGAATTGCCGAGCCAGGTCCTCCCTGGACTGGAAACAAGCATCATAGGACCGGTTTCGGGGTTTCACCCCTCTTCAGCCAGGATAGCTTGATTCCAGTGGCATGGAGAGCACGGGACCCACGTCTGGGCATACCCTTCCCACTCGGGGTGACAATTGCAAAAACAACAATTGATTGACAGAATGCAGAACAATGTCATACATTCACCCCAGTACAGAGATCTGGGCCTAAATCCATCGTTTTTTTGCTCACCATGCCTTTCCAGTTTGAGCCCAGCCATATGCAAATCAGTCTTGACCCTGTGCCTCATGGGAACAGTCCAGCCCGAACTGCCAAGCCAGGTCCACCCTGGACTGGAAACAAGCATCCTCGGACCGGTTTCGGGGTTTCACCCCTCTTCAGCCAGGATAGCTTGATTCCAGTGACATGGAGAGCACGTTGTGTGTGTTGTCATTCCATCCCCTCTCTGTGCTTCAGCTGCCTACCCATTGTGGGTCTGCACTCCCTCTCTTTGTGTATGGTACACTCCCGCCATGTCCCCTACTGACATGCAGTACACTTCACTTTGGTGTCAGCTGTCCCCTTGGTTTATTTGTGTGTGTGCCTCCACATGACTTCATTTGTGACACTGCTTTGTGGTGCAGTTCTTTGGCCAGGGTCAATGTGTCACTCAGGGCATTTCCCCAATGGTTCATGTGTGATGTTCTGGTGCTGTTTGTCAGTCATGGTTGCTCCTATGCCATTCAACTGTGTGTGCTGCCCAGTCCTCTGGTCAAGTTGTTTCGACCTTTGTGTCCCAGACTTGTGCATCTGTTGGGTGTTGTGTTGGATGTATGTGTGTTGTCTGTGTTATTGCTTCACTTCCTGGGTGTGCTGTTGTCTTTGTGCTGTGCTGTATGGTGTTGTGTGGGTTGCTGTTCTGTCACTGATGTATGTGTGTGGCTGGTATGCTTGGTGTGCACACACAGCTTGTTGTGCATGCAGTGCTGTGTGTGTATGTTGCCTTGTGATTGCCTGATGTGCACCCCCTGATGTCCTGCTGTGTTTGCTATGTGATTGTTCTGCGTGTGCATCTGTTGTTTGTTTGCTGTGGCTGTATTGTTCTGTGATGGTGCACTTCTTGTATGTGTTGTGGTATGTTGTCTGTGCATTGTTCCTGAGTGATGAGGTTGTGCACTCCTGTTGTGTCTGTGCTCCCGTTGCCTTTCCCCACTTTAGCTGCACAGGGCATGTCTGTTGTTGTTGTGGCTCTGTGTGTGTTTCTGTTGGGTTATGTGTTTGTCTGTTGTATTTGTTTCGACATTTGTGGTGGCATCCCTGTGTGTGTGTGTGTGTGTGTGATGTTTGTGGCTGACCGCAGGGTGTGGAGTTTTTTATGTGTGTATTGACTGGCAAGTATTGCCAGCCTTCAGTGTGTTTGGCACCGGTGTTGTGTGCTGCTGGTGTGAGGGGGGTATGTGTCTAGATTCCTACTGGTGTTTGTCAGTCCTGAGGTGTGTAGATGGGCCCTGTGTGTAGTGCTGCTGGTGTACTCCTGTGAAGTAGTTGTATGGATGTGTGGCTGTTCACAGTTTGACTTCAGGGCTTTCCTTTCATCCTTGTGCCTATACATGGTTTGCCTTGCTGTTTCCCTGTGTTGTTGCACTGAGCTGTCTGTGGTTTGAGTTCACTCACTGTGCCAGCCATGCGTGCTTTGATGGTGTGAGGGTGTTGTTCTCTGTTCCTTTTGTTGATGTGATGTACACATGCTTGTTGCGTGTCTCCATGGCCTTCCATTTGTGTGCATCCCACTTTGGCCTTCCTATTTGTTGTGCTCCATTGCTGTTGGCATGTGGGGTATGTATGTGTCTGTGTGTCAGTCTGTGGTATGTATGTGTGACTGTGCAGGCTGTGTGTCCATTTGGATGTTAATTCCTTGTATGTGTTCATTTGGTGCTTGTCCTCATTTTTATTTCACTGAGTGTGGTGTTGTGGTTGTGTGTGTTTCCCTGGCCCTGTGCTACTGTGCTGTGTGTTGTGTGTTCCTGTGCAGCCACTCCTGCAGTGTCTGTCTCCATGATTGTTTGCTGTGCGGTGCAGGGTGTGTATTGACCTGGCTTGTTGTTGTGCATGGGGTGCACTGGAGGCGCACATGGCATGTGCCTTCATGGGGTGTGCTAGTGGGTGGTGGGAGGGGGTGTGGCCCTGTGGTCTTTGTGCCCTGCCCATGGCTCGCACTGGCCCTGCCTTCTGCATTGTGCGCATGTATTCTCTTGTGTTCGCCGCTGCGGTGACATGACCGGGACATTGCTGCAAGGTGGCGGTAGCTGTGTGTCCAGGATGCAGAGGGGTGACTTCATGGCAGGTGGGTGATGTGTGGGGGCCCTTGTGGATGTGTCCCTGTCCCCCCTAAGGTGTCTGATGTGGATTTGGACCCTGTGTCTGCACGTGTGTTGTGTTTGTGTTGTTGCGTACCTGCGGCGGCGTCCGCTGCGGTCCAAGAGTTCCTGGTGATGTAGCAGGTAGAGCACCGGAAAGACTTGTAGAGCTGGGTCCATGGCGGTCGTGACCGGGTGGTGTGGACCGGGACTCTGGTTTCGCGCTCCGCTGTCGTGCTTCCGCCGTCTCTGGTTGGGCAGTTTCTCCGCTGCGGTGCGTCTGCTTGTTTGGGTCATCCTAATTTGTGGAGCGGGGCGGACGTCATTCCGCACGGCGGTGAGTCTCCATTGGCTCCCACCGCCGCAGTGGCGGATGCACTTTGATGGCGGTGCGCGTCGCACCGCGGCGGTCGGGAATTGGGCTATGTTAGGCCATACTAATATGGAGGACATGAGGGTCGATGCTCGCGGGCGGAAAATAGCTTGTTTCCGCACCGCCAGCAGCGCGGTGGTGCCACCACCCGACATCCTAATGGGCCCCTAAGAGTGGTCCTGCAGGGAATTGCAAGCCGCGAAACAAATGCTTCTCTTGAAGGTGTCAGACCAAGGGGTCCATCGCTATAATAAATAATAGCAGGGACAAGGTACAACCCTGACGTGTGCCAAGTGTAATGGAGATAGGAGGAGATAAGGAGCCATTAACCCGGAGATGGGCCGTAGGAGAGGTATGCAATAGGGTGATAAGGGCTATAAAGTTAAAAGGGAGGCCAAGCTTACGCAGTTATGCCATAAGGAAGGGCCACTCAAGGGAATCAAAGGCCTCCTTCGCGTCTAATAAGGCAACTGCCGCAGGCGTGGTGGGTTCAATACAATTAATAACCGAAAATACCGAGCAAAGATTGAGGGCAGTGGAGCGATGCGGTATAAAACCAGATTGTACTGGGGACAAAATTTGATCCATTAGTAAGGAGAGGCACATGGAGAGTGTCTTAGCAAGAACTTTATTATCGAAATTGAAGAGGGAAATGGGACGGTAAGATGAACAACGCGTGGGATCCTTCCCTGGCTTGAGTAATAGAGAGATAGCTGTCGCACGCATAGTGTGGGGGAGGACACCCGACTCCAGTGCCTCAGCAAACACCTCTAAGAGTTGAGGCACCAGACTGTCTTTGTAGGCTTTGTAAAAACTCCTGTGAGCCCGTCGAGACCCGGCGCTTTGGAACCAGAGTACGCGTCTATGGTAAGCAAAATCTCCTCAACTGTAAAGGGGTGCGCCAAGTCAGCCTGGCGTTTGGTGAGCTAGACCATAGCCACCTCCTCCAGACATGACAAGTGTTGCGTAAAATTGTCGGGAAGCGTGGTGAAATAGAGGGAGTGATAGTAGGCAACTAGCTCTGCCACAATGTCCGCATCGGATGTGGCAGACGTACCGTCATTGCACTCAATGGACGTGATATGCCCAGCCCCTTTCGGGGAGCTCACCAGTCGAGCCAACGTCCTGCCGGGGAGCTCGCCTTCACTGTAGTGCAGAGCCAATTGGTATTTACCGAGCAGGGAAGCCTCCCTGTTGGCCTGATCATTGAAGTCTAACAAGAGTGCACTGCGCTTAGTCTGTATGTGGGGGACGATTCGTCCAGCAAAGCCAACTCAGCTTCTACTTTAGCTAGGCTGCTGCGCACCGCCATCAAAACCCCGGCCCGTTTGGAGATGACAACTCCCCGGATGAACGCCTTAAAGGCGTCCCATAGAGTGGAGTAATGAGCCACCGAGCCGGTGCTTAGGGCGAAGTACTACATAATGGCCTCTTGGACCTCCGAGCAGAACACCTCATCCAGCAGAGCCGCGGCTGGGAAAGACCACCTCCGCTTCCATCCAGCCGAATGTGGAATGCTCAAGTGTAGAATTACTGGGGAATGGTCCGATAAGGTGTGGGGCTGTACGTCCACTCCCTCCACCGAGCAACACCCCGCAGCAGTGGCAAAGACGCAATCAATACGAGTGTGTGTTGAGTTAGGCGCTGAGTAAAACGTGTAGCCGGGGGCTAATGGATGATGTCTACGCCAGATGTCACTAAATATTGTAATAGAGCGGGCCTTAGGGGTCGCCTGTGGGTTTGATGAGTCAAGAGCGTGATTGACCCAGAGATTGATGTCCCCACCCAAAAAAGGACATCAGAGTCGTATCGGTTCAGTAGGGTATGCAAGCTGTCAAAAAAGTCCGGGTCATCAACGTTCGGGGCATAGACATTAAGGAGGAAGACCGTCTGCCCCAAGAGCATTCCTCTGAATAGTAAACAGCGCACTTGGGGATCTTCCACTTTATCCTGAAGTGTAAAGGGGAGGGAGCTGTGTATTAAAATGCAGACCCCCCACGGAATATGTACTGTGGCTGGCAAAGAACCTGTTGGATCCCCAGGAAGCAGCAAAGGGAGGGGAACCCTGAGGGGGGAGATGGGTCTCTTGTTGAAAGGCTATCTTTGCCTTGTGTCGCTTCAAATACGCCAGAACCAATTTACATTTCCTTGGGTTATTAAGTCCCCTGACATTCCACGTGAGCAAATTAACTTTCCCCGCAGGGGCTACCGCCATATTCAAAATAAACCCAACCAATTTGTGTACAGCCAGCACATCGGCAGCCCTACAAAGACAATCAAAATGGGGAACTTGCATGGCAATACTTCAAAAATAAAAAAGACATGAAAATCATCAATAAAAAGACACAAACATCCCAACATACCCCACCACCCCCAACGCCCACCCTCCACCCATGGACCCCGAGAATTGGATTCCGCCCTGGAAAATCCCACAACACAAAAAACACAATAAACCCAACGAGGAACTTATTTGGAGTCATCTGAGGGGGGGAGGCAACTCCTCGGACAGCCAATGCCCACAACAATGAGATAGAAGCATGAATCAGAAATAACGGGAAAGACCGCAGTGGACGGTTCTTACAATGGAGTCTCGAACAGTGAGCTAAACAGTGAGTCCACCAATAAACAGTGATAAGTGCATTAGTCTATAGGGAAAGAATGCGAACCTGACCAAAAGACAAGTGTTGCAATGAACAGAATAGAGCAACCAGGACAAACCATCAGAGGCAACATGACTAAGCAAGATGAAAGCTTCCAGTACAACTAAGAAACACAATAACCAACAATACAGAAGTGGCTAAGACCCCAAGAAAACAGGTCTCAGTCTGAAGTGAAGAGTTCAGCGCTGGGGGCCAGTTGATGATCTGGGGGGGAGAGCCGTGAGGAACGGGCAGGACTGCGATGGACCTCTCCCGCGCGCTGTTTGCAGAAAGCCAGGACATCAGGGGGGTTGTCAAAGAAACGAGGCTTATCTTCCACCATCACCCTGAGCCTTGCGGGATAGAGCATTGCGTACTTCAACTCAAGGGTGCAGAGTTGACACTTTGCCTCCGCAAATTTCCGGCGGGCCTTTTGAACCACCAGAGTCTGGTCTGGGTAGAAAGAGAGGACCGACCCCTGATAGTGCACAGGGGAAGCCTCCCGCGCCAGGCGAAGAACTGTATCCCTGTCTCTGTAGTTGAGCAAGCACATCTCAATGGGAAGCGGGAGTGGCCAGATGGGGAACATTGTTCCTGCGTGACCGGGCCTCCAAATCTTCGTTTTGATGGCGACAGATTTCAGCAGGCTCTCCATTCGCTCCAGCCTGCGTGCCATGTCTCGGTGCCGGTCCTCCTGATCTGATAAGCGCTGTTCTGCCTCTCCAAGCCGAGTGCGATGGCCATCAAGCCGCTCCCCCATTCTATCCGGAGGTGAGGGTGTCAAGCCGATCATCCAGTCCGCGGAACCCAGCACGGAGCTCCGCCAAAATGGATGGCATCCCCTCTCCCGCCGGCTGAAGGTCCGCCTGGCTCGAGGCACTGCCATGATCTAAAGAGTGAGAGGAGTGGCCCGATGCAGCTGGCTTGTCAAAGGTAAGCCTCCTCTGCCTGGGATCCCTGCGGCCCATCGCGCCCAAGGCCCAGGGCAGTTGCAGTTAAGGCGAATGCGCTCCTTCCACCAGCCAGGGCCCAGATTGCGCGGGCAGGCAACATGGATGGGAACCTGTGGTGACGGGGGGGGGAAGATCCAGGGGTCCGCCAAGCAAAAGTGTCTTCTGTTCACAGAGGGACCGGGCCAATGTCCTGGTAACCTTACTCACGCTTCCTGCATCATTACTTAACAGGCAGGCAAGGAATGACCAGGGAAAGGCACGATTCATGGCCCCCACTCACCGGGCGATCTCATGCAGCGGCTGTGGCAGCCTCCAAGGCAGCTGGTCGCGGAGCAGCGAACCCGGGCGAGGCCCCGCGTCAAAGGCAGAGCAGCAGGGCCCGACGGGTGATTTCGGCTGCGGGCTCCCCTAGCGACCCTGCCGACGAGGTCTCCGATGTTGGGCAGGCCGCACTGCACTACCGCCGTGGCACCCCTCCGGAATCAACATAGGCCGGTGCAGCGGCCCTCTCCGTGATTATTTTTTTGTTGCTGGTTATACGCCCCACAGCGTCAGGTGGTAGATGAATGTAGTCTGGGCAATGGTGGTGGGCTCAACACGCCATTAATCGCCGCTTGTGAGCATCGGCGGCCAGAGCTTCAACACCGTGCGGCCATGCAGGGCGACTGCTTGGCCACGCCCCATCGGCATATAGTTTGATATTAGTCATTCTAGATATTGGGGATGTTGTATTGCTTAAAATGCGAATGGCTATAGCCAATGGCTCTATAAAGCAAGCAAAAAGCAAAGGAGACAGGGAACAACCTTGTCTGGTCCCCCTGACTACTGTGCAGGCTCCCACCTTCTTGGCATTCACTATTATTTGAGCCGTGGCCCCCTCATAAAATTTCAAAATAACTGTTATCAACTCAGGAGGAAACCCACATTTTGCTAATGAATAAAAAAGGGTTTCCCAGCATACAGGGTCGAAAGCCTTTTCGGCATCTAAAAACATAATCTGAGATGGAATTTCTTTTGGGTGTAAAGTAATCCAATGCTTCAATTAAAAAAGTGGCGTTAAAAGATAGTTGTCGCCCTACGATAAAACCACATTGGTCTTTATGTATTATTGACCCTATACATTTGCTAATTCTATTGGCTATTAATTTAGCTATGATTTTATAATCTGAATTCAGTAAACTGATAGGTCTATATGAGTTTACATCCTCTTCTTCTTTGTCCTTTTTTAAAAAGCTGATGACCACAGCGATGCGGAAAGAGGGTGGTATTTCCTCCCCGTGTAATATATGGTTAGTCACTATCACAAGTTCGTTATTCAGACTTACGCTGAATGTTTTAAAAAACTCAATCGGGATACCATCTTCCGCAGGCTTTACCATTGGCCATTGATTGGACTACTCCTTCCATTTTTTGTATTGAGGCATCCACCATTAAATTTATACTTTGGTCTACAGTTAGTTCGGGGATTTGTAATCCGTTAAAGAAGGAGTCTAGCTTTCTGCTATCTACCTCTTGTCTAGAGGAGTAAATGGATTCGTATTGCCTGACAAACTCATGAGATGAAGGGCCAAGGTGTGACCAAAATAGAAACAGTCACATGATTACAAACTTAAAGATTATAAACTGCGAAATGAAGGGAGTGTCAGATCAGTTTGTCTCTAAAACGTCATAAGAGGTAACTCAAAGTTGAAGCAAGTGACTAAAAAGAGATGGGTGTGTGGTTACAGAACACTGTATTCCATACAGTCATTTAGTCCATTTGGGTGCAAAGTGTCCAGTAATTGAATCCAATAAATTTCCCTTTGTAAGACAAAATTGGTGATGTTTGTGTCCTCTTGGGGTACCATTATTTCCAAAACCGAAAAATGTAATTGACTCATGTGATTGTGCATCTGAAAATGCATGGTTATGCATGATTTTTGGTTGAATTTACGTATATTGCTTTTGTGTTCATTTATCCTGACTATAATTTATGTTCAGTCTTGCCTATATAGGCTAAGCCACATGGGCATTTTAACAGGTAGATTACATTCATGCTGTTGCACGTAGCTGTGGTGTGCAGTTTAATGGTATGACCTCTTCGTGGATGTGTGATCAAATTACCAAGGATCCCATTGTTGCAATTATTACAGTTATAACAAGGAATTGTTCTCTTATTTTGTTGTTCCACTGTCTTGGCTTTTGTGGTAGATATGATTTTTCAAATGTTTTTGCTTCTCTCATAAGCAAATAACGACTGCTGGTTGAATATGCCTTTGAAATCTCGTTCGGTTCGTAACATAGTCCAGTTGTTCAAGATTAGTTTCTTAAACGCTGTACTCGAAGTAGAAAATTTAGATACTAAGACCATGCGGTCTCCTTTGTTGTGTTTGATTGCAGGTGTTAAGAGTCGGTCACGGGACATTCGTGCCACACTTTGTTCTGCTTCCTTTAAAATGTCAAGTGTATATTTTCTATCTTCAATTCTTTCCAGCAATGCCTGCATATTGTCAGGTAGTTTGTCCTAGTCTGATGTTATCTTTTTGACGCGAAGTAACTGAGAAAAGGGTAGATGCCATTTTAATGATGTTTGGTGGAAACTATTGCAATGCAATAAGTTATTGCGGCCTGTAGGTTTCCTATACATGTTTGTTTCTAATTTCTTTCCATTCCTTGTTATGTTTACATCCAAAATGTTGATGGTGCTTTCACTGTACTCATGTGTGAATTCAATGCGCTCATTTATGGAATTCAAATTCTCAATTGCCATGGTTAATTATTGTTCTGAACCCTGACTAAAAAGATGTCATCTATGAATCTCTCAAAGGTTATCAAGTTTTTGGTCCAGATCTTGTTGGTTAATATGTGGTCAATCTCGAAGTTATGCATGAAGAGATTTGCATAGCTGGGAGCTGCACAATTCCCCATAAATGTACCTGTGAATTGCAGGAAGTAATCATCATCCCAGCAAAAGAAGCTGTGGTATAAAGTGAAATTTATCAGCTCTAATAAGAAAACATTTTAGTCGTCTTCCCAATTTGTTCTGGCCACGAAGTATTCCATTGCTTCAATGCCCACATCATGTGGGATTGAGGTATAGAGAGCTTTAACGTCTATAGTGCACAGCAATATGTTAGAATCTGTTCCCAAATCAATTCATTGAATCTTGTTGAGTAAATCTGTAGTATTTTTTATATATGTTTACATCTGTTGAACCAAGACCTGTAGATGTCTGTCCAAATATTTTCCAATGGGTTCACATGTTGACACTATAGGTCTAAATGGAGGATTATGTAAATTCTTGTGAATTTTGGCAACATGTAGAAGTAGTCACAAGGGATTTTAGATGCACGCAGACGATTAATGTGTGAGTTTGCACTCTTTTCACGGAACACAATACTACCAAACTTACGGCATGGTGATACAGACTGCGTGGGTCACGTCTTTTTATTTTGACAGCATGTTAAAACTCAGACACACTTCGTGTATCTGTTTACCGTGATTACCATGGTTCAGCCTATTTGAAGGGCATGCAACATCATAGTAAGGAGTCATCTTACCGCGTCTTAAATACTCAGATAACTTTTTGCCAACGCCACGGGAGCACTCCTAACCCACCTCTCAATGCAAGAATGGGAGGCGTTTTTCGCTTTATTTACATTTTTTGGCTCAGTTGTATTTAGCAATTACTTGTTTTCTAACGTACACATTTTTGTATGACCGTCACTTCACGTCTGAGATAGGGTCATCTGTACTATTACCTCTTGTATACTCACCTTGTTCATGACTACAATAGACCATTTTCATGTTGTGGTGGTAACCCACCTACTTTTGTGCTTCATTAATATAGAAATTGAAACTCGCCCTGATGAAGGGCCCCTTGAGCCTGAAATGCATTGGGACTGACAAATTGGGACCCAAATAATTTTGTTACCTCATGAATACTTTTGTTCTCTTTGGACTCAATATGAAGTTTGCCTACAAGAAACTAACTAAGAATTATTTTAACGAAAACGAAGGCTCGGTGGAGTCCCCACGGGTGCTCTGGGAGGCCTTTAAGACAGTGATTCGGGGCCAGGCCCTTTCCTTGATTTCGGGGAAGAAGAAGGAGCAGCGGAGGGAACTGGTGGCGCTGGAGGCGGAGGTGGGAAGATTGGAAGCAGACCTAGAACGTGATATGTATGTATGTATGTATGTATTTATTACTTGTTAAGCGCGGCTGTCACCCAAAGGGTATCCTGGCGCTGAGATCCTATCGAGCCATCACAGATGTTTATCTTGCGCTTGGAAACAGGAAGGTCTTAAGCTCCTTTTTAAAGGAAGGCAGATGTTGACTACTCCTCAGTATCAAAGGTAAAGAATTCCACAATGTGATAAGCTCCACCTTCTCAAACTTAAACAACAAGACTATAGGGCACTGTCGACGGACCAGGCTAGGGCTTTAGGGAGAGCAGCGTAGGGGCGGTTGTACGAGGTGGGCGACAAGGTTGGGAAACTTTCGGCCTGGTTGGATAAAAGAGATTGGGCAAGTAGACTAGTACCCGATCTCCGAGGGCAGGAGGGTGCGTCCCTGACGGATCCGCAAGCTATTGTGGACCGGTTCGTGGCCCACTTTGAGGCAGTCTACACCTCGGCAGCCCCCTATCCCATAGACAATTCCCGCTAGATGCTCATGATATAGTTTTTCCCAAACTGTCGGTGGCCGACCACAACTTCATGGAAAGTACTATATCCAACGATGAAATAGCGGCAGCAGACGGCCCCTCAGGTCGGGTAAAGCCTCTGGCCCTAACGGGCTGCCGATTGAATTGTACAAACTTAAACCTGACAAATTGGCCCCATACCTGAGAGCCATGTACGAGGACTCGAGGCAATCGGGACTCTTGCCCTCAGACCAACGGACGGCAACTATTGTCACCATCCACAAGGAGGGGAAGCCCAAGATCGAATGTGGGTCTTATCGGCCGATATCCCTGTTGAATGCGGAACCCAAGATCCTGGCTAAGCTCCTTGCTACTCATCTCTTGATGGTGGTTGAGAACCTGGTCCACCCGGATCAATCAGGTTTCATACCTCACTGCAATACCGCACTGAACCTGCGCAGGGTGCACAGGGTTTTAGGCAGGGCAGCCTCTATATTGGAACCGGCGGTTATAGTCTCCTTAGATGCTGCCATGACGTTTGACACCATCGAATGGCCATATTTATGGGCAGTGTTGGAGAAAATGGGGTTTGGTCCTAATTGCATACAATGGGTGCAGTTACTGTACTCCCGACCCATGGCCCAAGTGGTGGTTAACAACAGGAAGTCAGCTGCCTTTGAGGTGGGTAGGGGGACCCACCAGGGTTCCCCACTGTCCCCTCTCCTGTTCACCCTGGCACTGGAGACACTGACAGCTTGGATACGTAAGCATCTGATGGTTTGGGACATGCGCTTGTCTCCGGACTGGGAAGACCGTATTTCCCTCTACGCTGACGACATCCTTCTTTTCTTGACCTCTCTGAAGTGGTCTCTGATCGTGGTTTTAGATATCCTTAGCATATTTGGATGATACTCCGGCTACTCCATAAACTGGAGCAAATCCCTCCTGTTTGTGGTGGCGGGCGAGCCGCCGATTCCCCCGCATGGGTGTCCTATTCGAACCTGTACCGAAGGCTTTAAATATTTGGGTATCTTCCTCTCTCTGGATCCTTCTCTTCGCTATTCCCGCAACCCCAGCCTCCTCTGCTTTGGCTGCGTAAAGATATCGACAGATGGAAATCGCTCCCCCTTTCCTTGCTAGGTAAGGGTGCCCTCTTTAAGATGATGTCTCTACCCCGCTTCCTGTATGCACTCCAGAACTCCATGGACCCGATACCCGCATCATATTTCAGGGAAGTCGAGAGCCTTCAAAGGGATCTATTGTGGAACGGCAGGCCCCGCATTGCTCTCTTTCCCTGAACTGGTATGATGGAGGCATCAGCCTCTCCGATATTAAGCTGTATTATTGGGCGTCTCACCTGGCCTCCATCAATCACTGCACCTATGCCCAACCCTGCGACCCGGGTTATAACATGGATAGGTGGTTCCTCTCTGGAGGGACCTTCAGTAGAGCCCTGTAGTCTAGGCCCCGGTGCTATCCACTTACGGGCCCCACTAAACATGCAGTGCACGTCTTGCATGCAGCCACCAAGCGCCTTAGTTGGGGACGCAAGCTAACGCTTGCAACACCACTATGGGATTCTGAACAACTGGGTAATTTGTGGAGAAGTACTGGATTCGACAAATGGAATCTCATAGGAATCACACATATAGGCGATATGTGGGAAAAATCAGACATCAAGTCTTTCGCCACACTGCAGCAACAGTACAAATTGGCTGAGGTAGAGCGCTTCCGTTACACGCAGGTTCGACATGCACTTCGCACACACTTACAGCCTGGGGCCACACTACCGGAATCATCCCCACTAGAGGATAGAATACTAGATGGTCATCTCCCTGATAGCACCATTTCACTGATATATAAAAAACTGGTCAACAATATCTCAGATCTTCTCCGGGCTCTCCAAGAGAAGTGGACCAGAGACGGAATAGAGATGGATGACGAGGAATGGCAGGAGGCTGTTTCCTCTACCAGAGTGGCGGCGATACCAGCTCGTCTCCGACTTGTCCAACTAAAATTTCTCCACAGGGTATATGTAACAGGGCCCCAATTGGTACGTATGGGGAGGGCAGATGGGGGCGCTTGTAGACGGGGATGCAGCCAGCTGGGAACTTTTTTCCACATAGTCTGGGAATGCGAACTGATCCAGCCCTACTGACGCAACATTCGTGACATTATTAACACTGTTTTGTCTGTGCGGCTCAGTGTGGAAGCCCGTAGGTGTCTTTTAAACATCTGGGAACCAACCGATTTAAATGCTTGCTTGACGCAATGGGTTAAACTGGGGCTAATGCTGGCCAAGAGGAATATTGCTCAGCGATGGGGGGCACCGCTCCCACCTACGGTTCAGGATTGGGAAAAAGACTTGGGCTTGGCAATGTTCAGAGAAAAAACTGTGTATGTGTCCCGTGGATGTCCCAAAAAATGGTCTCGTGTATGGGGCTTGTGGAACTTCTACCGTGGAGAAATATGTCAGCCTCCTTTGACTCCTACTATCGCGGACCCCCCATCACCCTAGGCCTTCCACCCTATATATATATAATGTACCTTATTCGAGTTCAAAATTCATGAAGTCATAACAGCAACAGGTTCATGACAATGAAAAAGTATTCCACAATAAAAAAAAAAATGTAAAATACATACAAGGGATTTTAAAAATGTATTAAACTTTTCCTTTTCCTTAAAATACTTTTTAAAAAACCCAGCATTGCTAACACACAATATTCATCATTTAAAGAAACTAAAAACAATAAAGCTGGGCGACATTGTCTCCATGATCCATGTTTTTTTAAAAGTGGCTTGATCCATCTTGATCTTTTCAACGAATAAAATTTACAAAAACAAATTACATGCAGAGTTGATTGGGTAGACAAGTTATCACACGGGCATTTGGAAAGATTTCTACCCCAATCATTTACTGTGGGAAAAGTGACTAAGCGAAAAAAAACGTCAAACCTAAATCTAGTTAATAAATAACGGTCAAATCCCACCAGACACCAATTTAAATAAGGCTGTATGGTATAAGAGACTAGTGTAAGTTGATGTTGCTGTACAAGTTTTTTATTTAGTTCTACTCCTAGTCTAAGAGATTCTACATGATACCAACACATCTCCTTCAAGTCCTTGCCAGTAATCCTGCACATTGACTCAGGTTGGTGGTAAAACTCAGGTCTTCCAAGATCCCTAGTGAAATTACATATATACTTCAACCATGGTATCCTGGAGACCCTATCCAACCCCATACAGTCCTTGATAATGTTTCTATTTAACAATAGATGCGGCGAAGTCCATACTCTATACCAGAGCAATACTGGTTGTATACTAATCAAATCGCTCACATAGCGCACTCCCAACTCAGCATGACAGTTAAAAACAGGGGAGCTAACAGGGGTTGCCAAGATAAATCTAAGGAATGCGTTCTCTACCTTTTGTAGTGAGAAAGAATTATAAATCCCCCAAATACCTGCCCCGTATATGGCTGTGCTAATACACTTAGCCTGATAGATTTTTAACAAGATCGCTGGTGGTCTCTTACCCAACTTTTTCGAAAAAGACATAAGTGCAGCAGTAGCTCTCTTAACCCCTTCGCTGCTAGGCCTTTTCCCCTCCTGTGCTAAGCCTTTTTTGGGCTATTTGGGGTAGTGCGCGCTTAGGCCCCTGTAACTTTTTGACCACATTAGGTATCCACGCCAAATTTGCGTCCTTTTCTTCAACATCATGGGGATTCTAAAGGTACCCAGGGTTTGTGGATTCTCCTAGAGGGTTCCCAGGAATTAGTCAAAATACAACAAAATTTTGTTTTTTTTGTGAAAAATGGGAAAAACGGGCTGCAAATGAAAGCTTCTGGGTTTTTCTCTGCAAATGCTATCAAAAAAGGGTTTGTGGGGCTGAAATCACCATTTCTCCAGATTTTAGGGAATGACAGAATTTTGTCAGAAAACCAACATTTTTCACACAGTTTTGACATTTTTCTGGGACATACCCTATTTTTGCTATTTTTTGTGCTTTCACCCTCCTTCCAGTTAATGGTAGAAATGGGTACAAAAACAATAACGGATCCTGGAAAGCTATAGATTTTTGAAAAGTAGACAAAATTCTGAATTCAGCGAGGGGTCATTTGTGTAGATCCATCAAGGTTTCTTTATAGAAACTACCAGTTAAATATAGGAAAAATTAAAAATTAGTTGAAAAAAGCAGCCTTTTGAGTCAACGTTTTCACTTGTAACTTCTTCTAATTATGACATCTCTTAGAAAGCAATGTACCGTTACATCCACTGGACCATCCTGGTTGTGGGGATATATAGGACTTGTAGGTTCACCAAGAGCCCAAGGAACCCAGAGTAAAAAAATGAGCAGCATTTTGTAATGGTTTTTTTTTTAGTTCTGGGTATATAGCAATTATAGTGTGAAAATGTATACATGGAAAAATTGGTATGAAAAACACCTTTGTATTTCTGAAATGGGAACAAATTACAGAGTTTAGAAACAGTGTATATTTGCACTTTTTCGAAATTGGGAATACTCATACTTGCATGACAATTATTGGTCATTTTTCAAAATGACTTTTTTTTTACACAATGTCTTTCATTTGGAAGGGAGAAATGCATCAAAAATCAATAGGTAATAACAGTTGCTTTACAAATATGAACTACCCTAAGTCTCCCGATAAAAACGGTACCTCACTTGTGTGGGTAGGCATAGTGCCCACGACAGGAAGTGGCTCAAAACCTAAGGTGAACACACCACATTTTCACACTGAAAATTTACACATTTTTTGCGAAGAGTCTAGCTGTAGTTTTTGAAACCTAGCCCTGCCGGCACCTAGGGAAACCTAGCAAACCTATACATTTTTGAAAACTAGACATCCAGGGGAATCCAGGATGGGGTGACTTTACTGCCTCCCACCAGGTTCTGTTACCCAGAATCCCTTGCAAACCTAAAAAATTGCCAAAAAAAACAAATTTTCCCCACATTTCTGTGGTGGAAAGTTCTGGAATCTGCGTGGATCCACAAATTTCCACCCACCCCGCGTTCCCCAAAGTCCTACGAGAAAAATGGTACCTCACTTGTGCGGGTTGGCCTAGTGCCCACGACAAGAAACGGCGCAAAACGCAACGTGGTCACACCTCAATTTTGCACTGAAAAATGACCCTTTTTTGGCAAAGGGACTAGCTGTAGTTTTTGAACCCTAGCCCTGCCAGCACCTTGGGAAACCTAGCAAACCTATACATTTTTGAAAACTAGACACCCAGGGGAATCCAGAATGGGGTGACTTGACTGCCTCCCACCATGGTCTGTTACCCAGAATCCCTTGCAAACGTAAAAAATTGACAAAACACACATTTTCCCCACATTTCTGTGGTGGAAAGTTCTGGAATCTGCGTGGATCCACAAATTTCCACCCACCCCGCGTTCCCCAAAGTCCTACAAAAAAAATGGTACCTCACTTGTGCGGGTCGGCCTAGTGCCCGCGACAGGAAACGGCGCAAAACGCAACGTGGTCACACCTCAATTTTGCAGTGAAAAATGACCCTTTTTTGGCAAAGTGACTAGCTGTAGTTTTTGAACCCTAGCCCTGCCGGCACTTAGGGATACCTAGCAAACCTATACATTTTTGAAAACTAGACACCCAGGGGAATCCAGGATGGGGTGACTTGACTGCCTCCCACCATGGTCTGTTACCCAGAATCCCTTGCAAGCGTAAAAAAATGACAAAAAAAACACATTTTCCCCACATTTCTGGGGCGGAAAGTTCCGGAATCTGCGTGGATCCACAAATTTCCACCCACCCCGTGTTCCCCAAAGTCCTACGAGAAAAATGGTACCTCACTTGTGCGGGTCGGCCTAGTGCCCGCGACAGGAAACGGCGCAAAACGCAACGTGGTCAGACCTAAATTTTGCAGTGAAAAATGACCCTTTTTTGGCAAAGTGACTAGCTGTAGTTTTTGAACCCTAGCCCTGCCGGCACTTAGGGAAACCTAGCAAACCTATACATTTTTGAAAACTAGACACCCAGGGGAATCCAGGATGGGGTGACTTGACTGCCTCCCACCATGGTCTGTTACCCAGAATCCCTTGCAAATGTAAAAAAATGACAAAAAAAACACATTTTCCCCACATTTCTGGGATGGAAAGTTCTGGAATCTGCGTGGATCCACAAATTTCCACCCACCCCGCGTTCCCCAAAGTTCTACGAGAAAAATGGTACCTCACTTGTGCGGGTCGGCTTAGTGCCCGCGACAGGAAACGGCGCAAAACGCAACGTGGTCACACCTCAATTTTGCAGTGAAAAATGACCCTTTTTTGGCAAATTGACTAGCTGTAGTTTTTGAACCCTAGCCCTGCCGGCACTTAGGGAACCTAGCAAACCTATACATTTTTGAAAACTAGACACCCAGGGGAATCCAGGATGGGGTGACTTGACTGCCTCCCACCATGGTCTGTTACCCAGAATCCCTTGCAAACATAAAAAAATGACAAAAAAAACCACATTTTCCCCACATTTCTGGGATGGAAAGTTCGGGAATCTGCGTGGATCCACAAATTTCCACCCACCCCGTGTTCCCCAAAGTCCTACGAGAAAAATGGTACCTCACTTGTGCGGGTCGGCCTAGTGCCCGCGACAGGAAACGGCGCAAAACGCAACGTGGTCACACCTCAATTTTGCAGTGAAAAATGACCCTTTTTTGGCAAAGTGACTAGCTGTAGTTTTTGTACCCTAGCCCTGCCAGCACTTAGGGAAACCTAGCAAACCTATACATTTTTGAAAACTAGACACCCAGGGGAATCCAGGATGGGATGACTTGACTGCCTCCCACCATGGTCTGTTACCCAGAATCCCTTGCAAACATAAAAAAATGACAAAAAAAACACATTTTCCCCACATTTCTGGGATGGAAAGTTCGGGAATCTGCGTGGATTCACAAATTTCCACCCACCCCGCGTTCCCCAAAGTCCTACGAGAAAAATGGTACCTCACTTGTGCGGGTCGGCCTAGTGCCCGCGACAGGAAACGGGCAAAACGCAACGTGGTCACACCTCAATTTTGCAGTGAAAAATGACCCTTTTTTGGCAAAGTGACTAGCTGTAGTTTTTGAACCCTAGCCCTGCCGGCACTTAGGGAAACCTAGCAAACCTATACATTTTTGAAAACTAGACACCCAGGGGAATCCAGGATGGGGTGACTTGACTGCCTCCCACCATGGTCTGTTACCCAGAATCCCTTGCAAACGTAACAAAATGACAAAAAAAACATATTTTCCCCACATTTCTGGGATGGAAAGTTCTGGAATCTGCGTGGATCCACAAATTTACACCCACCCCGCGTTCCCCAAAGACCTACGAGAAAAATGGTACCTCACTTGTGCGGGTCGGCCTAGTGCCCGCGACAGGAAACGGCGCAAAACGCAACGTGGTCACACCTCAATTTTGCAGTGAAAAATGACCCTTTTTTGGCAAAGTGACTAGCTGTAGTTTTTGAACCCTAGCCCTGCCGGCACTTAGGGAAATCTAGCAAACCTATTCATTTTTGAAAACTAGACACCCAGGGGAATCCAGGATGGGGTGACTTGACTGCCTCCCACCATGGTCTGTTACCCAGAATCCCTTGCAAAAGTAAAAAAATGACAAAAAAAACACATTTTCCCCACATTTCTGGGATGGAAAGTTCTGGAATCTGCGTGGATCCACAAATTTACACCCACCCCGCGTTCCCCAAAGTCCTACGAGAAAAATGGTACCTCACTTGTGCGGGCCGGCCTAGTGCCCGTGACAGGAAACGGCGCAAAACGCAACGTGGTCACACCTCAATTTTGCAGTGAAAAATGACCCTTTTTGGCAAAGTGACTAGCTGTAGTTTTTGAACCCTAGCCCTGTCGGCACTTAGGGAAACCTAGCAAACCTATACATTTTTGAAAACTAGACACCCAGGGGAATCCAGGATGGGGTGACTTGACTGCCTCCCACCATGGTCTGTTACCCAGAATCCCTTGCAAACGTAAAAAAATGACAAAAAAAACCACAAATTTCCCCATATTTCTGTGATGGAAAGTTCTGGAATCTGCGTGGATCCACAAATTTCCACCCACCCCGCGTTCCCCAAAGTCCTACGAGAAAAATGGTACCTCACTTGTGCGGGTCGGCCTAGTGCCCGCGACAGGAAAGGACGCAAAACGCAACGTGGTCACACCTCAATTTTGCAGTGAAAAATGACCCTTTTTTGGCAAAGGGACTAGCTGTAGTTTTTTAACCCTAGCCCTGCCGGCACTTAGGGATACCTAGCAAACCTATACATTTTTGAAAACTAGACACCCAGGGGAATCCAGGATGGGGTGACTTGACTGCCTCCCACCATGGTCTGTTACCCAGAATCCCTTGCAAACGTAAAAAAATGACAAAAAAAACACATTTTCCCCACATTTCTGTGGTGGAAAGTTCCGGAATCTGCGTGGATCCACAAATTTCCACCCACCCCGCATTCCCCAAAGTCATACGAGAAAAATGGTACCTCACTTGTGCAGGTCGGCCTAGTGCCCGCGACAGGAAACGGCGCAAAACGCAAGGTGGTCACACCTCAATTTTGCAGTGAAAAATGACCCTTTTTTGGCTAAGTGACTAGCTGTAGTTTTTGAACTCTAGCCCTGCCGGCACCTAGGGAAACCTACCAAACCCACGCATTTCTGAAAACTAGACACCCGGCGGCTTCCAGGGAGGTATGGCTTGCGTGGATCCCCCAACGTTTCCTTACCCAGAATCCCCTGCAAACCTCAATTTTTGCTGAAAAAATCACTTTTTTCACACATTTTGGGGTGGGAAAGTAGTGGCATCACCGGGCTCACACAAATTTACCACCACCCAGCGTTCCCCCAGGTCTCCCGGTAAAAATGGTGCCTCACTTGTGTGGGAGGCCCAAGTACCCGCGGCAGGCAAGGGCCCAAAGCGTAGTGAGGCGACATCAAAATGGCCTATCGCAAAACCACCTGGTTTTGCAAGGGGGGTCACTTTGGTTTTTGGCCCACTGCACGGCGGCCATCTAGGGAAACCTACCAAACCCATGCATTTCTGAAAACTAGACACCCGGCGGCTTCCAGGGAGGTATGGCTTGCGTGGATCCCCCAACGTTTCCTTACCCAGAATCCCCTGCAAACCTAAATTTTTGCTGAAAAAATCACTTTTTTCACACATTTTGGGGTGGGAAAGTAGTGGCATCACCAGGCTCACACAAATTTACCACCACCCAGCGTTCCCCCAGGTCTCCCGGTAAAAATGGTGCCTCACTTGTGTGGGAGGCCCAAGTACCCGCGGCAGGCAAGGGCCCAAAATGTAGTGAGGCGACATCAAAATGGCCTATCGCAAAACCACCTGGTTTTGCAAGGGGGGTCACTTTGGTTTTTGGCCTGGTGCGCGGCGGCCATCTAGGGAAACCTACCAAACCCATGCATTTCTGAAAACTAGACACCCGGCGGCTTCCAGGGAGGTATGGCTTGCGTGGATCCCCCAACGTTTCCTTACCCAGAATCCCCTGCAAACCTCAATTTTTGCTGAAAAAATCACTTTTTTCACACATTTTGGGGTGGGAAAGTAGTGGCATCACCGGGCTCACATAAATTTACCACCACCCAGCATTCCCCCAGGTCTCCCGGTAAAAATGGTGCCTCACTTGTGTGGGAGGCCCAAGTACCCGCGGCAGGCAAGGGCCCAAAACGTAGTGAGGCGACATCAAAATGGCCTATCGCAAAACCACCTGGTTTTGCAAGGGGGGTCACTTTGGTTTTTGGCCCGGTGCGCGGCGGCCATCTAGGGAAACCTACCAAACCCATGCATTTCTGAAAACTAGACACCCGGCGGCTTCCAGGGAGGTATGGCTTGTGTGGATCCCCCAACGTTTCCTTACCCAGAATCCCCTGCAAACCTCAATTTTTGCTGAAAAAATCACTTTTTTCACACATTTTGGGGTGGGAAAGTAGTGGCATCACCGGGCTCACACAAATTTACCACCACCCAGCGTTCCCCCAGGTCTCCCGGTAAAAATGGTGCCTCATTTGTGTGGGAGGCCCAAGTACCCGCGGCAGGCAAGGGCCCAAAACGTAGTGAGGCGACATCAAAATGGCCTATCGCAAAACCACCTGGTTTTGCAAGAGGGGTCACTTTGGTTTTTGGCCTGGTGCGCGGCGGCCATCTAGCGAAACCTACCAAACCCATGCATTTCTGAAAACTAGACACCCGGCGGCTTCCAGGGAGGTATGGCTTGCGTGGATCCCCCAACGTTTCCTTACCCAGAATCCACTGCAAACCTCAATTTTTGCTGAAAAATTCACTTTTTTCACACATTTTGGGGTGGGAAAGTAGTGGCATCACCGGGCTCACACAAATTTACCACCACCCAGCGTTCCCCCAGGTCTCCCGGTAAAAATGGTGCCTCACTTGTGTGGGAGACCAAGTACCCGCGGCAGGCAAGGGCCCAAAACGTAGTGAGGCGACATCAACATTGCCTATCCCAAATGTCCCATCACTACGTTTTGGGCCCTTGCCTGCCGCAGGTACTTGGGCCTCCCTCACAAGTGAGACACCATTTTTACCAGGAGACCTGGGGGAACGCTGGGTGGTGGTAAATTTGTGTGAGCCCGGTGATGCCACTACTTTCCCACCCCAAAATGTGTGAAAAAAGTGATTTTTTCAGCAAAAATTGAGGTTTGCAGGGGATTCTGGGTAAGGAAACGTTGGGGGATCCATGCAAACCATACCTCCCTGGAAGCCGCCGGGTGTCTAGTTTTCAGAAATGCGTGGGTTTGGTAGGTTTCCCTAGATGGCCGCTGCGCACCGGGCCAAAAACCAAAGTGACCCCCCTTGCAAAACCAGGTGGTTTTGCGATAGGCCATTTTGATGTCGCCTCACTACGTTTTGGGCCCTTGCCTGCCGCGGGTACTTGGGCCTCCCACACAAGTGAGGCACCATTTTTACCGGGAGAACTGGGGGAACGCTGGGTGGTGGTAAATTTGTGTGAGCCCGGTGATGCCACTACTTTCCCACCACAAAATGTGTGAAAAAAGTGATTTTTTCAGCAAAAATTGAGGTTTGCAGGGGATTCTGGGTAAGGAAACGTTGGGGGATCCACGCAAGCCATACCTCCCTGGAAGCCGCCGGGTGTCTAGTTTTCAGAAATGCGTGGGTTTTGTAGGTTTCCCTAGATGGCCACCGCACACCGGGCCAAAAACCAAAGTGACCCCCCTTGCAAAACCAGGTGGTTTTGCGATAGGCCATTTTGATGTCGCCTCACTACGTTTTGGGCCCTTGCCTGCCGCGGGTACTTGGGCCTCCCACACAAGTGAGGCACCATTTTTACCGGGAGAACTGGGGGAATGCTGGGTGGTGGTAAATTTGTGTGAGCCCGGTGATGCCACTACTTTCCCACCCCAAAATGTGTGAAAAAAGTGATTTTTTCAGCAAAAATTGAGGTTTGCAGGGGATTCTGGGTAAGGAAACGTTGGGGGATCCACGCAAGCCATACCTCCCTGGAAGCCGCCGGGTGTCTAGTTTTCAGAAATGCGTGGGTTTGGTAGGTTTCCCTAGATGGCCGCCGCGCACCAGGCCAAAAACCAAAGTGACCCCCCTTGCAAAACCAGGTGGTTTTGCGATAGGCCATTTTGATGTCGCCTCACTACGTTTTGGGCCCTTGCCTGCCGCGGGTTCTTGGGCCTCCCACACAAGTGAGGCACCATTTTTACCGGGAGACCTGGGGGAACGCTGGGTGGTGGTAAATTGGTGTGAGCCCGGTGATGCCACTACTTTCCCACCCCAAAATGTGTGAAAAAAGTGATTTTTTCAGCAAAAATTGAGGTTTGCAGGGGATTCTGGGTAAGGAAACGTTGGGGGATCCACGCAAGCCATACCTCCCTGGAAGCCGCCGGGTGTCTAGTTTTCAGAAATGCGTGGGTTTGGTAGGTTTCCCTAGATGGCCGCCGCGCACCGGGCCAAAAACCAAAGTGACCCCCCTTGCAAAACCAGGTGGTTTTGCGATAGGCCATTTTGATGTCGCCTCACTACGTTTTGGGCCCTTGCCTGCCGCGGGTACCTGGGCCTCCCACACAAGTGAGGCACCATTTTTACCGGGAGACCTGGGGGAACGCTGGGTGGTGGTAAATTTGTGTGAGCCTGGTGATGCTACTACTTTCCCACCCCAAAATGTGTGAAAAAAGTTTTTTTTTCAGCAAAAATTGAGGTTTACATGGGATTCTGGGTAAGGAAACGTTGGGGGATCCACGCAAGCCATACCTCCCTGGAAGCCGCCGGGTGTCTAGTTTTCAGAAATGCATGGGTTTGGTAGGTTTCCCTAGATGGCCGCCGCGCACCGGGCCAAAAACCAAAGTGACCCCCTTGCAAAACCAGGTGGTTTTGCGATAGGCCATTTTGATGTCGCCTCACTACGTTTTGGGACCTTGCCTGCCGCGGGTACTTGGGCCTCCCACACAAGTGAGGCACCATTTTTACCGGGAGACCTGGGGGAACGCTGGGTGGTGGTAAATTTGTGTGAGCCCGGTGATGCCACTACTTTCCCTCCCCAAAATCTGTGAAAAAAGTGATTTTTTCAGCAAAAATTGAGGTTTGCAGGGGATTCTGGGTAAGGAAACGTTGGGGGATCCACGCAAGCCATACCTCCCTGGAAGCCGCCGGGTGTCTAGTTTTCAGAAATGCATGGATTTGGTAGGTTTCCCTAGATGGCCGCCGCGCACCGGGCCAAAAACCAAAGTGACCCCCCTTGCAAAACCAGGTGGTTTTGCGATAGGCCATTTTGATGTCGCTTCACTACGTTTTGGGCCCTTGCCTGCCGCGGGTACTTGGGCCTCCCACACAAGTGAGGCCCCATTTTTACCGGGAGACCTGGGGCAACTCTGGGTGGTAGTAAATTTGTGTGAGCCCGGTGATGCCACTACTTTCCCACCCCAAAATGTGTGAAAAAAGTGATTTTTTCAGCAAAAATTGAGGTTTGCAGGGGATTCTGGGTAAGGAAACGTTGGGGGATCCACGCAAGCCATACCTCCCTGGAAGCCGCCGGGTGTCTAGTTTTCAGAAATGCATGGGTTTGGTAGGTTTCCCTAGATGGCCGCCGAGCACCGGGCCAAAAACCAAAGTGACCCCCCTTGCAAAACCAGATTAACTATTGTTCCTACAGCGTGAGAATTTTGGAATAATATTGCAAAGAAAATGTGGCAGACATTTTGAGGTTTGCAGGACATTGGGGATGAAAAAATGTTTTGAATTCACAAGAGAGACATCACCATGAACTCCCATGGGTTTTCGACAATATCTACAGTTGGTGGGTTATTCTTGAATGGAAAGTGTACCTTGGCAGAGAAACTAAAAACAAAGTTTCCTGCACAACCATCTATTCCTCAAACACACACACATACTGGTTGGATTTGGCACGAGGGAAAGTCATGGTTCAGTGTATTAAATTTTATTAACAAGAGATTTCACAAAAATGAAATGCACTGTCAATAATTAAATTCACAAAAAACCAAACCAATGACTCGCAGCTCGTGAGCTGTAAAGCCACGTCAAGGCACCAACCACTTTACAGGCCATTCATACACCTTTCATACGTGATACAAACAAGACCATTCGCACCACCAGGCACAAAAGCAACACATTACAAAATTCACCAAAAAGGGACAAGGTACACCCTGCTTCAGAAAGACAAATATTACTGCACAGCCATCTAATCCGCAAGCACACACACATACTGGTTGGATTTGGCACGAGGGTGAGTGATGGTTCAGTAGATACAATTGTATTAGCAAGTGATTTCACAGAAATGAAATGCACTGGTAATAATTGAAAGGGCAAGAAACTGAACCATTGACTCACAGCTCGTGAGCTGTAAAGCCACGACAAGGCACCAACCTCTTTACAGGCCATTCATACACCTTTCATACGTGTGAGACATACAAAACCATTCACACCGCCAGCCGCGGGCCCATCACATAGCAAATCTCACACCAGCAGACAGCGCCATTCAAGGGCCCATCACTTTCACACGCCCACAATCAAGACACAGCAACTACACAGGCTGATGGATTGCGTGGAGTGGCACTCAGCTAGCAGTGTGTGTAGTGACCAGCAGAAAGTCACTACTCACACACAGCCAGCCGAGCACCAGTCCACACACACCGCTAGCCAAACACCAGTCCACGCACACCGCTAGCCAAGCGCCAGTCCACGGACACCACCAGCCAAGCACCAGTCCGCACACACCACCAGCCAAGTACCATTCCACGCACACCGCCAGCCAAGCACCATTCCACGCACACCGCCAGCCAAGCTCCAGTACACGCACACCACCAGCCAAGCTCCAGTCCACGAACACCACCAGCCAAGCACCAGTCCACACACACCACCAGTCCACGCACACCGCCAGCCAAGTACTAGTCCACGCACACCGCCAGCCAAGCACCATTCCACGCACACTGCCAGCCAAGCTCCAGTCCACGCAAACCACCAGCCACGCACCAGTCCACGCACACCGCCAGTCCATGCACACCGCAAGCCAAGCACCATTCCGCGCACACCACCAACCAAGTGCCAGTCCACACACACCAACAGCCAAGCGCAAGCCTACACACACCACCATCACATTTAGGATTTTTTTAGAAAAAAATAAAAACACAAACAAATTGCAAATAGATACAAATCTTCTAACAGAAAATCAGCAACTAAATACATTGCACTAACACCAACCTTGAAACAAAATCAAATTATCCAAAGAATACAGACCAGGCAGTTCACTTTACCACTCAAGAATCCTCCCAAAAATTCTTTTGTGTGTGGTACGCTCTAAAACAAGCAGGGAGACACAGTGCAGGATGAGAAGGACAGTCGGGGCAGTACATTCGACTCTCCTTCCGCAAACCTTTTCGCCAACAGACTCTACATCTCCTACTGGGAAAATCTTTTGCGGGTGTGGGAGGAATGTGATCTGGAAAGTGGCGTTCTTTCAATCTAGCAACATCCTCCACCAGTCCAACTCTAGGAACACTTGCCTGTTCCACTACAACAAGGCTGCCTATTACAGACTCCTGAAACTTAGCAAAAGTCATCTTTGACTCAGGGCAAGAATCCTGGAACACAACAAAAGCATTAAACATTGCCAAGTGGAAAAGATGGATAGCCAACTTCTTGTACCAAATGTAAGCCTTACGAAGAGCAGTGTAAGGTTCCAACCTCTGATCTACTCTGTCAACACCACCCATGTGCCTATTATAGTCTAAAATGCACACAGGTTTGCGCGCTTCAGCGACCTGACCCCAAACAGTCACAGGTGCAGTGCTTTCATCATGGATGGTAGTCAGCATGTAGACATCTCTCCTGTCTGTAAACTTCACAGCAAGAAGCTCCTGGCAACGCAACGCACTGCACTGTCCCCGCACAAGCTTTTGACAAACAAGTTCTTTCGGGAAACCTTTACGGTTAGAGCGGATTGTGCCACAAGCAAGAGTGTCCACTTTGGCCAATTCCCTGAACAACTGCACACCAGTGTAGAACTTATCTACATATAAATGGTGGCCTTTGTTAAAAAATCCTCTTCCAAGTTCCCAAACAATTTTCTCAGTCACTCCAAAAGTGGACGGACAACCAGGGAGGTTAAACCTAGATTCCTTACCGGTGTACACCCTGAAATTAGAGACATATCCAGTCCTACTGTCACACAGCATATACAGCTTTATTCCATAGCGTGCCCTCTTACTAGGAATGTATTGCCTAAAAACCAAGCGGCCCTTGAACAACACCAAAGACTCATCCACTGCAATTTCTTTCCCAGGGGCATAAATCTCAGAAAATCGATCAACAAAGTGATCAAGGACAGGCCTAATCTTAAAAAGACGGTCACAGTCAGGGTGATCTCGTGGCAACGCTAAACCATTATCAACAAAATGCATCATCCGAAGCAGAAGCAAATACCTGTCACGAGTCATGACTGACGGAAAAATAGACGTTGCCATCAAGGGACTGCTAGACCAATATGAAGACATTGATGGCTTCCTTAGCAAGCCCATCAAAAAAGTTAAACCAAGAACTTCTTCATCTCTTCAACATTTGTGGGAGTCCACCGGGTAGCTCTAGAGTGTGGCTTAAGACTGGCACAGTTGTCCCTCAAAAACTGTTCGGCATACAAATTAGTCTGTCCAACAATCTCTGCAAAAAACACATCGTCCATAAACAACTGAAAAAAATTGACCGGCAAAAAGTTTTCAGTATTCACTCTAGACCCTGGAACACCAGTAAACTCTGGCAATGCCGGCTGCACCATGCCAGGGGCAACCCAGAGGTCATCACTTTCAAAGGGAAGCCTTGCAGCCCCAGCCTGCAGCCCAGAAGCCTCTTGCCGCACTACACCAACGGGAAGCCTTGCAGCCCCAGCCTGCAACCCAGATGCCTCTTGCCGCACTACACCAACGGGAAGCCTTGCAGCCCCAGGCTGCAGCCCAGATGCCTCTTGCCGCACTATCCGCACATCAGTCTCCGCCTCTAACACAGGCACTTCATCCGCACTAAGAGTATCTTCATCATCCGATGACTCCATACGAAGAGACAACTCACTGCCAGAATCGTCCCCTGCCTCCTCTCCCTCAGATGTAGAGTCAGTCTCTGAACCAATATCAGAGGAAGACTCAAACAGCAAACCAACAACCTGCTGAGCAGTCATCCTGCGGCTAGCCATTATACTTACTAAGATAGAAGACTGCACAAACAAGTCAACAACAACCAACAATGTGCAAACCGAGTAAGTAAAGAAATGTGTACCTTTATCACAAAGATCAATGTACTCAAAAACTATACAATCCAATTACAAGAGACAGCTGCACTCACCAGAAACCAACTCTGCAGTGACACAGCAAAAACCAACGATATCAAACTAGAAAGAAGAAAAAAATAACAAATTACTCACAAGACAACAAAATACACATCGAGCACCAATGCAAAAAGTTTTTGACACTCAAAAAACAAACATACTGCTATTATTACACCATTTGCAAAAAAAATTCATGCAGAGAAATCAAACACATTTACATTGTACAAAAAAGAGTCTCTTACCAAACTACACAAACAGCAGAACCGCCAGAAACACGGCAAACTGAAAAGAGCAAAAGCCTTTACCTAGAGCAAAAAAGTAAAAAAAAAAAACATTACTATTGCAATTCACAAAAAAAAACAATAAACATAACAACATTCTATGTTACTACCCAAATGGTCAATCGTTATGTTCCAGGTGGGGCAGAAAACAGCAGGTAAAAAAAAGGCTACTCTGTCCCGGGGCGGGTGGGCCAAATACATATTATAAAAATTGCCCCCTGGAAGCGACACTTGCCAAAGGGGTCACTTCCATTTTTATTTACACTAATTCCCTGGTGTCTAGTGGGCTTTTCTGCCCCCCCCTGGGGCCAGACACGGAGCAAAAGTGGACCGATCTGCCCCCAGGGGGGGCAGAAAAGTCTGTGCAAAAATTATTCCCCAAGGGAAGCGACCCTTGCCCAAGGGGTCGCTTCCCATATCACTATAACGAAATTCCCTGGTGTCTAGTGGGCTTTTCTGGCAGAAACGGACCGAAAGTGGACCGATCTGCCCCCAGGGGGGGCAGAAAACTCTGTGCACAAATTCTCCCCCAGGGAAGCGACCCTTGCCCAAGGGGTCGCTTCCCAGATCACCATTACGACATCCCTGGTGTCTAGTGGGCTTTTCTGCCCCCCCCTGGGGGCAGAAACGGACCGAAAGTGGACCGATCTGCCCCAGGGGGGGCAGAAAAGTCTGTCCAAAAATTGTCCCCCAGGGAAGCGACCCTTGCCCAAGGGGTCGCTTCCCATAACGATATTACAAAATTCCCTGGTGTCTAGTGGGCTTTTCTGCCCCCCCTGGGGGCAGAAACGGACCGAAAGTGGACCGATCTGCCCCCAGGGGGGGCAGAAGAGTCTTTGCAAAAATTATCCCCCAGGGAAGCGACCCTTGCCCAAGGGGTCGCTTCCCATATCACCATTACGACATCCCTGGTGTCTAGTGGGCTTTTCTGCCCCCCTGGGGCAGAAACGGACCGAAAGTGGACCGATCTGCCCCAGTGGGGGCAGAAAAGTCTGTCCAAAAATTGTCCCCCAGGGAAGCGACCCTTGCCCAAGGGGTCGCTTCCCAAATGGCCAAAAACAACATCCCTGGGGTCTAGTGGGGGCATTCCAGGAATGCCCAGCATTGAGACATCAGGGGAGAGGAAATACTCTTTCCTCTCCCCCGATGCCTCAAGGCCCTGGAATTCCGCCCCCCGCCACACCGCAGCAAAACACTTACCCTCCCCGTTGGACGCGCTGGAAGAAATGAATTCCAGCGCATCCAACGCTTCCTGATGACGCCAGCGCGCGCTGTGCGCGCTGACGTCATCAGGAAGCGTGGGGGGGCTCGGGGGTGGCAGCGGAAACTCTTCCGCTGCCATCCACATCTGTGGGGGCACGATCGATGCCCCAGGGGGGGAGCGCCAGCGCTTCCCCCAGGGGCTGTGCTCATGACGGAGCGGTTCCGTCATGAGCACAGCTCAACCGATGCTCATGACGGAACCGCTCCGTCATGAGCATCGAAGGGGTTAAATATCAAAGTCCTATTTCTGATGGCTGGCCCCCAGGACCCTGATTCTTCGAGGACTATACCCAGGTAGGAGAAAGTTTTAGTTGAGGCAAGTTTCTCCTTCCCCACATGCAAACGACACTCTTTTTTCTTGGATCTACCACAGGACATTACAAATGTTTTAGATACATTAAGTTTTAACCCCCTGTTGTCCATAAAATTTAAGTAGGTATCCAGGGCAGTTTGAAGACCTCTTTGAGTCCGAGACATGATCACCGCGTCGTCTGCATATAAAAGGGACGCGATTTGTTGCTGATTAACCTGTGGAGAATCGGGTACCGCAGCAACTAACTCTTTTTCTAGGTTGTTAATGTACAAATTAAACAAAAATGGGGCGAGTACGCACCCTTGCCTTACTCCCCGCTTTACATAAAAAGGCTTGGTGCATTCACCTTTGGTACCGTATCTAACTTTTGCCCTGGCCCCAACGTACAATTGTCTTAAAAAGCAATATCTCCAGAATCGTGGAGTAATTCCATTCAAAACACTTTTAAATATATGAGTTCAATCAATTGAATTTATTTTTCTTTCATAAATTCTTTCTTAGTTCCATTTTTTTTTTTTGTAAAACATTTTTTATTAATAAGAAACAAACATCAGCAATACAACGACATTTCAGAGGGAGTAATACATTAGGCATCGTCTGTACAGCAGGTAAGTCACAGGATACAATCACCCTATATGATTGTATCCTGTGACTTACCTGCTGTACAGACGATGCCTAATGTATTACTCCCTCTGAAATGTCGTTGTATTGCTGATGTTTGTTTCTTATTAATAAAAAATGTTTTACAAAAAAAAAAATGGAACTAACAAAGAATTTATGAGAGAAAAATAAATTCAATTGATTGAACTCATATATTTAAAAGTGTTTTGAATGGAATTACTCCACGATTCTGGAGATATTGCTGTGCACTGAGGGGACGTCTCCCCTGGGGGGACATCTTTAGGACATATTTACAGAGACGCTCGTGAACCAGTGAACGATACCTGATCTGCATGCAGACCTTTACAATACAAATCTGAGAAACTCAGACCTTTACAACAGGGGCGCATGTACCACCATTTACAGTGACAACTATATATCATGTATGAAGCTGGTATATGCCATAAGGGAAAGAAAATCATTTAATGTGAGGGTAGAGCTCATATACTTGAACAGTTATGATGCACGCAGACTAAAATTGTGAGTATCAGTCATTGGATTGGCGGGGGATGATAGCCTAATTGGTGTGATTCTGCCAGATGGAGATATGGATGACCAACTGAACATTACATTTTTTTATGATATATTAATCGGATGGGGATTCAGACAGTTGGAATTATATCCATTGAGGGAACAGAATGTGTGTATCTTGTCCGGACTTTGATAATGTATGTATAAAAGAAATAGGAAAAAAGGAAATTATGTCAGTCATAGTAGAGAGGATGCCAGATTGAAAGATATATCTAGCCGGAAATACTAATACCGAATAGCGTTCTTTTACAGTTGGGTAGCCACCCAACTGTAAAAGAACGCTATTCGGTATTAGTATTTCCGTTGCAAGTATCATTAAATACATAATATGGCTGTATGCGAGAAAAAGATATCAATTAATATCTATTTATTATCCATGGTGTGTACGGTGCCCAGACATCAACCAGGTATGGTAGCTGTAAGGAAAGGTCTGGCGTTGCTTGGAGTGAATAGTGATATTGTGCGTGAATTAACAAAACAAGTAAATTATCGCATGGCACTTAGCAGGTAACAAGATTACAGGCAGGAGAAAATATACAAGAGGGGTATTATGACAAAAAAGGGAGGGGTGTCAGTGAGTAAAAGATAAAAGTGGGATGCTACTAATCTTAAGGAGAATCAAAATATGCCTAGAACGATCAAGTAATGTGTTGGAAGTTGTCACACCGGAAAGGAATGAGTTAGGTAGTTGAGTGGAAAATAGAGCGCAAGAATGGAATGGTGCTTGCATAGTTACAGGTATGTTAAGCATATAATTTCTTAAATGCTCATATGGAAAGAAATATATAAATGTTTCCTGACCGGGAAAAGTATAAGGTAGTTACTATATAGTAAAAGAGAGAGTACCAATGATAAGCATACCTGCTGCGTGTAATGTGTAGTTGTATGACCTTTCCCAATGGGACCATCACACCACCCTTTCTACCACCATCACAACACCCATTCCTAAACACCCTTTCACCACCATCACAACACCCATTCCTAAAAAAAGGCAATCTTAATGCTACAGCTCTGAAGAACTATTGCTCCATCTCGAGGTTCCCATATCCTGCCAAGCTAGTGGAGAGAGTGATGAACGAGCTGCTAGCTTCTTTCACCGTCAATAACCATCTCCTTGACAACACCCAGTTCCGTTTTAGGAAAAATCACAGCACTGAATCCGCACTGGTGGTGGCAACAGATGAAATTAGAGCTAATCTGGACAGAGGAGGGAATGCTGCTTTGGTCCTACTGGACCTCTCAACGGCCTTCAATACGGTCAACCATGCTGGGCTGGCTGACCCATATGCAGAGCCTGCACTTGCTCGCTTGCAATCTTTTGTTGCCAGTAGGCAGAAAAGTAGTGGCAGTGGCAGAGTATACTTCAAAACCCTACTCTCTGCCATGTGGAGTCCCACAGGGCTCATCATTGAGCCCCACAATGTTCAATCCGTATGTTATGCCTTTGGCCAGGCTTATAAAATCCTTCACTTTATCCCTGACAGCCTATTCAGATGACACGAAAATCGTCTTTTCTCTGTCTAAATATGAGGCCAGCTCCGGTGACACTTTTAGAAAGTGCCTGAGCGAGGTGAGCAAATGGATGGGTGGCAACTGTTTGAAATTAAATTCATCCAGGATGGAGGTCATTTTATTTGGAAACAACCCATCCTTTTGGATATAGGATTGGTGGCCACCCAAATTAGGCTTACTTCCTACCCCATTGCAAAAAGTTAAAAATCTGAGAGTAATGCTAGACAATGCGCTGAAGCTGAAGGAACAAGTCAATAAGGTCACCTCCGCCTCCTTTTGTCCCTTGAGACTGGTCAAGAGAAACATATTTAATATTTGAACTCTTGGAGACAGTGGTCATCTCTCTTGCATTGACAAGACTTGACTACTGCAACAGTCTCTATCTTAATATTTCGATAGTCTCATTGAAGAAGCTTCAGACTACAAAACTCAGCTGCGCGTTTTCTTTTAAAAATTCCCAAATATGAATCAGCCAGAGGAGCCATCAGTAAACTTCACGTAATGACGGTTAGGAAACACATTGTCTTCAAGGCTATTGCGTGGACTACAAGACCCTTCATGGGCATGGTCTTTCCTAGTTCAAAAACAACCTGGGATGGTATACCCCCAGTGTCGTGTAGTTCCTATAAATCTATATACGATCTGCATGTTTAGACAACATAAACTTTGGGATTGATGTCTAGACTGATTCCAGACACCCCCACCGGATATGTTCACCTGTATACTAGCTAGCTCACGGTGCCACTATGAACCTCTCTAAACAAGGAGAGAATAGTTTCTGGCAACTATTGAACGTGACAACCCTGTCCCCTCAGGGATAGTGGAAACAGTACAGTACTTTTCGCTCAGTTACTCATACTCACTTTGTCTCAGAGAGATACACAGAATAAACGGTGGGGACGTTTTCAATAAGCATTTATTGAACCAGCATCATTCTAGTGTAAAATATGTGTGCTGAAACAATTATAAGACAGAGACAGATGTTTATGTTTATAAGCACCAACAGAGTAAATAGATGGTAGAATTCTACCATAGTGCTAAAACAATGGATATATGCAGGCATATAGATACATGACAGTAATAATGCGCACTCCTACAATGTTAACCCTAAGTAGATGTACCTAAATGTACATAGCATGCATGTAGGTGTATAGCCAAGAACCCCCCTAGGATAAAACCAACCCCATTACCTGATGTGAGAGAACGAAGGACCCCGTCTTGGTCTCGAGATGGACACCCCGCAAGGGATGTCAGACTACTGCGTGCTGGAATTTCTGCATGCAGGGACCTCAACATCTCATGTCAGCATGTCAGCATGTAAGTCTTTCTTCTCTGCCTGCCCCAGCAAAGATACGGTGCATATATACCCAAAAGGTACCCTCAGGGGTTCTACCTTGCTGTGTCATGTCGGCCGAGGAGGACGATAGTGATGAACTTGATACATAGCTATTATGCAGAAGATGGTAATCCTGCTGTGATTCTGATAATCCTCATGCATTTTCGGGGAGAACCACACAACATTTATGCAGTACCTAACTAGGAAAAAGGTCAGCACCTAAACAGTTATGTAGCAAAATGGCAGGGTAAATGTAGGTGAAAGGTTAGGTGACTACCCAGGCATATTTTGGGGTACATTGCAAATCATAACACCAGCAGGACACTTCATTCGGGGTCTGCCAAGAACCTGGTGCTTCCCACTTTTCGAAGAACCACTTAGGGGGGCAAAAGTTTCTTCAGGACCACAGCCCTACTTTTGAACAGTATGTGCTGGGAACTTAAAACGTTGCATATCAATGGGGTAACCCGTTAGACCACTGGACTCGGGTAAATAGTGGTACACAAAAGAGTAGTCACATTGGAAATGATTTGCAAAGTATCAGAGAACACATATGTAGTCAATATACAAAAATTGGAAAAGCACCACAAATCATTTGCGATGAATCAATATGATTTATTCAATTGGACCAGGGTTGTCAGAAGATCAACGGTTCATATGAAAGACTGAATGTTATAATCCCAATTTTGGTAAAACAGGTGCAAGCAAGGTGATAAGTGCAGAATTTAGGGTCAGTGCAAGTGATGTGCAAGGGGAAGGTAGTGCATATATATACATCCACATTAAATTCTTGAAGCCTATCCTGCCAGATTTCTGGCAAATAGAATCAATGCGAAAACATAAATAGTAGATGCAGTTATAATATCACTGTCATTCAGGTTTGACGTGGAATGAAAAAAGATAAGTCGACGTTTCGACCCCTGTGGGGACCAGCAAACTGTAAGTTTCGGAGGTGGGGTCTTCTTCAGGACCAGGGGTAGAGGGGGTTTTGGGGGGAGCACCTATGGATAATGATAGAGGTTATTACGATGTGTCTAAGAAGGGGGAACCTATCTCAGTAATGGAAAAGTCAGAGCAAGATTTACCAGCATCAGCAGCGCTCCTGGGGGGAGGAAAACAAGGGAGCCAAAACTAGGGTCACAATTCACACTAGTGGCTGAAGGAGGAGAAAGATAAAAACATATATGGTAAGTCTGTACTCACCATAGGCAGACAATATCTATTTTAGGCTGATGAATCAGTAGCGAAACACACAAGGTTCAATCGTAACCAGTGGCAGAAAACGGGAAAAGAAGCACGTTGTTGACATCTGAAAGGCATAGCATAGGTGGCTAGAAAGTACCGTGAAACGGTTAGAAATGGGCTGCGAGTTGCTAAAAGTACATGTGCCCGTCGCAAGCGAAAAAAGGAATTAAAATAGGCAGGGGTTAGTGTGAGCTCCAAGGCAAGAACATTTCAAACACTATGGAGAACGTGCAGCATTCAAGATGCGGTAGCTCAAAGATTGATGTGAGCTCCAATAGGAGAGATTTATTGGTATATTAAAAGGAAGGCGTTCGGCCCTGTTGGCCGCATGCAGCATTCAGGTCACGGTCAAATAGGGATTGTGTGCCATGTCGTCAAGGAAGTAAGGCGTGCACAAATGTAAATTGGCAGCACGGGGTCAAAGCCTTAAACCGACAGATTGTAAGGTTCTGTATCTAATCACTAGGAAAACTGGGTGTGCATAAATGAGCAAAGGGAGCGTGGGGTGCGGTGCTAAACCCCGACTACAGATGGCAACTAAATATATAAAAGAGGAGTTGGGAAACTACTCTATGGTGGGGGACTAAAACCTGACAGCCGATGGCAGATACTTATATAAAAAGAAAAAGAGGAGTTGGGAAACTACTCTACGGCAATCTGCGCAAGCAGAATTCTAAGTTGAAATTAATTACAAATTTCATCGGTGAAAGTGCGCAGCCGATCGCGGCGTGACATACCTCAAGAGAAGCGTCGACACATCTGACAGCTAACCCAGGGGAGTATCACGTGACTGATTAAGTAACATGAAGAAGCGTGCAAGTCATGCACGGAGCTTTGAAAATCGATCGTACCTCTACCGATGTGTTCAAGAGGCCGGAGTTATCGATCCCAGACCTGGTGTTAGAACTGATTCAGGATAAGGGCACAAGTGCCAACATGATCTGTGTGCAGTCTAATACTAAACATACTTGCAAAAAGACATAGAATGCTTGAGGGGGACTATTTACACAGCGGTGGGACACAAAATTAGCGCTAATAGATCGTCTAATCAAACTTGAAAAAGGGAATTGTTTACATAATGATGGAATACAAACTCAACAAGCGCTGATGGGATGCAATTTTACATTAAACATACTTGCTGACATATAAGGCAGTTTGCATCACAATATTTTATAGAAAACAGACTTTTATCGCCGGTACTATTAAATTTGATGTACGAGACGGCAATAAGATGAACAGAGTGTGCAAGCATGTTCAAGTTACTGGCTGTCCAGCAGCGCACATTCTAGCAGTGGACATGGGGTCAAGCCATCTACGTTTATGATCATTACAAAGCATCATGTGGGTAATCAACATGACTGACACAGTCCTACAAGGATAAGCATAGGACGTCTAGATATGGTGATCTAGTGTGATGTGGCCTAAAGGTAAACCCTATATTAATGGATGTATGTCAGGTCATATAAAGGGTCCTAAGCGTTATTCAATAAGGATAGTTGTGCATATGTTGCATCAAGTTTATTAAGGCCATTCTGAACAGCCCTGAATCGATCCACTCACTTGCATTCTCTGGTGTTTAGAATCGAGTCCAGGTCACCTCCCCTGATGCCCAGTGTGATGGCTTCAATGACCAGCCATTTTAAGGACTCCGGGGTATAGTTGAGTCTTTGAAAATGGTCGACCATGGGGGCCCCCACGGTGCTACATCTTATCCTGCTGCAGTGCTGTAGTATACGGCATTTAACCTTTTGTGTGGTCTATCCTATGTAGATTTTATCACACGGGCAGACAATTGCGTAAATGACATTTTTGGTGTTGCAATTTGTAAGGGTTCTAAGGTCCGCCGTGCAGTTGCTGTGTTGGAATATTTTAGTTTCAATGGTTAAGCTGCACGCTTTACATTTGCCACATTTGAAATGTCCCACTGGGGCAGGAAGTTGCCACATAGATTGAATAGTGGGTTTGGGAGGTATGTCCAAGAAGGATTTGACCACATGGTCGCGGACATTTATCCCTTTCTTGAAAGAATGCATAGGAGGTTCTGGAAGGTGTAACTCTCCTGCCACTAGATGCCAATGTTTATTGACAAGCTGTCGAATTTCATTACTGCGCGTGTTGAAGGTAGTGACACAGATTAACCTGTCTCAGTTCTCCGGTCGTTCTTTTGGTGTCAGAGGCATCTCCCTGTGATTATGCCATGCTCTTTTTCTGGCCCGCTTCACCAGCCGTTTGGGGTAACCTCGTTCAACCAATCTGTGGATCAGGTCATCTGATTCAGTAAAGAAGTCCTCTTTCTGAGTGCAATTTCTCCTGATTCTTAGAAACTGGCCAAATGGAAGATTGTCACGTAGTCCCCGAGGGAGGTGACTTCCATATCTGAGCAAGGTGTCTCGACGCTTCCCTCGAGGTATGTCACACCGCGATCGGCTGCGCGCTTTCACCGATGCAATTTATAATTAATTTCATCTTAGAATTCTGCTTGCGCAGATTGCCGTAGAGTAGTTTCCCTACTCCTCTTTTTCTTTTTATGTAAGTATCTGCCATCGGCCGTCGGGTTTTAGTCCCCCACCGTAGAGTAGTTTCCCAACTCCTCTTTTATATATTTATTTGCCATCTGTAGTCGGGGTTTAGCCCCGCACCCCACGCTCCCTTTGCTCATTTGTGTGCACCCTGTTTTCCTAGTGATTAGATACAGAACCTTATAATCTGTCGGTTTAAGGCTTTGACCCCCGCGCTACCAATTTACATCTGTGCACGCCTTACTTCCTTAATGACATGGCACACAATCCCTATTTGACCACGACCTGAATGCTGCATGCGGCCAACAGGGCCAAACGCCTTCCTTTTAATATACCAATTAATCTCTCCTATTGGAGCTCACATCAATCTTTGAGCTACTGCATCTTGAATGCTGCACGTTCTCCATAGTGTTTGATATGTTCTTGCCTGGAAGCTCACACTAACCCCTGCTTATTTTAATTCCTTTTTTCGCTTGAGACGGCCGGTCACATGTACTTTTAGCATCTCGCAGCCCATTTGTAAACGTTTCACGGTACTTTCTAGCCACCTATGCTATGCCTTTCAGATGTCAACAACGTGCTTCTTTTCCCGTTTTCAGCCACTGGTTACGATTGAACCTTGTGTGTTTCGCTACTGATTCATCAGCCTATGATAGATATTGTCTGCCTATGGTACTCCACCACTTTCCTATGGTGAGTACAGACTTACCATATATGTTTTAATCTTTCTCCTCCTTCAGCCACTATTGTGAATTGTGACCCTAGTTTTGGCTCTCTTGTTTTCCTCCCCCCAGGAGGGCCCATACTCTCATTTTCCAGCACGAAGAACTCCTGCTGATGCTGGTAAATCTTTCTCAGACTTTTCCATTACTGAGATCCGTTCCCCCTTTTTAGACACATCGTAATAACCTCTATCATTATCCATAGGTGCTCCCCCCAAAACCCCCCCTACCCCAAGTCCTGAAGAAGACCCCATCTCCAAGACTTACAGTTTGCTAGTCCCCACAGGGGTCGAAACGTCGACTTTTTTTTTTTTTATTCCACGTCAAAAATGGATGACAGTGATATTATAGCTGCATCTACTCTTTATGTTTTCACATTGATTCTATTTGCCAGAAATCTGGCAGGATAGGCTTCAAGAATTTAATGTGGATGTATATATATGCACTACCTTCCCCTTGCACATCCCTTGCACTGACCCTAAATTCTGCACTTATCACCTTGCTTGCACCTGTTTTACCAAAATTTTGATTATAACATTCAGTCTGTCATGTGAACCGTTGATCTTCAGACAACCCTGGTCTAATTGATTAAATCATATTGATTCATCGCAAATGATTTTTGGTGTTGTTACAATTTTTGTATATTTACTACATATGTGTTCTCTGATATTTTGCAAATCATTTCCACTGTGAGTACTCTTTTGTGTACCAGGGAACTTAAAACAGCTCCCTCTCTGTCCATTTTTACAAAGTCCCTGAAAACGTGGCTCTTTGTCCAGAAATAGGTGATCCTATCATTGCTTCCTTGTCCTGTTTAGTGCCAAGAGGTCTCTGGGCATTAGTTTGCGCTCAATAAATTGTTCATTCATTCATTATTGAATATGAATCAACAGCAGCATATATATTAAGTAAGTTTATTCCAAATCATCAGGTATCTCCAGCTCACATTATATGTTCTCAAGCCCTTGGCCTTTTCAGTCCCTCACCCCCATTCTAACCTGAACACACAACTTATACTAGTAATTTTGAGTATATCGTGTTTATTTATCAATGAATCCACCTTGTTGTGACAGTTTTGGTGAAGAACAATAGAATCATACTTAAGGTGAGCACTTCTATTGAATCCAGTGCGCCATGTGCCACATAACATAGAGCACAATACACATAAAAACACCACACCACATAAATAGATAACGCAGAATACTTCCATCATGGGTCCTCCGGTGGAGAGGGAAGCTTGTAATCACACTCTATGAAATGAAACATCTGTATGTGTCAAAATCGTTATACTTGGGACTTTGAACTGGTAATCAAAGCGGCTGTGCTGTACTTACTATGCCAAAACATATCCTCTGTACATTGACCTAAATTAGCCAGCTTGGGTCCCGAATCTCACCTTCCTGTATGCCCATGGGATATTCATGAAGAATGCCTAAGCTCAGAGACAAGCGGGCGCACTGTCCTCACTGCTCTGAACATTGAACCGTGTCTCGCCTTCCAAAATGGCAGCTGAGAATGGAACCGCTTCTGCGTTCCCTTGTTCTGTGCTGATTGCGGTGTCAGCCTAGGTTCTGGCAAGCAGTGAACTACAGACCTGCTATTAGGCAACACAAAGCGGGTGGAAAAAATATCTACAGCAAAAAAAAAATAATCATCACCCCACTGTGTAAACATTTAGAGAAATTTGGAAAAGGTGCTTTGAAAGAAATCTGTTGCCCAAAACCCCATTTGTAATCATGCTATCTTTTGTACCAACATTAATGGCAGAAGGCCTTCTGTGCCATTTCATTAGGATCTTGCTCAGATTTTCTCTCTGCAAATAACCATTTAGGAGCTAATTTGGAACAGGGTTTTCTTCCCCTAAGTAACTCAGATGGCAATAAACCTGTGACGTGTTAGGGTGGTGTGATCCAACCACAACATTTCCTTCTCTGACTGGACTTCAGGGGTACCTCAGGCCAAACCTAATTGGATAGCCTAATTCTCTTAGTTCTTTCTACCAAACCTTTAGATTTGTGACAGTATAAAGGGGTTCTTACATGCTGAATGGACAGTCCTGACAAGAAATGTTAATCTCTTCAGAGCAGAATTGAACTTCTTTGTCAATTATATGTCTGATAGAAATTCTATCAATATTCTAGTGTTGCTGTTAGTGGAAAGCTTTATGGATATCCAGTGTGTGTGATAATCAATGAGTGTTATTGTATATTTATCTTGTGCTCCTAAGACTTTAAGAGGACCCACAATATCAAGGCCTAACTTTTCCCAGGGGCCTGCTGGTACACTGACTGGGTCTAGGGAATCTTTGTGTATATGTTTGGACTTATTTTATCAATAATACTGCATGCATAACAATCCTTAACCTTTTCCTCCACAATAGAGTCCATGTATGTGAACTGATATTCTGCTTTAACCCTGCTCCTTGTCAGGCTCCACTCTAAATGTCCCGCATGGGCTAGATTGACAATGCACTTAGTGAAACCAGAGGAAGGGACTAGCTTGCCTAACTTTGAAATAGAATTATCAAATATGAATAGCTCATGTCCCACATTCCAATAGTGTTGTGATTCTACAGTCACATTACAACATCTGTCTGGCCAACCTTTTACAATTTGCTCTTTCACAGAAGCCGAATCCTTGTCATTGGCGACAGCATTCACCCATTCAGAATCTATTAAAACCGGTATGGTTACTGGTATAATGGGCAACTCCCGTTCCTCACTAGCATTGTTGAGGTGTGCAGGCATTCTAGAGAGGAAATCTGCAGCTTTACTTTTTTCTCCATGTATGTACACCATTGTGTAGTAATAACCCTGTAACCCAAACACCCATTTGACAATTCTGGGTGCAGTGTTCTTCATTTCTTTCAGTGGAAAACACAGAAATCAACAATTTGTGATCTGTTCTTAGATCAAAAGGTAATCCCCATATGTAAACTTAAAAATGATCAATAGCCAGTGACATGCTAAGGCTTCTTTTCCTACAGTGGAGTAGTTTTATCTCAATATTTCTAAGAGTTGGGATGCAATTGCTAATATTTTGTCTGTAACCCCACTGCCCTGTGGCATGGTAGCCCCTAGACCCTTTTTACAGGCATCAGTAGTTAGAATGACTTTCCCCCTGGTGTCAAATTTACCTATGCTGGGCACATTGACAAAGGCATTTTTTAATTTCTTAAGGTATTTTGACTGTTTATCACACCATTCGAAAAGTGTGCCTTTCTTAAGTAGAATTCTCATTGTTTGTGTTACGTCGGCAAAGTTCCTCACAAGAAGGATTTAACCTCTTCTTTGTTTGTAGGAGAAGGGGTGTTTTTGACAACACTAGGTTTTTCTTGGGTTTAATGCCCTCACTGGAGAAGGTATGCCGCAAATAATCAATCAAGGAAACTCCAATTTTGCATTTTCTTTCCTTCTTGGTGAGACCAGCATCCCTCAGCTTGCTAAACTCAACACACAAATTGTTATCATGTTCCTGCTCCGTCAACCCATATATTAGGATGCCATCTTGGAAATACATGACTCCACAGCTCGACCTGATGGTAAGCAGAGGAGAAGTCTAGTAGACTGAAATATTTTGCATCACATATAAGGTTTAACATTTCTTTAAGAGGATTGCAGTCCACCCAAATATTGGCATTCAACCCTCTCAAATCAATGCACAGGCGTATCTCCTTACCTCCACTCTTGGGTGTAAGGATGATGGGGGCCAACCATTCTGAACATTCAATTATCTCTATTATTTTTTTTTCTTCTCTTTGGTCCAATTCTTTCTTCAGCAAATTCCTCATAAGTAGTGGAACAGGCCTAGTTTTGTGCTCCACTGGTACAGCATAACTTTTTTTACTTAATATTGTGTGTCACACCCTCCACAGGCCTACGTTTTCTGAGAAACACCTCTAGAAATGTGTCACATACTCCAGAGCCCATTATAGATCTGTCCACTAGCAACAACTGTTCTTTCTTATTGGAGTCTAATATTATAGATAGATTCCTCTGGGTTTTCAATCCCAAAATATTGGATACTTTTTCAGTGATGTATACCTGGCCAATGGTGTGCCTGTCCCTAAATGTGATGTGCATTTTCGCCATTCCCACCAGAGTAATCAGATCTTTACTATACCCCTCAGGTTTTGATATCAGGAGTTTCTAAGACATATTTTGTATCTCTCATCTTCTCTTGGAAGGCTTTGCCATCAATGAAGGTGAATCGTGAACAGGAATCATCAAAAACAGTTAACTTAATTCCATCTAATAATATATCACATGTGTGGTATGGCAATGTGCCTGCAGATTCCATACTCACTTGGAAAATAAGTAGTCCCTCATCCTGGGGACTTTCTTCTTCATCATTTTCTAACATGTGTACATTATTGCCCACTTCCTTATACACCTTTGCAAAATGGTCCCTTCTGTTGCATTTCGTGCATAGAGCACCTATAGAAGGACATCTGGGACTGTTTGCTAAATGATTACTCTAACCACATCTAAAACATTTAAGTATATTGTCTTTCATTGCTGTAGGTTGTGAAGACTGTGTTTCTTTAACCTTGTAAACATGTTCTGCATCATTCAATTTATTAACCTCAGCACTCATTCTGTGTGTGTCCCTTGACCCTTTTATTTATCCTCGCCCTTACCTTGTGCTCTATTACCAAATGTTTGTCTCTCTAACACTACATTTGTTGACTCTTTAAAATGACATTCCAACCTGTCCAAAGAGGATTGAAACACATCTTCATCTTCCTTCTGCTCGTCTCATCATAATCATGTCCAGCTATATCTTTGCATGTTTTCCTGCCTTGAACTCCCAAACTATGCAGTAATCTGTGTTGTTTGCGCACAGATAAGAATTTCTCCCCCCTCTGGCTATTAGGTATGACCTGACAATCCTTATCAACCTGTGCTAAGGTAAATTAGGATCTTCAAAAAAAAATGGTGGGTGCTGGTGTATGCTGGCTGCTGCCATAGTTACCATAAACAATAGCAAAAGTTCAAATGCTCAATGTAAAAGGTTCAAATGCAAAGACAGTACCCTTATGACCCCCCACACACACAAATGCTATTGCACAGATGCCAAAATAGTTCTCACACGTACTACTAAATATTGTGAGGAAACAGGTGAAGTATAACATTTATCACTAATCTATTAATGTGGGACTAGTGGAATGGAAAGTCTGTTCCAGGGCAGAGAGTCACCAGAAATAATCATTAGGGTGCGCAATGTGTTCGCTCGATAAAGCGAGAAAATTATACCAGGCATGGCAACACTAGGCCCCATAAACTGTTACCATGAAGAATATACAGGTTGGAGGCATGGAGACACCAACAATGTTCTCCTCACACAAAGTCCACCTGACAGACAAAGTCCTCACATTAGTCACACAACACACCTGTAAGCTACAGATGTGAAAATATGAGCTCCAGTTTAACAGAAGCATGCAGAGCTTCGGAACACCTTGAGGGAAGAGTGGGATCCCTCGGCAATAGATCTTTGTTCTCTGGAGGAGTGTTCTTTTCCCCGTGGAGGTGAGGTAAGGGCTTGATTTGGCAGAACCAAGACAGGCAGCAGGTCTCCTCCCATCAGGAGGAGCACTGCCCCAAAATAGGTGGGGTAGAGGTCTAACACTTCAAAACCCAGCACTGGGATAGGAAGGCAATCCGCATCTCCTACCAAACTCTGGCCAAGTTTGTGTGTAGTGAGCCGAAGTCACCTCTGGTGGACAGCGCACAGCCAGTACGTGGTGGGTGGCACCGGGGTAACAGTAGCCCAGAGTGATGGTCGTGACTCCACGGAAAATAACAGCTCCTCCGGTTTTCAGGGGTACAGCAACAGTGCTGAAAACCACCAAGGCACCAACAACTGCCATAATCACTTATCCTCTGGAAATTCCTCAGAAACAAACAGTGTCCTCTTAGCGGTAGCAGCGCTCACAATAAACAGTAGTGAGAGGAACGATTATTGGAGTACCAGAGGACCACTGGCGTCTTCAAAGCTTTCAAAGCGAGTTTAAAGCTAGGGGTGGAGATACCATGCTGCCTACACAGTATATCTCATCCTCATCACCAAAATATTGAAGTATGATACGAATACAGCATACGTATGAATTAAGTTTATTACAGACCATCAGGTATCTCCAGCTCGCATTACATGTTGTGAAGCCCTTTGCCTTCTCAGTCCCTCACCCAACATTCTAACCTGAACTACTTCCAAACATTCTGATAGAAGGTTCTATTGGTGGAACAGGGAAGGAGGGAATAGGGGAAGACAAAGGAGATAAAAAGGAGGCAAATGAATCTAAGTAAACTTGAGCCAATGAAATGTAAGAAATTACAACATAGGGGTATTTGAATTGTTGTCAGAGGATGCTGCTGAAAAGGGATGCAGGATACAGTTAATCGACCGTCGTCTTTAACTATAATATAAAATGGGTGTTAGGTGGGTGCTAGAGAACCATGGCCATGTTCATGTTCTGAGAACTCTCTGGTGGCAGTGCTAAAAACAACCACTTTCTGCAGGACAAACCGACATTGGACAGCTCCAATAACAATGCCTAGGAAGCAGATAAGATAGATGGCACACGACGTCTCCCGCTGCTACTTATGTTCACTTTGGACAGAGAGCCAGAGGAAGAGCTGCTTGCTGACTGGGCCTAAGAGCATTGGACTTGCGTAGTGCTACTTGCCCTAGTAGGCTGTTCCTGAGGAGGCGGTGTGGGTGGGCATCAGAGGCTTGCACAGCACCCAGAGGCAGGGATCGCTGGCAGACTACACTTAGCCATACACCCAAGTGACCAAAAGGAGGTGCGGAAAGTAGGGAAATCAGACCAGGGAGAACAGGTTTGGAAGATGTCCCAAGGCCTAGCCTGCCTGGAAACTTGGTTCTAGGGTGAAAATCTGGCTACAGACACTATACCACTCCTCGAGTGACGGGGGATTGCCCACCACCACAGCACTGACCGCTGGTAGGCCAGTACAGCAACATTATGCCATTTAACACACTGAATTTTCTGGACACTTTTGCTAACGTTAAAAAGCAGTCTCACCAAAATCGACTCCAAAATAGCTGCTACTATTGAACGCTATGAGAGAACGCCAGGAGAAACATGAAGAGCACATCACTGTGGCAGAAAGACGGATTGTGATGTGTAAGCCACTGGCTATGGTAGATTTCACATAAAAACAAATGGGAGAGGAATTGGATCAAGTGAAACTGAAAAACAAAGACTTAGAAGCAAGATCGCAGCATAGTAATATATGCATTGTGGGAATTCCAGAGACAACCATCATGGGCAAAATGAAGCACAATGCTGGGCCTGAGACCAGTCCCATGCACCCCACAGCAATCTATACTTGCCAAGCTCCTCAACTATAGGGGCCATGACATTGTCCCTTGCTACATCCAGACAAAAGGTGGAAATCTACTACGACAGTGCAAAGATGTTGTTCTATCCTGATCATAGACAAGTGATGCTAGAGGCTCGCCGTAAGTTCATATTGGTATGAAAGAAACTGTGGATAATGAACATTAACTATGCAATACTCAACCCAGAGAGACTGCCAATTTCTATGGGTAGGCAAATCTCATATATTTGATGACCAACCCAGGCTGCCCATATCTTCCTTAACAAACATGGAGTGAAAAAGCACAAGGGAAAAGAGATAGTCCAGGGCATCAGTGATGTTGAATAACAGAGCGACTGCTTTTAAACAACTGCTAATAAGCTGCACATATCTTCCTTAACAAACATGGAGTGAAAAAGCACAAGGGAAAAGAGATGGGCCAGGGCATCAGTGATGTTGAATAACAGAGCGACTGATTTTAAACAACTGCTAATAAAGTTTCTGCCACAATGTGGGCCGGACAGTCACTGTGCCAAGATAAGGATAATGGGAGGAGAAATGGAGGCTGAAGAACATGAAAGCAATGCCTTACAAGGATCGCTGTATTGACCACACTCAATCAGATACGCCCTATTGTGATTCATACCAGTTTCAGGGACAAAGCAACATACATCAACGGAGGAATTGAGAATTCCAAGTACTACTCTGTCACTTTACTAAACACAGTTTTATGAACCTGCAAGATAATTGAAACCCTTACTTGCTGCCCCTTGGTGAACTCATCTCAGTTGTAGGAAACTTGAAGAAGTTTGAGCTACTACACGTTTGTGGGAGGTTGGGAAGGACTAGAGTTTCCACTAGCGGATTGGGGTTCAGCGTGGGAGGGGTCAGATAATGAGTCAGAGTCAGAGTCAGATCATGAGTTTTGTAATGTTCAAACTGTATTTGCAAATGCATGACAGAAGCTTCACATTCAGGACGGCTACCCACCTGGCTACCCTACTAACCAGCAGTTTTCATGGTGACACATAACATGGTACATATGACCATCAAATGTATGCCATGGAAATTCTGGGGGTTAAACAATCTGAGAAAAACACGCCAGATACTGGCTTATGCCACATGACATGACATTGAAGTCCTCCTCTTGCAAGAGATGTACCAGTTTGGGGAAAGAAGCTTAAATGTAAGTAAAAAGTGGGGTGCATACAGATACTTTGCAAACTTCTCTATTACAGAAGAGTGGCCATATTGGTACGACGGGGAAGAACCTTCTCACTGAATCAGGTACATGAAGACCCCAAGGCATGCGCATTACTATTATGAACACCTACAGCAAGAACTATGATGACCCCCAGTACTATCGTGCATTTTCAACCCGTTAAACTAAACTACAGCCGTCCACCATAATATGGGTTGGGGATTTCAATTTGACTTTACACAGTACCAGGGATAGTATGAAAACTAGGGAAAAGCAATATACCAGAGCCTGATTAACCCGAATGGACATCCTAGAACATCATGCACTGTTAGGTATCTAGAGAGCAAAAGAGGGGCACAAATGGGAATACACCTATTATTCATCAGTACATGGCACTGCATCCTTGTTAGACAACTAGGGACATGGCAGGCTGGGTGGAGAAAATTTAAACAGGCCCAGGATACTATTGTATCATTGACCAGTGGTACTGGCACTGACACTGAGCCTACTGGGGGGTGGCAGCACGTACTGGATTTGGCAGTTTCAACCTACAATGATGCTTGACCCAGGGTTCTGGGATGACATTTAACAAGCAATAATCTCATATTTTACAAACAACAAAGGTTTGGTGCACAGCTGAGGCACAGTGTAGGGTGCCTTCTAGGAAGTCATTAAAGGAGAATGCATTTCTAAAGGACATGACATAGTAAAATCCCTTAGATAATACCTTGCTGTATTGGAACGACAGCTGGCATACAGACAGTAGATCCGACACATTATGACAACTAAAATACAAACTACGACACTATAGCAATGTGGCGGACAGAGAAACTAACTACTTGGGTAAGTACTCTGCCACACACTAGTATAGGGAGACAGAGACTGGGATGCACTATAGCTGGAATCTGAAAACAATCTACATATATACTCACAAAGTTTATGCACTATTATAAAGAGCTATTTAGAACTAACTACATACAGAGTACATCAGAAATACCCCATTATTTAAAATCCATCACTCTCCCATTGGTGGAGGTGGTGGAAAGAGATATACTATGTTCCCCGATCACAGAAGACAATCTCAAACGAGCAGTCAAAGAACTGAACAGTGGCATAGCCCCTGGAAACAGTGGGTTGCCAGAGAAATTGTATAAGGAAGACAAAGACCTCCTGGCCCCACACATCCTGGAGATGTATGGTGAGGCAACCGAAAAGGGGGAACTCCCTCCCACCATAAGGGAAACACTTGTCATTGCGCTACATAAACCCAGGAACCCAGCAAATGATTGAGGCTCTTGTAGTCCATTGTACCTCACTCCAGCCACCAATAAGCCCGTAATGAAATACAGGAGGAGCCGATCAGATATCTTGACAACAGATACATAGACACTCGGATGAGGGAAACCTATGGCAGGAGCATTTTTTAGGATCGAACCCAATGTAGACAAATGTATCAGGCTGCCCCGATTGGTGGCTGTCCGGATTGCATTAATTAAAATGGTATTACTCCTGCAGATATTCTACCATTTTCAAAATATCCAAGTGTCCCTATCCCAAAGCTCTTTTTAATGAGCTTCATGCACTTCTTATGAAAGTAGCATGGACAGGCAAACAGGCGCGCATAAGCTGGGAAATGCAACAAAGATCATATGACCCTAGTCCGCTATGAACTGAAGGGCTCTGATGGAAGTCCAAGTCGAGATCCAAGCTCCAAAATTAATTAAGGCTGACCCTGAAGCCAGCATGTCACAAGGTGCTAGAGAAGATCTGCCTAATCAAGTTCCACAAGAAGCGCTTGCGAGACCACTACTATCCACCAATGTATGGGTGACTGCTGCATCCTTAAAGCTGCCACCTGCATTTGATACTGTAAAGAAACACAATATTGGCAATAGATGAAATGCATGGGTAGAGACTTTTCAAGCTTTCTTAGCTGCAGTATCTGAAGAACATGGCTGATGAAGGAGTGAAAGAAGCCTTGACAAAGATATCACAAGAAGGCGAAGTGATGTATGATCAAATTAAAACAGCCTTAATTGTCAAATGTGATCCAGTGACAAATGTGGATTATCAAAGATACATATTCAGTTAAGAACGCCAGAGACCAGGTGAAACAATCAATGAGTTTGTTGAGATGACACTCACATAATAATGTCCAGTTCTTCTGATGCTATTGGCGTAGCATCTAAATTCAGAGAATGCATGCTTAACATTGGTACTTGGATTCAGGAAACTTTCTAAAACTTGACTCAGAAAAAATTGGAGGTTATTCTTTTTGGTTCCGATTTGCCTTTTTGCCACACCTCATTGTGGCCCCCATCTCTTGGCAATCTTCTCTGTCCAGTTCAGAAAGTAAAAAACCTTGGAGTATGGTTTACGATAAACCTTTTGCTTTTCAGATTACATTAATAAGATTACGTCTTCCTGTTTCCATCTTCTCAGGATTATGAGAAAGGTGTTTCATTTTATTTTGCTAGATTTGCAGAAGATGGTTATTGTTGCATTAGTTCTGTCTAGGATAGACTGTTGCAACATTCTCTATCTTGGCTTCGAAAAAAAGGTGAAACTTCAATCACTTCAGAATGCAGCTGCTCAGCTACTTGTCTGATTTTAAAAATCCCTAAATTAAGCTCAATCTCGAAGGGCATTTGTGATCTTCGGTGATTGCCAGTTACCGAGAGAGTCAAATTCAAAGCCTTTTGTATTGCTCATAAGCCTTATATTTTGGTGGTCCTACTTATTCTCAACAGCACATCACTTGGCATGTACCAAATAGTACTGTTAAGTTAGTAGTGGTCCCCAAAAACAAGAGGTCCAAATGGGGAGGAAGATGTTGCTCGTTTCACAATCTAATATTTCTAAGTTCTATGTATTTCTATGTTCAGAAAAATGTTAAAGACCTCGTTTTTCCCTACCCATTACTAGTAGATCTTTTTTGCTTTTATTCCAGCAGGAACGCTTAGCGCTAAGACACCTGTTGCAATTGCATGCTTGATAAAATTATAAAATGAAATTAGAGACTGAATGTTGTGGTGAGGCACTGTAAATTCACAGAATTTAACGATGAGGAAGCTTCCCACCTGAGAGCTATCTATGAATGTCTATCAGATTCCTTTCGATGACGAATGCTAAAGGAAACTCTGGGCTTAGAAAAAGTCCTCAAGACTGCTTGCGCTGAAGAGCATGCTGATCGTCAAATGACTAACATGGAGACCGAAGGCGTCCATAGTGCGTCAGTCATGAGCATGAAGAGTAAGACAAAGTACAAGGCTGAGGAACATCAGATGATTTTTCCACAGAAGAAGAAAACATGTTATAGATGTGGATTGGCATTTCCACATGAAGGCAAATATGCTTCAGTTGAACAAATCTGCATAAGGTGTCGTGAAGCAAACCATTTTATGATGACTTTCAAGACAAAGAGAAAAGTAATTGCATCATTGCGTGAAGACTAAATGGCCGACCGAATGGTAGTTCAACGACATTCTACGGGCTCCCACAAGTCCAAGCTGTTACACCAACTGAGGCAAATCAATACCAAACGACATCGATTGTCATCTAAATTGTCGACAAAGTGTTCCTCTGTATCAGTTTCTAGTGAAAGTGACACTGTCAATTGAGCAATGTTGATGTTTACTTCAGAAAGGCAGTAACCACACTTTATAACATCACAAAAGAATATATTACTAAACTCATAATTTTGGAAAAATATAATTTCAATGTATTTTTTATCTGTATAAACAGTTTTGTTTGTTCATTCATTTAAGTTAGGTTGTTTTGTTTAAAATACAGAGAAAATTATTTAAATAATAACAATTGCCCTACTTAATCCATCATGGATTATTGAAAGCACTAATTTGATATTACAAATAAGATTGTTTGTTGCCATTATTGCACTTTATGTATTATTGCTGCTCTCACTTAATGTTATTATTTTAATACAATCCTTCATTGTCCAGGGAAAGATGAGAATTCTGCAGATTTTTCAAGAAAGCAGTTGCAGTGCCCTTGTACCCCATCGCAAATAGCAGAGGCCTACATTGATCTTATTGTGAAATCGAGCACACCAGATTCCATGTATTTAGAACAAATTGTCAAGGCCATGAGCAAAGATAGTTACATGTTAAAGTTAAAAGACATTATTGCTTATCACTCGTGGAACCAGCACCTAGACCTCTCACTAATGACAGCGACTACTTGAAGTTCAAAAATGTAAGTGATGAACTATCAGTGACTCAAGAAGACCTTATTCTGTGAGGGACACGAATTGTTATTGGCGACAGTCTACGACAACAAGCGATCAACGTTGCCCATGAGGGACATCGAGGAATGGTTGCCACTGAAGTAGCTTTCCATCACTGTATTTGGTCAGTGGTTTCCATATCTCGACAAAAGGGTTGAAACAGAATTAAAGACTTGTCATATATACAACTGTCTTTCATCTCAACTCATTGAGCACCCTTTGAACATGTCAGAATTGCCACATCATGCTTGGGAGAGAATTGCTGTTGATTTCTTTAGTCCTCTTGAGAAAGGACATCATGTTCTTGTCATTCGTGATGAGTACTCCCGTTTTGCCACTAGTAGAATACCTGTCATCCACAACATTAAAAATTAAATGGCATCTTTGCAACATGGGGTGTACCTGCAATCTTGAAGCCTGACAATGGCCTTTTTTTAATAGTGAAGAATTCAAAGACTTTCTAAGTCACCTCAATATAAAGCATTAAAAAAACACTGCTCTTTGGCCCTAGGCCAATGGTTCAGTGGAACGGTTCATGTGTACTCTAAAGAAAGTTGTCCAGCGTGCTGCATTAGAGAAGCTCGACCTCAAAGTTGTGTTGAACACTACTCTTTGAGCTTACCGTTCGACCCCTCACTCAATGACGGGAAAGCCCTGCAACTGTCATGTTTGGAAAAGCCATGACGACCAAGCTGCCCCAATGGACTAACCTCAGATCCAAGAATGAGGGAGACTTTCATACTACGGACTTTTGTCGCAAACAGAGGATGAAAATATTATTGACAGACAAAATCATGTAAACGATGTCACCTTTATAGGAGGAAATCAAGTGCTTGTCAGACTACACAGAAAAAAAGGCTGATGCTCCTTTTGACGTTGAACCATTTATCATCACTAATACCAAAGGACACCACATGGTGACTGCCCAGCATCCTGGGAAGTCCCCTATGAAAAGATTCCTTTCGTTGTCGGCATGTGACCCATCAGTACTCAGACATCAATGTCAATGTAAAAACTGGGTCGAGACAGACTGTCGATGACTTTGTGTCTGCTGATGATTCCAACTCACCTATGCAGATCACTGACACTTCGACTGCCAGTTCCTGGTTTCCAGTGACTTTATCAGGACGTGATTCAGGCACTACAATGATTAATTGAAGAACTATAATTGCCTGCATATCTATGATCTTCTGTGTATTCATTCATATATTAATTTGTGTATTTATTAATCTATTTAGTTATTTATCTATTTTGAAAAGTCACTTTCCTAGATGTTTCCAGATATCATAGGCTGCGGGAGTCAGTAGGAGAAGCCTTTCCAACATATCCACCAGAGCCCAAGGACTAAAGGACCACTTGGTCTGGTTGCTGCTGGGCCAGTTGCTAAGCAGATCATAACTAAGCTGATCCTGGGAACACTGGTCCAGAGCCTTGATGACCGCAATATCTGACTTGCAATGAAAATATTATTGCCAACACTTTAAAGAAGTATCGATGGACGGGAGACACCCCCTTATACATTAGAACTACCTGCACCAACTCTACTACACAACAATTAAACTACATAGATATGGGGGGAGATAATACTAATTGTGAGAGGTGTGCCTGACCCGAGGAAGGATTTATGCACCTAGCATGGCATTGCCTGTCAATCGCTCAATATTGTTATGAACTGTTCCATTTTCTGGATGAAATTATAGAACTGTCACTCCTGGTGGGCCCAGTATTGGCTCTGCTGGGCTATATGAAGTCAGTATTGAAGAATAGCAGGAAATTGGTGTGCAATGCTCTACTACTGGGCAAAAGATGGGTGGCTATGTGCTGGGGCAGAGATGCATCCCCTAAAGTAACAGAGTCACTAAGAGACCTAGCATGATGCAACACACTCACAGACCTATACAGCACATTACATCCCCCAATGTCCCAACCAAGGGATATTTGGGATCCACTGCAAGCTTTTAATGCAACCCATGCTGCTAAAGGTGCCACTGATACAGAGGCTACCTCAAGAGCCATGGAATCCAGAATTGGTTCTTTGTCAGTGCGTGGGGGATGCTAACAAGAACAAGAGTAGAAATGCGCATGATGGTTAAAATTAAAAATCTAATATGTTAGCCAATTTGGGTGCTGGTAAACTGGAAAAGTTAGGCCATGCAGCATAAGGGGGTGAATGAAGTTACTCACCCCCTGCACCTTATGTGTATATCGGAGATATGATCCAGGTCCGTCGCCTGTTTTGCAGCTATCTCCTCCCATTGGCATGCCTCTTCCCATCTTACTAATTCTTCTTGATCTCCCCAAGGTAGCATGTTCCCAGCCCATGACGTGTACTGTATCAACGATCTGTGACGTGGCCTGCTGTGAGTGGGGGCATCTTAAAGAGCTCATTACAGGAATACAGCAGCTCGCCCCTGATATGCATATGAAAACTGAGCAAAGAGTCATCGGTCTCCGCATGTTTTAAGCTGCAGGTGTGGGTTATTTGTGTTAGGGGAAATCAAAGAGGGAGTTCTCCCGGCGCTACATGTCCGCAAGCAGAATTATTATTGCGAGTTTCGGCTGCATCCGGTGATTCAATTATTCCAGCATTAGAAGTGTGTGTTGTGTTCTCCATGGAATGTTCCTATTTACATATTGACGTTTCTGCTTTGCTCCCGGAGTAAGAAAATTGCGTGTTCACTTTAACTTTTCTAAAATAAAATGCCCTATCAAAATCTGTTGGATTTAAAATAAATCTTAACTATAATCGAGTCTTTCGAATTACACATTAAATTGCACTTTACAGCAATTGAAACCAACATAAAATTATGCAGAACTACAACATAATTATCAACAATACATGAAAAGTAGAAGTGTAATGTGTTCATTTTAGTACAGTATTGTAGCTGATTGGTTTAATTAAGAATAGGAATTTGGGTGGTGTTTCTGCTAATGTTGCTGACAAAGTACAATTCAAGAGTGGTGAGATTTTAAAGCACACGCAGATGACTTTAAGTCAACCGCAAATATGAACAAATTGTTCTGAAAATCAACTACTGAAATACCATATGTTGTAAAACAACTTCCAAACGAAACTCATAGTTTGAACAGATCAATTGCGATGTGGACCTCAGTAGATAGGCATTTAGATACTGTTCAAAGGCAACCACTTGCTTCATTTTATAGCAGAAATAAGGTTAAATATTTTGTTTATGTAATTTCCTTGTTTTCTATAGGCCTATGTGTTGAAATCTGCTTACGGGTAGCTGGGTGTATAGCAGTAGAGTAAGAGATAAATGTCTGTATGCAAATGAGATATAACCTCATGTAACAGAGTGCATCGGCATATACCACCAGTGGATATGGGCCTACAATAAGCTGTCTAGGACTCTTCGCAAGGGCTATAACAATGTTAGAACATTCCAGCGATAGAGGACAGAAAATGCTAATAAATATATATCCAACCCTTAATATGGCTACCCCTGCTCAATTCTTAGAGCCACTTGTTTCCGAATGTGAGTCACAGGAGGGTTGCATATTGTCTTGTCTAAACTAATTCAGTTAGGTACAGTTGGCCACAGAGGAGGTGAGAAGGGGGCATAACTAAAGCAATCAACAAGGATATGTGTAAGCTAGGGCATAAGGTAATGGTGGAAAATATGCAGTGTGCACCAGGTAGTTTGAACAAAATTGTATTTCCCCTACCAGCTTTTTTAATGCATTCTACTCCCACTCAGCATTATAAATATATTGAGTGGTAAATACAGAAGTCTAAACCTACTTCAATGAACATGGTCTAAGAGTTTATCCATACTTACACCAGTACGGTATCAAACAATGCAAGGAGGAGGCTGACAAATCCCACCTTGAAAGCAGAGCCTGAAGCTCTCTTGGTTATGGTTACATTAGCCTACGGTCAAAATGCACCAAGACCAACCTCCTTTTCTTCTCATATATACCGAAGACGTGGAGGCTTGCAATACAGTCAAAACTCATCCTAAATTTTTTATCTGAAATCCAAAGGGCCATTGACTATTAAACTTTACAGCAATAGTACTGTCATTGTTCAGCTAATGGTAGGAACTTTCTCGCCTTCAAAGAGATCTTCCGGCACTGCACAAACCAAAATAGTAAATCATTGATATTCCAGATTCTATTTCTTATTCAGAACACCCACCACTCTAATATTAGCACACCTCTAGTCTGAGTCCATCTGGTACCCAGCTGACTTTGCTGAGACGTAGCTTGTTAACAGTAATGGCATCTTAATGGATGATCTCAGTCCTGGTTACACAGCAACCACAGCACCAAAACTACCCTCATCGCCGCCACCGATGACATCAGGGCCCTGCTAGACAACGTCGAAACCGCAGCCCTCATCCTCCTGGACCTTTCAGCCGCCTTTGACACGGTCTGCCACTGCACCCTATGCACACTCCTCCAGAACGCAGGAATCCGAGACAAGGCCCTGGAATGGACCATCTCCATCCTCGCCGGCAGAACCCAGAGCGTCTGCCTCCCCCTTTCCGTTCCGAAGCCTCCAAGATAATCTGCGGCGTACCCCAAGGATCATCCCTCAGCCCGACATTGTTCAACATCTACATGGTCCCGCCAGACTGCATGACCTCAACATCATCTCCTACGCCGACGACACACAGCTGATCCTCTCCCTCACCAAGGAACCCCTCACCGCCAAGACCAACCTCCACGAAGGAATGAAAGCCATCGCTGAATGGATGAAGAACAGCCGTCTGAAGCTGAACTCGGACAAGACGGAGGTCCTCATCCTCGGCTCCACCCCCTCAGCCTGGGATGACTCCTAGTGGCTGACTGCCCTGGGAACAGCACCAACGCCCATCGACCACACACGCAACCTGGGGTTCGTCCTCGACTCAACACTCTCCATGACCAAGCAAGTCAATGCCGTCTCATCCTCCAGCTTCAACACCCTCTGCATGCTCCGCAAGATCTACAGATGGATCCCCACCGACCCAAAAAAACGTTTACCCAGGCCCTCGTCAGCAGCAGGCTGAACTACGGAAACGCCCTCTACGTGGGAGCCCCGGCCAAACTACTGAAACGACTGCAACGCATACAGAACGCCTCGGCCCGCTTGACCCTCGACATCCCGCGACACAGCCACATCACACCCCGCCTGAGAGACCTGCACTGGCTGACCGCCAACAAGAGGATCACCTTCAAGCTCCTCACCGACGCACATAAGGCACTCCACGACACCGGACCAACATGCCTCAACAGACGACTCACCTTCTACACCCCGAACCGCCAGCTCCGCTCTGCCGACTGCGCCCTCGCCACTGTCACCCGCATCCAAAGAGCAACCTCCGGTGGCAGATCATTCTCCTACCTCACCGGCAAGACCTGAAACACCCTCCCTATCCTCCTATGGCAGACCCAAGACCTACTAACCTTCAGGAGGCTACTTAAGACCTGGCTGTTCGAGCAATAGCAGCATCCCCCGCCCCCCCTAGCACCTTGAGACCCTCACGGGTGAGTAGTGCGCTCTACAAATTCCTTGATTGATTGATTGATATCCAGAAGCTGCAACATTTCCTAAAGAACAGAGAACTTAAGAGAGGGAAGTGCTCTGTTTACATCTACAATTTGTTTCAGTTTTTTTATGGCACAAACTCGGTTCAAATGAATAGGAGTGCTTTACGTGAGCACCAGTTACATTACACATACACACAGTCATTATATAGGTAGAGCATAGACAGTGCTTTTTACTGTCTCTTCAAGACATGTTGTGTATACTTTGTGGGCTTACAACCTGCCTATTACTTTTCATTTCTTTCTTTGAGTGCCCTTTTAAAAGTGGCTCATCTTTCCTATTTTTCCCCCCTTTCCATGAGGCGGTCCCTCCCATGGAGCATTGTCCCATTACTTGCAGCTGTACACTTAGGAAATGTTTTTGGGACTACTTTATTTTGATTAACAGTGCTTTTTATGAGCACTAATGTTTTCACTCACTCCTGTGTCTGCACGCACACAAATCACGCAAAGCCATAGTTGTCTTAGTGCAGGCTGTTGGGGCTAAAAAGCATACCCATTGTTCTTTCAGCCCCTTGAGCATGGTGCAATTGTAGCCTTCTTTCCTCCAGTAGGCTCACTTGGCTCCGGTTCACTCGCCGCTCTGGCCTTGTGCCACCCCACCTTTCCCCTTATAACGGCATCGGCAGTCTGCTGCTGGGAGATGTGAAGCACACCCTCTAAACATATCACTGCTGCTCAATGTGTAAACAGTGTTCTAAAGGTGCTCACCTCAACATCCCAACAATACAGTAACGCTCCGCCCTTGCGCCGCCACACCTTCCCTTGATAAATGCATGCACAGTTTGATGCCAGGGACGTGAAACTCTACCACTAAATGTATCACTGCTGTTTAATAGCTATACAATGTTCTAAAGGTGGTCACCTCAATGTACCCAGCTCCTAGCTGAATGCAACTGAGGACGTACCCTTTATCCAGCTGTTCCCTAATACGGGGATACTTGTTCATAATCTAATATTCTGTAATACTCTACAACACCATAATGTACTAATACCGAGTAATACTCTAATACTCTGCAATATTCTAATATTAGAATTCTCCTTAATACTCTAATATTCTGTACTTGAAAGCTTGACTACAGCCCTGCAAGACTATCCCACTAATTTGGTGCAAAAATTTGCAAATCATCACAGAAATTGATTTTTCTACACCGTTTAGAATTACTCCTGTGGCAAGATTTCACCTCGCTCTCTCAGTCTGTGTCAGGTGTGTAGCTATGTGGCAGTCTCACTGCTCCAGTTCCCCGTAACTGACAGAGAGCGCTGCTTGTACTCCAGACTCCGCATAGGTGGGTGGGTCTCAGGACAGTGCTGCAGGGGGTCAGTGAGATCCACTGCCAGACCATGCCTTTAGTCTAAGCTCTGATATTATTCAATAAAGTACCTCAATATCCTATGGCACTAAAAAACATTCAATTTGCCAGAGAGCTGCTCCCAACATCAAATTTACATTAGTCACCAACTGGGTCTTTTACGCCACAGTACGTTGTACAACTGCATCAGGGCAGCTGCTTCCATAAGGTAAAATGGCACTAAATTACACTAGTAGGTGGCATCAAATTTCAAGACTAGAAAATTTTCTTTTTCTAATACATTACAGTGTTGTTTTTAATTAATTTGCAGATTATCTGGCAAAGGCTGCAGTTCTATTCTTTAGTCACCATTCTAACATGGCAGCGCCTTTATTTGAAAGCTTTACAGCGTGTTTGGATTAATGCCCATTTTTTTTAACATCAACAGTGTCAACTAAACTGATCACGCATGTTTTAACCATTATACTCCAGGAGACACAATGGCAGAAAGGGAGGAGCATAGATTCGATCTTTCTGGGACGCGCTGTAATATTCTTATTAATGCTATATACAGCTGGTCTGATACAGTGTCTCTAAGCATGTTTCCTTTAACGATAGGACAAAGACAAGAGCTTTCCCATGGATACACACTGTGAAACAATATAATATAGCCTTATAGCCCGCCGTAGCGGGCTATACCGGCTGTTAATGGCCCGCTGCAGCGTTAAAGGCCCGAGCCGAAGGCGAGGGACTTTAACAACAGCAGCGGGCCATTAACAGCGGTATAGCCCTGCTACGAAGGGCTATAAGGCTATTAGAACATTCTGCCACTAGAGGGCATAATGTTCTACCAAAACAAAGCCCTTCAGGGAGCACGAGGGGATTGAAATCCCCTCAGGCTCCCTGAAGTCTTTGTTCACAGCCAGAGCTGTGAACAAAGACACATTGGAATGTTGGTGCTCCGGGCTTATACCGGCCAGTATTAGCCCAGAGCGCTCCATTGTCTTCAATGGAGCTGCCAACGTTCCAATGTTCTAATACAGGTGAGATTATTTAGATCAAGCATGCCTTTTATTATCGATCACCATGGCATCATAACTGGTAAGATACAGGACGCCCACTTTTCACTCAGTTGGTTCAATTTTTTAAGGAAAAACACACACCACTTATTCTTCACTGAGGTCCAGGCAGTTGCACACTGCTACCAGACTGCCTGTCTAATTGTGTTAGTGCTCACACACATATATATTGTTTTTGATTGACCATTCTAAAATGCCCATCTGCAATGTTGGGACAGTCAACTAAAAGTGGTAAAATAACTGCTTGTGTGTTATGAGGGAGGCACACATGCATATGGGCAGGCATCTTGGAATGGTTACAAGACTTTTTCAGTGTTTCGAAATGGCTACCACAGGTGTGCATGTATGCGCCTACATTGTGATAAACTGGCAGCTGTTTTGCGTTTCTTGGTTTTTTTTTATTTACTGTTTGAGCATGGCCAAAGGCCGTTATATAACAGTAAATTAAAAAAACAATATGCAAGGAGTCCGATAAGTCAGCACTTCACTTTTGAAGGGGATACCTATTGGCTTTGCCAATGCTTATTTTTTTAGGCACTGAGAGCTTAAGTGATTTGCCCAGAAGCACATGATGTTGAACCAATGCCGAGACTCGAACCGCGTTACCGGGTTCCAAAGTCAACAGCTCTAGCCTTTACGCCACATCCTCTCCTATTTGATCTGCAAAGTCATTATATATTTAACAGACCCATCCTTCAAGTACATAGCTACCAGCTGCACCACAAATCCCAATAGTCTTGATAACTGCAGCAGAGATCTACTGTCAGACAAATACTGCCTCTGCAAGAATGCCATAAATTTGCTAATAATTCCGTCTCATCGAACTAGAGTATTCAGTGCTCATTCAGTAGCTTATTGACAAATGAAACCTCTGAAGGTAAAGTGGATGGGGAAGAAAGAGAGAACACTGCTGGTGGGAGACCTTCCTGGTTTCTGATTTGCCAGATTCTGACTGCATTGGCAAACTGAGCCTTTCTCTACAGCTCTGACTTCTCCTGAGGTAACAAGTTCCACTTCCCTGTTAATGGCAAAAAAACATGAATACTCAAGGACGTCCTTGATTAATCACATGTGAGGGGTGAAGCATCATTAATTATACATTAAATATTTTCAGTCATTAGAGTTGATTTACACGGTCAAAATTCAAAACAGCTCCCATAAAGAAAATAAGCGAAACACTGTAAAATACAATTCAGTATAATTCCATATATGATTCAAGAACATTCTTTCAAGTTAATTGCAAGCTCCAAAGTAAAGTTGCAACTATGTATTTAGTGATAGTTCAACCCCCTTCATATTCATGGCCACATTATCTCGCCCTGAAAACACTCAACTCACTATCAGTAGATGCCAGGATTAAATTCAAGCTTCTTTCACCATTCATAAAATGAACTGGGCCAAGGCTCAAAATACACACAATAATTAGCACCTCGTTACTCACCTACTAGAGACCTCAGTTCAGTGTTTCCCAATCAGTTATCCTTCAGGAGTATTAAATATGGAAACATATCATTGTCTTTTAAGGATCAAGAACTCCTCAATCACAATCAGAAAACTGAATACAATCACAACTGATTGATTAAACCTCTAAAATTGAGCTATTGCCTTCCAATTTACAGTCCATAGACTCAGGTGCTTTGAGTGTATGACTGAAGAGAACTGGATATATTTATCAGCCATTCAATAAAAGTTTTATGTACTGTCACCTTCTCTATATGGATGAATATATACATCTCCATCGCCCAGTAATAGAAGCTTTACAAAACTCCTGACTGTATAAATTCCTCACTTTTTTCTTTTGAACAAATGTGCAAAAATGTCCATGAATCTCTGAAACTGCTGCAGGTCTGGGTAAGTCTGGGATAAAGTAGCAATGAAAAGAACTCAGTAGAGGTGATTTGTGTTTTTTTCCCTAAGCTTAAAATGGTTTTGATTTAGGTTTAAGTGAACAAGAAAGGCATAACAGCATAATAGTGATTTTGAAGGAAAGCGGTCTAGTGGGTTAGTTGGTACAAAGAGAAAAAGGAAGTTAGGTTTTTAGAATAACTAATTTATAAGACCTTATAACTGCATGTCTCTATGATACTGAAGAGTCTGTATTTCTTAATTAATTATTTGATTCACCAATGTATGTGCTGAATCTGATGGTGCAGTAGTCATCTCAGGTTTAAACTATTACCAGGGATATATAATCAGAAGACATTTATGTTGTATAGTGAAGAGTGTATCATCCTTAACCACATAAAAACACGTATTTTCTCAACATTGATCTCTTACATTCCCGGATTACACTCCTCCAAAACTAGATCGAAGAACTTTGGGATTAGTTGTCATAGAAAGCTTGTTTGATAGAAATCGGCCTACAAACCATTTCTAAAGCTTACATGATCTTCTTTCCTCCTCAAGGCAATTACTTTATAGGATGTGCAAGCCTTCCAGAGTGTGAGAAGTGAGGCACCGGACATTTCACTTGATGTCACATTTTAGGACCTACGTTGCTTTTGTCATGTGGTCTGCTTATCTAAATAAACACCTATGCTCCCTTATGCTGAATAACCAGTAATTTGTACATCAGCCTATTGAGTTACCAGACACCAGTCATCCTAATATAATACTCTGTGTCAAGGTGTCAGATTCCAAAATGGAAAAAAGCGGAGAACCTCTGCATTGATTAGAGTTTTTATTGTAAAGTCAAAAGGCAGTGTATGGAAAGGCTCATGGCTAAGGAACATGGTGATGGAGGTGAACAGGTACTAGGTACTAATTGACTAATAAAGTTCTTGTTGTTTTATTGATGGAAGTAGGATGCTAGAGTCACATACAATAGGAATACAAAAGCTCCCACAAGAGGCCAGTCCCGGTTGTAAACTGTTAAAACAGTTTGCTTAATTAAATGTACAAACTGTTCCTTTTACATCTATCCATACTCCATGGTGTAAGTATATTGTTAATAGATTGCCATATCAGTGCATTTTGGAGCTTTATGCTACTTCCACAGAGTTCTGTATGGTCTACAGTTCAGTCTTTCAGTTTCTTTTTGACATGTATTTTCCATAGAGCACAACAAGAGAACCAATCTTTCTTAGGTCATGACATCACTTGTTTTCAGTGCCAAATCTTTCATATAATTCTCCTTGTATAATTCTCCTGATTTATTTTGGCAACTCTGTCACTTCACAGCTGCAATTGCTATAAGTAAAGTCTTGTTTCATATTAAGATCTTTCAAATGAACGCTCTGTACATTTATTTATTGGATTTCTTTCCATATCCTTACTTATGTAGAGAAGCTTCAGTTTGTTTAGAAAGTGTTATCATACGTAGGTGTCTCACGTCTGAGTTCAGCTGCATTCTAAAGTCATCTGTCCACCTTACCTATTTTATGGTTTTTCCATGTGCTGTCACATTTTGCCCCAAAAGTTGTAGAAAATGTTCTTTCCTTATTTTAAAGATGGTCATCTTGGAATGGTTCTTTTAGTGAATATGTTGACTTTAGTATATCCATTGCCATATGTTAAACTACAGTGCAATGGATGCAATAAATCAAAAATGTTATCGCAAAATATTTTATAATATCTGCTTTATTTATATGATAATTTAAATAATCTAATTCATGGGTTGTATTTATATTTGATTTGAATCCATCCTCTCTTGATTTATAAATGTAATAACATCTAGCAATTTCAGGATATCAGACAAAACTCATATTTTTATATTCATTTATTAATCCCCTTGGTGTTGCAGTTTCAAACTCATTGATCCAAAAGATTTCACCTTGGTCCAATAAGTGGTTTCGATCACCTCCTTTGGTCTTTAGGGGTATGAGTTAAAGTATTTGTAATTTCATTTGTGGTACTGAATGTGGCTTTTCTTTGACGTGTTAAGTTAATTGGAACTTTACATTCTTTTGACTTATATTTGATTACTGTACAATCCATCTCAATTTAGCTTTTCTTATTGTCAGTTCCAAGTAAAGAAAGCCACACAGGCACTTTTTACTTTAAATCAAGAAGCCACTTTCACAAGTGGAATAACTTTAAGTTTTATATTTCTTCCATTATCTGAGTGCATTTTCACATCTTCCTCGATGTTGATATTACAGTTTCAGCATGAAAGGTAAGGGAAAATTTAACTGCGTTTATCTCTTAAGTTTTATTGGCTTTTATAAAAATGTTCCTTAGCTTTCTTGATATACTCTTCCCATACAATGGTGGTTTAGGGAAGATGTGTTTCAAATTGTGATCCATGTGGCTAAGTTCCCAGTGTTGATGTACTATTTGTCTAATATTTCTAGATGTTTTTGAATTACGGGTCATCAACACAAGGTTTTTTGTGCTTTTGTTAGTCTCTTCTTTAGTAGAAATTTCCTATCGATATTCATTATCCTATTTTTTTACTTTATAGAGGACCTACTAGTGGTAGCCTGTTGTTCTCAATCTCATTAGAATTTACTCCCATTCCTCTGTATAAATGTTAGGATCCGAAAATATATTTTTCAGTCTCAGTAGCTGACTGTGTAGACATCCATTTAGTTGAATAGTGGGTGAATATTTTTGTAACGTATGTAGGTATTTTTATCTGTTGATTTACTAAGAATTGTTTAGGGCTGTGCTCTCCTTAATAACCATCACATTGAAAACGTTGATATTAAGTTCTCCAATGTTTAAAGGGAATTTTAGTCTGGCTATCCTTTAATTTAGGTAATCAAAAAACATTTTAACTGTCTCCTTTGGTCCTGCTCATTCCAAGATATCAAACATATCATCTTTCTATCTATACCACCATTTCAACCCCTTTGTTGGTGCTCCTGCCTTTAATACATATCGTGATTCATAATGTTGCTTTAATGCATTTGCATATGTCGGTACTGTGTTTGAGCCAATGCTGTCCCTGTCATTTGGACCTAATAGTCATGATTCTATCCAAAGCAATACACAAGCATTAGTTTTAATAACTGTATAATAAAATTCTTATCTTCTCCAATCTCATAATTTTGTCAGAGTGACCATTGTTCTGCCTTTACTTCTTGTTCATGTGGTACTGGTATATAGATTTACTATTCCAATTGTGAATGGAATAATTTATACCTCTAATTGGTTCGTGTGCACGTTTAAATATACATTCCTTCATCTTGAAGTTGTCTTATTTTTTCTTTGTGGTAAGTTACTCAAAACTGAATGCCACATTACAATACGTGCAATACATGCAACCAAGAAAAGCAACGATTTAAAGGAGAAGGATGAACTCGAATACCAGTAACAATTAATCAAAAAAAATGTTAAAGGCATTAATAAGCAGCAAAATGTGTCTAGAAAAAGACAATTGAAATAGTGTAGATCGTGAAAGATAAAACTGTGCATGTAAAACTCATGAGTAAAAAATGAATATTTTAAAACATGAAAAGACTTCTCAAAAGATATACCATCATCTTCTGTAAACTCCACAGCACACATGTAAAATTATCTTTTACTTTACAATGTTGGTAATGATAAGGATTTTCCATTATATTTATGCCTTCAATTATTTTTCTGTTTTGGCTACAGTGCAGGACCTGGTTTTAAATTCAGCATTTCTTCTCACTATCTTGAAAAATATTCCCTATTAATTTTCCTGGGCATTATTTCAAAATCCTCAAAAACGAATGTGTCTCTTGAGGTTTTCCTTGAAAGATTGTCTTTTTCTGCTTAAATGATGAACGAAACAGTTATTGGGCACTAGAAATTTACATTGCTGCCCCTTCATTACATGACTTCCAAGATGCTGCTTACAGCCATCCACCTGCAGATATTTCTGAATTATTGGTAGTCTTTGAAAATCCATGTTTCAAGTTTATTATTTGTTTTTAGTTGTGATTTATGCCCAAATTTACATCTGGCAACATCGATACATTCCAAAAATTCATATCATACATTTTGTTCTCTTTAGGATTCTCTGACTGATCCACACAATGTATAATTTGGCAAAACAATATCTGTAGATGGAAAATCTATGAAATATACCGTTTTGTTGATTGTAACATTAAGTATAGTATGAACTAATCACCATCCCAGGTTAGGTTCACAATTCCTGAATGTCTACTCAAGGCAGGGATTTTTTTCAATTGAAGAGAGTAAATGACTGTGTTTCTACCATCTGTCCTATAATTGTTTTACTTGTTTTTACTTCAGGTACATTTTTTAACTTAAATCCCCTGTCTTCTATTCAGAATGTCTAAATTCTACTCATGTATTTTAATACTAACGTATATTTGATAAACAAATACTACCCTCCCCAAGGTGGCAACTTTCCTTGACCTCTAACATATAGTGATGCAGGAGCTCCAAATTCTCATTGCTACAGATTCTCACTTTCAATATATTTAAAGAAACATTTTGCTATGTGACTAAACTGGTGCCATTAGATTGAAAGCTAAACCCTTTCTGGTCATTCTAATAAATGATGCTGAACCAGGCCATTGTTTTAGATACCAGCTCACATAAATGTAGGCCTTAATGTATTATTCGATAGTGTACAATTAACTAGCTCCCAAGAAGTCCACGTCCAATTTGTAGGTCTCGCCTGACCCAGCGCATGCGCTGATCTGGTGAGACTTATTGAGAGGGCTCCAAAAAGTGCTACTAGTCCAGCCTAGAGCTACAGTTAACGTGCGCGGGCGCGCGCCGCGCTTTACCGTGATTACTTTCACTTTCGCGGCCGCTTTAATGTTTGATCGCGATCATTTTCAGCCGCACGGCTGTTTTGCATAGCCAATAGGTCTCGCTTTTGGGACCTTATAAGTATTTAGTTACGCAACTGTTGCATGGCTAAACACTTATAAGGTCCCAAAGGCGAGACCTATTGGCAATGCCAATGCTTGTTCATCCTGTCAAAAGTACATGATTTAAAAATATATATATTTTTTTAAAGAAAAATGTTTTGTATATTTTCTGTAAAAAGGGCTCCAGGATCTCTCACATGAACAGGGACAGTTTAGTGCTTAGGTGATGTAAATCCATTTACTTCAGGCAGAGGACAACTAGGAATACTCATAAGTACCAATTCATTCTTAATCAAAGGGTCACTTTATTAAAATCATGAGCAACCAACAAACCTTCCTGTAAAGCCAAGAGAGTAGGTATTCAAATGTAGACTAAGATTCTTTCTTACCTACATAGCAAAATGTACTATGGGCTGCACATGAAGTTCGTTGTAAGGCCCTCGATCAGGCTGCCTAACTTGCTGAATTCATCTGGTTTGATAGCACAGCTGCCTCCTCACTAAAGAAGGGAATGGCTCATTCCACCTGTTCGGAGCCAGGAGTAAATGTTTTGATTTGACCGAAGTTGTGTGCTTCACAAAAAAATTCCTTTCCCACCACGAAGCTGTGTTAATTTTGTTTATCCAACTGTCTAAGCTTGAATTTTCAGGGGGGGCACACATCATATTAAAGTGTCTTTTAAAACATTTTTTTTTAAAAGTTTTATTGGCATTGTCGCATATTAATAAGACACATTTACATTTGTCATATCTACTGTCATAATTACCTTCTCTCCGTTTCCTTTGTATCTGTATATCTATATCTTTACATCATTTGTCTTCAAGATGCGCATTCTTAAACATACATGGTACAGGTTGTTATGCCAGTTTAACAATAAACAAACAAATTTCCCCCTATCCCCCCAATGTCGTGTCAGATCTCTAAAAGAATAGCAAAACAATCTTCCCATTGTTCATAAATTTTGCATCTAATGCATTCTCTATTTGTTTCCTCATTAGGTCGCACCTTTTACGCCTGGCTTCTCCTTTCCTTCCCCTATTGATTCCTCATCCGAGACGGGGGTCTTTTATGTCTGCTATCATGAGGGACCAGGCTTGCTCATCCTCTTCTTCCTTTTCATCCCTCCTAACCCTTTTCATTCTAACTAGCTCTGCAGTTGCCCATTCGCTCAGTTCTTTTAGCCATCCCTCCAGTGTGGGGGTTCCGACCTAAGCAACCTTATCGCTATCCTCCTCTTTGCCAACACCAGCCCTAGTAGGACAAACCTGCTGAGTTTTTTCAGATTTAGGCATAGGGAGCAGTCCCAACATTACGACCAGGATTGTATTTATTTATTAAGGAGTTTTATATAGCGCTGGCCAGACCTGAGGGCATCTGAGCGCTTTGCAACAGTTATAATGCAGCAATCACAAAAGAAAAAAAAGGCATGGGTATACAATTAGGTGCACAAGTCCCAGCGTGTGGCGCATCATTGAGGCATGGAAGTCCTGAGAAACCTTGCAGAGTGCACGTTGTCTTGGGCGGAACCATTTTCATGGAGGGGGGAGCGTGGAGGGGTGTTGTGGGGCACTTGGAGGAGGTAGATTTTAGGTTGACAGTGTCATGGTGCTGCAGAAAGTAGACTTGTGCGCCTACTATGTGTGATTTTCCACCCTGTAACAGTTTGTACCCGATCTATTATGTTTCCCCAGTACTGTCAGTGCTGGACAGTCCCATATCATATGAATAAAATGCACTTCTGCTTGCCCGATTCTAGGGCATTTATTAGTGCGGTCCAGGTATATTCTATTTAGGATCTGCGGGATCAGATAGGTCTGAGGTATGATATCATACTGTAAAAGATTAAATCTTGCGTTTGAGCTTACCCGTTTAACCCCTTCTTGTATTTTTGTCCATTCTTTATCTGTCAGGGATTCATCTAATCTGCTGTCCCATCTTGCCTAAACTGGAAGGAGTTTTTAGGTCTCGCCTACGCAGCGCGTAAGCGTTGCGTAGGAGGGACCTCTTGGAATCGCTCAGGACGTTTTGGGAAACTCGTGCATGTACTGCACTGTTCCCAATGAGCCCTCTTGCATGTATGGTGTTTACATTGCGGGAGCGAGCAGCAGCGCCATCTGTTTGTAATTATCGCGCCTTCCGCTGCTCGCTCCCGCAAGGTAAACGCTGCGCGTCCCTGTAACTTTAGCGGCCCTGGTGCCGCGCTTGTCTTTCAGCGCTTGTTACTTTTGCCAAAATATTTCAGAAATGGGGTTAGTACTATAATGAACAGGACTCTTGCACAATTGTAGGTGTAAGTCACACGCCCCTCCCCCCCAAGTCTTAGAGGGATGGAGTCGGAATAATTATATGACGTTCCTTACTTCTATCTACACACTACTTTGCTCGCCTCAGGGCTCAATTGAAGCTGCGGCTGAAGAAAACACATAGGATTGTGACTGGCACCTGGGCAGTGCGACGCCGTTGCCATGCCCCCCGATTCTGCGCAGTGCCTTCCTGTGCCCGGCAGACTTGGCGGCTCTGTGCTCCTCATGTTGGCTCTCGGTCACTGTGTCCTGGGGCCTGTGGAGCCGTGCCCTGCAGTGCCTGGGGGAAACGGGGCAGGGCCCACGGGCAGTCCTTGCTCTCACAGCCCAAGGAGGAGTTACAACCGAGAAACTAAGAGGTAAGAGCGTAGGTGTCATGAACCTGGACTATGTGCATGACAGCAAGGCGAAGTGCATATGCGGGTATTGACCTTTGGGATAGCAAGGGATATTGTTTGACGGTTTACAGTAGAGTTGCCTGTGGGCAATATACTCAAGTTATATGTAAGTTTTTATAATTTCACAAATCATTATGTTAGTCTTGCTGATGCATTTAATGCGAACTAAACTACACTTCCCAGAATGCACTAATTTGTTAAATTAAAGCGCAGGACTGGAAACCAGAGTCTGACGCCCTTTGGTGGTCTGGTAACCGAATCTTCTAGTTGTGTTACTTTGCTCAGGAGGATTCCCGTCCTGCACGTGTGATAACACAGGGAGGTGCATTCACACAAAACATGTGTCCCAGAACAAGAATATCTCCATGAACTGATTTACATTGTAAAGAATGGGACTCTGGAGGTATAAAGTTTATTGTTTTAATCAAGGATTGCAATAAAAAGTAAAAAACATCACACATAATGTAAGTATCGGAAAATGTCAAAAGAAACTTCTAAAATCATAGAATTCTAAAACCATGACATACAAGAGACCGGCATCTATGCAGGTAGACTCACGACGTACTGTTCAGAATATTAGCATAATCTTTAAATCTCATAGTTAATAATTAGTGCATCTGATCTAAAAAATTCCTTTAAAGTAGATGTAATTTCTTAAATTCAGTTTCAACATGCGAGGTAAATTGACATCTACTGATAGGCTGAAGGGGTACATTAAAAACCACGAGGATCCTCAAGACCATAACTACGGTCCCCAGAGCTCCCCTTTCTCATGTCCATGCGCCAGTAGCTTATCAAATCCAGGTCTTTGTTTTACAGTCTAGATCTTGGAATCCTGATTTTACAATGGGACAAATATCACTACACACCCCAAAATACACCGGAGAGTTGAGAACTCTGGGTCTGTAGAATGTAGGTGAACACCTGCCAATAGGGAGATATGTGATAAATTAGTTACTATACATCGACAAATCTAGGGGATTGGGTGGTGGTCAGTCAGCGATTGGGTGTGTAAGTGATAGATAAATATCCATTTGTGGCAACAGCAGGAGTACATTAATATAGCATTTTGCTGCTATTGACTTGGCTGTGGAGCATACCAAAGTAGATACAAGCTTGAACTTGCATGATTGGTCATCTTTTCTGGCGTATTGCAAGTTGTGGCTAGCGTGGTAAGTAGCCTTCTCCTGAGGCCGGAATTTTTTACTCCGCATAGGGGTCAGGTCAGACACCCAGATCTCAGAAAGTTTAACCTAGTGATCTGGTACCTGAGTTCCTAGAGTTTGGCTATCTCAAACTTTTAGAAAAGTGCATGCTTATTTTGTGAGAGGCTCTAAAGCCTCTACTCGCTCCTTTTAGGCAGCTAAATGGGAATGATTCATTCACTTCTGTGTCTCAGATAGTTGGACTCCTTTTAAGGTCTCTGTGCAGGAGATTTTCTGTTACCTATCACACCAATATAAGGCAAGCCTTGCCAACACTTCCATACGCTTACACTTGACTGCAGTTGCAGCATGCTTACAAATTTGACAACACACTTCTCTTTTCAAAGTCCTGGTCATAAAGAGTTTCATGACGGGTCTTTAGAGGGTAATTCCTCTGAAAACGCGTGCTGCCCCTATATGGAACCTGAATGTGGTGTTCACAAGACTTGTGGGGTCTCCTTTCCAGCCCTATGCTCAATTTACCACAGTACTTTCTTGGAAGGTGGCCGTCTTAATAGCAATCACCTCCCTCATATGCATTAGTGGGCTTCAGGCTCTTACAATACAGGGACGATTCCTGTAGGTGTACAAAGATAGGAGAGTCCTTTGCAAAACCCCAACATTTCTGCCAAAAGTTGTCTCACCTTTTCACATGAGCCAGATCATTGAGCTGCTTGTCTTTTTCCTGCGACCAGGTCTGTAGCGGAAAGGGCCTTTTACATCCTAGATGTTAAAAGGGCACTCATTTACTAATTGGTAGGACTAAGTGAATTAGGAAGTCCAATCAACTCTTTGTAGCATATTCAAATTCCATAGGGTTTTCTTAGTCTCTAAAGCAGGCATTGAGGGATGGATCATCAAGAGTTGCTATGCTAACATCAACGGCACACTCCCTGTAACTCTGAAAGCCCACTTCATACGCAAAAATGGTGCCACTTTAGCTTTTCTAGGTAATGATCCTTGAGCAGATGTCTGCAAAACTGCTACTTGTTCAGCGCCACACTCTTTTACCAAGCATTATTGTGTAGACATTCTTTCACTTAAGCAGGCTGTAGTTTGCCAAGATATCCTGGGAAAACCGTTTAAAAAAACATCATCTGCTTACTAGCTACTGCTTTGGAGAGGAACTACTTTACAGTTTATGCAGAGCATACGTATTTAGAGCCCCACATGCTACGAATGAAAAATAATACTTACGCTGTAATGAGATTCATTAGTCAAACTGAAGTTATAATCTTCAAAAGTCTATTTGGGAATCACTGTGAATCACCAAGTTATGGAAAAAATCTGGAGCAAAGCAGGTTGATTGATCAGATGGGCAGTCTGTTCCTCGGTGGAGCAGTGCGGTGATCCTCCAGAGTGGTGCACAGTACCATCCTGCCTTGCTTCAAAATGGCTCGTTTAGCCACTGTACATGCAAACATATCTTTGCTTCACAAGTAGATTAAGCCATTATTTATTCCTTGCCACATTTAGAGACTGGTGGCATTGCCCAATATCACTTTTACCTGTCATAACTTTGGCCCTAATTAAATACTGGTGCAGTTATGTATCGATTGCACAGTTTGACAAGTCTGCACAAACATTTCTAATAAACTGTTTCATATTATTTTGATCTTGAAAATTTCATGCAGATTGGTCAAGAGAAAGTGACAATATTATAAGAGGGATTGACCGAACGGCTAGGGCTGTCGACCTCAAATCTAAGGAACCTGGTTCGAGTCTCTGCAAGGACGCGCAAAATCCTGTGATTCTAGGCAAATCACGTAATCTCCCCGTGCCTAACAAAAATGAATGTGTTTGCGCTATATAAAACTCCGTAAAAAAATAAAAATAAAATAAGCAGCACTCACAAATAGTATTTTCTCTTGAAATTTCCATAGGAATTTTTTGAGGGGAGAACAGACATTAGGGGCATTAGGCACAGAGCATGGCCAGTGTCACACCTTGTTTTCTTCGAGCACTGTGGTTAGGGCTACTGAGCGCAGGAAGAGGTTTAAGGACATAGCATGCGCTGCATAGATACAGCCGCTGCACGAGTTTAGTAAACTGGTAGACATAAGTGTGAATTAATGCTGCACCTTGTATGCACTGCTTGCAAGCGTATATTACTGAAAGTGACTTTCAGTGGGCACTCGACAAAGGTACTGGACAAAGGATGTGGTCATAGACCAAGGTACATGTCCACTGCATGCAGGGAAATTAACCTTGTCCAGAACATAGAGATGTAACGTTGAAGGTCCCAAAAGCGAGACCTATTGGCTATGCCAATGCTTGTTGTACCTGACAACTGTCCAGGGGTAAGCTGTGTAAATTGTGTAATTTTATGAAAAGTACAAACTGCACTAGGAAATATCATGCGATAACTGCGTTCCCATTGTTTGCACCCGGTTTGGTTTGGCGCTAGGATTACAAACAAAGCCAAGTCATGCTGCCTCAGTGGATGAGGCTTTGCATAGAATCATAAGGAAGCGTTTACTTTTCCCGCTCCCTTAGATCTCGCGTGCATGGATTAGCGTAGGTATGACAACGTGAATTGGCACTGTGCTCATGCTGCCGTCCTGCTGACAAATTCCATGTGCTGGTAATAGTTGAGTGGAGCTGCAATTTGTTCTTCTTTGAATAATAAAGCACCACTTGGCTTCGGGTGAGAGCTTGCACTCAGTAATAGTAACTCTGGGTCATAGGACTGCAATTTGATACAAATAATGATGCTAATATAGAGCAAACTATTGGTAATTAGCCTTTCCCATTTGACCTTATAACGATTTACAGTATGTTAATTAGCTGTTTTGCCATGCAATCTCTTGACTAAATTTTGTTTAATAGCTTGTTTGAAAGCATCTAACAATGTTTAGGCTGACAGATGATGACTAGAACCTTCACCACATCAGACCAACTCTTAATTTTTGCAATGTCATGACATGTTAAGAGGTTTTCCTTCAGCTCATCTTCACCATCCATCCAGAGGGTTACAAAGTGCTATTGAAAGGTGCCCCAGGAACACCTCTATTGTTATGGTTCATCTCATGCTATTCTTTTCTCACTTCATAACAGCACGAGACCACATTTCACAAAGTCTGTGGGAAGACAATTAACCAGGGAGAACGCAGCCGTCAGGGCAACTCGGTAATCAAATGCCAGGAAGGTCCCATCAGTAGCCACCACTTCCTCTTTTCTCACAGCTGTAGGCAAGATAAGTGCTCTGTTTTATTATCTGTTTCCAGCGTTTACTGTAATAGTTGTTTGCGATTGTTGTTCTTCCTTATTAAGCTGTGCAGACTTCTGATTTAAGGACCTTTTATCCAGTTTATAAGCCTGCCTTGCCTGCGTGCTAATATATTGTCAGTTCAGTGTACATTGCACTTTGAGAAATGCGCAGTTCAGTCAAGTGATCTCCGTGCACTTCAATTTTGCATTGATTAAATTGCGATGGCCTAGTATACTGACACCTCCGTTGGAAAAAATATTTTTTTCTGACCGCACAGATAAGTTTATTCATTCCAGTTGCAAAGTTGCATTTTTTTTACTCGCTTTATTTAGTTTTTGCATATAGAAAGAAACAGCAATATACACCCCCCAACTTTCGATGACATGCAAGCAAAGACACATTCAGTACCACAGTTAGCTTCCCAAGGACTGTGATGGAATGGAGCAGCAGCAGGGCTTGACAATGGTTAGCGTTCACAACAGACTTGGGGACCTTCACTTAAACCTGTGTTTGATGCCCGGTCCACCCACCGTGAAGGCAAGCATCCTTCGTCCTTCCCGAGACAACCTTTTATCTCCCCTCTCTCCAGCAGCCCCAGATTGTTTTACATATGCATGCGTAACCTTTCGCTTGATAAACTAGTTTTTCAGACCCATACACCAGTCCAAGCCTTCATTTCATTCTCGCAGAGTGGGCAGAGTGGGCACCCCCCAGTGCTTCAGAATATCTCTGCATAAAACCATCAGGGCCAAGATGTAGAATAGCAGGGCATAGCGGTCCAGGGTTTGTTCACCCCAGATTCCAATGGGACCAGTTAGGGTGTAAGCTGCACTTCATTGCTCAGGGTCTCTAATATCGTTTTTCCCACCGCTTCCAATAGGTCCCCATCTTCTTATATTCCCAGAGCATGAGATTTAGGGTGCCCCTCATGTGGCAGCCCCTTTGGCATTGATCATTAGATGCCTGACCCAAATTGAACAGACGGTCTGGGTATAGTATGCCCTGTGCAGGACTTTCAGTTGAATCAGTCGGAAACCAGCCAGGATCACAAAGTCTTTGGGATACCCACATGAATGACCCATCATCATCCTCCAGTCGGCCCAGATCCCTCTCCCACCTTTTACCCTGAAGAAGGTCCAAGTCCCAAAGAGGGGTCTGCAGTGCCAATATGGCCAACCATCCCCGTGCATGAGGTCTTCTTCCAAATATTGACAACTGTCTGCGTCAGGAGACGGGGCAGCACACATCCTCCGTAGAGTCGACTGAGTTATACCTCTGGGCCATAGCAGTATGGTCCACTCGCAAGGAAGGTTACTACTGGGGTAAAAAGGCCCAGTCATTAACAGTCAACAGTTGTGAGGCCCAGTCATAGAGTCAGAGAATTGGGAGGGCAATATCTTTTCAGTTTGGCATCTAGTTAGTAGGGAAAGAGCTATTCATGGTATTCCGTGATCCCAAAGCAACACTCTTATTACACTGTCCACCCTGCAAAAGAAGTTATCCAGGACTGGATATGGGGTATTCTGTAGGATGTACAAGAATTTGGGCAAGTTAATCATCTTATATAGGGCTGCTTGACCCAGGAGTGAAAACAATAGTCTCCTCCATCTTTCCAAATCTGTTCAATATGACACCAGAGCCCCAGGTTTTCCTGCAAGTATAATTCTTGGTCTGGTGTGACAAAAAGGCCCAGATGTCATAACATCTGGTTTGCCCATCAATAGAGGCAGTCCCTTACCGATGCTGGGGCATCCACTCCCACAGGGAAGGCCACTGACTTGAGCCAATTAATGCAGAACACCGCATAAGACCAAAAAAATGACAGGTTGTCCAGGATTCTCTGCACTGAATGTGAGGGGTCCGTAAGGTAAAGAAGGATTTCATCAGCATATAATGAGACACCATCCACCCATCCCGGGTCTGGATCCACAACACCAGAGGTTCAAAAGCGATCACAAATAGTAGGGGTGAGGGCGAGGGCGAGCAGCCCTGCTTGGTACCCCTGGACACTCCAAAGCGATCTGAAAAGACTCCATTCACCCGCACCCTTTCCACTTGGTCTTTATATAGTCGGCTAATCCAGGATTAAAAAAATGGGCTGAAGGACGACCATCATGGTGGGCCACTCTAGGAAGTCAAAGGCCCTCTCGGCGTCAAAGGCTAAAAGGAATCCTGGCTCTTGCAGGTGTCCTCTGCACGCCAAGCCTGCCAACAACCTCCTCAGATTGTGACTCTTGGCCCTGTATGGCATGAAGCAGGACTGGTTGGGATCAACAAGGGAATCAATCAACTGTATTAGATGGTTTGGTAGAATCTTGGCAAGGATTTTTGTTTCAGTGTTGATCAGGGATATCGTCCTATGGGAGGCACAATCTTCAACTGCCTTTCCTTCCTTGTAGATCAAAATAATTGTGGCTTTCTGGAGGTCTGGCAGTAGAATGCCCACTTATCTGGCCGTGTTGAACAGCCTCACAACTTTTGATGTCACATCTTTGTAGAATTCTACTAGGAAACCATTAGCACCAAGAGTTTTACCATTGTTCAACTGTGAGATAGCTGCAGTCACCTCACCCTCTAGGATCTTCTCTTCCAGCAGCCCAACCTGGTCCGGAACCATGCAGGGGGCCAGAGGGTTCCCCACGAAGGCCTCCAAGTATTCTCAGAGGTAGCCCATATTAAATAGAGCCATTTTAAATACATTGCAAAATCCCTTGAAATAGCCCAGAGTGTCTCCCTAAGCTCCTTCTTCGCAGTCTGAATCCCTCTGACCTGGTGCTGCCCCTCCACCTTTTTGGCCAGCCATGCAATGAGTTTGCCAGCCTTGTTGCCTTCCTCATATATCTGACCCTGAGTGGCTCGAAATGACGCTCTTGCCTCCTGTTGCACCAGAGAAACATATTCCCGCCTGACTTCCTCAATCCTATGTGCCCGGTCTCTAGAGGGGATGGCCATATATTCAGCCTCAAGCTGTAGTAGTTTCTCCTCAAGCTTCCAACACTCCTCATCCCTGTCCCTTCTCAGGCCAACCCTCCGTGCAATTAACTGATCCCTCAAGACCACCTTATATGCTTCCCACAGGTTGGTTGCCAACCGGACTGAGCCCTCATTCTCTGTAAAATAACTGCCAATCGCAGTAGCCACAATCGGTTTGGTTTCCCTGTCTTTCAATTCCCATGCATCTAGTTTCCATGTTACTGTCCGGCTCGTTACGCCCATATGAACCATGATGAGCAATGATGAATGGTCCAAAATGCCCTGGGGCAAGGTGGTATTGGAGTTCCTACTCATCTGATGTGTGGGCACTAGTAAATAATAAAGTTGTGACAAAGCTCTCAGTGACATGGCAGCGTGTGAGAACTGTCGTATATCAGTGTTTATCACAAGTCAACCAGGCCTATGGCTTCCACAAAAATGGCCAGTCTTGTGTCATGTCTTACTCGGTCCTCTGATCTCGTCTCTCAAGTTGAGGTCTCCATCAACAAAAGTCAATGTGTCCGTGAAGCATGTCAATCAGGCCCCCATGCATACCTTGATCCTATGACCACATCCTCCCCCTAACATCGGCTGTGGATCGCGGCCTGACATCCATTTGTATCCACCCAGGTGTGGAGTAGCACCAGTGATAAGGAACTGTAAATGAGGCTTCCCAACCCCTGTATCCCTTTGGAATCCCATATGTGTGGGTAATTTGTACCTGCCTCTACCCAGAAATCCTCACTGATTACCTAGCAAGTGGGTTTCCTGCAACATGACTATGTATGGGACATGTCTGAGCAGATACTTTCCCACCACCCCTCGCTCAAGTTTGTCCCTGAAGCCATTAACATTACAGGAGGGAATCTTCAGGGTAAAACCTCAGCCCAGGGCATCTTTATCCTCCTACCCCATTAGCCATAAGATTCCCTGCTGCATATCCCCATCCCGGCTCCTCTGGACCCTTGTTGTCTCATCCATGTCCTTGATGAACAAAGCACCGTACCCCTAACCACCCACACCCAATCACCTCATTCTGCTGGCTTAGAACTAGCCACCACCCCAATGCTTTAGATGTCTTTCGCCCATCATTATGAACAAGATATAGACCATAAAGCAAACTGTGCTTCTAAATCATAATCTCAAATGAAAATTAACATGTGAGGGTGTGGCTCTCCTCGTTTACTCATCCGTGACCATATGAGGCCCAAAGGACTCAAGCTTTTCGTGGGTTACCACCGGTCCCTTCTTGCGCTCCTCACTGTGCATGGAGTCAATCAATGAATAATTATGTTATTTAGAAGTATGCACCAGTTTGGCCCACATGTTGTTCGTTGTTATAGTGCATGTGCATTGTAGTTTTGTCACACTTTTGCCCACTTAGTCTCTGCCTGCACCTTCATTGGGGCTGCCCTAGACTGGTGGCACGCTTTCCTTTGGACCTGAGCACTGTCCAGTCCTCCAGTGCTGGATTTTCCCGTTCAGTCGGGCACACACAGCCCTTGCCTTTTAGCCATGTCTAAGCCTCTGTAGCAGATGTGAAGAAGTAGGTGCGCTTCTGATATACCATTTGGAGTTTTGCAGGGAAATGGAGTACATACTTCAGATTGAGAGCCCACAGCTTTTGCTTCATGGCCACAGACGTTTCGCGTTGACACTGAACTGCCTGGGTGTAGTCAAAGTAAATGTTCACTGATCCCCCATTCCCCTGCCAAGGGCCACACTCTCACGTGTGTTAGAGGATATCATCCCTATCGTGGTAGTTGAGAAGACAGACCGCCACTGATCTGGGGGTGCACCTGGCCTTGGTAGGCCTCCTGGCACCCTGTGAGCTTTCTCGACTGTGAAGAATTTGGAGGTCTTGCCTCCCATGACCTCATTCAGGTGACAGGGTTCAATGTAAACTTCCATACTGGGCCATTTGTAGCATTCAGGGAGGTCTACAATTCAAACATTATTGTGGTGGGAGCAGCCTTCCATATGCTCCACCCTAATCAATGGCTGCATCTGTTGCACAGTTCTCTCCCACCATGTCTGTCAATTTGGGATGGTCCTCTTTAAGGAGACTCAGATCTATGGCCACTGCATCAATCTTTCTTTCCAATACCAACTTGGTGACTCCTATGGCCACCAATAGTGTTGCCGTGTGGGCTTCCAGCCCTTCACCTGGCACAGTACGGGCAGGCACCAGTGCAGTCTCCGGATCACTCTGCCCAACAGGTGGTGGGACCGGGCACAATCGTTTGTTGCCCCCCCATCTTGCAGGCGGGGTCTGTAGCTGTAGCTCTCAGGATAGCTGTTTGTGATGGTGAAGAGCAAAGGGGCCACCTTCAGGGCTGGACTGGCTGTAGTGGGCACCGGGCATTTCCCCGGTGGGCTGCTAGGGTGGGGGCCGATTTTGGGCCCCTGGGGGCCGTTTTTGTTACAGGGACGTTTTTGCAGCATAGATGCAAAATCGGCCCCTGTAACAAAATCGGCCAAAACCAACCCTGGCAAACAGCTCAGCCGTTCCCAGGGGGACCAGCCGAGCTCTTTGCCAGGGCCAATTTTGGTTCCCAGTCCGGCCTTGGCCACCTTGCACCAGGGTCTGCTAGCACCCAGTTGCACTACCCTGGCTCATAATGCCACCAACCGAGACAACATCTTAGCCCAAGGGGGGCCCAAGCTGCTGCACCAACAATTCCTCCAATAGGCTAACGCGTCCCCCAACCTGCACAGGCACCACAGGCACACCTCAAACCATGTCGCCGCTTGCAAAAATGACATCTGCAGTGGACTGGTTGCCTCTGCACAGTGTCCGATCACTTGTTGGAGTCTGCGGCACTGCTCCTCTTCGCGCATAGGTCCATCAGGTTCACTAGCCCCTGGCATAGCAGTCCAACATCGTGACTCCAGGAGGCCAGGGCGAAGCGGGGATCACACCACACCCAGTCCTGCCCCCGGGCCTAGGGACTGCTAAACAGTACCCTCGGTCCTGATTATGGGGTTGGCTGAAATGCATTTCCCAAAGAGGCCGGGATGGCAGGCAACATGGCTGTATGTCAAGGCCCCAATAGCAGACACACTGCCCCTTTCGTTGAGGTAGGACCTTTCCTTGTCCCAGCAGTACAGTGTCCCTGGCAATTGGGGATTCTCCTGCAGTGCAAAGATTCAGCTTAGCAATCGGTCGGGCCCAGACCTGCACTCGCTGGGAGCAACCCAATTGCCAGCCCCGCAGGCCTTCCCTGCTCCCCAGGGCCACTTCCTCACCAGCAGGCCAAAGTTTATGTGATCGAGCTTCATTGTGTCTCGGTCAGGTCCACTTGCCCCTCCTCCACGATGCTGCCATCTGCTGGGCACCCCTTGCAGCTCTCTGATATTCAGTCACAGGCAGCCACCATTTTGGAACTGGCGAGCAAGGCAGGCCAGCTGATTATAAAGAGGAAGGTAAAAAGGGGGATTCTCCCAGTTGAATGCCCTGTCTGGCTTTCCGCTCAGCCCTTCTGTGCCCCTCTGATGAGGATGATCCTGCTCCACTGCTCCTTAGGTCCCAACTGCAGTCTATGGCCCACTCACCTCGGGAGTCGGCCTTACGCGAGACATCTGATGGCCTTAGGCGCAAGTTTCTCGGGGTCAGTCCGGCCCAAGGCATCTCACAGAGTCCACCGGGTGTCCAGAGCCCCTGTAGCATGTCTTCTCAGGCCCTGTGCAGCAGAATTACTGCTTCCAGGAGGGCCCGCAGCACGAAACCTCACAGACTTGTGTCCGGTGACATCTTAGCCTGGCCATGCCCTCCACAAAGTTGCATATTTGTTATGTTAGATGACTCTCGAAAGGTGTGGCTTGGAGGCCAATAGTAATGGGTGTGCTGTAAGTTGCTCTGCTCAAGACGGGTGACCTGGCCCAATTAACGCTGCTCTAAGCAAGATTATTTTCATGCAAAGACGTTTGTCTTCTTAGAAGCATGGGTGGAAGAAGTTGGTACACACTGTTGTGGCTTGAAATAAGACCTTTTATGTTTTCTTCATTTCATCACTATGCTAACTTTCCTGGGAAATGATGGTGGACATTTTGGGTCACATGTATCAACCAATTTTGCATTCACATACAGGCGATTTGCACAATCGGCCTGTTCGTGAATGCAAAAAAAGGCTTTTCACATGTATCAAACCCTATTTTGTGATTCTCTAACCTGCTACCGAATTGCAAAATGGGTTTGTGATTCGGTAATTGGAAGGGTTGTGTTTAGGGCGTCCCTTCCAAATATCGAATCGTAACAATATTTATGAAAGTTTTGTGACCGTGAATGCGGTCACAAATCATTCACAATTTACCACTAACTTCAAAGTTGGAGGTAATCCATTCGCATATGGGAAATGGGCCCCAGGGACCCCTTCCCCTTTAGGAAAGGTTGTAAAAACCTTTTTAAGAGCAGGCCCAATGCTACTTAAGCACCATGCGGTAGCTCATTGTCATTTACAGACAGTAAATGGCCACTAAATCTGCACAGACATGCAGTTGTACTGCTCAAACTATACAAATGAAAATATGTGGAAATTGGGTTTCAGTAAATATTTATCATTTGTTCTTCACTAAGTAGTGTATTGATCTTATTCAAATCGTTGTTTCCATCACACTTCGGAATTACAAAAAAAATGAGCTTCATTCCTGGTTTGCTAACTGCTAAATGTGTAAAGTTCATTTAAAGGTATTTACATTTTGTTGTGCATTACAAAAAATGACGTCCTACAACTCCCTGTACCCCAGCAAGATTGTCACATAATTCACTTAACTTTTCTTTCTCTGACTGCAAAGTGAGAGGAGTCTGTAAACATCAAGCCCTATGTTAAAAAACATAAACAGCAATTTGTCAGAATACATAATTTGACGTTTGATCTCTGTCTTTGAAGTCCACCAAACATGACAAGATAAATACAAAATTTAAAAGCATCTTTATTTATTGCCCGCACTTTCCAGACCTATCAAAAATTAGTTTGCAACCCACAATTTGGAATCCACTGCTCTATTATTAATGCTGAATATTCATAACGTTTAAGAATCTGGACATTTCTTTAAGGAGGCACAGCGAATATGTTATGGGCAGAGCAAAAAACAAATTCATAAAAAATTTCAGAGCTAATAAAAATAATAGAAATTCCCAGGCTAGATGCAAGTTTATTGATCTTTCAGTTTCTGTTATACAGATGAATCAAAATTCTCCAGTGAATTCTCGCGTTCCACAGTCCAATATTCATTAGCCGCTCTGATCTACAACAAATTCAGGAGGGTAAAGAAAAAAACATATCCGTCAAAGTATTAAATAAATTAATTAAAATATTTAAATTATCCTTTTACTGTCAAATGATCTTCTGATTTTGATTTGTTTTTGTACTTCTTTGGTTGTGTCCATCTAAATGGTAGGAGTTTGGGCGTTTGGTCTCCAAATGGTTGTCACCACTCTCTGTTTATGTATATTTATATTGGCTCTCATATGTAGTCTTTTTTTTGTGTTAGATGAATCAATTCTTTGTTTTGATTTCTTGTTTCCTCTCTCTTTCCTGTTCCCCCTTTTTATATATTTTTTGGGCTTTCTTTCTTTACATAGGAAATATAGGTACTACCTCATTTTACTAGCCTTTATCAAGTACAAAATTGTTTAATTACTGGGACGGTCAAATTTATTCTCTCTAATTCCTTATGTGTGAATCCTGTGTTTCATGTTTCTCTTTTAATTCCCATAGCACCGGGAACTTGTCTGAACATCGCCCTTTCGCCAATAGCTGTGGACTGTGAGCTTGAGAATGAGACTGAGACCATGGTGGACTAGCAGGGTGCAGGGCCAGAGGAATGGTCTTGGGAACAGCCTCACATTCACAAGTTCATGCTTCTCATTGATTGATCTTTCACCGTAGTTTCTTCTTCAAACCGGCTCATGGGACAAAGCTTTGTGGAGTATGTACAGTCGGGTATAGGGCTAACAGAAGAGAAATTGTATGGGCACATAACATTCATGAATCTTGATATGAGTCTCATCTGTCTGTTATTATCCGTGTTACCTTGAATGTCACACGGTTCTTAAGAATTTTCAAATGTACCTATGTGTACTTTAGGCTTTAGGCTACTTTAGGCTTAGCTCAATGCAGTGCTGAAGTGGTGGGAGGTGAGCAGGAGCAGTCACCATCTTGAATTTCAGCAGGAATGTGTGGTCCAGTTGTCGCATGCTAAAGCTAGTATGATGAATTATGTGTTCCCAATGGCAGTGAAAAAGGCACTTCCCGATCCTCGAGATGATGCCAATCATGTTGCAGGTTCCTGTCAGTGTATCTCAAGGCTTCACTGCAGTATGAATACTTTTATCAGAGGCCTTCAAAATCCTCTTTTCTTGTTCAAGTCTTCATTGATCTGTCCTATGATTTGTTGGTTTTGAAGCAGGGCATGATCAGTAAAGAAACTCCTCTTGCCGTGCTGCCTGCCAGAATATGTCAGCATATGTTAGATATTGCATTAAAGCCATTTGAAAAAACTGAATGAGACAAGGTTTCCTATTTAATATGCAACTGAAGAAACTCTGTCTTATGTTTATTGGCTTTTGACATGAACTTCCTGTCAATTGCTGTCATTTATTTGCACACTTGGAACTATACATTTGCTAAACCAAAGGTATCAACCAAGTCGATTATTGCACGACTAGAACTAAGTTTGTCTTCATTCTTACATATGATGCTGATTACTGCACATTTAGGAAAGCACATTTCCTTGTAATACGACCTATAGAGAATAGTCAGCCAAGGGGGTTGTAATAGGAAGAGAGGTGGTTTGAAGGGGTGTATGATGGAACAAGAGTTCCTCAACCCTGCATTCCTGAACAACGTAGTCTGTAAAACGACCACGTCTTAACCATGCATTGCTTTACCACTCATGCCTTTACCACAAATCTTCACGGTAAAGGCATGCATGGTGAAGGGGTATGCGTGGCTAAGGTTACCACCACCCTCTCCCTGCACTAAGGTACAAAATCCGCCTGTCCCCTCCCGCCCTGAAGTGCAAATACCCCTACCCACTCCCAACCCCCATGGTGTGTCCTCCGACTGCCCTAAGGCCTAAAACCCTGTCCTAAATACTACCCAGTCCTCCCCTAAACGTTTACTGATCTCCTTCCCTAAGCCCTCAACACAGCCCCTAAAAAATACCCCAAACCCCCCTGAAAACTATAACGAACCCCCATCCCTGAAAACTAATACTAACCCCCACCCCTGAACACTACCCTGAACCCCCCTCCACCCCTGAAAACGACCCCGAATCCCCACCACCGCTTAAACTACCCTTAATACCCAACACTCCTTAAAACTCCCCTGAACTCCCCACCACCCCTGAAGATTATTCTGACCCCCCACCCACCTCTGAACGTACAGGTCATGGCACGACCGTTTCCAATCATGGTCATGCAGTTATCCTAAAAGCTAACCAGCAACTCCTCACAATTGAGCCCAAAAGGTCCTGACCGCTGTCTCAACTCAGTAGCTACCCCAATAGAGCCATATTTTGTCAGGTCCCCCGTAACAGGGTCTGTGGATAGTGTCCACTACATCAGCAAGGCTCGATTCAAGCCAGGGGGAATGGTGCACCACAACCCATGCACAGCTACATCTCATTGGAGGACCCCACTTGTCCCCACAGGGGTCTGGACCTCCCCATCCAATGCCTCAGCAGCAGGCGCCTCCCCCACCTCCTCTGTCACTCCATGCAACATGCTCTCCCACTCCCCAAAAATTATCCTACAGGTGCTCATCAGTATGAACTTTTTCATACACCTCAGTTGCACCAATGTCCATTCTACCAAGTCCCCATACCATGCCAGTATTGTGGGACCAAGGACAGACATCCTATGGATAGCAACTCTCTGCCTGGCCAACAAGAGCCCCAACTGAGCAAATTTATATCGCACCCTACCATCCTTTGGGCATGGGATAAGGCCCAGCAGGCAGTGATTTGCCATGATCTCAAGGCAAATATTGGTAGTCTGTTGCAAGCGTCAGATCATCTCTTGCCAATACTGGGCTAAACCACCACAACTCCAAATCACGTGGGTAGAACCCGCTCCACCCTCCCTGCATTTTGGGCATTTATCGGTGAGGGTGGGGTATCTTGCACTAAGTCTCATAGGGGCAGGTACACTAGGTGTGCGATGGTCAACCTGCAGACAGTCCTCTTTTCCGGGCTCATTATAAACTGGACACTAATCATCTGGAAGATCCAAGTGCCAGTTTCACCCCCACGTACAGGCCTTTTGAGGAATGGCCAGAAAGCCAGGCCACAGTCCCTTTGTTACTCTAGTCAGGGCGGCAAAGTGTGAGAACTGCACTGGGCCGACCCCAAACAACTCCAGCGCGTATTGAAAGGTAAGACAATTATCAGCTGGGTAGAGATCTCCGAGCAACTTGCATCTTCCTTCCCTCCACATGGCCAAGGATAACTCGTGGCTGAGGTCTGCAAATTGGGGTATCCACCCCATCCGTAGTTCCTTGGAGGATGGTGGTGTACGGAAAATCCTCCTGATGACGCCCCCCCAACCATGCTGGGTGACTTGTTGAATGACAAATGGGTGAGACATATTATGCAAAGATCTCACGATTAATACAGATGGCTGGTTTGTCGCACCCAGGGCACACGCCAGGAGGCTCTTCTCTTAATTATCTCCGTTCGCACACCCTCTTGCCTGTGTTGCAGCTGCGATGCCAGATAATACAGTTGAAGGTCCGGTGGTCCCAGACCCTCTCATTTAGGGTTTAGCTTAAGAATTTGTAGGCCCACTCTGCTGCACCTACCCACCCAGACTAGTGCTACCAGAATGCTATAAAGTTCCTTGAAGGTGCTCCGGGGAATCAAACACTGCGAGCTATGGAATATATACAAACATATTGGGAGTAACATCATTTTTACCAGGGAGATTCTACCTTCTAACAACATCGGTAATGTTTGCCAAAATGTAGCCAGCACCCTGCCCATATTGACGGAGTATTGCTTTTCCTCTGCATGTTTTACTTGGATCCCCAAACACCTGAACGCCTCAGGCTCTAAAGCAAGAGTATACCGCAAAGATGTTTAACCCCGTTTCCAAATTCAGGTTTGGTATTTTACTGTGTGACATTAAATTCAACCAAACTGTTGCTAAATTGTTTCTAGAATCATGCAAACAACTGACCCTGGGAGATTTATAAAAAGAAATGCGAGAAACTGATGTCCTCAACACACCATCAAGGAAAGATTTACTTTTGTTGTGCAGATCTCGCTCTAAAGAACGTAAAGACATTGGAGCATAGAGCACGCCAATTTAACTCCAGGGGCTTGATAATACTAACAGGAACTCCTGGAGATTGAAAGTCAAAGAAAATGTAATTAAAACTATATCGGAATATTCAGTAATAAATGAGCCAGTAGCTATCTCAGCAGCAATAATGTGAGAAGTTGTTGTGCCACTGAGAATGGTTAATGAATCCTGCAGGGATAATTAAAAAAACTCAAATAATTAAAGGATACCTTCCTAGAACACATTTCCAATCTTAAAAATATTCTTTCTACACTTGCAGAAGGAGTCAATCTGAAATAGAGGACTGTAAACAGAAGCAACACATATCACACTAAGGGGCATATTTACAAGCCCCTATTGCCATCATAACGTCACTTTTTTTGAAGTTGTGGTGGCAATACAGGCTGTCCCTTATTTACAAGGCAATGGTAAGCCATTTAACTTGGCTTAACGCTGCCTTGCAAACAAGGCCCCCTTTCATGCTATTCTTAGCGTGAAAGGAGTTGGCAATAGGTGTTTCAGTGGGCCTTCCACCACAACACCAATTGATTTTGACGTTGTGCGGGGTCTCTGTTTTGTGTGCAGCGGGTGCTGCAGAGCGCAGCACCCGCCGCAATACAAAACATGGTCAATGCGACCGCCACTGTGGCAGTCGCATTATAATTAGCCCTGTGGGCCCGCCGCCTTGTACGCGGTCGGTCCCAATCCCAAATACGATGGCGGACAGGCGAAAGTCCGTCTGCCATCGTAATCAGCCCCTAAATGATCAGAAAGTGAGCAGCCACTGTTTGCGGTGCTTGTGGGGTTTGTGCTATTTATTTTAGTGCGAAATGCCTGCTTGCATTGAAACCCGAGGATGATGTATTTCATGCTGAATGCCAGGTTTCAATTTTGCAGAAATTCGCCTAATGTTATGCCATTTTCCTTAAATTTCACATAAGTACGCCAACGTAATTTGCGTAATTTTCACATATCTTTTGGTTTAAACGCCTGGTAATCTTTTGGAAAGCAGTATGAGGAACTGTCTTTGTACCTTTCACAGTGCCTGGAGGCCTGTTTCATTCACAGAGTCTCAACCGCCTAAACCTGCCCTGCAATCTCAGGGAAGGCCTGGGCTAAGAAGCAAAAAACCCACTCAGAGCCTATTATTGACAGAGTATCTGGCCAACCCAATCGACTTAGCGATGACTCACCCGGAAGAGTACAAGTACATCACATTAGTATTACAGGGTAAGGAATTATTCTGCTGTTTGCTAATGCTTAATCGAATCTCCACGTCAGCGACCTGGTTTACACTGCGGACACTGCCACATCTTTCGTGAGAATTTTATTTGAATACACACCGTAAAAACAAAATGATAATTCCTTCCGGGTCTATTGTAACCGCGCTCTGCCAATCATGTTAAATTAGGGTGAAGGAGCAGAACAGCACGAATTCCTTTCTGAAATAGATTCTAGCAAAATGAATGAAGCACACACATCGCTTTGCACTCTTTTCATCCATCATGTCAGAATATTGTTTTAATTGGATGGTCTGGGTCGCGATCTATAAAAAGAAACCAAATGCTCTTTTGAGGTACGATTATTTCATTGTTACATTAATGTAATGATCCATATTGAATTCTGGACGTTAATGTTCTTTATATTCTCCTTGCTATTTGAATTTGAATTGTGTGTGTGTTCGTCTTTCCGGTTTTTTCGGCAATGCCATGGTAGTACAAACGCAATTCTTGAGAGAGCCCAAAAACAGCTCTGCTGCACGCCATGCTTTGTCTGTTGTTAGGATTGTATAAAATAAGACCAGGAAGGCAGCTGTGGCAGCATGAAAATTGTTTCCAGCTGTCTTAAATCAATGTTTTAATTAATTGACTTTCGGAAGGGGTTAAGCCTACCTGTTCCTTTTGAAAAGATTGCTTCTACCAAGTTAAAGCCTGAGGAAATGTCTTCATAGTGTGCCTTAATTTGTTTTTACATCTTTCTGCAGACTGTTTAGCTTCCTGTCACAGGCAACATTATGAGCCAGTCCTTAACATATACCTAGAAGGCTTTGGGTCTGTCCATCATTCGTGATTTGAGGGCTTCCTTGTCTATTGTTTTCCGATGCTCTTGATTCGACGGCTTTCCTCCTTCTTCTGTTGGTCCTGCCCTGAGAATTCACTTTTCGACCATGAATTTTGATTGGTTCAGTGTATACTTGCAGTGCTGATGCAAAGATGTAAAAAATGTAAAAAAAAATGTATTTGCTATTTAACATTCCATGGGAGTGTGTCTTCTGATTCTTTCTTTTTAAGTCTCGCCTAGGCAGCGCATGTGCTGTCTCGTCGAGAGATGCTGTATACAATATAGCGGGCGAAGCTCCGCTCACTACCTCGCCCATCTTTTTCATTGACTTGGGTGTTTGTCCCTCTAAATGCTGGTTTTTATGCTGGCTTTTGATTGATTATGTGGCTTGTTAGCCCCTCCTTAGTGCGTCCATGTCATCATTTCATTCCTCCCATGCCTATTGGCCCCTTTACTAGGTTGTTGCATCGGACCTGTTCTATTTTCTTTATTGAGTTTCTCCAAACTCAAGCACGATGATGTGCTTCATTCAGCGGCCACGTCCACTTTCAAGGCAGCGGGACAATGGCGCTTTTTCAACCTCGCCACTACTGGTTTTACTTCTCATTAAAGATTAGGTGAGTAAGAGAGTTTCACTTGTGGCCTTGGGTTGGAATCTTGCCGAGATTAGTTTAAGCTATTAATTGATTTCCAAGTACTTTCCGGTTTTATTACCCTAATGTAATGCATCATTCCGCTTTTTTGTACGAGGAGCAGCAATGCGGGGGGAGATTTTGTTTACAGTGCGTCATGAGCGGGCTCACGTCTTGGAATGTAGTCCGTTGTTCTTGTTCTTCACCACTATTACTACTACGCATATTGAAAAGCATGAACATGGCAACTTTAGTAAACGCTAACGTAGATCGCTATCAGCGACACAATGTTACTGGGAGATAAGATCATGAATGAGCTCTTCTCCAATCCTTCGGGCGCTTGGACTTGTTACAGTTGAGTCTTTTAAAACATACGAACTTCCACAAGGGGAGATCATTTACGATAGTATGTAACCAGAGTGTAAGGTTTTAGAGAAGTTGCCACTCACTTCATTATGTTGGTCTTTATAAATTTCCGTGGGTTAGTGTGGCAGGAAGGAAGCAGGGAGTACAACACACAGTTCAAAGAAGCGCAGGGTGTTTACTTTACACTACCCTCACTCCGCAGCTTAGACGGCGACAGCTTCTCCTTCCTGGGCAGGGCACCTCGTTGAGTTGCTGCTTTCACTTTTGCTTCGGAGTGAGGCTCTCTCGCCCAGCTTCTGCCCCTTCATGAGGTGCGCAGCATCTTTTCTTTAATGAACACACTGTGTGCAGGGCCTTTTTTATTTAAAAAAGCACAGCTCTTAACAGCTCTGCTGGCGTGCCTCCCATCTCGTCTCCCAGCCCAATACAGGAGGAGTGCAGCATGTTTTCTTTAATAAACATGGCGCCCGCCTTGATTCTGTTTTTGTCTTCAGCACAACTCTCCTGTGGCCTCGTAACTACCCTTGAATTGGCAGTTTATACTGTTGTCTGCTGCGCTGCTGTTGGCTCTGCCAGCCTCAGATATTGGCATGAACTTGTGTCATCATTCACATACATGCAGACTGTGCAATCTGCTTTGTTTAAAGTTGTGTGTGTGTTGTGTGCATGTATGTGTGGTGTGTGGATGTGTGTGTGCACATTTGTTGTGTGCCTGTGTGTTCATACATGCGTGCGGTCTCTCCAGACTCCGCTATCTGCACAATCTTTTCAGAATGAGCGGACTGTCCAGAGCGCGAGTCTCTTCCAAGTGTGCCTCTCTTCTGGTGCTGGAAGCCCCCCTCGCTTCTCTTTATACCTGGGAGCACGACTCAGGAGAGAGCAGAGAAGTGATTTCAGCTGAATTATTCTCTGCATGTCTCTGCCTGGGGAGTCTCTCTTGTGCAGAATCACCGGTTGATCATGGGTGCATTGAATGTGTGTGTATGCAGGTATGTATACTTGTGTCTGAAGCGGTGAGCAGTCTAAATATCGAGTTTTAAATTTCGACCTACAAGTATATCGAGTTGTAAATATCGTAGGTAAAGAATATCGAAGTCAAGAATATCGATGGACAGAATATCGACCCCAAGGTAAGTATTATCGAAGTTAATAATATCGAAGTCATTAATATAGATGTAAGTAATATCGTAATCAAAAATTTCGATGTCAAGAATATCGATATTTTATTAGTGTAATGTATTTTAATATGTATTTTATTTGTATGTTAAAGATTATTGTAATGTATTTTAATACATTTAAAAATAAATGTTTAGAGATTAATAATTATTTAAAATATAATTTAGCGTTTTAGTATCAGAGCGGGTTGTGGGTTTATAGGGGAATAGGGTGGGAAGTAATTTAATTATAATTAATTAATTAATATGTATTGTTTAATTGGTATTTATGATTAATTAATTGTTAATTAATTACTAATTGTTAATTAAATATATTAATTGATTAATTAATTGTTAATTAATTATTAATTGTAAATTAATTTTATTAATTGGTTAATTATATAAGTTATAATTAGTTTAATATTAATATTTATTTTTTGGTATTGTTAATTAATTAATTGTTAATTACTAATTAATTGGTGATTTAATTTTATTAAGTGATTAATTGATGATTAAATTAATTATCTGAATGTTTATGTGTAGTGGGTTGTGGGTTTATAGGAGAATAGGGTGGGATGTAATTAAATTCAAATAATTACTGATAATTTGTATTTATTTGTAAATTAATAATAATTAATTGTTAATTAATAATTAATTGGTAATTAATTGTTATTAGTATGTTAAATATAGTAAATATAAATAATTTATTATTTCATGTTATTTGTTGTTATTGCTAATTAATGTATTGTTAATTAATAATTAATTTGTGAATAATTGTAATTTGGTAGTTAATATGTATACATTTGTAAATAATAAGTATATTAATTATAAAGAATGTATTATTAATTGTAAATAATAGATAAACTGATATTTAAATGTATTGTGTATTTTGTATGTGTAGTGTGTTGTGTGTTAAAGGGAGAATAGTGTGGGATGTAATTTAAAGTTGTTTATATAAATATTTAATTTAAATAATTGGTATTTAATAATACATATTTTGTAAATTAATTATTAATATGCTATTTTTTTATAACTAATTATTTAATTGGTTATTATGTTTATAGAATCCCTATGCTATCCAGTGCTTTCCCAACTGTTTTACTATCTGGAGTTGGAATAGTAATTTTTAACCCTACGCTATCCAGTGCTTTCCCTACTGTTTCACTTACTGGAGTGGGAATAGTAATTTGTACCCCTACGCTATCCAGCGTTTTCACTACTGTTGCACTCTCTGGAGTGGGAATAGTAATTTTTACCCCTACGCTATCCAACGCTTTCCCTTCTGTTGGACTCACTGGAGTGGGAATAGTAATTTTTACTCCTACGCTATCCAATGTTTTCCCTACTATTGCACTCTCTGGAGTTGGAATAGTAATTTTTTTCCCTACGCTATCCAACACTTTCCCTACTGTTGCACTCTCTGGAGTGGGAATAGTAATTTTTACCCTTACGCTATCCAACGCTTTCCCTACTATTGCACTCCCTTGAGTTGGAATAGTAATTTTTACCCCTACGCTATCCAACGCTTTCCCTACTGTTGCACTCTTTGGAGTTGGAATAGTAATTTTTACCCCTACGCTATCCAGCGCTTTCCCTACTGTTTCACTTACTGGAGTGGGAATAGTAATTTGTAACCCTACGCTATCCAACGCTTTCCCTACAGTTGCACTCTCTGGAGTTGGAATAGTAATTTTTACCCCTACGCTATCCAGCGCTTTTCCTACTGTTGCACTCTCTGGAGTTGGAATAGTGATTTTTACCCCTACGCTATCCAGCGCTCTCCCTACTGTTTCACACACTGGAATAGTAATTTTTACCCCTACGCTATCCAGCGCTTTCCCTACTGTTTGACTTACTGGAGTGGGAATAGTAATTTGTACCCCTACGCTATCAAGCGTTTTCACTACTGTTGCACTCTCTGGAGTGGGAATAGTAATTTTTACCCCTACGCTATCCAACGCTTTCCCTACTGTTGGACTCACTGGAGTGGGAATAGTAATTTTTATTCCTACGCTACCCAACGTTTTCCCTACTATTGCACTCTCTGGAGTTGGAATAGTAATTATTTTCCCTACGCTATCCAACACTTTCCCTACTGTTGCACTCTCTGGAGTGGGAATAGTAATTTTTACCCTTACGCTATCCAACGCTTTCCCTACTATTGCACTCTCTGGAGTTGGAATAGTAATTTTTACCCCTACGCTATCCAACGCTTTCCCTACTGTTGCACTCTTTGGAGTTGGAATAGTAATTTTTACCCCTACGCTATCCAGCGCTTTCCCTACTGTTTCACTTACTGGAGTGGGAATAGTAATTTGTACCCCTGCGCTATCCAACGCTTTCTCTACTGTTGCACACTCTGGAGTTGGAATAGTAATTTTACCCCTACGCTATCCAGCGCTTTTCCTACTGTTGCACTCTCTGGAGTTGGCATAGTAATTTTTACCCCTACGCTATCCAGCGCTTTCCCTACTGTTTCACTTACTGGAGTGGGAATAGTAATTTGTACCCCTACGCTATCCAGCATTTTCACTGCTGTTGCACTCTCTGGTGTGGGAATAGTAATTTTTACCCCTATGCTATGCAATGTTTTCCCTACTGTTGCACGCATTGGAGTGGGAATAGTAACTTTTACTTCTAAGCAATCCAGCGTTTTCACTACTGTTGCACTCTCTGGAGTGGGAATAGTAATTTTTACCCCTACGCTATCCAACGCTTTCCCTACTGTTGGACTCACTGGAGTGGGAATAGTAATTTTTACCACTATGCTATCCAGTGGTTTCCCTACTGTTGCATTCTCTGTAGTTGGAATAGTATTTTTTTTCCCTACGCTATCCAACACTTTCCCTACTGTTGCACTCTCTGGAATGGGAATAGTAATTTTTACCCTTACGCTATCCAACGCTTTCCCTACTATTGCACTCTCTGGAGTTGGAATAGTAATTATTACCCCTACGCTATCCAACGCTTTCCCTACTGTTGCACTCTTTGCAGTTGGAATAGTAATTTTTACCCCTACGCTATCCAACGTTTTCCCTACTGTTGCACTCTCTGGAGTGGGAATAGTCATTTTTACCTTTACGCTATCCAACGCTTTCCCTACTATTGCACTCTCTGGAGTTGGAATAGCAATTTTAACCCTACGCTATCCAACGCTTTCCCTACTGTTGCACTCTTTGGAGTTGGAATAGTAATTTTTACCCCTACGGTATCCAACATTTTCCTTACTGTTGTTTTTGTTGGAGTTGGTCTAGAAGTTTTATTGTGTCTGATATTTCATATGTTTTGTAATATTTTTGCTATTGTAATATATCATTAATAATAAAAATTATTCACATTAAAAATATTGATTATTATTTGCTATATGTAATTATTAAATATTTATTAATGTTATTATTTTATGTGTATAGATGTATTGGTAATTTTTAAAAACATTTAATAATTTATACGTTACAGAAATTATTATTAAAATTAATTATTAAGTAAGTATATCTATTATATATTATATGTATATGTTTAATTAAAGTTTTATTAAATTATATATATTAATTATAAATTTTAAATATTATACAATATATTTAATTATGTTTATTTAATTTCTAATTATAATTTGGTTTATTTTACATATATTTTTAAAGTAAAAGAAAAACGATATTTTTAATAACGATATTTTTGACATCGATATTTAATTTTCGATATGTTTGTACTTACCATGTTGTAGATAGGATGTCGATATTCTTGACATCGATATTTTTGTTGCGATATATTTGTAGGTCGATTTTCTGTCTGTCGAAATTATGTCATACAACCGTCTGAAGCAGGGCTGCATACATGCATGTTTACAGCTTTAGATCTTTACATGTACAATGGTTACATGTCTTTACGTGTGTGTGTGTTTGCACGTGTGTGTTTTTGTGTTCAAAATATTTTATTGAAATTTCATAATGAACAACAAAAACATACAAAAAAGAATATTAATAAGCTAAAATATCTAATACAATACGTACAACATCATTTTCATATTCATTTCAATAGAAAAGAAAATAGTCATATTCTTATAAAACTAAAAAGAGGGGGGGAGGGAAACATCTAGTAACAAATTATTGTTTAAGCTATAAATAGAGCTACTATGACATATCGATTAATATAAGAACCATAAAAAGGGGTACAAGACATAAATATACCTTTAAGATGCAAAATAAATATCAACAGGAATCCAAAAAGAGTGATAGGAAATAGAATTATGATTAACCCCAGACAAAGATAACTGAGCACCTCTTCTAGTAAAGATAACCCATGACCACCAAGCATGAACTGATAACTTAGAAACATCTTTCCAACAAAAGGTAATAGATTTTAACGCAGCAGAAATCAAAAAATCAAAAAGCCTACATTCAAGATTACTTAGAGTTTGTGATAATGTAACTGATTTGCATATTAACACTTTATATGATATGTCTTCATGTATATTTAACAACTTTTTAATAATATCCCAAACTTCTGTCCAGAATTTTGAGATTAAAGGACAATCAAAAAGCATATGTCGTAACGAGCCAGGGTGTAATTTACAATGCCAACATGTGTCTGATTGAAGAAGTTTAGACTGGAATAAACGTAATGGAGTCCATAAAGAATTAAATAAAATATAGGAATTGGTTTGATAAAGTGAGACTGGTAACCAACCAGATATATTTCTAATCCATATAATTTCCCATGTATCAATAGACAATGTAAGTGAGAGTTCATTATTCCAGAAGGTTGCAATCATATTTATGTTACTTCCTAGAGTGTTAGATAATTTTTTATATAAAATAGAAACACCATGAGCTGTCATCGATATAGTTTGAATATAAAAGGATAAGTCAGCTGTAACATTAGACGGAATAGCTTGCGGAAAGGAATCTAAAATTGAATTGGTTAAATATTCATATTCAATAAGATCAGATTGAGATAAACCAAACCTTGTTTGTAGATCCTCAAACGGTATAAAAGTATTGTTGGAATAAATGTCTTTAAGATAAAAAATACCAGCCTTAATCCACGAAAACCAAAAACTAATGTTCCTATTTAATTGATTGATATTGCTATACCATAATGATAATTCAACAGTGTTATACATGGGATATAGAAAAATTGAATCTAGATCATTAAAAATCATTTTAGTGGATTTGAGAATGACAGATTCATGAAAAAATTATGAATTGTTAGACATAGTTAACAGAGTTGGTAATGGAAATGGCTTCACAATAGATTTTTCAATTTGGAGCCAAGAAGGTGGATTATGTAAAAGGGAATGATTAAACCATATGGCACTTTGTTTTAAAATAAAAGCTTTGTGATAAAGAAAAAAATCTGGGATACCAAATCCAGCATTACATTTAGACATTTTTAATTTTTTATAACTAATGCGAGGTGATTTGTTATTCCAAAGAAATTTGGAGAGAAGTTTATCAACATCTTTATAAAATTTTTATGGAAATTGAGTAGGAATCATGGCAAGAGTGTAAAAATTTTTGGGAGGAATATTCATTTTAATAGATTCCATTCTACCCCACCATGAAAGGTGCAGTGATGCCCATTTAGACGTTTTATCTTTTATATAATCTAAGACAAAATTACAGTTTAAAGTCATTGTAGATTTTATGGATGAGGAAAATAAAATACTAAGATATTTTAATTTATTCTTTTGCCAAACAATTTCATTCATGGATATCATATCAGGAGTACAATAAATGTTTAAAGGGAAAAATTCCGTTTTGTTAGTGTTTAATTTGTAGCCAGAAACCATAGAATACTTTGTTATAATCTCTAATAAAGAAGGAAATGAGTATAAGGGGTCACTAATAAATAAAAGTACATCATCAGCATACGCTAAAGTTTTAATAATAATCTCATTAATACTAATTCCTTTAATATTTTCACATTTTCTTATAGAGGTAAGGAAAGGTTCAATGCCAATTAAAAACAATAGCGAGGAAAGGGGACACCCTTGTCTAGTACCTCTAAAGAGGGAGAATTGATTTGAAACTTGGCCATTAATAAATAGACGAGCAGTAGGAGCAAAGTATAGAGCTGAAATCATACGAATAAAATTGTCGCCAAAGTTAAATGATGATAAAGCATGAAATAAAAATTGCCAATGCAGTTTATCAAAGGCTTTTTCAGCATCCAAAGCCATAATTCCTGAAGGAGTAGTTAACGTATGACCCTGTTCAATGACATGTAACAAAGTTCTTGTATTATTTGCAGAGTGTCTATTTTTCATAAAACCAGATTGATCTGAATGTATAATAGAATCTAATACAGGGGATAATCGTGTGGCTAATATTTTAATTAAAGAGATAGGACGATAATTAGATACAAGGGTGGGGTCTTTATCGGGTTTGGGAAGAACGATAATTAAAGCTTCAGTAAAGGAACCTGAAGTAATTCCCGTAGAGCCAAACGTTGTAAAAAGTTGAAATAATAAAGGTAAAAGATGGGACTGAAACTCTTTATAAAACTCCGCCGGGATACCATCAGGACCCGGAGATTTATTTTTTTTAAGAGATTTTATAGCGGATAAAATTTCATCCTTAGTAATTGGAGAGTCAAACCCCATTTTTTCTGCTGGAGAAATTTTAGGTAGACCACATGAAGATAAAAAAGAATCAACTAAAGAATCATTATGAAAGTCAGGTTTATCATATAACTTAGAGTAAAAATCCAAAAATTCATTAACAATATCTTTATGAGATAAAGCAATTTTACCATTGGATCCGTGAATAGAGATGATTTGAGTTTTGTCTTTTTTGATACGTATGTAATTCGCTAACAGTCTTCCAGATCTATTTGCATTAAAACTAAATTTAGCTTTGGCTTTAGAAATCTGAATGCCAGCTCTTTTACTAAGAATTGTATTAAATTCATATCGAAGCTTTTGCAACTTAACTCTATATTGAGGATCATTAGACGTAATAAAAAGTCGTTCATATTCCGCTATTTGCTTTTCTAGCTTTTTAATATTGGCATTAAAGGTCTTATTTTCGTGAGCCATAATAGAAATAGTTACCCCTCTAATATAAGTTTTAAAAGCATCCCATCTATTAACCATTGAAGTAGTACCTTCAGGATTAAACTGAAAAAAATCATGAATGGCAGAGAGGAGCTTTGGTTTATTATGTTCCTTAAGAGCTATACCAGAATTCATTCTCCATCTAGGCTGGTTAGTAAAGGTTGAATTTAAATTTAGAATACAAGAAACCATAGCATGATCAGAGACGTCAATGTTGCCAATCTTAGGGGTATTAACAGAGTTGATGAGCTGTTTTGTGACTAATATGTAATCGATCCTAGAATGAGAATTGTGTGAGTTAGAAAAAAAAGTAAAGTTTTTTTCTGTAGGGAAGTGTAGACGCCAAATATCAACTAACTTAGCGGTTTGAAGAAATTATTTAAAAGCAAAATAAACCTTAGGGGGATGGAATTTAGTACGAGATAATCTATCTAATAAAGGATCAGATATGACATTAAAATCACCTGCAACAATTAAAGATACATTACCAATTTTTACAACCTCAGTTGAAAGATTAGTCCAAAAAACAGGGTCATCTGCAGTAGGGCCATAAACATTTAATAGAAATAAGATAGAATCATGAACTTTAACCTTAACAATTAAATATCTCCCATCCGTATCTGTAATTTTGCTCAAAATTTGGCAATGCGATTTTTTTGCAAATAATATAGCTACACCATTTTTCTTGCCATTAGCAGGAGAAGAAACAATATTGTCAACCCATTTTTTCTTCATATAATCTAAGATTTTATCATCTATATGAGTTTCTTGTAAAAAACAAAAGTCAGCTTTGCAACAACCCAAATAATCCAAAATGTTTGTACGTTTCACAGGATGGTGTAAACCTTTAACATTCAATGACACTACTTTAATATTAGCCATAACATAATTAAAAAGAGAGAAGGGGTAGAAAGAGGAAAGTCAGAAAAAGACACAAATGTTAAGAAGAAAGTAGCTCCAGAACACACAAAAGGGAGTGGAAGAAATAAAACATAGTAAAAAAGACAAACAAAATACATAAATATGAACATTGAAACGCACACACGCTCTACAAGCATGGCCGGAACCGCTGGAGCCCAAAATATTATGAGTTATATAAATCTGCCAAAGAAGATCATACAGGAAAAAATCAAGTGGTAGGGCCATGAGTGTCCATAGCTTGCTGTAATTGTTGATATAGAAAATGTCGCAGATTTCAGGACGCTGAAAGGATTTTGAAAAATTATCTTTCCAAATGCGCATTGTTGAAGGGTCAAAAAGGCCGTATTGGTATCCAAGGCTTCTTAATTGTGGGCGAAGATCAGTAAATCCCTTACGTATTGCAACAGTTTCTTTGGCAAAATCTTGATGAATAAAGATTTTGTGACCATTGACCATCAATGCAGGAATTTCTCTAGCTGCTTTTCTGATCAGAACCAAATGATGGTGACGAAGCAGTTTAAATATCATTTGTCTAGGCTTGGTATGTTGAGGATTGCGACGTGAAGGAATTCTATGAGCCTTATCAATTTCAAATTTTTCTGGAAATTTGATATTTAAAAGACCAGGAATTAAGTTCTCTAAGTATAGTCGACAGTTAGTTCCCTCAACCTCTTCTGGTAAATTAAATATGCGAAGGTTGTATTGTCTATTGCGATTTTCCATGTCCAAAAGATGTGAGCACAAAGGTGATATTTTCGCCACAAGTGGAGTAAAAGCGTCGACTTTAACTTTATTATCCTGTATTTTAATTCAGTTATCTGATATTTTCATTGACATACTCGCCATTTCTTTTCGTACATTTTTAATTTCAGTCGCAATAGTTTCTGTATTAGCACGAAGAGCCTGAATTTCCTCTAAAATGAAAGAAAGCGAAGGTTCAGATGACTCCACTACTTTTGATTTTATTGGAGGAGGTAAAATCTGCTGTCTTCTTTTATTTTTGAGAGGATTTTTATTATCCATTTTTGAGAATAAATAATGAAATTTGAAGAAAAAAGAACAGTTTATGAGTAAAAAGAGCAAAAGATGCAAAGCAATCCTCAAAAAGACTGGTGCAGCAGCTAAACTGGACTAGGGGTGTGGCTAGGCCCAAGCCAGGCCCTTTCCTGAAGTATGGTCCGCCCCCTGACAGACTAACCAGGCAGTACCTCAATGCAGAGCTCGGAGCAGGAACCAGGGAGCCAGAAACACTACTTCCCACGACCAAATAGGCTTGAAACCACTTCACAATGCAGGTAAGCCTATTATTGCAGCAGCGACTTCCTTTTAAACGAAATTATGACAGACTTTCGTCGTTTTATATTGAAAAACGGGCGAAAACATGTAGGAGCTCACCGGGTGGCGGCCATCTTGATTCACGCGCTCGCGCGTCTGCCCCCTGCACGTGTGTGTTATGTGTGTGCCTATTTCTGCATACCTGCATACTTGATTGTGTAATCAATGTATTTGTGTGGGGGGAGGGGTGGTTTACATGTGTGTTTAAAGTAACGTGCAGGCGCATATGCATCTGGAGCCTGTGTGCTTGATCTGATTGTTCCCGTGCATCTTCCGGAAGTGCATGGTTACGTAAAAGTGTTTGCGTACAAACATGGATACAGATGTGTTTATGCTTATATGTGTATGTGTAGGTATGGATGCGCAAGAATCTACATGTGCATTTACATTATATGCCTGTGCACACTTGAATCAATAGACGTATGTCTGTATTCAGATTACATGTATGTGCATCTACAGGTATGTGCCTGTACATATTTATCTACTGGGCTGTTCCTGAGGTGGGACACTACGATAGTATGGCATTGCACTTGTATGTGTGAATTGTTGTCTCCCCGACATTGCCTGTTTAGGTTTTCTGTATACATGTGTCCACATGTACTTGTGTGCTGGAGTGCATGTCTGTGTGAAGGCTTGCATAGGCTTTATGGGAACGTTAGTGAATTGTTCCAGTGTGAGTCTATGTGCAATATTTAATGTGTAGCTATGTTTGTGTGCGTGCCTCTTCGTGTGCGAGTGCTGACATATCTTGGTATGTGTGTGCAGACTTGCAGGCCTGGCTATCTGTGTGTGTCTGTGTGTCTGGCCAATCTATTCTCAGATCTAGCTATGTTTGCATGGATGCGTGTGCATGTGTGTTTCTGTGTATGCATGTGAGTGCTTGCCACGTTGTAGGTCTGCTCTCAAATGTAGCTGTTGTTAATGGGTCGGTTGCGTGCATTTAAGCTGAACTGGTGTATGTTGTATTTCTGTGTGACTGTGATGGTGAGTGTGAATATATTCCCAAATCTATCGCTCCATTTCTTTCTCTGTGTGCTTGTATAGCTGTACATTTACCATTGCACTAATAATTGTGGCTTATTTCCCTTTGTGGTGTGGGATGTTTGTATATAATGTGCGTGTCCCTGCTTACCCTTTAGCTGGGTCTCTTGGCTCTGTGTAGATGCCAGTTTGTGCGTAGAAATGATAGTGTGTTTTACTGTAATATCTTTGGCTGCATGTTTGTTCCGTGTGTGTCTCTGTGTTTGTGTTCTTGGGTTTATTTCTGTGTTTCTGTGTATGGCTGTGGTCATCTATTTTTTTCTGGTGCGTGGCATAACATTGAGTTTCTCCTCCAAATGCAACTGTTACTGTGTGTTATTTTATGTTCTGTTCTGTTAAGCTTTTATATCGTACTTTGCCAGGTATTGTTATTGTAAGTGTTGCTATATCCTGCTGTGCACTGTCACGTCAGTTCATGATGTGTTCTGCTATGCTAAGCTTTCTTATATTATGCCACACTGTCCATATTCATACTGTATTATTCTGTATAGTATCCTACGGTGTGCTATGCCATGCTAGGCTGTATTATGATGCAAGTCTGTGTTATGCCGAACTGTTATCTCACATTAGGTTGTGTTATGCAGCACGGTGTGGAATGGTCAGGTATCGCGTATATGAGTTTGCGTGTGTATGGTATACTGTATATTTCGGCACTATATCGCCTTTTCTTTGCGTACCAAAAGACACCAGTGACGGTAGCAACACTCCTAATTGCCATCGTCCAACATGTCCATTTGTTTCAGTGTCGCCCTCTGAACATAAGCGCACCTGATGCAATGTTCAACCCACCATAACATAACAACGACCTAGCGGCCTGACTGCCGTTAAAGTGGGGGGTCGGCGCTTCATGGGTTCGTCGCACCACACACACAATCAAACACGGCGTCAATCTTCTCTGACGGAAGAACCTGGCTGGCTGCTGCATTGAAGCAGAGTGGAGCGTGAAAGCACTGGAGCGTTGAGCTGTGACAGGGAAGAGACGTCCCCTTTTCCACACTGACAATGCAGCACTTGTCTACATAATGGAGCGCCACAGTGACAACCTGCGCAGTCGAAGCACCGACAATATCAAGTGTTCTCACCTTACTATTATTATCGCCATTGGGAGGATGAGAGGCTGAGGTGGCCACGGTTGGCCTTCAACCCTGTAATCTTTAGGTTGCACATATTTATTTCTGAAACAGGCGCTTTAACCCACTGAAGTACGTGGTCCATATCCGACAACAGTTACGTGCAGGCTCTCTGCAGGAGTCACTATAACCCACTGAGCTACGTAGTGAAGTCTGACATCTCTGACTTACCAGTTACTTGCTGCTGTCTGCAGCATGAACATTAACCCACTAAGTTATTTTGTCATATTTGACCCCCTAAGGTATGTATGTTATAATTAGATCTTTGCAGCAGGCACTTTAAACTACTTGACTATCTAACCAACTCCAAATATTTGACTTGTCAGTTGCACAACCTCTCGGCAGATTGCGAACCATCTCCTTTTATGTGTGTCTTTGAAGGTGGTGCTTTGGGGTTAGTTTGCTATGTTTTTGTCCTGACAAAAGCAGGGAACAGAAATCACTCTATTCAACCACCAGAGAGAAAGTGGCCCTTGGCTTTGGAACCCAAGTAAACACTTCTCTGGGGGGTGAACGACTTTTTATCTAAGGATTCCCAGATATTTATTTCCCAAATCATGAAATACCGAACTTCACGCAACAGGCAGAGGTCAGTAAAATACCAGAATCACTTTAGCATTCTCTAGATTCCAGTCCATAGAAATTGTCTTCCACGAGCACCCGTAGACAATAATATTTTTTTCAAAGCTTGTATTTTCACTGATATGACCACTGAAGGCCCTGGTTTTATATTAAAACAGAGCTTTGGACTATACCATTTCCTGGCGTGTCACGCAGTTTGGTGCTTACTTTCCCTCCATGTTAAAGAACGGTTCATGTTTCAGGACCCAGGCTAATGTGCTGCATAGCTAAATAAATATAAGTGCCCAAAGGCGAGACCGATTGCATTGCAAATGCTTGTTTTCTCTCTCTTTTGCCTTCACACTCTCTGTATGCTCATTGTCTACCATTGTCTCTTTCTCCACATCCCCTTGTTATTCTAAGTTGCCCTTCCATCTTCACATTCCCTAGGTGCTGCCAGACAAAACCCCGCCTCCTTTACTGAGCAAGGCTGTGTGTCGGTAGCTCTCAGTTCAGTGGTGTAATGCAAAATGTTCAAGTCCCCCTTTAGACTGTGATGAGGGGCCTCAGCGTCTCCCAAATCACACACATTAATTGGTGCTGGGCTCCCAAGGGCCCCCCTGAACGGTTGTCCCCCTTCCCCCACGCTGCAGGGGCCTGCTAGGGAAAGCATAACTGTTTCTTATTCCATGCCATTGCACACATTCTGTAAGGCATGCAATGGCACAGCTTGGAGGGTGAGTGGCCCCCCTTCAAAACAAGTAACCCTGGAGGAATTGCAGTGCAGGGGCAGTGGGGGACCTCCATTACGCCCCTGTCTCGCTTGCCTCCTTCCCACACTTTTTCTGGTTGCTGCTATTGGCTTTTCCAATACTTGTAAAACTTAGCTACAAATAAAAAACAAATAAAGAACAGACTTATGATATACTTAGTTATATCACATAATTCTTAAATAACTACTTTTGACTATAAAATGCATTTTCTATACAATAAGGAGCTCAAGAGGGAAAAATCAGATTAGGCCGCCCTTCACTCAGCACGATTAGAGCAGGGAAACTCACAACAAGGCTTGAACAACATTTCAAAAATGAAAATCATGATGCTAGGTCGTTGGCCTGGGTAGTGTTGGAGAAAGTGGTGGGCGATACCTTGAATATGGAAAAAATATTATCCAAAAGAGAGGCCCGCTGGATTTTTGGGGAAAAAGCAGATCAAGTGGTGTTGAATGATTGTATAGAGTGGAATAGGGTCAGCATTTGACCCATTATATCAGGGCTCTGCTATTGATTGAGAATTACTGCTCCTCCACTTTTTCAGCAATGGGTGTCTCTTTGAGAAATCACACCAACAACTCTCTATAAATATATATCCCGACAGTCTCCTGTCTTTCAAACATATTGTTTTTAACAAAAGCAGCGTAGTTTGCTCCTAATGAAACTCTATGATATGGAATTGTTCTGCTTTACATCGTGGACTTTAAAACACAGCTTGAGTCATTCCGGCTATATGGTTTTTTGGATAACACTGACTATGTTTATAAAAAAAGAAGGGCTATAAACAATTGGTGTGTTGAATGTAAAAAATCTTACTACCCGAGTTATTAGAGGATGGACGATGCATGGCATTCATTTAAGATCTCTTCCAAATCAGTGTTTCTGTTTTAGAGTATCTTTACAATATGGCGCCTGTGTTGCAATGCCGATCACGTGACCGGAAAGTACGGCATTTCCCCGGTCGTCTCTGCCGGTTTTAAATGAGGAGACCTCGTTTGGGCATTACGCTGGAATGAGACAAGGCTCGCTGCGTGTCAAGACGCGGTAAGATCGTTGAAATTTACATGAGGGGCTGTTGTGAAACAGTGAATTTAAGTATAGAGGTGTAGCCCGTAATTCATTTGGAATGAAACGAGAGCACGTGTGTTCCCAAGTTTTTTGTAACTGTGGGAGATATAAATTGTGGAAAGAAATTGAAACCGGGATTACTGGCTGCAGTATACTACTTGAAAGCTATATGTCGGACATGTTGGACATAAGGTGAAAGTGGTTTTTGCTTTTAGTAGCATAGCGGGCTGGCAACTGAGGCTACTATGGGTGTCTGGTTGAAAATTCTGACATGAGCAAGTGGGTGGGATGTACAGGTGGCAAATAAATCTGAGCAGGGTCATAAATTGATCAGAACGGTTTATGATCATTTGCATGTACCTTTACATCTAGATAATACTTGTTGAGAAAAATGCCTCACATAAAGTCGCTAAAACATGTTTTTCATTGCAGAACAAGGACAACATAAGTAAGTGTCTTTTTTATGAAACAGGGCTATTAAGAGTTTATAGCTCCTGTGTGATGAGGTGGCTAGCTTGTACGAGGGGCCTTGGCTACTACCTGGTAAATATACATGCCCGGGTGCAAAGACATACAGTTTGAATGCATTAATTAGAATTCTGTACTGGCTGGATGTGCTTTTAATGAAACTCCCTTTGTTTAAACAGTCACTGGGTGTTCATAATAAGGGTCCAAAGAAGGTGGACGAAGTCCTCGTGCCCTGAAGAAATTGCCACTACAATTGACAGGAAATGAAACATGTCAGCCCATCATTACTTGGTCAGCAAACATGCAGTATGTTTTTATTTTGAATAAGCCCACGAGTTTAGAATAAAAGTGATTCTCTGGTGACTGTGTGGCTTATCTCAATTTTAATTACACATGGTTGTATTGTGTGATTTTTACACATATGTTCATCGGTTTCGCTGGTTTTCTGTACACCAATTATTTTTGCTTTTCACGAGGTAGCAAGCTATGATGAGAAACGTGGGCATAACTGGTGATATTTAACCAGTAAGCCCCTTTGGTGGTGCGCGCGTGAGGTGCTACCACGTTTTCTCACATTTTCCACTTTGGTACACATATGTGTGTTATATACACCTGTTAAAGTATGGGTGATTTTCCTTGAACTCAGTGACTGTTGATTCTTAGGTTGGTTCTTTTAACAATAAAATATAAGTCAATTATGAGTAGGGACAATACTCCCAAAAAGTGAAGGGTTGTTGTTGAGGAAGAAAATAAACTTCCAATCCCACTCATGAAGTAAATAGGATTTTTGCTTGAGCAGGTTAGGCCTAATGGTTGGTGTTTATGACTGTGAGTGGAGGGCGACCTAATCTGATTTTTCCCTCTTGAGCTCCTTATTGTATAGAAGATTTGTGTACGGCGGCTCAGCCGTGAGAGTTTTTTGTGAAAAGAAGTTGTCTCATGTTCCAGTCAGTATGGAATAATTATCTGCATTCTTGATACCCATTGTTATGAGTCTAGTACATTTGTATTAGGTTCCCTATTAGGTTTGAGACTCTATCAGGTGGATAGACATTGTTTAGCCTTCTCAGATGACCAGATAGCTGCCATTCTGTCAGGTCCTTCTCACTTCCCTGAGGCATCATTAGCAAACCCCACATCAGCTAGGGAGGAATGGGACAAATTGAGTACCCTTAAGAAAAAACAAGTAAGGGTAGCTCTGCATGGTGCATTGATGACAGAATATCTTTGAGCAGGTGCAGCCCCAGCGAGCCTATTGGTGCGGGTTGAACCCAGCATTTTTCTGGAAGATATTCAGTTCCGGGTCGATTTTAGTTACATTGTCAATAAATGTACCCGGCTATTCCTGATTATTAATACCGCCAAGAGGCTCAGTGAAGAACTCCTTAAAGAGATTGTTGATTTGGAGGAGAGTATTAAAAGAGACACCACTCTTGCTGATACAAAGGAGCAGTAGGCAATGATTCAGGAAGACCTGTTTGATTATAAAAAGTATATGATTAATCAAAAAATAAAAGGTTTAAAACGCAACCTAGAACGGTTTACCCACGCATGAGCATTTTCCTATGTTGAGGATAGTTACTATCAACAAGGAACTGAACAAACACAACGGGGTGGCCTGGTAAGGGGAGGGAGACAACCAGCTAGGTGCACACCATACAACTGGATGTTTGATAATACTTCCAGAGAAGAGGACGATGTAGGAGCACAGGAAGACAAAACTAATAGGGTTAGATTTAACCAGCAAGAGCAATCTAACGAAGATTTGGGAGCATTACTGTGCTCTTTTTTAGGACAAAATCAGAGAAGCCACAGAGGGGGTGGTCAAAGAGGCAGAGGACAAATACGACAGAATCAGGATCGGACATGGCAGACCTTTTCGCCGCGAATTACTCGCAGCCGGGGGAGGAACCAGCTGTGAACGATATCGTGGTCAATCTGTCTGACCATGTACTTACCTCAAGTGAACTGCAGGTATTGAATAAAGGGTTGGGATTTGTTCCCACCCCTACACACGACTCTTTTAAATATAGTATTGAATTTCAAGAAACTATGAGAAAAATTAAACTCAAAAAGTTTTGGAAATAAAACACAGGATCCCCAATCTCTATTTTGTACCAACCTACATCGGCCTTCAGAGTTTTGCCCTTCCTCTTCGTGTTTAGGTCTGGAGGTTTTGGTGTTTGAAAACAAAGTATTAGATGAGATCACTTCCCTAGAGTGTACTGCACACCATCACACTTTTAACAACATGAGCAGAGATGACTGGCGGGCAGTTAGGAGTCTACAAGACAACCCTTTGATCACTATAAAATCAGCGGAAAAAGGTGGTGCGGTGGTTGTTATGAATACCACTGATTATGAGAATGAAGTTATGAGACTGCTAGGCATGCGGGAGAATTACCGGCAGTTGGCCCGTGACCCTGTAAATGAATTGTTGGAAATTATCAAGCAGCTTGTAGGTGAGGCAAAAGAGGAAAAATGGATCACTGTTAAACATGCAGAGTTTTTGGTTAATTCCAAACCAAGAACTCCAGCTTTTTACATATTGCTGAAAATATATAAGGCCCAGCTGCCCCCGCCGGGTCGCCCAATTGTTTCGGGTATACAGTCGGTTCTTGAGCCTTTGTCATAATTTGCCGATTTCTTTTTAAGAGAGTCGGTCATAAAACAACCTGCGTATGTTCAGGATACCAGGGATATCCTCAACATTTGGGAGGACACATATTTTGATTCCCAGCATTAGTTTTTGGTGACAATTGACATTGAGTCACTGTGTACTTGCATACCCCAAGATGCCACGCTGGTGGCAGCAGCGCGGGCACTTGGGGAGCAAGAGTGGTTTTATGACACTCCACAATCCTTTGTCTTACAGTGCATTGAAATTGCTCTAACTCAAAATTAGTTCAGCTACAAAAATTACCTTTCTCTGCAAGTCTCGGGGACTTCTATGGGCGCGACCTTCGCGCCCAGTCTGGCCTGCATTTATGTGGGCCAGTTTGAGGAACACTGCATTTTTCATTCGTCGAACCCCTTCCAGAGAAATATTCGCCTCTGGAAGCGGTATATTGCTGATGTTTTATGTATTTGGTCAGGCACTGAGTTAGTGTTGCTTGAATTTCTGAATTGGTTGAATACATTAGATGGTAGTCTTAGGTTTGCCTGGTCTTTCAGTAATGAAAAAGCAGTTTATCTGAACTTGGATATAATAGCGAGTGATGACAAACTCTGTACCACGATGCATCAGAAGGCAACTGATAGGAATTCACTGTTGCATTACAATTAATTCCATCCGCGGGCACTTAGAGATAACTTGCCTGTAGGGCAGTTTCTGCGGTACCGTAGGAACTGCTCATCCACAAATGACTTTGTACAGCAGTCAGAGGTGTTATGCGATAAATTGGTGGAGAGACATGAAGAGAACACACTTCAAGACAGTACCCCAGGAAGACAGTCATGAATGCCAGAAAAAGGGCTTTGAATACTCCACGAAGTGTATTGTTGGAGAAAACTGTCTTCCGGTGGTTATGACCTTCGACCCTTTGGCGAATATGTTGTGCGAGGCTATTCATAAACATTGGGCCACACTGTCGACTTCGGACTTTAATATGCCTCCACCTAGATTTTCTTTTGGAAGGGCGGGTAACCTGAAGGATAAATTGGTACATTCTCGCCCAAAACTATGCCCAAAAGAATCTACACTCCCTGCCAGACATTACCCATGTGTGTCATGTTCAGTTTGTGATCTTACGATGAGGACAAATAAAGTGGAGCTATCTGATGGGCAGGCATGGGACCTGACAAAGATTACAAATTGCAATTCAGTGAATGTGATTTATCGGTTGACGTGTGTATGTGATCTACATTATATAGGGCTCACATGCAGAAAAATCAAGATCCACATTCAGGAGCACCTCAGCACGATTAGAGCAGGTAAACTCACAACAAGGCTCGTACAACATTTCAAAAATGAAAATCACGATGCCAGGTCGTTGGCCTGGGTAGTGTTGGAGAAAGTGGTGGGCGACACCTTGAATATGGAAAAAATATTATCCAAAAGAGAGGACCGCTGGATTTTTTTTGAAAAAGCAGATCAAGTCTGGTTGAATGACTGTATGGAGTGGAATAGGGTCAGAATTTGGCCCATTATATCAGGGCTCTGCTATTGATTGAGAATTACTGCTCCCCCATTTGGTTCAGCGATGGGTGTCTCTTTGAGAAATCACACCAACAACTCTCTATAAATATATAGCCCGACAGTCTCCCGTCTTTCAAACATATTGTTTTTGATAAAAGCGGCGTAGTTTGCTCCTATTGAAACTCTATGATAAGGAATTGTTCTGCTTTACATCGTGGGCTTTAAAACACAGCTTGACTCATTCCGGCTATATAGTTTTTTGGATAACACTGACTATGTTTATAAAAAAAGAAGGGCTATAAACAATTGGTGTGTTGAATGTAAAAAATCTTAATACCCGAGTTATAAGAGGATGGACGATGCATGGCATTCATTTAAGATCTCTTCCAAATCAGTGTTTCTGGTTTAGAGTACCTTTACAATATGGCGCCTGTATTGCAATGCCGATCACGTGACCGGAAAGTACGGCATCTCCCCGGTCGTCTCTGCCGGTTTTAAATGAGGAGACTGCGTTTGGGCATTACGCTGGAATGAGACAAGGCTCGCTGCATGTCAAGACGCGGTAAGATCGTTGAAATTTACACGAGGGGCTGTTGTGAAACAGTGAATTCCAGTATAGAGGTGTAGCCCGTAATTCATTTTGAATGAAACGAGAGCACGTGTGCTCCCAAGGTTTTTATAACTGTGGGAGATATCAATTTTGGAAAGAAATTGAAGCCGGCTTTACTGGCTGCAGTATACTATTTGAAAGCTATATGTCCTACATGTTGGACATAAGGTGAAAGTGGTTTTTGCTTTTAGTAGCATAGTGTGCTGGCAACTGAGGCTACTATGGGTGTCTGGTTGAAAATTCTGACATGAGCAAGTGAGTAGGATGTACAGGTTGCAAATAAATCTGAACAGGGTCATAAAGTGATCATAACGGTTTATGATCATTTGAATGTACCTTTACATCTAGATAATACTTGTTGAGAAAACTGTCTCACATGAAATCGCTAAAACATGTTTTTCCTTGCAGAACAAGGACAACATAAGTGTCTTTCTTATGAAACAGGGCTATTAAGAGTATATAGCTCCTGTGTGATGAGGTGGCTAGCTGGTACGAGGGGCCTTGGATACTGCCTGGTAAATATACATGCCTGGGTGCAAAGACATACAGTTTGAATGCATTAATTAGAATTCTGTACTGGCTGGATGTGCTTTTAATGAACCTCCTTTTGTTTAAACAGTCACTGGGTGTTCATAATAAGGGTCCAGAAAAGGTGGACGAAGTCCTCGTGCCCTGAAGAAATTGCCACTACAATTGACAGGCAATGAAACACATCGGCCCATCATTTCTTGGTTTGCAAACATGCAGTATGTTTTTATTTTGAATAAGCCCACGAGTTTAGAATAAAAGTGGTTCTCTGGTGACTGTGTGGCTTATCTCAATTTTAATTACACAGGGTTGTATTGTGTGATTTTTACACATATGTTCACCGGTTTCACTGATTTTCTGGACGCCAATTATTTATGTTTTTCACGAGGTAGCAACCTATGATGAGAAACTCGGACATAACTGGTGATATTTAACCAGTAAGCCCCTTTGGTGGTGCGCACGTGAGGTGCTACCTCGTTTTCTCACATTTTTCACTTTGGTACACATATGTGTGTTATATACACCTGTTAAAGTATGGGGTATTTTCCGTGTACTCAGTGACTGTTGATTCTTAGGTTGGTTCTTTTAACAATAAAATATAAGGCAATTATGAGTAGGGACTATACTCCCAAAAAGTGAAGGGTTGTTGTTGAGGAAGAAAATAATCTTCCAATCCCACTCATGCATTTTTTATTAATATATTCATCATTGTAAACGATGATGCATATAGAGGAGAACAAACTTGGATTTATATAAGGTTAAGTATTATAGGAAATACTGTGGCTCTGAAAATAGCTAAGTTATTACCTTATGGATTATAGACGGGAGACTAATGGAATCTTATGTCTCTTATATATTTAGAAAACGGAGAGAAGAAGTGATTTTACTCACTTAAGAGAGACGATATTCATTGAACACTAGTATCTTTATAAGACTGGGATTTATATTCACGAAATACCATTCAGGAGGTATGTGTTAAAGTATTATATACAGTTGAAATTTGTAACGATAAGATTAGATTATAATATTCAATTATAATGATGTTAAGAGCAGTAGATTTAGAATGTTTTTTAAGTAATAATACATGATCAAGAAATTTGGGGTCAGCATTTTTTGTGATTGCATATGTACAGCATAGGAATGATTATACTTTTTGTAGAAATTATGTGATCTGTTTGTGGGTAAATGACTCGTTTTTCAAATTGTTATAAAGGCAGGTTTTGGGTCAACAAAAATATATAGATTTTTATTGTATGGATTAGTGATATGTTCTTTTCTATCTTTACAGCCCTGATGAGGTCCCTTGAGGGACAAAACGCGTTTACTGACAGATGGACGACTGGATGCGGCGACTATAAACTAAGCACAAGACGAAGCATTGAAATAACAAAGTGGAGTCCGGACACTGTGTGCCCCAATGGCACAACCATGAGATTGTTGACAGTTCGAGCCACTTTTGTTGGGATGCCAAAGATGTTGATTCCTGCCCAAATAGAATTGCTTTAAGCCCTGATGAGGTCCCTTGAGGGACGAAACGCGTTGGCTGTGGTTATGTAACTAATTTTTGTTAAATTAATGGATTGGACCACTGAGAATTGTTGAAACAACATCTTTGAAAAATACAAGAAAGAATAAAAGAAATTCATTTGGAAGAAAAAACACCTTTTTTTGAACTCTGTTTCTTTTTGGACTGCAATAATTGATTGTTAGATATTGATTGCTTTTCCATTCATTCTGGAGATTGATATCGCAATATAATAAATAAAAATGAATTGGTGGAAAAAATATGTATTATAAAATTTAAATGTTGTTTGTATTTATATTTCAAAATGTACTTTTTAAATGATGTAAATGTAAAAATTAAAAAGAAAACAAATTAAATGAATTTATTGTAAATGGTTAAGGAATTTGTATAAATTTGTAATTAAAAACATTTAATGCAACGGAATAAGGAATATGTTTTTGCGTTTGGTTAATAAAGTTATGTTAAATTTATTTGATACTTTAAACAACAAGATACTGAAAAAGTTATATTAAAATATTATAATTTTAGTTATTAATTTTAAGAAAAATTAGTAGTGTTTTTGGAAAATTGAAAATAGAAAAACTTAATTACATTTGGAGAGAGAATACTAATGTATTTAAAAAATCATATTGTTAATTTTATAGGGTGACTTATTTTGGAATATTTATTAGTAAATGATGTATGATCTCTTTTCAATTTCTACTTTGACATTATTTATATTTTAGAGGTTACAATAAGTCACCATTGTTTACTGTTTAGCACCTTGTATGGTTTAAGATACATTGGTGTGGTAATAGTTAAATATTTAAGTTTAATGATGAAATTCTACCTTAATTTAAGGTATATTATACTATTAATATAAAAATATGTATGTTTAGTTTTTACTCATTTATTGACAAGATATATGTGGGTGCAAATAGTTTATTCTTTATGATTTGAGTACGGTATCTTTATTTCACTTCAGCTTTATTGGAGTGGGAATAGTAAGTTAGGTATGTTTAATCTATAGCACCTTTCTTGACTGAGGGGCAGATTATGATGCGGCGATAAAAGGCTCTGATCCTCGGTGAACTGCACCTCCCATTTTACTATGGGAGCAGGCATTCTAGCCAGACAACCACTGTGACAAGTTGGCCACGTACTTCGATCAAAAAATTCAAAACATCCTGCAGCAACTTCCGCCCATCCCCCTGGATCTACCACCTATCTCCCTAATACAAGCCCAGAACCTCAACTCTAGACTTGAGATGTTCATTCCCATAAATAAGGAAACCTTGGCCCCCATCCTCCAATCTCTTAAAAGTGGCTCACCTTCTGACCCTGCACCAGTTAAAATCCTAAAGCAAGTAACACCTACCATCCTCGGACCTATGGTACACCTGATTAATGCCTCATTGGCACTCGGAGTGGTTCCCCCCAGCTGGAAAAAGGCGAAGGTTAGAGCACTACTAAAAAAACCTAATCTAGACCCCCTCAACCTAGGCAACTTCAGGCCCATTTCCCTCCTCCCCATCATCAGTAAAATGACAGAAAAACTCATAAATGCCCAGCTTTCCCACTACCTGGAATCGAATTAATTACTTAAACCATCTCAGACGGGTTTTCGCCCCGGCCAGGGCACGGAAACAGCAATGGTGACGGTGGTCGAGGAGGCCAGGAAGATCATGGATTCAGGAGGATCAGTGGCAGTGATCCTCCTGGATCTGAGCGCGGCCTTCGACACTGTCAACCACCAAATCCTGGTCCAGCGACTCAGTGATCTTGGGATTACAGGTGTCGCCCTGACCTGGATAAAATCCTTTCTTCATGACCGTTCATTCCAGGTGATCGAGGGTGGCTATACATCCAGGGAGACCTCTATACGTTGCGGAGTACCACAGGGCTCCTCGTTGAGCCCCACGCTCTTCAACGTATATATGTCCCCTTTGGAAAAAATGGTCACCCCCCACGGGATTAAACTCCTAACGTACGCTGATGACACCCAGCTGGTAGTCTCTCTTTCTCAGCAGGAGAACCCTACCACCAACCTTTATTCCCGTCTGAAAGACATAGTCAGCTGGATGGACAGCTCGCACTTGAAGCTCAACAGCGACAAGACGGAGATACTGGTAATGGGGAATCAGGCTCACTTCCGGCCAGAATCTCTATGGCCCCCAGGCATGGGCAATCCTCCTACCCTTAAAACCGAGATCAAAAGCCTCGGACTATGGCTTGACCAAAATCTCAACATGAACACTCAAGCTAGGAAAACTGCTGGGGTCTGCTATGGGCTTCTGCGATCCACCCGAAAAATTCTGCCATTACTCCCTTTTCCATCAAAGAAACTCCTTATCCAAGGCCTCATCCTGTCACGCCTGGATTATGGCAACGCACTGTTTCTGGGTGTCCCGCGGAAAGTCACTACCAAACTGCAGGTGGTGCAGAACGCGGCGACACGGATCCTTACCAACACCAAGAGCCGGTGCTCGTCCAAGCCAGCTATCAAAGCACTCCACTGGCTTCCCGTGGTAGAAAGAGTGCAATTTAAGGCGCTCTGTCTTACGCACAAAATCCTCAACGGCAAGGCCCCTCCCATCTTTAAAGACCTGGTGACTCCTTACACCACTTCTAGACCTCTCCGATCCTCTAATGCTCATTTAACTCTGCCACCCAAGATCAAGAGAGCACGATCAGGAGGTCGGCGTTTCTCCTACAACGCTTCCAAATTATGGAACTCCCTCCCTCCTGACATTCGTGCACAGCCTAATCTGTTGGCCTTCCAAAAATCTCTGAAAACATGGCTGTTCCCGTGAAACCCCCTTACGACTCCACCTGTACTCATTCAGCGCTGGGACGCTCACGGGCAGCCATGCGCTTTAGAAATCCAGTAACATTTAACATCTAACATTTAACATTTAACGAATTGCTATTTGCATGACAGAATAACCTTAATGACTAACTGTGGTACGCCTATTAACAATAGAAGGTGTGGTGATAGAAAATTGCATGATTTATGTTGCTTTGGTGACGTTTGCGTTTCCTGTTGGGACCAAATGGTGAGTATTATTGCTCTAAATGTCGCTACAAGCTAGGAAGGTACTAATAAATAATGGGATTAGTGTGGGGTTAAACATTAGAATCTTCATTTCCATATATTAATTATGTTTTATGTTTGTTATGCTTAAGTTGACATTCGGGCCTACCAAGCCATGACATTCAAAATGGGGTTCGGAAGTGGCCACCGTCTTGTGAGTGCGATTCCTACTGCGCAGACTGGGATGGCTCCAAAGATCTCCTGGCGTCCTCAAATACAAAGCACAGTGTTCCTTGTCAAGGATAGGAACGTGGAGGACTGCCAGATTTCAGTCAGTGTAAAAGATCCCAAGGAACAATAATCACCTATATCGGAAAGTCAACATTGTTAATACATAGGACACTTTCGCATGAGAACTGTATGAGCTCACTGGATGACATAGCAAACCTTATGAGAACCCCGGATTATGTGAAAGGAAGTTAGATGGCAACTTTAAGGGGGCCAGTCAATCATAAAGCATTCCCAATTCAGTAAATGTTACATGTCCCCCCAAATTTGTTATAAAAGGATAGTAGAATAGGGAGGAGTTAGTGCGTCACCGAGGGGTTAGTGCGTTCCAGAGGGGTGTCCCGAATTTGCATGATCGATTTGCTTGCATGGTTGCTCGGTCCTTTGGATATCTTTGGGACTGTGCCGTGCTGAGCGAAGGACTTTTCAGACTTTTGAGTCTTGGCCTGCATTCGATTAGGACGATTTATCAAAAGGGATTTGGGTTATGCAGAGCTAACAGAATTAGAGAAAAGACCCCGATAGCAGGAATAGATAAATGTCATGCTAAATTGTCTTGATTAAGTAAATTTAAACTTTGCTGACTGAAATGCTAATTATACAATTGCAAGCAAGAAATTAGATAAACGAAACATTAATTAACAGAAAATGAGTTTGTGGTTCTTCAAGTAGGACATTAGATTAAGGATTCCGATACTTTAATGTGTCTTAGCTGGTGTTAGATCACCATCAACCAGTCCAACTAATCGACCAAGTGGTGGAGTGCCTTGATGTTAAAGCTAGTATCCTACAGATGCAGATGTACATAATGTATTTAATGTAAATATTTTTTCCTATAGGTAATAAGGTACCCCCATATGTCCAGCGCTTCTCTTCCTCCTGTGTGCAGATTCAAGTGAAACGTATGAGTGTTGGTGTTATGGGCCCACCAGTTAATGCATGCGTAAATGAGTATGTGTGATGACGGGTCTGTGACGCAGGGAGGATATGCACCTATATAGATCACCAAGTGAGTGATTCTCAGAATAACATATATGAAGTGGGTCTCCAAAATACAAGAAACGTAACTCCAATACTATAGTCAGATGGAAAAGATGGAAAAGATGGCAGGATTAATGTGTGAACCCCATATAGCCCGTGATGTACAAAAGGGCCATAAATACCTATTATTTTTCAGTGGTGAAACCTGTGAACAGAAAATTAAATCGCAGATGAGCATTCGATCTGCCTACCATTGTTACTCTTAAAAATTCGAAGTGCCCGTCAACAAAATTCCGAATTTAAGTTACCAGGATTAAGGGTAATCCCTGGTCATTATAGCAATAACAATGAACCGCTAATTACTATAGTCTAATTTACATTTTGGCCACTAAACCTAGAGTGGTCACAGACAATTACAGCAAGCCCCCTTTTTTTATTATTTTGTTCCTAAAAAGTAATGTAACTCATGATCGACATTCAAACCCAACTCAGTCATCCGCAATCGCAGAATCCAAGTCGCCTCATTCCTCCTCAACATGAGTTCTCGATTACCTCCTTGTGTGTGTCTCAGTGTTTGTTCTATTCCATAAAATCTAAAGTCCTTATTTCTACCCTGTGATTCACATTGGCAGATATGTGCAGCAATTGGGTATCTTAAATCGCCCTGTTTTACTGCCCTGATGTATTCCCTCATTCTTTCTCGCAGGGTGCTTATTGTGCTACCAATATATTTTTTGTTGCATCTGCACTCTATTATTTACACTACATATTTAGTGCTACAGTTGATATTGGTAAAGATCTTATAACGTTTGTCCCCAGGGCCCACAAATTCTTTTTTGCCACTACTTGCCCATTTGCACGCCACACAATGTCCACAACCATAAAAACCTGTAGTCTCTATTGTACGGCAATCACTACTTCTTTTAGGAATGCGGTAACTAGGACTCAATAAGTTCTTCAGACAAACACCTCTCCTGTAAGTGATGTCTGGTCTAGATTTAATGAAGTTACTAAGGGATGTATCCCCCCTCAGAATATGCCAGTGTCTTTTAAGGCTTTTGACAAGTATTTTGGATAATGTGTTGTTATTAGTAATCATTCTTATTATGTCATAATTTTTCTTGTTATGTTGTTCAGGACATACTTTCAACGGGTCTTGTCTTTTGATTTTGCTGACCCGTGATCTCAAATTAGTGCCACACACTCTTGCATAATTTTCAAATATTTTCCTCCATTTTTTCCATTTCACAGGAGGTTCCCCTGGATCAGATAGAAAAAACGGGGGTGCAGTGACATTTTGCATCTCCCTGTCTTTTTAAAAACACAATCTACCACTAGAACTCTGAAACTAGCTTTGTTTTGCCTTTTTCCTTACTCAAACAAAAAGATGCCAGATAGACAATTAAAAAAACAAAAAAAAACAAATCTAACCATTGAGATTCCCACCAAGTCTCGTACATAGAATGTTCTTAAACACTGCTAAATGTTCCCGCAGAGGTGCTAGTCAGCCAGTCACATCCATATATTTATTATATTTCCTTGAGACACAGTGTACAAGGTGTGCTTGTCACCGTCTTGACAAGCCAATCGCAACAATCCAAGGTATTCTTTAAAGTATATGAAACAAGGTGTGCTTGTCACCGTGACGACAAGCTGTCTTTTTAATAAAAAACTTAAATCACCAACCTTCTTTCTTTTAACCTGCAGTTCTTTAATTTGCTATAAGCCAGCAGCTTCACAATGGCCACCGAGTAGACAGCATAAACCTTTGGGCCTCTTTTTATGGTAGGAGTAGCTTGTTTCTTTGTTGTGGCTTGGAAGTAACCTTCGGTCTTGTTTCTACGGGAGGTGGTGCACACCAAAACGACACGTCCAACAGCAGACGATCCAATGCGTGTCAGGAACAACACCAACCGCTTGCTTCCTCTGAGACACTCGCAAACCGGATCAGGCGCTGTACGCTGTTCCCGCCGACTTCCTCCCCTCAACCAAAGACGACCTGGCTGTTTCTTCCTTGCTCCTCCGACCAGGCAGTTTCCTCCTTTAACACTTAATCCTGCACATCTCACGAGGCTCTCTGATGTTGGGGTGTCTCCACCTTTCTTCCCACGCACGCGTCAATCGTCGCCAGTGTAATAAGGTGAGATCGATACTTTTGTAGATATACGTAGAGGCTTTAATGAGAAAACCCCATCCATCGACTCGCTGGCCAACTGCCAGCTCACGAACCCTCTGTAGACCTGGTTCCACGCTAGAACATAGAACGTGGAACCAGGCCATGTCACACATGTTTATGTGCAATTCAAGCTTCCTTGCAAATAGAACAGGTGTGTTATGAGCAGTAGGCACACAGAAGTATCACAATTTTGCAGTGTGCACTGATAATCCTTGTGCACACAAATCATCTAAACCGTGGGAGCAGCTCCGTGTTGCTCTCTCTCACCCTAGTGCTCTCTTCCTCTTCCTCTCCTATGCTCCGTGTTGCTCTCATTCGTTTGTATGCTCCTCCCGATCCCACAGTATTCCTCTCCCTTGTCGGCTGCTTTTCATTTCCCTTCTCCATCCCATCCCACCCCCAACCACACCGCCATTGCCCTCACCCCTATTTTGTTTTTAATGTTATACTTTAAAAAAGCGTTTTTCCCCGACTTTGGTAGAGCCAATAGGCCTCAAAGACGAGACCTATTGGATATGATTGACTCCCAGAGGGGATCCCGGGGGCCCAGTGAGCAAAATCTATTTATTTTTCTGCCGGCCCACCCGGCAACACTACTGAGGGCTGAGATGAGAATGTTGTTCGGGCCTTGCTTCCTGTTAGGGCTGTGTCCCACATGGGACAGAGAGGCCCTGGAGTCCACACTGTGATGGTCTGCATCTGTGCTGGCATCATTAATAGCCAGGGAGGAGTATGGGGCCCAGTCAACAAAGCCTGGCTATGACAATCGGTTGCTAATTGACTTTTCTGTCGATCCTGCCGGCAATACATCAGTGTGTCCAATCAGACTCTGGCAGGGCAGCTTCCTGCCTCAGCCTGTGCCCCTGCCCAACCCATGTGTGTGTCTACCTTATGTGCACAGTAGTTTAATAAAATACTGCCTCTGGAATACTTGTTTAATGCCATGGTTACACATTCGTTTAACAGTATGATCAGATTACAAGTGCTTTTCAATTTCTGGTCATTTGCAGCAGTTTTTAAACCCTTGTTAGAGTTTCTTGTTGCTCAAATGGGTGTCATTTCTAATATTTATATGTTTCCCTCGTCTTCGCTGCTTAATTTTGCTCACACGAGTGTCACTCATAGTCATTGAAATGTCACTCATAATTACACTAAAATTATGAAAATGTCACACATAGCAATCTGAAACCTTGGCAGCTATGATACAATGTTGCACTTAGATGCGAGTGTGAGCCCGCCAGCAGCCTAGCCTTGCCCAAGCCTGGATCAGCACTCGCACGCCACGGGTTGCGCGCTGCCATACTTAACAGGCAGCACTTTAGTGACTATCACAGCTGAGAGTCAGACACTACCCATATGCGAGACAATACATTTCAGTGCGGTAACGCGGAGTACCACACTGAGATGTGTTAGTCTAATGCTTGATGCGTGATACTTGGCAGGACTGTCGCCGTTGTACAATTTGTATACATTTTCAATTCTAAATTCACAGAAACAGTGAAGTAAACTCCAAAGTCAAAAAAGAAGAAAAATCAGTGAAGAAAGCCGAGTTCTCTGAACATGTTGAATCATTGCCTCAGAGTGCATTCTGGGCAAGTTTGTATCATAAATCTATATTTCAGAAACTATCTAGTCTGTCATCTGTTATCTCAGGCACGGATATATTTTATTATCCTAACCTACATATTCTGTCCTTCGGAAACCCTGTGCATGAACTGTTAGCCTTTGTTATAATCTTCATACTAACAGTTACGAGGATTTAGACAGAATTCCAGCAGCTTGATAGTTTATTGCTGTCTTTGAAACATTCTTCAAAGAAAATATAAGTCCGCTCCTGCGGTGACACTCCAACTATCTGCCATAAGAAGCATAAAGGAAGCTTCCTGTGCAGAGGGTAATAAAAGGCTTGGCTCACAACAGAATACTCTTACTCATAAAATATTAAATAGAAAAGATAGCCTGAGTTTGGAATCTTGACCAGTGCTGAGTATTTCGAACATTCTGTAAAGCAAATAAAGAGAGTTCTGTGCAATAATTGTTAATCTGTGTGCTCCAGAATATATGCTTGCTTAAATGTGAATAGAGGAATTTTGAGACATTTATGTCATTCCGAATGAATAGCATATTTCTGCGGCTGTTCCAAAATTAGAACCATTTATTATATCCATAGGTATCCTTCGAACATTTACATGCCACATGGCGAGGATATTAGCGCAGTCGTTTAAAGGCTCCCGCAGTTTCTAGTAGAAGGTATTAACATTTAAATGCAGCTGTATAAAATTGCTTGTTATGGAAATCTGTGTGATACTTTTAGTATGAACTGCAGTCTGCAGATACCATTAACGCCATCATTCTGAGTCGCCACCACCACTACAAAAATCACCCTGGGATATTCCACGTGGTGTGTTTTCGCTGGTACCTGAATTTTTCCTGCTTGGATGAACGAGAGCCTGCATCATCGGAGTTTCCATGCCCCGTTACAAAATATATTCCCTCCATTCGGCCACTTTTCCCTGTTCAAAATTCATCAGATTTTTCCCGGCCAAATCTGCACATGGAAAATTAATGACAAGTGGTAATTTCACACCACTTGTAATACCATAGCAGGTTTAAAAACCCGCTGGCACCTAATTTAGAATAAACAACCACTCTGAGTATAATACCCTAAATACACACTCTTATTTATTTGCAATACCACCAAGTGTGCTTTACTATGTAAAGTAACCCATGACTTTACACTGCTGTGGACAATTAACACAGTTTGTGTTGCGATATATGCAGTTTGTGTTGTGCAAAAAAAAAAAAAAACATTCCAGCAGAAATGTAATGGAGAGTCTGCATGGGAAAATTACCTGTCTCCATCTCAGAGTTAAGATGAGGAAGCAATGACAGAGGAACACCTAGAATGAATCCCCAATTGTTGTATATGCACTGACTCCTTATCTTTCAGCTGACTCAAATAAGCATGAACTTTTTAAATACACTCAGTGACAAGTGTAGAGCTTATTGTGTATTTGTGGTTTTTTTGCATTATTAACAACGCGCAGAATGTGGTTTTACACTTGGATATACATGTATACACTGATATAGAACTGTCTTTTTAAAAAAAATCCAATGACATATAGAAGTGTGTTTTCCCTGACCCTTGTTAACTAAGCTTCAATTTGAGCCTAGCACCATATTTTCCAAACATGGATGTCTCTCTTGTTCTTCCCGCTGCACGGTTCCCTATTTGTTATTTCTGCAGCACACAGTCAAGCAGAATCATGTTTGTTTATTTACATTGTCATGTTTCATGCTGTCCTCAGGAAATCATCCCAGGCCCAGTCACAAAACTGCAACTGTACTTCAGGGTCCTTCCACTAGCTCACTGTACAATATTCGTTCATAATAGCTTGCTGTTGTCCATGTATCTAGTTTGCTCCACCACCTCCGTATCCGTTTTGCATTAGCATAATGTGGGCAGAAACAATATTCAGGTAGTGGGATAGTATTTAGGTGCTAAGGCAGTATGGTGCTGTTTTTGGAGTTTTATATAGCGCGAACAAGAACCGAAGGTATCACAGCATTTCAAATGAGCACCAGTTGCGTTACAGACGGATACAATCATTTTGTTGTGCAAGGGGAGATTAAGTGATTTGCCTAAAATCACAGGATGTTGATTGTCCCTGCCGAGATAAGAACATGGTTCCCCAGCTTTGAGGTTGACCACTCCAGCCGTTAGGCCACATCCTAAGATTTCTCTGATTTGCTGAGAATGTAACACATTTGAACATGCCATTATGATTCTGCAGTTTTAGTGATTTCCTATGCGGAAATAATGTATAAAAATCCTCAAATTTGGGAATAAGCCAGAGCTTTCCTGAATTCTGCTAGGGATGTGTTGAGAGGTGCCCTGTTACCAGGTAAGATTGGAAATGGTAAAAGCACAGATGTCCGATGGGAGGTACAAACTAGAAGTTCACCTTGAGCAACTTCTTTACTAAGAATCTCCCTGAGTGGGAATTTCAGCCGGTGGGGAAATGATGTGGTGAACTGAAGTCATATGACAGTAGCACATGATGCAATAACTCAATTCCCTGTAGTCATTGAATTACTATCTATGTGCTCTGTTGTTCCTACCTAATCACTGATGCTAATTCTTCATATGCTATTATCACACCCAGGGACTCATTCAAGAAAAAAAGCTAAAGGATGGGAGGAGATATCTGTATATTTTAACAAACATTCTTAGTGGTATGGATGAACGGTTGTGCAAGACAGAAGTTTCCAGGCCTACTACTAGGAATATCGTGTGTCTATTTTCAAGCGCTCCAATTCTCTCTGTGTGACGTTCTCCACAGAAGAGACAGACGCACAAGGAGATTGGAACCTCCTGTGCAAATGCGTTTTTTGTTTCCCTGCGTGAAATACATTCTTTTCCCGTAGAGAAAGCTCTTCCTCCACTTTGCTAGAAAATATGGGGTGATCTGATCTACCTCCCGTCCTGGAGAGGTAGGCACTTCAATGTTTAGCTGGACTAAGTCTCAAACCATTTTTAGGGTGTAAATGTACGTATATTGGTGTCCCCATATATCCAAGGAAAACCATGCCCTAGATTGCCCACTTTCCTCCCAATGAGTGGGATTTAATACGGGCAGGTTTTTCTGCACTCGTGGATTATCAATCCATAGTAGCAAATACATTTACAATTTATTTGGATTCCTGGCAGGCATAAAAATTGTATTTTGTGACATATACTCTTATGTATGACCAAAGACACAAGGGAGCAGGGCAAGAATACTCTGACCTCCTATGCCTGGCGGTGGGTTTCCACAGGGACACAGCCTGGGGCCTACAAAGCTTTTTGTATCAATTTTGCTGCAAATTCATGAAGGATCTGTGCAATTTAAAAAAACATATCCCCTGCTCTTATTTTTTTTTTTATGCTCCCCTGGTGGGCCAAGTCCCAGGGGGATTGATATAAATATTTGGGGGAGGGCGTCTTGCGTCATGCGGCCCCCCATCATTAGCCGATTCCCAGCCCCAGGGACTCCATCCCCTGGGGCCCAACTGTAATTTCAAAAGGGAGCAGGGCCAAGTGCACACCCCTCCCAGAGCCATTAATGGCCCTAGAAACCCCATCACCAAGGGTCGGCTGCATGTTGTCCTCCCAATTTTAAAAGGTGGAGAACCCAGGGGACGGGACGGGGTCCCCGGGGCCAAAAAGAGCCTCGGGATGGGGGCTGAATGCCCCCTTCCTCTTTAAAATATGTTTGTGCCGCAGGATACGGGGTCCCCAGGGCCTAAATCGGTCTGAGTTGGGAGACTGCATGTCCTCTCCCCCATAAATATAGTACTGGGCCCCAGCACACAGGGTTCCCGAACAAAAATGGCCTGGGAGGGGGGCCATGTACCCCCTCCCCTAAAAAAATGTTCCAGGCCCCAAGGGTTTGGATCTCAGGGCAAAAATCAACTCAGCGAGGGGGACATTTGCCCTTTGTGAGGTGCACCCCCAAACGATGGGGTGTGTCCCCCAGGCACTGATTATTGCCTGGGGGACACACCCCATCGTTTGGGGGTGCACCTCACAATTCATACCTACACTCGCTTTCGGAGAGGGATACCCCGGAGCACGATTCAACGATTAAATCTCTAACGACCCTTAAGGTAGTGCGCGCACCACATCCCTATTTCGGACATTTGCCCTTTCCCCATCTGTTTTCCTGCTTGCACTGAAGCGTGCCGGGAAACAGATAAAAAAATTACTTGCGCCTGCAGCTGGAGGTGGGGAGCCGGCTGGGGCTGCGGGATCCTTAGGGCTCCCCTGCAGCCCCCAACCACAGTGTGGTGGGTGTCCTAGGTGAGCACCAGGGCACCCACCCTTTGTTGGCCGGGTCCCGGGGTATAGGATCCCTGGGGCTGAATTTGGTCAGGGGAAGGGGGGCTGCATGCCCCCTCCCTCTTTAGAATTTGGCTGGGCCCCAGAAGATGGGGTCCCCAGGGCCGAAATCGGTCCGAGTTGGGGGGCTGCATGCCACATCCCCCATAAATGTAGTGCTTGGCCCCGGGGAATGGGTACCCCAGGGCAAAAAATAGCCCAGGGCGGGAGGCCAGGTACCCCCTCCCCTAAACAAATTTGCTGGGCCCCAAGGGATTGGGTCTCAAAGCAAAAATCGGCCCAGCAAGGGGGACATTTGCCCTCTTCCCCGACAAAAGGTGCTGGGCCCCGGGCGATTGGGGTCCCTGGTACTGAATTTGGCCTGAAGAGGGAGGTCGCATTCCCCCAACTCTTGAAATATGTTGGAGAGCCCTGAGGAATTGAAGGAAGGCCTTGTTCCCCCATCCCACTAAAAAATGTGCCACCCCCCAGGGATGGGGTCACAAGGACCAAAAGTGACCTGGGAAGTTGGCCCACTGGTTGGTTGCCTTTAGGGGGTGGCCACAGGCCAGGACCTGTGGCCATAGCCCTGCTGCACATGGCCAAAGGCTGTGCATGGTGTGGGGTTGGCTGAATGTGGGGGGTTGGACTCAGGGCCTGGCGACAGGCCAGGCACTGTCACCAATTGCCTGCCGCGCTGAAGGCCGAGCGCAGTGTGGGGTTAACTGCATGTGGGGGAGCTGGCCAAGGACTGCCACATTAATAAACTATTGAGATTGGGGGTCCCTAGTTAATTTTAACTTGATACTCACATCTACACCGATCTATACCTATAAAATACCTTCATTTTACGTTCGTTATGGCTAACTAAGCAAAGCAACTCTGGCAGAGAACTGCCTCGAGGTGCTCCTTAGGCATTGTAGTGCCAGCCCAACAAGGTGCTGCCCAATGAGGAAGCATGCCACAAAGTTCAGTGGGTGAGGGCTATTGCTCTGAAATATAAATATTTCCTCCGACCCTTACTTCCTTTGGCGACACTAGTTGTTTTTACCGGAGGTACTAATAGGAAGAACATACTAATTTTGTGATTAGATACTTGGGAGTGTGTATACTGGCCCTTTTATTTACTCCCTGTCCCCTCTACTATTCATGATTCCTGTACACAACAACCCTGCTCTTTCTGGCACTTACTGTCCATGATTCTCAGGTCTGCCCGATGCAGGGCCATACGCACTCTCTTCAGGTGGATCATGGGGTCTTCCTGGCTGAAGCTGAAGACTATAATATTGTCTAGATTGGTGGCACTGAATTTCTGCACCCTTGCCAGGACCCGCTTGACCAACCTTTGGTAGGTAGTAGGGCCATTCTTTAACCTAAAGGACAATACCTTGACCTTTCCCTCAGGGGTGGAGAATGCTGACTTCCACTTTACCTCCTCATTCAAGCCAATCTACCAGAACCAACGTGAAGTCAAAGGTACTGAGGAACTTGGGAGCCCAAACCTATCAATAGGCAGCTCTGGATTGAGATGTGCGTCAGTCTTGGTGGCTGAACGGAATGACCTGCATTCTACACAGAACTGCAGTTTGGAGTGGTGTCTGGTGTTGCAGTCCTTTGTACCAAGACCACTGGGCAGGGCCATGGCCTAAAGGAGGGTTCAATCCAGCTCTGACATCATGGACACCTTATCCTTGATGCTGGCCTTCAGTTTGTCAAAAAGTCTGTAAACTTTATTTTTGACTGGCATGCTGTCCCTGTGTAGAACATGATGGGTACTTCAATTGGTGAGCCATGGGGTGAATGAGAATAAAAAGGTGAAATACCCCAACAACTGGTGGCAGTCCCTCTGCTGATCTTCTGTCAAAGTGGGGGAAAGGACTACTGCTGAGAGGGTACTTCTACTGCCATCAGAAAGAAAATCAAGACCTGGCTTTTTGACAGAGACACAGCTCCCCCGTGGCCAGATACCCCTAGGGGTGACAGTGCTGTGCTTTACAAATGCGGATTGAAAGGTCTGAATCTGTCCCCGTAGTCATGGTGATTTTGGACCTCTCAAAGTATGGTTTCAATCTGTTGACATGCATGTCCTAGGTGTCTGGAGGTCCAACAAGTAGGTTACCTCACTTCTCTTTTCTTTGACCTCATAGGGCCCTGCCCACTGGTCCTGAAAGGCATGGAGCTCCAGTGATTCCATCATCCACACTTTCTGGCTAGGTTGGTTTTCGACCAGAGTGGCCTTCTTATCATACCACTGCTTTGTCATTTTCTGGCTGGCTTCTAAATTTTCAGTAGCCTCTTTCTTGTAGTGCCCCATCTTGCCTCTGAGGACGGTCATGTATTAATCAATATCTTGTGGGGGGTTTCTCGGAGCGTTCGCCCATCCCTACTTCACAAGACAAGAGAGGTCCTCTTACAGGATTAATTACTCATTTTGTGATACCTCCCTGTAGGCAAACAGCAAACATGGTAACAGAATGTCCCTCTTACATCTAAGGGCCCACACAGGCTGATAATCATGCCTTTCGGGGTTTTGTTGAATATTTCACAAGCCTATTGGTCTGGGGATGGCATGGTGTGGAGAACTCATAGGCCACCCCACCCTCATCCCATAAAACTTTCATGTGCCATGATAAAGTTGATGCCTACTGCAGCTACTACGTCCTCGGTGGACCCCACTCAGGTAAATATTCCCATGAGAGCCCTGGCTACCACAGACACAATCAAAAAAGGGGGGAGATGGAGATACTGGTTAGGTTCATTCTCCAATGTACAATTGAGGTATTCCCTAAACCTCTTCTTCAGGACCACATGAGGACCAGCCCCATGTGTGCCACTCCTTGTGAAAAACTATAATAAAGTGAGGATATACACCTAATGTGTGATCACCCGATTCAAAATACATACGGTTTAGTCTTTTACTCATAGTATTTATGCTTTGGCAAGATGCGGTCCACCCGGGTGCCAGTAGGTATTATTAGATGGAGGTGTGCTTTGACGAAGGTACGACTACAAGCCCCTCTACCCCGGCAGACCATGAGGCATAGTATTATCAAAGCATAAATACTACGAGTTAAAGACTAAATCGTATGTATTTTGAATCGGGTGCTCACACATTAGGTGTGCATCCTCACTTTAGTATAGGTTGTGCTGCAGCTGTGCTATATCTGTTTCCGCAGTGGTAACCTTCCCAGACCAAGGATTACATCTGCACCATTATGCCACCACAACTTCAACAATAGGCCCAATACCGCATTGCGCACCGACCCGGGACCATCACAGTATTGCTTCCATTGAGAGGACTTACACTTCCTGATTATAATGTGAGGAAATTCAATCCCTGACGATTCTGCGAGGACACTCTTCCCGCTCCAACCTAATTATCCTGTGACTCTGTACTTCCCAGAATTCCTAGGGTTCATGGGCCCCGCTTGCAATCCTGATGCGTTCACACAAGCCCTTGCCCACAGGGCTACACTGAAGTAAATTACAGGCAATTGTTTTAAGGCACTGTATCCAAATGTCCTGATGATGATCCTATATCGTTTGGTTAAGGATCGAAATGCCGTCGACATAGTTGCCAACCTTATACACAGTGATTCTTATATGTAATTTGTGTAAAGGTGACCTTCTCATAATTGTTGTTTTTTCTATTGCGTATTACCTTATGGAAACAACTGCAAACTGTCTCAGCCTTTTACTTTGTCTGTTTGATATGTGGGTTCATGGATACAGGCTTGTATCCCACTGTTATCAACTCGCATTTTTGCTTTATCCAACTATTTTGCATATTAAAATCGCCCTTGTCCGGCTGGATATCGGCTAAAATATAGTACTGATTGAGGCTATATTTTTTGCATATACATTCTCCACTAACTCAGGGACCACTGTTTTTTGTAATAAGTTAGTTCCCAAGGTCCCTGACCGATTACATTTGGGTTCCCTTGTTCCTTATACATACCAATGATGAAGCATGTCACCTAGGGGCAACCCTGGGTAAGTGAGGGGACTCAAGAAAATAATTTTCTTTTCTTTGGACAGGGGTCTTGTTTTTTCGCATATTCAGCAGAATCCCCATTCACTTGGTTGGGTTTTTTGGATTTAACATTTACAGATTTTTTTGTGAACTACCACAGACACAGTCACTCTTCTCAGAGGTATGGCCTCAGGGTACCGGGTTGCATGGTCCACCAACACCACGATAAACCTGTTCAGTAGGGCTGTCTTGGGCTCTACAGACCCATCAATGTCCACACCCACCTTCTTAAAGAAGGTTCGCCACAGGAACTTTGTTTAGGGGAACCTTGTGCTCCCTACCTGACTTGCCACTCTCCTGACGGGAAACGACCAGTACAACGCTGCCGTTTCCACGTATAACCATAACCACGCATGCATTACAACTAGGGCTCCCGGTTTAATGGTATTTATATTTTTGTCATTTCCGTCTGTATTTATCCATATTTATTTTTTGTAAATGTTACCAGTATTTATCCATATTTATTTTAGGTTTTGTGAAAAAAATAGATGAAATGTGTATATTTCTGCATTTATTTAACCAGTTAATGTGCACTCTTGCCTGAACGCCTGACAGGTTTCAATGATATATACACACACAGGTGGCAAATTATGCATGTGCAAGAAAATATGTAAATTTTTGTATCATCTACTGCTGTTTAAGGCTCTTTACTAAGATTCCTATATTTTTAACCCCCTTGCCTGTCAATCCGCACAGCTATTGGCCTCGCAGTCATGAGTGACAGCATTTAGAATCTCTCAAAAACAACCCAATTTCCGTTTTTATCCACATTTAAAAATAAATACAGACAGGAAAATGAATTGTTTTCTGTCTGTATTTATCTGTAAAAATCAGTAAAAACGGAAAACAGGGAGCCTTAATTACAACGCATGCGTGGTTACCACGAAAAGCCTTTACCATGCATACCTTACTACAAGATACGTAGTAAAGGCATGTGTGCTAAAGGTAATATTAAAAAAGGGGGCTTGTGGGTCTCCCCCCCCAAAAAAGGGGTGCAAAACAAAAATGGGGATTGGGGGGTCTCCCCCCCAAAAAAAGACACCTGATTCCATCGCGATGTGGAGGCAATCGGCGTCATTAGAGGAAAAGGAAAGATACTTCCGCTTCCTCTATACGACGTGCGACGCAGATCAGAAAAGCTTAGAGAAGAGAGGACGTAGCGAGGTAAGGGGGAATTTAGTTTAAGTAATTAATAAGGGGCTTGACACAATGTAGCAAAGGGGTAAATTTAAGGGTTAGTGGGTGGGGGAATCGCACAGGGAAACATTTTTAATGATGAGGGCAGGGGAATTTATTAGAAGGAATAGGGGTGGGGGGGTCGCACAGGGGTAGAGGGAAAAGGGTGTTATTAAAAAAAAAAGAACATTTACCACGAAAATGCCTTTACCGATGTTAGAAATGGGGTCTCTAGTAGGGGTGGGCGGAATTTGCGTAATCGTGTTACGCAAATCTCCACGAAACGGTAAAAAATCTCTGCGAACATGCAGAAATTCCGCGAACACGCGGAATTGCTTGTTCACGATGCTTTTTTCCTGTTCACAGTTGCCGTTTGCGCGCTCGGGGAGAAATATCTCGCGAACACGCATTTTGAGAACGCGAACAAGAAAAAATTTCGCGAAGTCGCGGAAAGCAGAATTTTGGGCAATTTCGCGTTCTCCGCGGAACACGAAATTACCAAAATTCCGCAAATTCCGCGAGCGGAACGGAATTTACCGCCCAGGCCTAGTCTCTAGTCGACAGTGACTGGCGCCGATGTCGATTAGTGACCCTTCTTCCTAAGTCAGAGTAAGGGGGCTACACCCTTTGATAACCCCTGCTCAACCCTGTGGTAACATAGCACGAGCAGACAGGCCTATCTCAGAGGCAGTGTGTGAAGCATTTAGGACCATACAGAATAACGCAGGAAAGGCGCTACAAAATAGACACCACAAGCAGTTTTAAAAAATAGTAATCTTTATATAGATTAAACAAGAAACTGAGAAAAACTCGAAGAACCACAATGCACGTAATTACAGATTCGTCTCAAGAGCGTTGAAAGCACTTGTGCATGTGGGTGGAACGAAATTAGTTCGGGCCGGGGTCTATGCGACCCGGTGATGCACAATGTACAAGGTACTTAGGATATAAAGGGGCACGGTGCACAGCTCCTCAGGGAAGGTGCGGGATGGCAGGCGGACCTACAGCAGCCACAGTTCTTGGGCGGTGGCGATCTGCAGCGTGCACTCACGATGATCCTGGGACTGGCGTGGAAGCGGCACCCAGCGGCACACGCGGAAGTTGACAAGGCTCCCGATGTGGGACTAGCGTGGGCACTCAGCAGCGCAACTCTTCAGCTGCAGCAGCCCATGATAACGATAGCGATGATTCTTCTGGCAAAGTAAGGATGGGCACTCAGCGGCACAGCTTCTTGATGGCAGCGGCCCAAAACAGTGATAGTAAGGACTCTTGTAGTAATGCCAATGCGGGCCTGCAGCAACACAGCTCCTCGGCTGCAGCAGCCCACAGTGGTGGTGGTTCTGATTTTCATAGTAGGGCAAATGCGGGCACCCAACGACACAGCTTCTCAGCGGCAGTGGCCCAAAATAGCGACAACAAGGTTTTTAGCAGCAAGGCCAAGGTAGGCACTCAGCGGCACAGCTCCTCGGCTGCAGCAGCCCGCAATGGCATCGACAATGGGTCTCGTAGCAAGGCCTATGCGGGCACTCAGCGGCACAGCTCTTCAGCTGCAGCGGCCCACAATGGCGATAGTAATAGTTTCCGTAGGCAAGGCAAATGCGGGCACTCAACGGCACAGCTCCTCAGCTGCAGCGGCCCACAATGGCGATAGCAATAGTTTCTGTAGATAAGGCAAATGCGGGCACTCAGCGGCACAGCTTCTCAGCTGCAGCAGCCCACAATGGCAATAGCAATAGTTTCCGTAGACAAGGCAAATGCGGGCACTCAGCGGCACAGCTTCTCAGCTGCAGCGGCCCTCAATGGCGATAGCAATAGTTTCCGTAGACAAGGCAAATGCGGGCACTCAGCGGCACAGCTTCTCAACTGCAGCGGCCCACAATGGCGATAGCAATAGTTTCCGTAGACAAGGCAAATGCAGGCACTCAGCGGCACAACTTCTCAGCTGCAGCGGCCCACAATGGCGATAGCAGTAGGTTAAGGAGCAAAAGCGGCGTTTCACACAGTAGATCCAGAGGCCTTGGACTTCTCAACAGAGGCCTCACCTGTGAGTAGGATTTCTCTCAATAGGAATCCGGGCTGCTGAGGAATGAAGTCTAATGTCTCTGAGACTTCGGCAGGGGGCAAGCTCAATTCAGGCCCTTGGGTAGTTGCTTCGGTGGATGGATGAATGTTTCAAAGTCCTCTCCCTCTCGTTTACACGGCCAGAGGTTCGTCTTGGCATCCTGAAGTTACACACCACGAAGGGGTTTCAGCTCAGATCTATATCCCCCAAAAGTCTTTGTTCTTGAGAAAGTCACAAATCACTCGACCCGGCCAGAACCAGTTTGGTGTTGACTTGGGTCACTTTATTTATGAGGCTGATTCCTCCCTTCCAGGGAGAGGGGCCCACCATCAGACACCCAGTGGGAGGTGGAGCCATCATTCACCTTGCCAGGCACAGTCCTGCTCAGATCAAAGGGGTCACCCCTCCCCATACTTCAACGGCAGATTGCTCCATTCGACCCAGGTCGGCCCCGGCCTGCCCTGGCCCTCTCAACCAGACAACCAATACACATACCAGTGAAACACACAAAAAGATACCTACTTTCCAAAAGTGGCAGTTGCACACACAGAACATAAAGACAATCACTACTACCAGATGCATGTTAATATTTGGAGCGGAATCATACCAAATTCGACCTCCCTAGCATGTTCCTTGGTACTACTAGGACTACACCGGTTCATCAGTTATTTTATAATAAGGAGAATTCGCGCTGTGTCACTGAATGGCAGTGGCACAGCACCCAGAACATCTAATGCCAGCAACCATGAAGGAGACACACACCACAAAAATGGAAGGGAGACCTACGCCAACGGTGCCAGGTCGAACAACCGATTTGCGTGGTAAAGGCATTTTCGTGGTAAATGTTATTTGTGGTAATGGCATTCGCGTTGTAACGCATGCGTGGTAAAGGCATGCGTTGCAACGGAATGCGTTGTAATTACATACAACCCCTGATGGAAAAAACAGCGACTACCTGACAAGTCACACAAGACCTGTAGAAATTGCCCACGCATTGGCCCTCATCTGGTGCCAGTAAAAGTGGGTGACCAGATGTTCAAAAGCTTGGGCATCTTGTTATTATTCCTTTGGAAGATTTAGGCCTGACAAAAGAGTTTACTTGCAAATTAAAAACTGCTTCACCCTGGCTACAGTGGTAGACCTGAAGCCATATTTACACTGCCATTTAGTGGATGGCACATAGGTGTCGCATTCCCCAAGTAGCATTTAACTTACAGGTCTGGGGTACGACTTTTACCATATAGTAGTGACTTTTAGGTAGGTTAACTAGGCCAATTAGGGCATGCCTATTCAAGGGAGAGCATGGGCACTTTACTACTGGTTAGCAGAAGTTCTACAGCCTTAAAAAATAGATAGGGCAAAAGTATGGGGGTACACCATGCAAAAGATGGTAATTTCCTAAGAGCCGTGAACAGGACAGAAAAGTATGCAGATTAGTGGCTAAGGAAATGAAACAGAGGTCAGTTCCAAAATCTCAGACATTTAATTTCAAAGACACTTTACTCACTAACACGCTGATAATTAGGAAAGAATTTGTATACTTTTACACCAACCTATACACTGCTGTAGTAAAATAGGCAATCTCGTGAGAGAGAAGTTTTAAGTTTAACTACCATCGTTCAGCTGTCTACAGACCTCAGACCTTGATGAGAAAATCACAGACTACGAAATTGCCGATACAATAAAGTCAATGTGTCTGTCAAAATCACCCAGAGAAGATGGTGTTCCCTTACGCTTCTGTAACATCACAGATGCGAAGTCAACACCACTCTTCCAAGAAGAGACAGATAAATGCAATCTCTGCCTGGAATTTAACAAAGCATACATTTCACCGATAGTGAAGCCCAGAAAAGACCCACTGCATTAACTGCAGATTAATCTTTCTGTTAAATTAGGATATTAAAATAGTGGCAAAAGTACTTTGCTACCAGGCTGGGTAGAGTAATGCCCCTCTTTAACACACGTATCAAGTGGGTTTTGTAACCAGAAGATCATCAACAAACCACCCCACACTCTCACACCTAATAGGCAAGCAAAAAAGATACAGATGAAAAATTGTTCTTCTCTAGATGGTGAGAAGGCTTTTAAAAGAAAGAAGTAGGGGTTCCTCTTCAAACTCATGAAAAACGTGGGTATAGACTCAAAATACAATGCTTAAATTGTTGTACAAAGAATCTACAGTGGTAGTGAATTGCAATAGAATTCTCTCTGACAATATTCAGATCAAAGGAGGGACTAAACAGGGATGTCTCATCTGCTCTTCCAAATAGCCCTCAAATAATAGCAATTCAAAAACATCTGGATATTGAAGGCAAAAAATATTCTGCCCAGGGAACTTAAAGTAACAATATATATCTATGACATCCTGCTGAAACTGGTTTTTCGAACATTTCTCTGCTTACTCTAATCAAGATTGTAGCTTCTTTCCCAATATTCTCAGAATACAAAATGCATTGGAAACGTTTGGCCATGTCCTTGACTAGAACCACCACCTAGAGAGATATATGCCAGCTTTTCCTTTCCAATGGATCCATAATGCATAAAAATATCTAGGAATTCCAATCAGTGGAGACATATACCACATGGTATGATACAACTTCACTCCAAGGATTTCTTCCTCTGTGGGTTAGAATTCAAATCATCAAAATGTTAATAGCTCCCAGAGTCAACTATGTATCTAAAATGCTATTAGTCACTATCCTCCATACACTCCTGTACTCCATCAAGCATCAAATTAAATTTTTTCATTTGGGCCAATATGAAACTAAAACTAGCGGGATCCTAATGCTACCTCTGGCGGTCTCCATTTACCTAATATCATGATATAAAACATGGTGCATCTATTATCAAAACTAGCTTATTATTTAACAAAAACCTAGCGACACCAGGCTTGGAAAATAATAGAGAGGCTTATACAGAACAATGCCACAAGCACACAGACATTATACAAACAACAAAGGGTCATTATGGACCCTGAAAATCCTGTAAGTCAAAGCTCATTTAGTGTATCAACCTCTGTGTACTGATATGGAACAACAATGAATGGCACATTGGACAAACACTTGCACTGGGCCATATGGTCCTCTAATGAGTAATGAGCATTAAACAACTACTAGTAAAAGGATCTTCAAAACCATTCTATTAAGTTCAAAATGAGTTCCACATCAATCAAGATCATCTTTGGAAGTGTGGGGGTTGCGGCGCTTGGCGCTGACTGAAATGGCCGCACAATTGAGGAGCTCCGGGCTCAACGACCGACCGAACCATTAATCGGTTCTCAGATCCGGACCTGCATGAATGAAACCGGCGCAGGCAACTGGAGCGCAGCCCCAGCATTAGGCTGGAGGGGCTGTACTCACTCCAGTAACGACATTGAGGGCTGGATGAGACAGCGGTGTGCAGCTGAGCATGAGGCTCCGCGGGCTCCAGTGAAGGGGAGTGGTGAGGCCTGGTGAGCTGCGCCTGCCTGCCTGGTGAGTGCCGTAGTGGGATGTGCCTGTTAGCCCTCCCAGATGTTTGGGGGCCAATAACTTCCAGGGGAGGGCGGTGCCATACCAGAGGAGTGGAGAGGCCGCTCTGAAATTTGGAGAAGCTGCCCAAAATAAACTGAGCCCTTAAGAGGACTGGGCCGAGAAGACGTACCTGAGATTCACTTGGCAGGAGCTGCATCGGCAAGGTGGAGGGATGCAGGAAGTGGTCCAGCTGCAGACGAAGGTCCTGGACCTTCTGCAGGGCGATGCAAGACAAGGTTGGCCTAAACCCTGGTGACAGATGGTGAGGAAGAGGGGTGAGGAGCTGCTGGAATCGTGGGCCCGATGGGACCTGGACCCCAACAGTGAAAGGGCTTGGCCGGCAGACCAAGGAGCACAGCTTTTTCCTGCATAATGGAGGCGGTCGGAGGCCGTGTTGGGGCCCTTGAGAGGCCGCACTTCTAATATTTAAGCAGGTACACTTTAAGGGAGCACCCGTAGCAAAGTGAAGGGTCCCTGAAGCAGTGGGCCTAATTTCCCATGATTGGGTGCGCGGCAGGCTGGTTTCAATCCAACATACTGTGGGTGCAAAAAACAGAGGTAGGAATAGTGGGGCAGCCATACTACAGTGCCATTTTGGGACAAAAGGAGGCTTCTTGAAGGAACGGCATCTGAAAAGGCCTGACACAAATGTGACGCAGCGGCACACAGTGAGCTGCACGCAGAACACTTAAGGATGGCCCAGAGATTGGGGCAGGGACTGGAGATAGCAAACATTTTGGTGGACTGCCTGACCGCTTCCCCCTCTCCCACTGGTTCAGAAATTATATGGTGAAACCAAAGGCCCTGCACACCGCACAATCCAACAAGATGGAAAAATACGCTGTGCCAAAACGGTCCGCCGTGGCCCTGGACAGCCAGGCAGATAGGTTGGGGATGGAGGTGCCCACGCTGGGCACTATCATGGCGGCCAGTTCAGACCTCAAGGGCACTATTGAACCTAAATTGGATACGGTCACTACTGATGTCAATCACCTTAGAGAGGATTTCTGCAAAATCTCTGAGAAGGTTACCACTGCGGAAACAAATATACCACAGCTGCAGCGCACAACTAAACAACTGGAGAAACAAGTCCAGCACCTCAAGCAACAACAAGGGGCTATGACTGCAGAGCTGGAGGAGCAGGAAGGATGAGCGGGAAGGAACAATATACGGGTGGTGGGAGTCCCCGAGGGAGTGGAGGGTCCCGAATGTTGACCTGTTCTTGGAAGATCTCACCTTAAACCATCTCCGCCCCAAGCACTTGTCAAATATCTTCACTATAGAGCACGCACACAGGAAGCTCATTTCAAAGCCAGGAGCTCCACCCGAATGATTATAGCCAGGATCCTAAACTATTTGGATAGAGACACTATACTTCAGGTGTCACAAACTCAAATATGGCAATGTCATAGTCCGTCTTTTTCCCTGGCTTTACAATGCAAGTACAGCAACAGCGCCAGAGCTTTGAGGCAGTGAAGCGTGAGCTGCGGACTAAAGACATTAAGGGGCCAATTACGATGTCGGGTGGAAAGCCTCCTCCCGACAGTCGGAATTTCCTCGACTGTGTCGAAACCCTTCCAACTGACTCGCTCGGTTTACATTTCGAATGACCGATTATGATGTTTGAGGTCGGAAAGTAAACTGCACAGTTATTCCAAATCGGTTCCGCATCGTACACACCTATGGACAGTGTTTCCGTCCTCGAGATTACGATGTCGGTTGACAACAGCTTTTCCGACAGGCACTCTGCATGTTGGGGTGGTAGGTAGTTCTAAAGTCTGCTAAGCAGGATAGCAGGGAGGGGGAGTTTCGAAACGGGGTAGTTTATAGTCATGTTCTACCTTATTTTATTGTTGCAGTTGTCTGCTAAAATACTCACAAGACAGCCCCTATCGATACAGCGCTGGCACAGAGCAGAGGGACACAGGGTCCCCCTCATGCCTCCATACATAGGCACACGCTGGGAGAATTCAGGATCCCTCTGAACCAAGCCCCAATGCGTAGATGAGTGGGAGTCCAACCAATATGTAACTACTCATCTATTGACAGAATTTGGCCCTGAAGGTTTTGACGTGGAACGCCAATGGCCTCGGTAGGAAGGTCAAACGTACAATAGTGCTGCAGTACTTCCACAGGCAGGCCCCAGATGTGGTACTCCTTCAGGAGACTCACCTGAGGGGGAACTAGTGCAAAGCCTCAGACAGATACGTGTACAAGCTCCTAGTGCAATCGTGCTAAACATCGGGATCTAGGGGGGTAGGAATACTAATCAGGTCCTCCATTCCATTCAAATCAAATCAAATCAAATCACTTTTATTCAGTTTTACAGTTATAAAACCATAAAAGTTAAAAAACACATCCAAATTACATAGTTCCATAGACTGACAAATCGAATTTACACATGGTTAAAATACATAGCACATCCTCCGAGGACGATCTCTATTAATAAAAATGCAAGATTCCGATTCAGATGGTATCCCCCTCCAGTCAACAATTTCCATTAAAAATTATCCCGACTCACAAAACATACATATCATCATGTGGTCTTAAATCTATATCCTAAAAGACTACTGGTTAAGACATGCCCTGGACTTCATCGTGGATTTCAGATAGCCAACAATAAAAAAAGTACAATCATTCTTCAGCAGTTGGAGGTACAGGAGAGCTGGACGAGCCTGCTCAAAATTCATTTTCTTTAAAATAGGTGCCAGGAAATATTTTCGGGGAACCTCATAAAATTTACAAAAAACATAGTGTAGCAAATCCTGTGGAGACTCTCCGTTGCAGCCACAGGATGCTAACAACTGGCCTCTACTGCTTCCTCTGGGAAAGGCAAGCAGGAGGTGAAAAAGACCCAGATGAAACCTGATCAATAAAAACCGTTCATAAATGGATAAACACCCCAAGAGGTAAGGCTTGGCTAATGGAGTTGTCTTTAGCAATAAAAATTTGCAGACGCTAGGTTTCCGCAATTCCAGCTCTCCCCTTTCCAATTCCCTTAAACTGTAGAAGGATTCCCTGGTTGTCCCCACATCCTTTTTTGTAATTATTTCGGGAATAGTGAATAGGTCAGCCCGCCAAACTTTTCAAAGTTACTCTTTATATATCATAGCCAGGGTATGCTGAGCGCGTTATCAAGGGACATACACTCTTTTAAAATGAGCTGGCTTAATATTAATTCCTTGTTCAGCCAGCTGTTTAACCAGAACGTGAGGGGAAAAAGTGCCAAAGTATCACGTAAATAGGGCAACCCCAGTTCCTCATGTACCACCATGTTAGACGTACCACGAGGAACACCCAACAGGCGCATCAAGAATGTATTTTCAGCCACCTAAAAAACATCTGTGGGGACATGCCCCCATATTTCACACCCGTAGGAGGCTAATTCTACACTCTTTGCTTGGTAGACTTTCAGCAGGGCGACGATAGGTCTATTTCCTAGTTTGAGGCGAAGTTGAAAATAATCGTGTTCACCCAAGCCAGGTCCCCCTTTTTTGTTTGTTTTAGGGGCCCCCATCTCATTTGATCGTCCAGTATGACCCCCAAGTAAGAAAAAACATCTGTGCGGGGAACTTTAGCAAGGCCTACTCTAAATTGAAAGTTTTTTTTCGGGCATGTCCCCACCTGCATTATGTATGATTTAGAGTTGTTAATAGATAAATCTCGTTCCAACATAAAGTTTGATAAAGCGTCAAGCAGGGTTTAAAGGCCCCTAGCAATCCTCGATGTAAGAACTGCGTCATTCGCATATTGTAAGACAGGAAGACCTCGTCGCCCTGCATACGGATAATCTACCCCTGTAGCTACTAAAACTCTATCTAGGTCGTTTATGTAAAGGTTAAACAAGAATGGGGCCAGGATAAATCCTTGGCATACACCCCTCTTTATATCGAAGTTCCGTGACACGTGAAGGTCCTGAGAAAATCTAAAATCTAACATTAGCCTTAGTTGCCCTATGAAGGTCCTCTAGAAAGTTGACGATCTTACTATCGAGCCCAATGTCCTTCATGGACTGCCACAGTTTTGCCCTATTCACGCGATCAAATGCGGAGGACAAGTCCATGAAGGTTAGGTAGATAGTGCCAGAGCGTACAACCGTGTATTTGCTAAGTAACATGGTTAGGTTAAGGCACTGGGCCACAGTTGACCGGCCTGGTCGGAACCCAAACTGGACGTCCAAGATTATATTGTGTTCCTCTGCCCAGGTGGACAATCTCTCCAGTAATACTTGGCCCACCACCTTAACCTTAGTCCAGTAATGAGATCGGCCTATAGCAATGTGTACTGTTACGATTTCCCCTTTTAAAAATGAGTACTATGGCCAAGGTGGCCCAGGACTCAGGGCATCCTTTCCTGGCCGCCGCATTGAGTACCGCCACCAGTACCGGGGCCCAAAACAGTGGGTCAGATTTAAAAAAATCGGGAGGGATGCCATCCGGTCCCGGTGCTTTGCGCTAGTTAGCCCAACAATACCCACCTTAACCTCCCCCTGTTCAAAGACTAATACGGGGGCATCTACCTCTCGGTCTAACTGCGAGATATGCTCAGGCGGAATTTCAAACATGCTTGTAAAGTGAAGCACCCATTCGTCCTCGGTAATATGCGTGCCCAATTTACTACCTACTTTATGGTCTAAAAAGGGTCTGTTGATGATACTCCAGAACCTAGAGCTATTCCTCAGGGTGCTTGTCTCAATCAGCTCCCGCCAAGCCTCCTCCTTCAGGACAGACTTACGTTTTGTCAGTGTCAGTTGATACTCTTTGCGGCAAGCTCTAACCAAGGTTAGATTTCTCGGGTTACCTTTAAGTGCTTCCCTCAACTTTCTCACCGCCTGTGAACAGGTCGAGTCAAACCATCTAGGGGTCGGGATGGCTGTTCTGTATATCGGGGCACTTAAACGTTTGCCTACTTTAGTTGAGATAATGTTAAAAGCGCTGATAACCTACCCCGGGGATGTACCTGGAGAGGTACACAGCGCTAGTTCAGGGGCACAGAATTCTTTAATTGTTTGTTAAGAGGCGTCTGGGGAAATCTGCGTCCATCTAAGCCGTCGTCTACCATCTGTTGGTCTTATCGTCCCATTAAGCGCCACTCTTCCTTTATTTGTCATAAGCAGTACACACATTTGGAAACAGAGCGGGTTATGGTCACTGTAAACACTTTCCAATATGGTAAATCCACAGAAAAAAAGATTGTAAAGGGGATGATATTAAAATTAAATCTATAAAATAACCACTGCCTCTCCCTTTAAAGGAGGGGGCAGATGCCTTACTGTGCGGGTCAGATAAAGAAATGAGAGACAATAAGTCGAATTCCTGTAATAGGTCATTCAATACTTCTCCCTGTACAGAATGTTCAAAATGGACCCCGCTCACCCGAAGGCAGCCTAGATCAGCAGTGCTAGTAATCCTTGGGTCTCCACAAGGGTGGACATTGAAATCCCCCAAGACCATGAGATTTTGTAGTTCGGCAGTGCAATACTGCCTTATGAAAGAACCCAACAGTGTGATGTTCCAGCTACCTGGGGGACTTGCTACAAAGTTATAAAAATGTATAAGACCCAATTTGCTAGCCCCCCGTCTTAAGACCAGAGATTGTAAGCCTGGACTTGATGACGGCAAGACCTGTATCTGGCAGTCTACCGCGAGCGAAATATAAATGACAAGACCGCCCTTGTGTCTGCCAGCCGTAGAGGGGGACGCTGGAACAAAGAAAGCCTTATAGCTTTCCAGAAATAGTCTACAGTCCACCAACCACGTTTCCTGAAAGCAGATCACCCAATATTGTTTCACAAATTGCGTCCAGGTAGAATCAGTAATCTTGTTATCCAGACCTGCAATGTTCCAGGATGATATATTGTTATCGGCTACACAAGGGCCCCCCTTGTTCTGCACTGGGTGATCCTGCTGGGTTGATACTATCTCTGGGCACCTCAGTGGTGAGCTGATAAGTCAATCGCATGCCTCCATTATTTCTAGTGGGGAAAATCTTTATGATAACTCCAAAGATGGAGGGACGGGTACTGTCGACCTGGGGGCAACTGAATTGGGTGAATTGTAGGTAAAAATCTACATAACAGGTCATCAGGAGGGGCCGCGGAGTTGATGTTCCTATAAGTGTAACCTGATAAAACTGGTTTATAAAAGTACCCAAGTGGAAGGGCCATAACAGACGACCTGAAGCCGGAAGGAGCAGAATATGGGTCCGTAAACAGGATCCTTTCAGCTAGATGAAGTCTGTTAAAATTAACTATGACGCAATCACCTGAGCTTGATTTACGAGTACTGCCTATCCAGCTTACTCTGCGTACCATGTTGATATTTTTTTCCACCCTTAGTCCCAATATGGTGTTATTCGATAGCCAATGGAGGACTTTATTCTTCAGCTGGAAAAAATCCTCTTTGGTAACCTGTGGGAGAGGTGGAACATTCCCCAAAACCACTACATAAGGGGTGCATTCTGGTGGTAAGTGGATGACTGGTAGGCGCTGCAACTAGACCTCACTTCCTCCCTGAATCCGACTGTCTAAAGATTGATTCAGTTCCGGAGCCCGAGCCTGCATAGGCGTTTCCCTAATATTAGTTAGGCCATGGCTCGTTGTGACTTGCCCCCAGTACTTGCGGCTGTAACTGTGGTTGTTCCATGTTGTTATTAGGCAGGTTTGCCAGGGTGAGGGAATCGGTTACAATACTCTGTCCCGGTTGGACGCTTATCCCTCTTGGTACAGAGGGTGAGACATTATATTTAAGGGCTGATAAGCTTTTCTCTATCAGTGTCAACCGATAAATTATCAGGCACAATTTTGAGTCCAGCAAGCTTACCATCGCTGCCTGGAAGGATTCCAATACACCCGTTGAATCCGAAATAGGGGGCAATGGAGAAGTTGCCGAAGATTTAAGAGCCATGTCGAGTTTCGATTTCTTGGCCTTGCCGCCGGTTACCTGAGATTTCCTTTTTGTACCTACGCCTGACCGTGGCTCCCCCTTCTCGGCCAGAGATAAGTCCGCATTTCTTGTAGCTATGAAGGTTTCTGGTTGCATACTGGCTATAATAACCGAGTTCAGTTCTGTTAAAGGAGCTTCAGTACCATCCTTGTTACTTAACAGAACAACTGGAGTGAGGGGCAAGGGCAGGGACGGGTGGTGGTCTATTGGGTGGCTAGATTCCCCAGCACGGTCCTGCATGCCCTCATTGTACTCAGTGTTATTGGACCTGATCGAAAGTTCATCACCACCCCCCAACAAAGACACTTGTGTATCAGCATGCAGGGGATAAGAGGCAATAGTTGGTGACCTAGAGAGGCATCTATTAACCAACTTGATCTCCTTGTCTATCACGGCTACCACCCTCTGTAAAAAAGAATCCATAGTGGTCACTGAAGCTTGAGCTGCGATACCAGTCTTAGACCTTGCAGGTGCTAGGGTACTCTTACGCCTTACCAATTTTCAACAGATAAAAATCCAATAAAAGTTCAAAAGACAATTAAATAGGGTTTTACGAGCTGTGTGCTATAGCTCCGATATTATTCCATGGATAACGAAAAGGCAGTCCGAGATGAGAGTATCAAGGTATCTTGCAGGGATACACAGGACACTCAAGCTGATAGGTTCAAAGCAAATATCAACAAGAGACAGTAAACAACTCCACCCGTCCTACCTCCTTAGTTGTTGTAGGAATCACAAGGACACCCACTACTGAAGAGGTGCAAGACTTTCTCAATAAGGTGAAACAGCTTGGCTTTCTTCTGAGGAAGGATCAAGTGGAAAACCAAGAGGGTAGGCCCAGCCCTGCCTCATCCAGACTCGGACGGGCACTGGCACGCTGCGGGAGCCCTGTGATCTTTTTAAACGCCTCCCGGCGCTTTCCGTGTGCGTTGGCGGTGAGCACGCTGCTAGGGCTGCTGGGGCTTCGAGTTTACACTTGGCCTCCCTCGCGGGACCGGGAATGGCCGCAAATGACTCCGGCGGCAGTGGCGGCAACAGATAAGAGGTTCCAGCAACAGGTAAGAGGAGCTCCCACGCTGCGGGAGCCCTGTGATCTTTTTAAATGCCTCCCGGCGCTTTCCGTGCGCGTTGGCGGTGAGCACGCCGCTAGGTCTGCTGGGGGCTTGGAGTTTACACTTGGCCTCCCTCGCGGGACCAGGAATGGCCGCAAATGACTCCGGCGGCGGTGGTGGCAACAGAAAAAAGGTTCCAGCAACAGGTAAGAGGAGCTCCCATTCATTCTAGTCAGGAGCTGGTGTGACCGACTGGGGAGGTATGTAGCTCTGACAGGTACATAGAAGGGCAAGATGCTGAATTCTTTGCTCGGAGTATGTACCACCGAGACTTCACAATGACACTTTACCGACACTGAGTGCTTTCTTGCTAAAATTACCCCTGGGCACGCCTGTCTTGAGAGGGGAAATATGCCATTAAGGACCCCGAGGTTGACAGAGAATCAGGGGCCAGACGGGGAGCAAGCCGGGAACCGATGGGTGGATTTCTGGATGCGAAGAGTCTGATAGACCTATGGCACGACCACAACCCAGCGGGATGTCAATACACATTTTCATCTGCAACACACGGTAGTTACTTCCAGTTACACTATATCTTTACACTCAAGGCACATGCGGGTTTGTTCCGAGGAACGACCCACAAGGCACGTGGCATCTCAGACCACTCCCCGGTTGAGGTTCCGCTCTTGAGGCTGGTGAAGGATGTCATATTGCCCCCGAGACTGGATCCGTGTCATTTCAGGGATAATCAGTTTGTTCAAAAGATCCAGAAAAAAGAACACAATACTTTCAAGACGAGGGTTTGGTCGAATCAATCTGCACCTTGTGGGAGGTCTACAAGACAGTGATCCAGGAATACCTCCAGGCACAAATAGGTATACAGAGGAAGGTGCAGATGGGTGAATGTGAGGAATGAGAGAGAGAAATCTGTTGGATATAGGCCGAGCTTTTGAGAGGATGGGCCCTGGACACATCCCTAAGGCACTGGCTCCTCTACTTAATCAGCAAGAGCTAAGAGACCTGGCTGAGCGAGCAGCGCTTGCACAGGTGAGAGCAACCCAGAGGAAGCTATACGATCTAGGTGACAAGGCCAATAAAATTATAGCCTGGCTAGAGCACTGAGACAGGGACAGAAAGTGGGTGCTGGAAATCCATACTTCTGAAGGTGGAATTCATCGGTCCGGTAAGGATATAGTGGAGGCATTTGCCACCTATTATTAATTGCATATGCCGCCTCCTCGACTCGTACTGAAGCGGACTGTATGAGTTACTGAGAGATATTAGTCTTCTGACCCTATCGGCCGACGACCGGACAGCTCTAGATCAGGACTTCACAGTAGAAGAAATAGCTTGAGCCCTCAGTGACCTACAGTCGTGAAAGACGGCTGGAACCAATGGCTCCTGGTGGGGCTCTATAAGAGCGTAGCAAGTAAAATCGCCCCACACATGCTTAACATGTTCTAGGAGGCCAGGAAGGAGTGAAAATTACCCCTGGACCAAAGACTGGCCACTATAGTAGTTTTACCAAAAAAGGGTAACCCCTCCCAGACGACTGAGGCTCCTCCTGACAATATTGTTACTGAATCTCGAAGTCAAGGTCCTAGCGAAGGCTCTGGCAGCTTGACTCTGAACGGTGATCTCGACAGTGCTCCACCATGACCAATCGAGATTTATCCCCCAGAGAAGCACTCATCTCAACTTAAGAAGACTGTATGGAGTGATTCACATGGTTGGAGTGGGACAGTATGAAGACGTAGTGCTGCTCTCCCTAGACGCACAAATAGCGTTCAATAGTATTGAATGGCTGTACATGTTTGCGGCCTTGAACAGACTTGGTTATGGGCCGGGATTCTGTGCATGGGTCAAACTTGACTATCAAGACCCGCAGGGCAGGGTGCGAATTAACGGAGAGAATTCTGGTATTTTACACTCCAAAAGGGTATGAGGCAGGGCTGTCTACTCTCGCCAATGATCTTTACTTCAGTGCTCGAACCCCCGCAGCTTACGTCCATAGAGACCCGCTAATATCCGGTATACAAGGAGGGAGCAATTGGGAAGAACGTATTCCGCTGTATGCAGACAATGTACTTCTCTATGTTGCTAACCCTTACTGGTCGGTGCATAGGGTGCTTAATATATTCCAATTGGTTGGCAGCTACTACGGATACAAGGTCAACTGGAATTAATCTCTCCTTTTCTCTCTGATGGGAGAGGTTCCCCCAGATTAGCAGGGACAATGCCACAACTAGTCAAGGACAGTTTTACATATTTGGGCATTCAGATATCCAAGAAAGGTGAGGATTTTCTACTACATAACTTACACCCACAGCTACAATGCCTTAAAAGCGACGTGGCAAACTGGAGATAACTGCCAGTATCCCTGATGGGCAGGTCGGTTCTATTAAAAAAGATGGCCTTGCCTCCTCTGCTATATGTATTGCAAAACGCCCTATATAAAATACCAGTGGAGATTTTTCAAAGTATAGACAGTGAACTGCGCATCCTATTGTTCAGAGGCAGTTCTAGAATAGCACTGCGCAAACTCCAAAGGGGTGTCTATGAGGAAGGACACAAAAAATGACTGGGTGTTCATGGATCGTAATGATCCGACCTTTCAAGTGGATTAGTTAGCGATGGGCAACCGGGGCTACCCAGAAGTGCTATACCGCAGGAGCCAAGAAAGACCGCTTCCATTCAATGCACAGACAGTGGCCCGGGCCTGACGCAAGGCGATCAAATACGTGGGTTGGGAGGGAAAGTTTACAAAGAAAACCCGGTTGTGGGACAGCGGTCTGTTAAGGGAGGTAGAGAACTTAACGGGATTTAAACAGTGGAGATTGCTGGGCATTGACTAACTCGGGGACATCTGGAGGTGATAGGCACTGATATCCTTTGATAACATGAAAACAGAATACAAGGTGTCAGACACCAAAATGTTTAGGTATTTAAAAGTGGGGCATGCCCTTAGCAAACAGAGATGAAGGGGAGTCATTGCTGAAGGACTCACCCCTAGAGGATAGACTATTAATGAACCCAATGATAGCTGGGGCCACCTCCCACACATACAAGAAACTCATAAATAACTCACCAAACCCCCTGGGCTCCCTGAGGGAGGCATGGGAGACAGACCTTGGGCTGCTGGAGGATGATGACTAGGTAGAAGTGGTACAGAGTCCCCAGGAGGTAGCTATACTGGCCCGCTTACGACTTATCCAGTTACAAATCTTCCATAGATCATACTCCTCTAGAACACTTCTTCATAGGCTGGGACACTGTGTCTCCAAGTATTGGGCTAGGGGTTGTGGCAAAGTAGGCTCCTTTTTTCATATTATCTGGGATTGTCCTTACATCCACCATTATTGGAGGGAAGTCACATGGGTTATAACAGAGGTAATGGGATTGGAGCTCCCAGTAGAACCATGCTGGCATGCTGTGATGGATGAGAAAAAAGGGCCTAAATACCAAATAATATGGCTCAGGGTGGGGGCGATAGTAGCAAAAGGGAACATTGCCATGGCTTGGGGCACTGGAACTGCTAGAATGGGAAAAATACTTAGACTGGTGCTGTGGGGCCGAGAAAGTGCTATATAAGGCTAGAGGCTGACCACGTAATTGGGACAAGATCTGGGGTATGTGTAGGTCGTACAGAGGCTACTGACCGTGTACCAAGGGGTTGATCCCAAAACTTGATCTTCACCAATGGCCAGATGCGGGCATGACGAGGGAGCAAACGCCCCAATGGTAAGGGGTCATTGGGACAAAAGAGGTGGCCTTAACACAGGGGGTCATTGAATCCTGGTGTCAGTCGCTGGAAATTGACGAGTTCTCTGCCCACCACTCCAGTACATAAGAAGAGGGGACTGTTTAGTAAAATATTCGCTACAAAGCCTGAAGGGGAGGGAAGGGGAAGTGACCGTGGGTGCGCACAGGAAAGAGTCTGATACCATCGAGGGACAGCATAGATCCGTCCTAGGTGGATGGTGGAGGGAGGGTGGTATTGCTGAATTTTCCTGTAACTGAAGTAAGCACTGTACAATTGCTTTGCTTGTTACATTGGCTGTACACTGAGCAGACGTTATTAAAAAGAGGTTTAAAAAAAAACTTTGGAAGCGCTTGCAACTGAAACATTGAGTATCAAAAAGTTGGGAAAATTTACTTTTGTCATATTGATATCCACACTTCATGAGTACTTGACAAAGTAGGATATTTACAAAGTGGTAATATCTTGCTTGTACGAAACTCTAATGAGAGATCTATGCCCCAAACTAACGAAGTGACTGCTTGAAAACATGTAGTCAACCAGCCAGCCTTTAAAAACAATATACAGAAGAGAGAGTGGAAATCCTAAAACCCATGATCAAAGCCTATGAAATGTAAAATGTTGTTTTTTCAAAATTCTGTATGACTGGCATTGGCCACCATATAAACTACATAGAGCGAATCTTGCCCCTACTCCTTCCTTCTGGTGCTGCAAACAATCTGAAGGGTACATGATGCATATCCCCTGGTTATGGTCTATTCTATAGATTTATTGGCAAACCATGTTGCATACTCTGAAGGAAACAGGCAAGGTGAACAATGAGCCCTCACCGGAGTTGGTAATTCCACATAATATCTAGGACGATACACAAGTAAAAATGTTCAAATGAAAAGATAGATAGACTTCCCCCTGGTTGTAGAAATGATGTACATACCCAGGTAATGGAAATCTAATTTACCGCCCACATATAACGAATGGGAGGAAGCCCTATTCACCCGGGCCATGTAAGCTGGATGAGCAAATACAGATATTAAAGATATTGGGTCCCAATTTTCCTTTTATTAGCCTAATTTAGTCGGTATATAAGGAGTGAACCAATCAGAACTGAACAGAGCCACACAAAGTAAATATAATGGAATTCCACTGTTTCAGAAAGCACAACATATAGAATACAATGGCATTAAACAGGTCAGTTAACTCATATGTGTAACAGTCTAGCCACCTACGGAAAAATTGCATTAACTTTTTTAAATGCTCTTTTTAGAAAAGATTTTGAGATTTACAAACCCTATAATACTAACAGGTCGACGTTTGCGATTAACATTGATGCTAAAAATTACTTTAAGATCCTTACATATGAAACTAGATATGTCTAGCAGTAAAATCAAACAGATTTGCAATATGACACAACGTTGTTTCTACCTGGAGGTATGTGTAAGGTTATGATTCCCCTTTTCTCTTTCTTTTCACATTAGACCTACAGTAAAACAAAGCCACAAAAACTGTTAATTGTTAACTACTGTATCCTATTGATTCACCTGGTGTATTGATGTTGTTGGTTGTAAATATCTCTTGCAATACTCATTAAAATGTTTATAAATGGATGATCCATAGGTGGGTAGTGCTACGTTTTCCTGTTGCAATAATTGTGATAGTTCTACCCAAAACATATTTCTAACGGTTTCTGTTCAGCCACAGTGAAGACCTGCTAAATAAGCAGTAACAAATTCTACTTTTCGGAAGGAGTGTACAAGATTTGTAAAGATAGCTTTAAAAGACATACAGTAAGTAACACATTTGGACCAGTCATGTTTTCTATTAAGATAATAGGCTGTGCTAAGGAAAAGTGTTTGTTTATGTGGGACTTCAAACTGCTTTATGAAGATGCAAAGATTAAGTTGGGACTCCTTCAAACCTATATACATTTTTGTATGATTAATTGTATGTATGACTTTTCGTATGACATTGCATTCGTGATTATAAAGAAGGGGGTCATACTCTGACTTTTTGTATGACATTTTAATTGAGTTTTATACATTATTTATGTTGTAACATTTATTTTCTTTTTTTGCATTGACATTTTTTAAATGTTGTGCATGTCTCTTCTTGAAATGCTATTTCGTGAACACCAGTTTCAAAATCCAGTTATTGACTGCTGCAAGAGTGAATTTTATTTGCTAGCAAAAATGCATTTATTAATAATGTACAAAGCCTATGTTTAAATAGCATGCATACTAAAAATGAAGATTTGTAATAGGCAATCATACTTAAATGTTATAATCCTAAAGGTGAAGTAAATAAGTGCTGGCTTAACTTAGCCTAACTGTCGATGCCATGTTGTTGGACCTAGCCATTTCTGCAGGGTTATGCCCACACTTTTTGCCTTCCTTCACCTATTATTCTGACCTTCTTTTTGTTGGCATTAGGACTCTGGACACTTTACCACTGCTAATTAGTGCTAAAGTCCATGTGCTCTCTCCTTTAAACAGGGTATGATTGGTTTACCCCTGTTTGGCATGTTTAATTTACCTGTAAGTTCCTTGTAAAGTGGTATCTCATATACCCCAGAGCTTGTAAATTAAATGCTACTAGTTGGCCTGCAACACTGCTTGTGCCACCCACGGAAGTAGCCTTTAAAACCTGTCTCCGGTCTGCCACTGTAGGGCCTGCGTGCACAGTTTAATACCACTTTGACTTGCCATTGGAAACTACTTGCCAAGCCTTAAATGCCTATTTTATTACACACAGGTCACATCTAAGGTGGCCCTTGGTAGCCCTAAGGTCAGGACGCTGTGTTAGTAAAAGGTAGAGCATGTGCCTTTATGTGTGACATGTCCTGGTTGTGACTAACAGCCTATTTCGTTTTTCACTGCTGTGAGGCCTACTCCTTTCATAGGTTAGCGCTGGAAATTTCTTCATCTATTCTTAAGAGATAATTCAGAAAGTGTAGCGTTGACATGTTTGGAATGTTTAGAATAGCGGTGATAAATCATACTTACTGGTGTAGTTAGGCTTTACATTACTATTTTAGAAATTCCCCTTTTAGAAAGTGGTCATATTTCTGTGCTTATGACTATTTGTGCTTTGCAGCCTGACTCCAATACATGTCTGAGCTGGGTGACAGCTACACTTGGTGTATACTTTCCAGACAGCCACAACACAGGGAAGGCTGGGTGTGACAGGGGATACATCTGCATTCCTCTTCATACAGATAGTCTTCCTGGGCTGGGAAAGGAGAGGTCGTTCACACTTTACATTTGTATAGGTTGTGTCTTGTCCTCACAAAAAGGGCTGATTTATCCCCTACTAACGTTTTAAGCCAGAGTTGGGTAGAAAGGTATTATTGCGCTGTTCTAAGGTTTCCTTCGAAGTTACCCCTTCATTAAATACATTTTTGAGTATAAGTACAGGGGATCTAACCCCATGTTTTTATACACTGTGTGGGACTTGTAACCAGATGCTGCTGACTCTACAAACTGCACATTGCCAGAGGACTGCTCAGAGTGTGGGAGCCTGTCGACTGCACAAAGCACTGAACTAAGTCGAGGCTGCCTTCACCTGGACCCTCAGCAGCAGTGTGAAGCCAGCAGGATTGGGCAGAGGAAAGGGCCTGATCCTTGCTGCCCGTGTGAGAGCTAGCTTTGCTCTGCGCAGTTCAGGGAGGACCCATGGAACACTTTTTAGGCATAGTGCCAGTATCCACACAATTGGTTGCCTGCTCCCCTCCTTACCGAGTGTAGCGGGAGATCGACGGAAACACCGTAATTCCCCTGAGGACTCCAGAGGTTGTTCCCAATGGAGAACGTTGCTTCGGTATGGTAATTCCAGAAATTACCATAAAACACCTAAGAGAAGCGTAGGGCTGCCTGTGCCCTACAGTTGGGTTTTAAATCCCACCTTTTCAAACAAGCTCACAAAAATTACTGTAACTCTGCTAATAGAAGTGCATGGGTTCCTGTGCTTATTGTTACTGATGTGCTTGTGGTGATATTTTGTGATTTATGTACTACTGGTGATATTTTGGTGAGTCATGTGCCTTTGCTCTAACCAAACTGCTACATTTCATGCCCTGATGTTATGATGTATGTTGTTTTGATCCTTGTATTGTCCAGGATTAAGAGTACTATCTCAGTATTGTCATAATATGCACAGTATTTATGATTCATGTCGTTTTGGCAAACGCTTTACTTATTGCCTATGACGAGAAGCCTGACTTCTCTGCACCAAGCTACCAGAGGGTGAGCACTGGTTACCTTTAGTGTTTAACTTACTTGCCCTGACTAGAGTGGTGGGTTCTGCCTGGCTTAGGGTCATACTCTAGCCGATCTTAAACCCCATTTCTAATGCATGTTAACATTAAAATAATGCATTAATATTGAAAGGGCTGTTTTCTCATTTAGATTGTTATTTGTTTTTCTTTTCTTTTCAGCAAATGTTGTAATTTTCCAGAAGCCTTCTGTTACCTAGTGAATAGACACTTCTTTTGTGTTAAACAACTAATAGTTAGGTTCTCACCAGGAGGAGAAGAGGCAAACGGAAGAATAAGTCATGAGGAGAACAGTCTGGACCACAGAATGCGGACAATGTAACTTTTCAAGGTCTAATGTCTAAAGACTAATGTACCAGCATGAGAAAATGGGGAGTTTGCCTATTCCTATGGGTGTACTGAAATTCTGTTGGAGGACATAGGAGGTGAACGAAAATAATTTTGCAACATAGAATATTGTGTGTTTATATTAGTCTGTGTTTCTAGACTAGTGCCCAGACCAGATGATGAGGGATTCTGAATTCCTTCCCTAACTCTCTAAGAGAACTTCTCTTTGAGTTGCTAATACTTCTCTACATGAGAGGCTGCGTAGGGTTTATTTTTTATTGATTATCTGCTGAATTTGAGCTGAGAATACTTTCGAGCTGATTATGCAAAGGCTTTATGCTTGCCCATGGCTTCTCTCATCAGAACTCTTTATTGAGTATTTCAACTGACACCTTATTTTCAACATATCCTAATATATTTAGCTTAGGGAACTTCCTTTATGGAACACACTTGCGGCATTATGACAATAATTATTATTGTTTTGACTAATGTATTATTTTACCGTAAATTGAAACATCAAATATTGGATTATGTTCATTTCTAATGCTGATGTTTAAAAGTTTCATTCTTACTGAATAAAATTGCGATCCCTGACACATTGAAAAATAAAACTCTTTTCACTCTCTCAAAATTCTCTTTATTGACTGTACTAAAAGTTCTTTATAATTTAACATATTATTGTACTAACATAGATGATTGCTCCTTACTTCTCCTTGTCAATGATCAAAGATCCATACGAACAGTGGCAGGGGTTATTTAATGATTAAACCTGAAGATTAAGGTATAGAAAACCCTGATCCCTCACTGTTCTGGTGACAGCTGCAAAAAACAACAAGGGGATGGAAGGAATGCTTGATATAATCCCAGGCACTGGCGATTGCTCACGTACACATCTCCAGACAATTATTTTTTGCTCACTGTGCCATTCTAGTGAGAGTGAGACCCACATTCTGCAAATCAGTCTTCTTCCTCATTCAGTCCAGCCTGAACTGCCAGGCCATGCCCCCTCCAGATGGAAATACAAGCAACCCCAGACCAGTCTGAACATGATTACTGCTCATCAGTGAGTTGCAGCTTGAGTACTCTGATACACCAAGTGCGAGACTCACATCTGGTCATTGCCATTGCACTTAGGGTGTCCACTGCAAAAAGCAAGGTGATGAAAGGAATGCTTGAATTAATTTTATCCACTGGTTACTGCTCGGGCTGCATTCCAGACCATAGTTTTTTGCCCACTTTGCCAATCGAGACAAAAGCAAGGGTCTGGAACATGCCCAAACAATTGCCAGGCACTGAGATGAAATCAAGCATTCCTTCAATAAAATTGTTGTTTTTTGCAGTGAAGAAGCTGTGTGTGAGGGATGTGCCTAGTCATCGGTCCGGTGCTCATTGTGCTATAAGACCATATATACTGACTGCTTTTCCAAGCCTCACTGTGTAGATACTCAATTTAAAGGATATGGACTTTACCCATGAAAATCCCCATTTTTTTAACTTTGGAACCTCTGCTGTAACAAGAGACTCTCCAAGACTCAGTCACACTAGTGTGTCAAATAAATTGGTTATGAACAGCAACCTTCAGTGTCCTCATTTTACTATAAGATTAACTGCTGGAGTAAACAAGCTCTTAGCAGGTTGTGGAAGACATGTTATAACACACATGTTCACAAATGAAGACTGAGCAAGCCAGCCTATTGTCTGGCTCGCGCTAACACCTTTGCTCAGGTGGGGCCTGTGGGAAATTCTCTTTTCCTGCTTTGTCACCCTGATTTTTCTTTTTTTTTCTGGACCCTATTTTTGATGGCATTATGACAGCATGTGCAATGTGAAACTGTTTTTCAGTGGCACGGTGTGTGCTCAGCCACTTATATGGCACTGATTTTCAACATTTAGGGGCTTATTACGATGGCGGAGGGACCGCCACCGCCTGCCAGGCGGTGGCGGTCCCTCCGCCATCTGACTCCCATTTCCCCCGCCACATTAGGATGGTGGGGAGAATCACCTTGTGAACGCGGCGGTCACAAAGAACGCCCTCCACTCTTCTGCCACGGCAATCATCACAATTGCCTGGTGGAGCGGTCAGCATGGGTGAAATGGTGGCAGTGCCTAGCAGGCACTGCCCGCCAGATTACAAAGCTGGTGTCAGCCAGCCTTTCCATGGCGGTGGAATCGCCATGGAAAGGCTGGTGGAGGCTGGGTTCTGGGGCCAATTGCGGGCCCCCTCTGTGTGGGGGGAGGGTGTATGTGCACTGGGGGGTACCCATGGGCTTTTTGGCATTGCGAACGGTGCTGCAGCCAGCAGCACCATCCGCAATGATCAGGGCCCTGGATGCGCCCGCCATAGTGGCGGGCACATCCTAATTCACCTAGCGAGACCACCGCCTTACCGGCAGGAGGTCCCGGCACCGCAACGATGGCGAACGGACTGATATCCGCCTACCATCGTAATTAGCCCCTTAGTTTATTTAACACTCCTGTAGGTCCTTAGTAGATAACTCAGAAAAGCCCTTTTGAAATGAAGTTTTCTGATTTTGGAGAAGATCGTCATCTTGCATCTTTACCAAAATGTTGTATTGGCTGAGACTGGCAAGAGCACATGGTGTGCACTCACTTCTGACTTCCTGGACTCTGGGCAATCTTCCTAGAGCCGGTGACACCACCTCCCAGACTCTTCCCCAGGGCTACTAAGTAGTGAACCAGTTGAAGTGTCATGTAGGAGGGTCATTGAGGACTTCTGTTGTGATTGGACCTATTGTGCTGCACAGGGAAGTAGGCAGTGTGGACATTAGTTATTGTGTACTATCACCCTGTGGGACGCTGAAAGCTTGGTTGAATGGGGCGTGCATTTGCAGAGTGGTCTGCTATGGAGTACCTAGGAGAAGCTGTGCAGATTGGCAGGCCTAGAGACAGTTCAGAAAAGCTGATGTTTCCCAGGAGAAGGGAGCAGTGCTCTCAGAGGCTTTGATGGGCTTGTGAAATGCTGAGTCAGGAAGGCCATTAGCTGCTAGACCAGGTGGCTGGGAGAGGCCCCCTGGAGGAAAACAATTCAGATGGCAATAGAAATGGTGCACCAGGGACCAGGGTAGTCTTATTTTATCTGATTTAATCTTGCTGCCCATGTGTAGCCTTTTTTCATCATGTGTCTGGGTGCCTTGAGACTGGGTGCATGCAGCAACTTCCTCCAGCTTGACTGCATGCTATTTCATTGCAGCCCTGTGCAGAGGGCTAGGGTGAAAATACCACAAGCATAATGTGGCACGATTGAAATACAACCACAGGTGTGTTTGGTTCCTCCTAGAGAAACTTACTGGAAATTTGCGCTGCAGCAGATTTGCATTCTCAATGGTAATGGAGAATGAGTCCAGGGGCCATGCTACCATTGGGCAGACAGGGAAGGCCTCCACTTCTTGAAAACAGCTGCCCCTGCTCTGAAGCTATATCTGCCCTGAGTCTCAGGAGCAGGTAAAGCAAAGAATTGCACCTGACAGTGTGGTTTAGCAAGAGCTCTTGCACAGTCTCCTGGCTAGTGCTGGTGGAGGTAGGAGAGATCCAGGTACACATGGGCCCAGGGACACCCAGTAATAAATATAAATATCCATTGGTGCAGCTGTTATTTGGAAAAAGAAAGACGGGCTTACATGGATCCAAGGAGACAAAGGGCTTAGTTTAATGTTTATGACTTTTGAGGACTTTTGAGGTAGACTGTATCCTAATGGTCATTTTTAGGCCTGCCTGAATATTGGTTCCGGTCTTTAGGTAGACCCTCATGTTACTTTTAAAGCCTTAAGCTTCACTCTTGCTGTACTGATTAGGAGAATATTGTCAAAGGATGTAGGCCTTTATTACTCTTTGTTAAAAGCTATGGCAAAATCTCCTGGCCTGATCATTTTGATGATGAAAATCATGTGTTAAAGGTGATGGGCCTTCATTGGTGCATTGTTGTTTCACTGCTTTAAATTAGAGCTGGACAACATTTTTATTAAACAGTTGTACTTTGCGTAAGTTTGTGAATTTAACATAACAATACGTCGAGTAACAACGCAAACAACCAGAATGGTGTTGTTCATGGCAGTTGTGTTTCTTGTGCTACTGTTTACGAAATGCATCATTACACCAAAAGTTAGCTCGAAAAAATATTTAGCACTGAAATATGGTGCTAAATAATGCATTTGCATTTCACAAAAGAACACATACTTTTGTGTAATTACACAAAAGAAAGTTATGCAAATGTCTTACATCCCTAATAAAAATTCTGCTGACATCCATTTTTGTACATGAAACCTTGATGTTAAAGTAAAATGACATGGCTTACTGGATTAGTTGTCCCCTGTGGTGAATGCTTAGTGAAGGTGTTTTGCACGTAAGAACAGCATAGGACTGATACGGAAGTTCAAGACATCCAAAACGCGTTTCACGGTGCAAGTCTCACTGCTTCTTCATGGCTGTATAAACAAAGTAGCAGAAAAATGAACATCAAATATTTCAAAAAATGGGAAAATTGAACTGGTAACTACAAACATACTCCTATACAATATTAGTATGTTAATTTTCTGTGAGTAGAATGAATTTTAACACAATTGAGTGTAAGTATTTTGTGTATATGTATAGGTGTTGAATATTATTGACTTGAAACTTGAACATCCCGAAGAACAGCCAGTCCCTTTCTACCAGGCCCAGAACCCTCTTTGGGGCATATCATCAAGGACCGGCGATAATTATCGCTACGCGCACTTAGCGCTAGGATAATTATCGGCGGGTAACGTGGAATTTTATCGCTGAGATAGCGTGCTATTAGCAACGCTTATCTCAAAAGCGATCAAATTCCAAGCGCTAACTGCCAAATATGAGATTATTGCTGGAAATCCAGCGTCAATCTCACAAAGTTTGGCGATAGCTTGATGATAGGGCAAGGCATACTTAGCCATGCTATCAACCTTACATAGGCTATCATGGCTAAATCAGTATTGAAGCAGGCATAAGGAAAGTAGCGATAACAGAGGTTATCGCTACTTTGCTTGTCGCTCTGCAGGTTAGCGTGCCCATTGATAATTGGAGAAATGTTGCTTAGCAAAATTTCTCCAGTTATGTCAGGGCAGGAACGCCCACTTTGCATCTCATTAGAGATGCAAAGCTGGGTGTTCAGAAAATAAGCGCTAATTCAAGGATTCATGCGATAGCGTGACCTTGCTGATTAGGCGATAAAATTATCGCTGCTTTTCGTCCGAAAACAGACGCAAAACGGCGATCATTTTTTAGCGCCTCCTTGATGATATGCCCCTTTATGTTTTTGGGGTGAAAAGATTCAGCACCTCTTGAAGCAAGATAGACAGGTGCTCCTCTGAAAGTCACTCTGATGTGGGACGATTTCGTGGCGGTTCAGAAAGGAATGGCAGGGCATAGCCCTGTTGAATGATCTAAAGGAACCATCTCTTGGATATCATATTTTGCCTCCCTACGAGGACATTTCAGATCCTGCCTCCCACAGAGTGGTCGTATGCCTCTATGGGCAAACTAAAGCAGTTTGGAGGATGCTGCTGTAGGGGCGGGGCTGAGAAGTTTGTTACCACTGATCAATCAATCAATCAAACTGGATTTGTAAAGTGAGGCTAATCACCCCTGAGGATATCCAGGCACCTGATCATTGTCTGGTTGATTCCCACCTCCAACAGAAGTGGGATAACTGTTCTGGGGGCAGTGGGTCTGGCACTGCCAGCACACCATACCTCTGAAGTAGCCCTCAAAGTGATGAAACTTATGAGGAAATTACCCAGCAGGCGTGGAAAGATCCAAGGAATACGCTGTAGTCCACCACTCAGTGAAGCATTCCAGTGCAGAATCAGGCAAGACCCTTTGAAAGGCATATCATGAGTAATACCAGAACGTCACCAGAGAAGCCTGTGGATCTTATCTACAGGCGACATCAAAGCACCACGCTAGTTCCAACTGCCCTGCCCAAGCAATCAGTAGTGTCCAGTCCAGATTGTATGACATATTTGGTGGCATCCTAAATTCTTCAGGGACTGCTGGGAACATCTCGCTGACCATGTCTGGGAGAGCATGGGAATATCATTCCAATAAACAGGTGGCGTGGACCAACTGCAGGGCTAGACTGGCCAATGAAAACATTTATTTTCCGAATGCCTCAATTCTCTTCGACTCTGTCTGGGGAGGGTCGTAGAGAAATAATTGGGGTTTGCCCTGCTGATGGAAGCTTGGATCACTGGAATTTCTATCATGGGGTGTTAAATTAAGAAATCAAGGCCACCTAGTGGTGTTAATTGGTGTCTGGATACCAGCCTGTGTTCTGGTGGGCAAGAACAAGGTTTAGCCCAGAGCCCAGTAAAGTGTCGGTAAGCGCTTCATTGAATGGTAGTAGTGTTGGAGGAAACATGTTCAGTCTGTACAACTTCAGTGAAAATGTTTGTCTTGACTTCCACAGAAGGAAGTTGTATCACCACAGCGAAGGAAGCACTCTCCTCCTCCTCCGGTGATGACCTGGGGGAAACCAATCATGTATCCAGGGAAGTGTCCAAACCACTACTCTCCTGTAGATCTATGTAAAGGTTGTCCTCATCATAGTGTGGGGTGAATCATCTCCGCCAGGATCTGCAAAGGCAGGTTGACTTTGGCCATAGTCAGAACCGAAATCTTCTTGGAGTGCTAGAGGGTGATTCTGTGGTAAAGGCATAGTTCTATCTCAGTCAGATTGTATGGGGACCAGGTGCACCGGGTGGACTCGGGATGCAATGTCCAACGAGGATGAGATGAGTATGGCCCAGAGTTGGACGTGACTCCTGGTATGGACTCCTCTTTCAGTGCCAACAGCACAGGGTCAGACTGATTTGCATATGGCCATGTCTGAACTGGGGTGGCAGAGTGGGCTAAAGAACGGTGATGGATTAAACCCAGATCAGTTGACTGGGGGTGAGTGCTTGCAATGTTCAACACTCCGTCCATCATTTCCTTTGGTTTTTGCTTTGTTCGCCATGAGTTGGCGGGGTATGCTCAGACGTGAGTCCCTTGCTCACTTTGCCACTGGATTCAAGCAAGCCTGGCTGAAGACGGCTGAAATGCCAGAAACTGGTCCTAGGAAGCTTGTTTCCGGTCCAGGGAAGCATGGCTTGGCAGTTCGGGCTGGACTGTTCCCATGAGGCACAGGGTCAGACTGATTTGCATATGGCCATGTCTGAACTGGGGTGGCAGAGTGGGCTAAAGAACGGTGATGGATCAAACCCAGATCTGTTGACTGGGTGTGAGTGTTTGATTGGTTCTGATGCTCCGTCCATCACCACCCCCTTTTGTACCGCTTTGTTCGCCATATATTGGCAGGGTAGGCTCAGACGTGAGTCCCTTGCTCACTTTGCCACTGGATTCAAGCAAGCATGGCTGAAGACGGCTGAAATGCCAGAAACCGGTCCTAGGAAGCTTGTTTCCGGTCCAGGGAAGGAATGGCTTGGCAGTTCGGGCTGGACTGTTCCCATGAGGCACAGGGTAAGACTGATTTGCATATGGCCATGTCTGAACTGGGGTGGCAGAGTGGGCTAAAGAACGGTGATGGATCAAACCCAGATCTGTTGACTGGGTGTGAGTGTTTGATTGGTTCTGATGCTCCGTCCATCACCACCCCCTTTTGTACCGCTTTGTTCACCATATATTGGCAGGGTATGCTCAGACGTGAGTCCCTTGCTCACTTTGCCACTGGATTCAAGCAAGCCTGGCTGAAGACTGCTGAAATGCCAGAAACCGGTCCTAGGAAGCTTGTTTCCGGTCCAGGGAAGGCATGGCTTGGCAGTTCCGGCTGGACTGTTCCCATGAGGCACAGGGTCAGACTGATTTGCATATGGCCATGTCTGAACTGGGGTGGCAGAGTGGGCTAAAGAACGGTGATGGATCAAACCCAGATCTGTTGACTGGGTGTGAGTGTTTGATTGGTTCTGATGCTCCGTCCATCACCACCCCCTTTTGTACCACCCCCTTTTGTACAGCATAGGGGCCAGCATTGATATGGAAGGGACTGGCAAAAATGTCAGTGCTAAAGTGAATGTCAGCATCACACCCGGGGCAGAACCCAAGGTGGATTCTTGAGCCAATGACAGCATCAAGGATGGATCCGTCAGTAGTAATCCAAATGGAGGCCTCTGTAGTTCCTTGGTGCCTGAAGGCACACTAGAAGCAGTGAGAAGGATACTGAAAATGTGTCATCATGGCCTCTCTAATGGCCTCAATCTGTTGTGACATTGCCAATGGGCCAGTAAACTTGGGGTGCATCAGAATCAGCTGCGGAATCAGCTGCTCAGAGTGAGCCGAAGAGGCATTCTGATGTCCTTGCTGCTTCTCTGCAACAAGTGACAGTATTGGAATGAATCCCGCTTAGCCTTCTGGTGCTTCTGCTTCAGCTCACCATAAGACTTAGAACGCGACGAGGGCCTGTTATTGGAATGGCACCAAGAGCTGGAATGGGTCCTCACGCTCCACTTTGAGTGGAACATGTGCAATTCCTTACGGTGTTCAGTAACATATAGCTTTACTTCACGTATCCGGATCTCTTTTGGACTCACAAACATACACTTTTCACATGACTTGGATTCATGCTCAGAACTTAAACACCAGAAGCATATCTTGTGTGGGTCTGTCTCAGACATTTGCCTGCAATAGCCCCAAGAAGGTTTAAACTCTGTTGTTTTTAGAGGGGATATGTTCCCCTGCACACTGGTTTTAAACAAATTGTAAAGAAAAACCTTGTCAAGTCATGACAAAAATGTGAGTTCGAGCTCTGGATAATTGTACGAAGGCACACAAAGAAAGGAATTGATGTTGGCATGCAGAGGTGGAGCATATATGCAGCTCCACTCATCACTGGTGGGGAGGAACGACGTCAACACGGAGCTGCACTTTGCCACCTACCAGTGAACAGGAGCAAAGCTGTTTTAAATCTTCCAGATCAAGTCTGCTGCCTGGGAATATTCTAAATGGAGAAATCTGTGGTTAGAAATATCCATCAGAATTCAGAAACGTCACCAAGGATTGTGCATTTGATAAAGGCCACATTCTCCCACCCCAATGCTTTCTTTATATATTTTTTAAAACATTATTTTTCATTTTACAGTTAAGTACATAAACATTTACATTAACAAACATCTTCACCAAAACTCGGAGAGCCACAGTTGAATTGGCTTGGGTTACGAGATATGAAGCCAATCAAACATATATTAAAAATTGTACTTAATTGCTTTTAACTGTGTTTAACTGTGTTTAACCATTGCTGCCTGTACTAGGCTGCTGATGTATGTTTAGAACGAGCAATATCGGGCTGCTCTTGTGCCAACATATACATAGAACTTTGGAACTAAAAGATATTTGCTGTCGCTCGGCTTTCTCTTCTCTCCTCTTTTCTTTCCCCCTTTTCTTTCCTTTATTTGTCCCTTTTCTTTTTCTCTTTCTCTTTTTCTCCTTTTACTGATTACTTCGGTTAGACTCATGTTACCCATATGACCCATAAAGGAGTATTACCTTCATGTGACGAATGTATATATATAAACTTTGCCTACATATTTTATGCTAACCCTGTTACAAGCCTTATGTCTGCCCTTGGAAAGATTTCAATAAAGTACTTTGAAAGAAAAAAAAAGCCTTATCAATCACATATTAAAAAGCCTAATGTTTATGTTACTCAAAAACCAGCATACCATCGATGTCTAAAGTATCACTTGTTCGACAGCCTCTAAAGTTATTCTTATCTATTTATGTCTCAAGCCCCTAATCCATTCCATTTGAATCTTTATTCGATCCACGGTGATAAACAGATCATAAAAGTACAATCTCATAACAGATTTTATGATAAAAACCAGTTGCATAAATACCAGAACATTTAAAATGTTTTTTTTAAAACAATTAAAGTCAGATTAAAACCATAATTGATCCATCCTTGGAGATTCAGTACGGCAAACTTCTTACACCAACAGGCCCATAAAAAAGTTGCTACCACAAAACAAACGTAAGGGTTAGGTAAGATTTTTAGAAAATACAGTGCAACTTTTCATCGAGAGAAATTCTGAAACCTTAAAATTGGGAGAAGGAACTTTTCCCTTTCGATACAATAAAATGGGCAAAAGAACAACAAGTGTAAATCAGACTGGGGTGAGTGATTGTCACACGGACACGGGCCTAGTTCTGAAAGCTTGAACCTTTTTTCTGGAAACCACAGCATTAGTGGGATTAGGTTCAAGCGAAATCGCAACAGGATAAACCTATGCTGAGCCACTGTGACATGATTAAGATAAAAATATCTTTCCCCCGGTCTGGGTGAAAGTCCATTATAGACTATAAGCGACTGTGAACACCTCCCAACACCTCCCAACGTTCTTTTCCCAACGTTCAGCTGAGGCCTTTAGTATGAATATATCAATGCTTTCCCATTTGGATACCTGAATACATAATAAGGGTTTCCTAAATAATTCTCTCTGCCCAATTGCTTTTAGTTCCGCCTGAACATAACTAAGCCAACCAATTCTACTGTGACCCTCAAGCCTCAGACAGTCCCTGATTATAAGATGCGTTAAATCAACGGTATCCCTACGCCAGATTGAAATCCACAAAAGGATAGGTGCTAACCTGATAGAATCACACAGGTAAGGGAGACCCAGTTCAAGATACAGAATATAATTAGAGGTAGAGGGAGGTAACGAGGCCCTGGACTTAAAAAAGGCATCTACCGCTTTCTGAAGCTGATCTATTTTGGCCATTCCCCAAACTCCCGCCCCGTAGGTAACAGCTGCCTTTGGCTTCGCTTGATATATGGTCTGAATCAATTCCAGTGGGCTGGCTCCTAATTTTTTAGCAAAGCCTTTTATAGCTTGAAGGCCCCTTTCCATGCCCAGGGCTCTGGTTGCAACCAAGTTATTTCATGACTGTTTACTATCGAACAACATCCCCAGATAAGGAAAAGAGTCAACCACCTCGATTTTCTTAGAGGCCAGATGGAAATATGGAGCCTTTGTGCCTCTCGGAGCTCCTGCTATAATAATGTACGATTTTGACTCGTTCACTCTAAGATCCAGTGAAGCCATAAATGAGGCGTAGGAAGATAGCAGTTTTTGGAGGGCTACCCCAGTCCTTGCGTTCAAAACTGCATCATCGGCGTATGCCAGTATGGGGAGTGAGTTGTTTTCAAATTTGGGGACATCTAAATACAGTTCAGACAGGGCTGCCTCCACCCCGTTAGTATAGATGGAAAAAAGAAATGGGGCGAGGACGCAACCCTGTCTGACGCCCTTTGCTATTTTAAATGAACGTGTGCATTCCCCATTTCTGCCATATCTCACCGAACAGAGGCATTGGAATACAGCTGGCGAATAAAGCGAATGATCAGGGGATCAATTCCCATTCCTTCCATCATGGACCACAGTTTTGAATGTGACACACAATCAAACGCGGCTGAAAGGTCCATGAATGCCATATAGATTTTTTAATTTTTCGCCTTTGTATTTTTATCTATATAAAGAGAAAGATTCAAGCCTTGGTCCACTGTCCCCTTGCCCTTTTGAAAACCATATTGCGCCAACATTAAAATATTGCGTTCCTGGGCCCACACCTCTAATCTAGCTAGCAACAACCGACCCATAAGTTTGGCAGTTGAATCCAAAAGGGAAATTGGTCTGTAGTTTTTAGGACTACCCCTATCTCCCTTTTTAAAAATAGGAACTATTACGCTATGGTTCCAAGATAGCGGGGGCCCTCTACCACTATACTATTAAAAACATTTGCTAAAAATGGCACCCACAGGTCATAGTCATCCTGGAAAAGATCTATTGGGACCCCGTCTTCCCCCGGGGCCTTCCGTTGGGCACACATTTCCAATGCTTCCCTCACTTCTCCAATGGTGAAAGTCAGGATACCTTGGGGAGACAGCGAAAAATCTACATAAGGGGGCTCATTAGGTTGGTGTGCAAAAATACTTTCAAAGTGTCCTACCCATAGTTCTTCCTCTACATGAGTATCTAGAGACGGGTCAGTGGCATTTTTGAAATATGGCGCATTTCTGACCTTCCAAAACTCCTTACTGCTCTTGGAGCTAGGTGCATGTTCGAGGTCATCCCACGCCTTTTCCTTTAGTTCCTTTTCGCGGGTATTCCTTGCCTGCCTGTAATCTTTCTGGAAGGTTATTATCAGTACAGGATCTCTTGGCTGTGATTTTAATGCACTATCGAGTGATCTCTTTGCTACTGAGCAAACTGAGTTGAACCAGCGGCCAAATGGTACTTCAGTTGCTGGTTTCTGACGGGCAAGTGCAATTTTTAAATTTGCTATAAGGGTTGTGAAATAGAGAAGTAGAAGAGGAGGGGGGACACCTTCTGTCAAACAGTGTAGGATATCTCCTTTCACTTGGGATATTATATCCACGACTAAGTTCTTTTTCACGACCTGGTCCCACCTCATTTGATATCCATTTTTGCTTACAAGAGCGATATTATTGATTTTCAAATGGGGTCTCTTAACTTTTTGAGGGGCACTTACATGAATTAGTAGGAGGGCATGGTCACAATAGGGAGTGAATGTATTACTAGCATGATCCACTCTATTCTGTATTATAGTTGAAACTAGGATAAAATCAATTATAGACTCAGAATTATTCCTCCTAAAAGTTGGCTCTATCTGGCCTGTTTCCCCACTGTTAATTACAGTCAGGTCCCTTGTAAAAAGCAGCCTATTGAGCGTATCTCCGTAAGTATTATGTACAAAGTGTGGAAGCGGATTACCCTCCGGATCGTTTATTCCACACACAATGTCATTATCATACTTACATGGATGGGTATTAAAATCTCCCACCCAAATTAGGCTAGGCTCCCCTTCTGCTTAGCCAGATAAATTAGACGTAGCTCCTCATTCAAGACCTCTAATACACTTTAAATATTTGCTCCAAATTCGTTATTATAAAAATTAATTAATAACCACTCTCCAACAGGTAAAAGTCTAATTGGAGAATTTGAAAGCAGTTATTCCTGGAGCCCATCTGTTTTACTTGTGCTGCTAGTGTATTGGAGACTAGGGTTAAAAGACTCCTTTAGCTCTTCCGGACACTGAAGGGACTGCAGGAGTATGGATGGTACGGTAGCCCAGGATAAAAACTGGGTCCTTAGACCACGTCTCTTGGAAACAAACAATGTCTATCATTTGCCAATAATTATGCCATTATTCATTACCTATTTTTGAGGTAATTCCCGCCACATTCCAAGTTGCTAGGATAACATGTTTGTTTTCCCTTTTTGTAAAATTATCTCACTGGGAACCACTATTGGAGGGCTAATAGGGATACAGTTTGGTAGTCAATCACATGCTTCCAGATCAGAGAGAGGGGCAAATCTGTTGTAAAGGCCAACTACAGGTGCTGAAGTTAAGTGCTCTGAGTGTCGCAAAATGGGATCACCTATCCTTGACCAGCTCTCTAATGTTGGGACCTGTTTATAAAAGTAGTCTGATGATAATGGTATTATCTGGGTAATCCTTGTTTTAAAACAATCAAAGTTGCTCAGAAGTAACCCAGCTGTATACTGGTTGTTAAAGTTTATCACTACACAATCCCCTGTAAATGAGTTCAATATGTTTCCTACCCGTTTCACCCTCCTGGCCATAATAATTTTGTTGGCTAAATAAATCTTTTCCATGCCCCAGTCCATTGACTGGTTCAATAACCAGTGCATGCATTTGTCCATTAGCTGGATAGTTGATTCCTGATGGTTATCCTGCAGGGGCGGAATATTGGCAAGTACCAGCACTAAGGGAGAAGCATCCGGAGGAAGATGGAGCCGGTGATGAAGACTCATTTCCGCCCTGGCCGCAGGGTTAGGTTCCACGCTGACGGATCGCATAGCCTCTCCCGGTTCCTCAGGCCCTCGAGGCATCCGCTGGGGTTTAGGAGCCACATTTCTATTAACATTCAATGCTGGTCTTTGGGCCATAGGTTGGTGAACAGTTTGATGTTGAACTAAAGCCGCCGAGTTTTCCCTTCCTTGGGATCCCAAAGGGAGGGAAGAAAGAGATGGTACAGACTTGGCGCCATCAACACCAATAACAGTCTGGTTATTGACCGCGGGTGAGTTAGACAGGGGCAGCGTCAAAACAGATGGTGCAACATTATGACGCTCCAAGCCTAATAAACTCTCTTCAATCTTAGGCAGTTTTAGAAGAATTGGATCCAGGAGAGTGGTCATTACTTTAGTGACTTGAGCCCAGAAAACCTCGTCCAAAACTAAGTCTCGAGTCTGGGTGCCTATACATGATGGCGGTGGAGTAAGCAAAATATCGGGGGCAGATGTCTTGGCTCGGGAAACCCTCTGTTTGTTCCCTCTCACCGTTTTTGGTTGTTTGGATTTAGCAGGACGACGACCCCTCTGCAGCTTTGGTGGCGAGTCGCTTGCCACACTAATACTGGGCACATCTCCCATATCCCCTAAGACAGAGGTGGTGGGGGAACATGTATTTGGTGTCATGGCCCGTTGCCCAGGAGGGATATCATCACCAGATAAAACAATGAGCCTCGGGGAACTGGAGGCAGGCTCATTGGTGGTTCCAATGGAAGATCTGTTTGCAAGGAGGAGTGGCTCCATCGACAGGCGCCTCTCAGTCAGTTCTATCTCGTGTGAGAGGACGCTCGCCGCTCTGACTAAAAAAGTGTTGAGAGTTGCAACACTCCCTCCTCCCGGTTTCTCCACAAGCGCCCTTCGCTTCCCCATGGGCATATTTAAGTATCACAGAATTAAATTAAATTAAAGAGTACCTGCTGGCCAAACGTCACGAGGGGTGGCCCAGCCCGGCCTCCTTCGGGCTCCGACGGGCGTGGAAGGGCCCGCCCTTGGCCAGGGCGCATCCCTGCGCGCATCCCTGAGAGCGTCCCACGCCGCAGGCCGACAATGTCCTTTTCAGCGCGTTCTCCAAGCGCTAAGGACTCTGGAAGATGTAGGCCCACAATGAGAGTCCAGTTCCCAGCCTGCAAGCACTCCTCCGGTCTCCTGCCCAGCACCGCAGTGAAAAGAAACGACAACCACTAATCAAATCCTCCCTCCATTTTACTCCCCTAAATGAGTGCATCAGAAATGCTGCAGTTGGTTCGCTTTACCCTGATTTGTTGCTCAGGTATCTTTGTCTTTTGTGTCTTCCGCTACCACCCTTCTTACTGCTCTATAGAGGTCTGGTAGGTTTAACAGCTTTTGTATCATATCCGCCTGTCCAGCTAGGCCATTTCTTACCTTGTCACCTTTCCTAGACGCACCGATGTCTTTCCTCTGCCAAACCCCATTGAACAATATCTTTTTCTATCACATTGGACCTCAGGAGTGCACCCAGTGTATGGGTATCTAGCGTTTCGCTAAGTCAGTGCCCAATACTGTCAATTTGTGTATCATCTTGCTGTTTTGGGTTTGCAGATTATTACCAGCAGTCTTAAATGTTAATGTTGGTATATTACCCGTTTTCGGGTGCAATCTAGACATAACATTGAGTATTATCAGCCTACATAACAAACTCATATGTATGTAATTTGCCTCTGCCCCCCCCCCAACACACACACATCTTGGTCTGTTTCCTGGTAATTTCACTTCCATTTTACCCAGGGATTAAATACCCCGAATCAGCACACCACAAATCCAATTTTTGCTAATTTCCCTTTTCAGCCAAATTGAATACTAACAATATCACTGCATTATAAAATGCATAGTTCGGCTGCAGTGAACCAGATCCCCCTAACATTGCTTCTTTCACAGTATTATTGAGGACAATGTCTTAAAAAGCATACGCCAATAATGACTTCTAAAAGCTGGTAATCCGCCTCCTTCAAATCCAGGACTGCCTGCAGTTCTAAGAGATAATCCCTAAATCGCCTTGTCAGCCACCTCACTCCTCAGCTCCACGGTGATTCTGGCATTAAAGGAAAGCTCTTGATCACACCATGGTGGGAGACTGCCCTTCACTTACTTCAATCCTTTTTCTGCAGCAAAATGAAGCTCGTGCCGCTGCATGCAGCCCCTCTCCCAACTATTTTCCTCTGCTGGGAAATTAAGAGAGGAAATTAGCTTTGTACCCCATCGACAGAAAAAAATCGAAATTAGGACTGCCATGTTTTCTAAAATTGCATTAGGAATGATCTATGTTAAAGAGAGATGTTGTTATGGGAACAAGTACAGGGCGAATATAGATTTTCATATTTACACAAAGCAACTACTGTCGATTCCAACTGTGTTTCATCAACCGTATTGATGATTTGCTTTGCTGCCTTTGTTTTCGCTGGCGGCTTGGGAGGATGGCTCGGCCTAGACTAATAAAGTAACTCGTTTAGCATCTGGGATCACGTGATCAGTGTTAACAAGTTTGCTCAATAACTTATCACTGTAAACGGAGAGATGTTCTTGATAAGACTGTACTTGTTACAAACTATCACACTTGCAGCCTGCAACCTTGCAACCTGCCTGTGTCTCAATGGAACAGGCAGGTTTATTCACAAAGGTGAACTTCCTGAAAATGTGGCGTACGATCTCAGGGACATATCAGCAACAACCGGCCAAAATTATCGCTAAGCGCACTTAGCACTAGGATAATTATCGCCGGCTAGAGTGGATTTTTATCACTGAGATAGCGTGCTATTAGCAACGCTTATCTCAAAAGCGATAAAAATCCTAGCGCTAACTGCCAAACGTATGATTATCGCTGGAAACCCAGCGATAATCCCACGAAGTTTGGCGATAGCTTGCTGATAGGGCCTCACATACTTAGCCATGATATCCATCTTCCATAGGATATCATTGCTAAGTCAGTTTCAAAGCAGGCGTAAGGAAAGTAGCGATAACAGAGGTTATCGCTACTTTTCTTGTCGCTATGCTGCTTTGCGTGAGGCTTGATAATAGGAGAAATGTCGCTTAGCGACATTTCTCCTGTTATCCTGGGGAGGAACGCCCACTTTGCAGCTCATTAGAGATGCAAAGATGAGCATTAAGGGAAATGGAGATAAGGCAAGGTTTCACGCGATAGCGTGACCTTGCAGATAAGGCGATAAAATTATTGCCGCTTTTCGTCCGAAAACGGACGCAAAAGCGGCGATAATTTTTTAAAGCCTGCTTGCTGATATGCCCCATTAAACTTGACATAAAATAATACAGTGCCTTTGCTTGGTTTGGTGTAAATATCTACACTAGCTTTAGGAATTAATGTGTTCCGGTCTGGCAATAATGAGATGAAATCTTAGAGAATTCTGCACTGTTAATTTGCAGATCTGCAAATCCACAAATGATTTACAAATCCATTAAAAAAACATAAAGGCACATCATTGGATGTATTGTGCATTATACATTCACAAATTTACTGGGCTCAGATTGGCTGTTCATTACAGAAGAAGATCGGCTGCGGGGGCCATTACCCAACACACTTCACTGAGAACTGTGTTGGGGCAAATATAACAAGCATTAGCAAAGCCAATAGTTCTCAACTATGCATGAGCTATTGGCTTTGCTAATATGTTTAGGCAATATTGTACACCATAGGGGCTGCTGTGCAGCATGGCTTAAAATGTTAGTTGGGTAAAGGAGAGTGGCGTGAAGTGGCGTAAAGTAGAGTAGAGTGGGCTGTTACGGAGTGACGTGGAGTTGCATGGAGTAGCATACAGTAGAGTTGAGGGGCGTGGAGAGGAGTGAAGTGGAATGTCATGGAATAGCACATAGTGTCGTGGAGAGAAAGGAGTGTTGTAGAGTAGAATGGCATAGAGTTGAGTGGCGTAAAGTGGAGCACAGTGTCAGAGTTGAGTAGAGTGAGGTAGAGTGGAGTGGCATAGAGTGTCATGGAGTGGTGTAGACCAGAGTGGAGTGGTGTAGAGGGTGTTGCATAGAGTGGAGTAGAGTGTTGTAGAGTAGAGTGGCATATAGTGGAGTAGATTTTCATAGAGTGGTGCAGCATAGAGTGGGGTAGAGTGGAGTAATGTGTCATAGAATAGAGTGGAGAAAAGTGGCATGGAGTGGCATAGAGGAATCTGTGTAGAGCGTCGTAGAGTGGAGTGGTGTTGTAAAATGGAATAGAGTGGAGTAGAGTGCTGTAGAGTGGAGTGGTATTGAGTGTAGTAGAGTGTCAGTAGAGCAAAGTTAATGGAGAAGAGCCTCATAATGTGGAGTAGAGTTGAGTGGAATGGAGTGGAGTAGAGTGGCCTAGAGTGAATTGGCATAACGTACAGTGGTGCAGAATAGATTGGTGTAGAGCGCTGTGATGTTGAGTGCATTGGTTTTGAGTAAAGTGATGTAGAGTGAAGTGACGTAGAGTAGCATAGAGTGCTGAGGCATAGTGTAGTGTGCTGCAGAGTAGATTTCAGTGCTGTAGAGTGCAATGGCATAGAGTGGACTAGCGCAGAGTGGGGTGGACTGATGCAGAGTGGAGTAGAGTGGCACAGAGCAAAGTGGCATAGAGGGAATTGGTGCAGATTAGAGTGCAGTGGCATAGAGTGCCGTAGAGTTGAGTGGTGCAGAGTAGAGTGCGATGGCATAGAGAGCAGTCATGCAGAGTAGGGTGGCAGAGTGCAGTGTCGTAGTGAGCCGGGTCATAGAGTGTTGCAGAGTAGAGTGGTGCAGAGTAGAATGCAGTGGTGCAGAGTAGAATAGAGTGGTGTAGAGTGCAGTGATGCAGAGTGCAGTGGTGTAGAGTGTTGTAGCATGCAGTGGCACAGAGTGCAGTGACATAGAGTAGAATGTTGTCGAGTATAGTGGCGTAAAGTGTAGTGGTGCAAAGTAGTTGTCATAGGTGCAGTGGCGTAGGGTGCCCTGGTTCTGAGTAAAGTGGGGTAGAGTGCACTGGCAGAGAGGGCTGTGTTGGTCAGTGGAGTGGTGTGGAGTGGTGTAGAGTGCAGTGGTGTAGAGTGCAGTGGCAAAGAGTGCAGTGGCACATAGTAGAGTGGGTTAGAGTGCACTGGCATAGAGTAGAGTGGTGTAGAGTAGAGAGGGATAGAGTGAAGTGGCACAGAATGCAGTGTCAGATTGCAGTGGTGTACAGTAGATTAGAATGGTGTAGAGTGCAGAAGAGTGGTGTAGATGGTGCAGAGTAGAGTGCAGTGGCATAGAGTAAAGTGGTGCAGAATAGAGTGGCGCAGAGTAGAGTGGCATAGAGTTCAGTGGCAGAGAGGAAAGTACTGCAGAGTAGAGTGCAGTAAAGTGTATTGGTTTTCAGAAAAGTGGTGTAGAGTGTATTGGCATAGAGTAAAGTGGCGTATAGTACAGTGGCATGGTGTGGATTTCGTGGTGTTGAGTGATGCTGTGGCAGAGTAGACTGTTTCAGAGTAGAGTGAGGTGGCATAGAGTGCAGTGGTATAGAGCAGAGGGTCAGAGTGCAGTGGTATAGAGCAGAGGATCAGAGTGCAGTGGTGCAGTGTAGATTAGAGTGGCTTAGAGGGGATTGGCATAGAGTTCAGTGGCATACATTTCAGTGGCATAGAATGACATAAAGTAGAGTGGCAGGCAGTGCAGTGTTGCAAAGTATACTGTTGTAGAGTGCAGTGGTCTATAGTAGAGTGACGTGGAGTGCATTGCCATAGAGTGCAGTGGCGCAGAGTAGAGTGGTGTACAGAGCAGTGGCATAGAGTACAGTGGTGCAGAGTCGAATAGAGTGACATGGAGTGCAATGATGCAGAGTAGAATGGAGTGGCATTGAGTATAGTGCTCTAGAGTTATTTGGTGCAGAGAGTGCCTAAGTTTAGAGTAAGGTTGTGTGAATACATTGTCAAAGAATGCAGCAGCATAGAGTTCAGTGTTGCAGTGTAGGGTGGCATAGAATGGAGTGGTGCCTAGTGGTGTAGAGTGTAGTGGCCAAGAGTGCAGTGGTGCATAGTAGAATAGTGTGGGGTACAGTGCATTGGCATAGAGTAAACTGGAGTGGTGTATTGTGGAGAGGTGTAGAGTAGAGTGGTGCAGAGAAGAGTGCAGTGATGCAGTGTGGGGTGCAGTGGCATAGTGTGGAGTGGTGCAGAGTAGAGTGCAGTGGTTGGAGTGGTGTAGAGTAGAGTGGGGTAATGTGGAGTTTGCATGGCATGGTATCGTACTGCTATTGCAGACATTACATCTTCAATTGAAATGACCATTACATTTGCAATCAAATACAGTTTTACTGATAAAATTATACAGCACACAAAAAAGAATGTGTGGAAATGTTATCACCCAATGTATTGATTTAGTCATCAGCACAGTTCATTCATAGACATTTAAATTTTGTTGTGTGCTAGAAACTCAAGCATTTGCAATGCAATTGGTCTCGCATTAGCGAGAGTTTAAGCTATTGGCAATGCAATAGCTGAAACTCTTACAAATGCGAGACCTATTGCACTGCAAATATTTGTTTTTTTACTAGCGCTCATTCGGCTCTTATACATTCATGAAGGCAGTGCCTCTTTCTTTCGATAAGCTGCATCTAAAGAAAGGGGCATGTCCAAAATTAAAGTGAAACCGCGGCATGGGGGCTTTGACAAAATTCAGCATCTGTTTGTCAAGTTGACAAACAGATGGTTTTATTTGCGAGCTTTCACTTTAATGTCGGCCGTGTACCTTTCCTTAGACGTGGTTTGTGTAAAGAAAGGGGCGTGGCCTCTATGAAAGTGAAATGCGGACCGTGCTGCTAAAATAAATAAATAAATAAAACACAGCCACTATAGTTAAAGCGAACCGCTATTAGTAAAAATTAAAATTAAAGCGTGTGGCGTGCTGCGAGGTAGCGGTTGGAATAGGGGAAGAGCATTAAATAAAATAATGCTTACCGACTTATAAAGCAGACCATGTAACAACACCAGTAAAAGGTCCAGTCATTATGAGAGGGAACAAATGCAGACAAAGAGGTACCATGGAGGGACTAACACGCCAAATAACAGCTTGAAAGCCAGCATTTATGAAGGACAATGAGAAAAATATGGGCGGAGAGTGGACGGGGCTTCAAAGCCATACTCCACTACTGCATGCCTCGCAACAGCGCATGCGCTGCCCAGGCTCGACCTAAAAACATCTGTACAGCCTTCCTCAGGCAGACCCCCACTAGCCAGCATGATTGTCACATAAATCCTCTCAATTTGAAGTCAGAGAAAGAAAAATAAACACCAAGTTTCCTGGAAGACACAGCCTGACATTTGATCTCTGTTTTTGAATGTATAGTAAATGTGACAATACATGAACAAGATTTAAATGCCTGTTTACAGAAAGCTTGTGAAACAATACAGTAAACAAGTTTTGGGAAATTAGAGGGACGAATTCGAGCTGGACAGCCTAAAGTGAATAAAGCCAGCAAATAGAAAGCCAGAAAATGTGAGTTACAAACCACAAAGACAATGGTAAGCAGTGGGTGGAATGTATTCCTAAATCGAATTCTGAATGTCCCCAAGATGTCTTTAGCAAACCAGACAGCTGCGCTGTCTAGTTGGCTGTGACCTATAAAAAAAAGGTTATCTGGGCATGGTGAACCTACCCTAATCCCCAGGCCCAAGCAGGGGGCCGAAGAGGGATCCCTCTAGAAATGAAATAAATATTCAAAATAAAAATGTATTGCCAAGCACACTGTAAATTGATGACATGATGGTTTATTTAATCTGCAGTAGTTGTCTTGCAAGTGTTAAACTTGATATGGTGCAGATGTAAGATTGCAACAAGTATCGATCTCATTCGGTTTCTTCACCAGGCTCCATTTACTGGAAGAAAGTATTTTTTTCTAAATGCTTCAAATACGTTTGAACAACTCCGGATGATACTGACATGTATATTTCTTGTGTTCTGATTTGATAAAGAAACTTTTGCTCATACCGCAAAGATTCCGCAGCTTTCATAACTTACTATGCAAGAATTTTGTGTAAGATTTTGGGGGTGAGCCAGAAGTCTTTCCAATTCCACTATGGATGCTGCCCAACACATTGCCAGAGGTCCCATAAATCCCTGACCCTCCCTGGGTCTCAGGAATTGTGAATCATGCACAAGATTCACAAATCATTAAATTAGAAGGGATAATAATGCAGGGCACTACAGCTGCACTCGGCCAGCAGCCACAGAAGTGGGTTGGTTGCCCACAGCAGCTTGGTAGCATGGCCTGGCATTTGGCCACCAGAAGTGTTCACTTTAGGACTTCTGGCCTCTTGACTTGTGTGATTTCTAGGACATGTTTTTTAACTGCTCTCCCTCCAGTGAGGGGTTGGTCAGGGCTTGCCGGGCTGTCCTTTTAGCTCTTCACAGCCTGCTGATCAAGGCTCTTTGGCAGCACCCAGTACTTTCTTCTCTGTCTGAGGTCCTGGGATTTCTCCTTTACACTGGGTCTTCTCCAGTAACACTCAATGGCCTTCAAGCAGATGCCCTCCCTGTCTACACTTCCCATACCCCATGTTCATGTGGTCACTTACAAGGAGCATCTGTGTCCCCTTCAGGGGTTGGCCCCCACAGGTACAGTCCACAGCAGTTCCCCAGTAACTCTCTCATCAAGGATTTTCAGTATATCTACCCATCCACTGTCCCCAAGAGGGAGTGGGGGAGGCAAGTGCTAAAGGCCTAGAGATATAGATCCACTAAGGACAAGTGAGTATACACCCAGAGTGCCCTACCACCACCAGACAGGGATCCACCCAGAGGGGGTCATCCACCCTTGGAGCTTCTGCAGAAGCCAATGTTTCTCAAAGTCTCTCTCTGTGCTAGGGTTTTTAAGTCGAAATGAATGTTATTGAAAGTGGAGACCTTTGCCCCTGTTAAAGATGACACATCATCATTACCCATCCCCAGTCCCATCTCTCCAGCACAGCTTCTTAGGACTTTTGAAAATGGGGACTTCAAGCGTTCAATGGTAACAGCTGTCTGAGAGCTTTAAACCTGCCTCCAACTGTCATTGGCAAACTGGTTTCATCTCGTTTATACTTCGTAGAGGCCTCTTGCAGGGAAGGAAGACAGATCTTTGGCTGTTCCCCTCTTGCATCTCTGGGAAGAACAATCCCAGGCCGGCTTATGCAATGTGAATGCAATTAACCTATGCAGATGCTGACCCATCCACAACCTCTCCCAGGAGCATAATTAGCCCCCCCCTGAGATTGACCTATTGTGCGGGGAAGGCATGGATCTACCTACTGCCCAGCAGTGTAATTGTCTTGGCCCAACAGGGTAGTTAAACCTATTTTAGGGCTGGCCAGAAATATGATCACAACCCAAAGCACATCTAAGAGTGAAAATATAGCCAAATTACTATATATGCACTTGCTACCTTTGTGTACCTATAGAAAAATATGTTAGGCTCTTCTCAATGTTCTGCCGGTATGAAGTTCTTATTTTAGTGTAGATTTCCCCTAGCGTATGAATATAGTAAATCACTACAGACTTGCAGTGAAGCAGTACAGACTCAGACTAAAATGAATACGAAATGGGTATAATTCTTTTTGAATTTTCAATTAATATACAAGGGCTAGATAGGCCATAAACAATTTATTAAATGACTCCTCAGAAACATTCTACCTGTGTTCAGATAACAGCATGGGTTGGATACTACTCCGTCAACCTTCCCATGCATGCCTAAACACATGTGCTCACATGATCACTTGCAACCAGACCAGATTCTCTTATCACAGCTGTCGAGCAATGGACCTTATTTTAAAAGAAACTAACTTTGGTCAGAACTCAATTCCATTTCACCAGAAATTACAGTGAGTGCCACTCAGTAAGTGAGACTCTCTCAAAGCAGTGATCTAAAAAACAGTGGTAGAAAAGCAAAATACCTAGGAGGAATAAATGGGCCACAACTTCATTCTTCACAGGAAACATATCACACATATATATTTTCACTCTCTAAGTATCCTAAGGTTTGATTCCTTGGGTGCCAAATCTCCCTCATCATCTTTAGTTGGCCGAGAGAATTTACTTAACATGTCAGTTTTTTAGCAAATTTTTCCTAAAGGCGGTAATTGCCTTCAACCTTCCTCAAACAAGAACATATCTCTGTGAATTCTTGGCCTCAATCTATGCTTATCTGTTCTTCTGAACATTGTCTTACTAGGCACATATGAGTTTTCTTTGTGGTCAGGGTGCTCGCAGGCAATGAACTTAGTAAACTTTAATCACAAGATTTAGAAAGCAACTGAAAGCAAAATGGCCATTTTGGGTATAAATTGTTTGTTCTCAGGTAGCCCCCCTGAGTTGCATAGAACAATGCAACTACCATATATTTTCAACATCTTCATATCCTAAAGATTTTTATTGCTGGGTGCCAATCCCCCCTCACCCTGATTGAATGGCTAAGAAAACACATTGAATTTGACATTTAGAGATTTTCCACAATTTTCCTCTAAATCATGGTAATTGCCTCATTCTTTCTCACACCAGAACTTTACGCTGCCAAGGCTTGACCACATCTGAGTTCTTGTGGGCCTCTAAATTAAAGGTTACTAGGCATTTGGGGTTTTGAATTGTGTTGATGAAGGATCCGACTACTAGATACCAGGGAATGCTGTTGCTGGGGAGAGATTCCATGGGCAATGACAGCAGTATATGGGCCCATTATCAGCTAGGACCCAGGCTATCCTAACACTACATTTCTGAATCTAGAGACCCAGTGGAATCAATGGTGATGTGGATTGCAAAAAGCAAAGCATACTGTATAATGCATATTCCTGCACATTTCAAGGTATGGGTAAAAAAACATCAAAATGTCTTCTATTTTTTGTGACTAAAACCTCCGGAAATTCTTCCAAGGGGCAAAAGTCTTAACCTCCAACATTTCCACACTTCCCCTGTCCAGAACAGTACTACACATGTGTATGCGAGCTTACTGCACAGGATCAGAATACATTAAAAACTTTGACCTTGAGAAGATCACAATAACAGTACATTGACTTTACAGGGACACAGGCAACAACTTTCCCAAAATCAGCCTAAATCCAAGCTTTTGCTTTGTCCTTTCAGCGTCACTATGTTGGTCCATTAATGTCCTTAGTCATAGGTTCACCCAAACTTTTGGAGTATTGGTTTAAGGCAGAGAAGTGTAGGAATACACGATAATAGGACATTTTCTACTATCTACTGATGTTTTTCTATATTTGTTGTGTAAGTTAATGCCCACAGAGACAACTCAAAATCACCAGACTGTTGATAATCCTGAATTCGGAGTTGTACAAGTGATCCCATCCCTAAACTCAGATTCATGGTTACATTTTAAAAACATAGCTTTCATTTGCTCCCAATTTCTGTTCAACATATTTTTTCATTCTGACATATAGTGAGTACACATCGAAGAAAACGAATATTAATCACAACTCGGTTGTTGTTTATGGATATAAAGAACCTTTGAACAAACTGCAAACACAACGCATGTTGGCATGGTGGATGAGTCAAATGGATTTAATGGTATATTATTTTTGTTGATCAGGCTCCTGTACAAAAACTACAAATAAAAACATTTCTCTTTTGTCCCCCATTGTCACTGTCTACTTTTCAGCACTCTCTTATTCTTTGCGATCTACATGGACATCATATCCTTTTCCCTCACAAACTACAAGTATGTATAAATCAAAAATGTATAAATTGCCTTTATATATATATATATATATATATATATATATATATATATATATATATATATATATATATATATATATATATATATATATGAATCCGAAATTGGCTCAGGTGTACCCGACTTCAGGCGCTGCTCGACGGGTGCGTTACCTCGCGGTTGAGCCAAACCGCCAATATCCACCACAGCACTCCCACCAGGGAAGAAGAGGTCGCACTCCAACCAGCTTTCAAACTTCGTTTTATTCCTTCAAAATCGCAGAACCAACAATTTACCAACGCGTTTCGTTATACCAGATAACTTGTTCACGGTTGTTGTTTGCTCAATGCATTCAAAAAATGTTCATTTAAATAAAGTGAATTGAAGGAAGTTCGCTGACATCATTTCCCGACATCTTTCACCATTCACCCTGTGACTTCTGGGTCATGTAGTCATTACTACACCAGTCAGTTATTCACAAATTTCCCATGTTCTTGAAACGTGTTTTTACGTTTGACAGTTTTATTAGCATCTTTGTCCGAGTCTTGCAATCTTTTGCTCCGGTGGGGTGTATTTAAAGTTTTTTTGCGTTTAACCATTTGGGTTCATTTCAGCCCTCCAGTGGGCATACTCCTTATATTTATCACGCAATTTGTTATGACTCATTCAAATCTATGACTGCAATCTCGAATTAATTTTCTTGAAGTAATTTACTTATCAGCCCTCTGGTGGGCATGCTCCTTAGGATTTAACAGCAGTACATTGTAGTCCATTTGAGTCGCGATTGCAGTCTGGACATGATTCTGTATGTGCTCAAGAACATTCTATTATTCAAAGATGTATATACAGTTCTTCTGACTGATTTAACCCGAATGGCATCATAGATCTCAAGTTCAAGATATGTCTGGATTCTTTCTGGCGTAAGATTTTCTCCCTATTTCCACCACGCACATTTAAAGGCACTGATTCGATGCCATAAAATTTCAAGAGTTTCCAATTGGCATTATGATGGATTTCCATGTGCCTTGCTACCGCGTTATTTTTATCTTTATTTTTTGTAGCTCGTACATGTTCCAAAATTCGCTTCTTGAGCTCACAGATGGTTGAGCCCACATATTTGAGTGGGCAAGGACATTCTATGACATACACTGTGTATTGACTTTTACACGTTATCAAATTTTTGATTTGCCACGTTTTTTTATTAGCCATTGTGACTTCCATTGTGGGTTTGGCGATCTCACAAACTTTGCAATTGTGACACTTTACAAAGCCAGTTGTATGTAGCCATGATTCTTTCAATTTCTTTGTTTTGTAGAAGCTATGTACTAAGCGATCTTTTAGATTCTTTGCTCTTCTGAAAGTAATCACCGGGTGACTCCCCATTTTATCACCAATTGTTCCATCTAATTGTAGAATTTTCCAATTTTTCTTCAAAATATTTGCAATGTCTTTGGATTCTTGGCTATAATCCATAATGCATCTTATAGGTTCCTCTACAGTGGCATCTCTTTTGTCCTTTGACATTAGACATTCCGCTCTGGTTTTGAGATTAGCTCTGCTCCAACATGTGTTGACTGTATTCCTAGCATATTTTCTCTGTATGAATCTTTTCCTCGTGGTTGCACTGTGTTTTTGCCAATCTTGCTCTTCACTGCAAATTCTTCGCAGGCGCAGGAATTCTCCGTATGGAATGCTGGATATTAATGAAGGTTGGTGAAAGCTGGTTGCTTCCAAAGTTGCATTGGTCGCTGTATTTTTGCGGTGTAACGTGGTTTCTAAACCATTGTTTTGTATGTAAATTTCCGCATCCAGGAAGACGACTCGATCTTTACTCAGATTGTATGTAAATCTGAGGTTAGGTGTACTGTTGTTCAAAATTGTGAAGTACTCTTCAAATAATTCCTCCTGTCCATTCCATATAATAAGGAGATCGTCTATGAAGCGGATCCAACTTACAATGTGATTTGTGTATTGAAGATTTTTCTGATTCCATGCCACCTCTTGTTCCCACCAACCCATTACCAGGCATGCATAACTGGGGCTGAAAGAAAACCCCATCGCCGCTCCGTTCTTTTGGCGGTATATACTTTCCCCAAAGGAGAAGATGTTATTTGTTAAGCAGAGTTTCAACATGTCGAGCAACATCTCATTATGTTCTTTGTAGTGGATATTCCTTTCTTGTAGAAAATATTCACAAGCTTTTAAACCTTGCGTATTATCAATTGTGGTGTATAGCGACACCACATCCATTGTGATGAGACAATAGGAGTTTTGCCAAGATAAGTCTTTCAGGATCCTGAGACAATCTGAAGTATCCTTTATGTAGGATTTCAATTTGGCTACATATGGCATTAAGAAATAGTCAATAAAGTTTGCCACTGGTTCCATGAGCGAGCCCTTAGCTGACAGGATAGGTCTGCCCGGTGGTTTTTTGGAATCTTTGTGTATTTTCGGGAGAAAATATATAGTTGCCAGTATCGGGAAGTCTACTGTCAGATATTTCCGTTCATCATCATCAATCATGTTATTAGCCACCCATGTTGCTAATTTTTTATCCAGATCTTTTTTTATTGTTGATGTGGGGTTGTTTTGCAATTTTTCATAATATTCCATATTGTTTAATTGTAAGTGGGCTTCTTCTGTGTACATGTTTTTGTCCCATAACACAATATTGCCCCCTTTGTCCGCCAATTTGATTTCGAAATCATCTGTTTTGGATAATTTAGAAAGGGCCTCTCTTTCTGTTTTCCTAAGGTTATCATGAAATTTTTTGTGTTTTAATCTGTATAGGTCATGGATGACCGCCTCATGAAAAAGATCAACTTTGTTGCCTGGGGTTAGTTGTGGATAGAATTTCGAACGTGGTCTTTTTTCGCTCACTCCGGCACATAATTGTGGACATGCCGTGTTAAGGGTGACTTCTTTTCCTTCTTCTGCATTTAGATTTAATATAGTTAAAAAGTCATCCGCTTCTTTGGCCAGAAGTGTTAATGTTGGTTTCTCCAATATTCTAGCCAACTTTGGTTTATGTTGATTTTCCAGGAAATGTTTAGCAAGTTTGATTTTCCGAACATAGAGGTATAAATCAATACGTGTTTGCGCCAAATCCATTCTTTGTGTGGGGCAATAGTTCATCCCACGTTTCAATAATGATATTTCTTCCAACGACAATTCTTTTTCAGTTAAATTTATGATTTGAAGTTCATCTGCTATAGATCCTTCCTCTGCCTCATGCTTCTCGTTTTTATCCCACTCCTTTCTGTTGAAGAACTTGCTTCTTCGTCCCCTTCGTTTTGTCCGTCGCGTTTTCTTTGCTGCCAACGTTTCCCTCTGCCTCTTCCTCGTGTCTGGCGTTGTGATGTTTGATTTTGCTCCCACTGGCGTTGTTGTAAAACAAGGCGCATGTCGCCTAAAAAAACATTCCTTGCTCCCTCAGGGGTTGCTTCGTTCTCCCCTTCACTTTGACCGGTTGAAGCCAGAGATGAGAAGCTGCTAGAGGTGGTTGAATACTTGCTGGTAGGTATTTGTTTGAATGGGTCGTATTTCCGTGCGAAGGTGAAGATTCTGCCTTCTGCATAGTCCTCCGCATCTCTTATAAATTTACTGTGTTTGCGTTGTCTTACAATATCCTCATGTTTGTCTATTTGCTTTTCCAAATCCTCTTTAAATTTTGTTAATTCCTGATTCAATTTAACTGATTCTAAATCCTTTTCAATTGCTTGTAGTTGTTCTTTAATTTTTTCCAATGCAATTTCAATATGTTTAACTAATATTTAATTAAGCCCAGTGAAGAATTCAAAGTATGTTCACCCCATTCTTGCAATAAATCGTTAGATGCATCTTGTTGACTTGGCATTAACATAATTCTTAAACCACGGGGAACTCGTTGAACTTCTAAGTATTTCTGAAGGGTGATTAATTCCCATGATTTGTTGATTTCTTTTCTACTCAATTTTTCCCATTGCCTTATTTTGCTCTTGGTATCTGTTTTGCCATCTGGGTTTTGTTTATCAGCATCAGTTTGAGGGTGTTCTTTGTCGAACATAGTTGTCAGCTGCTCCCTTCTTTTCGCTTCACGTTTTTCCATTATGAAAAACTAATTATTAGTTATGCTCATAAATGATTCTGCTGTTCTTTCTTGTCTTAGTTTTTGCTGTAGGGGGTTCCCTCCAAAATTCGAACCAAAGTTGCAATTATATTAACAAGCGCCAATCTCTGTTGAGAACAGTTGCACTTAATTTGACTGCTCGTTCGAAATGGACCCATAACCCCCGTTTGTCAAGCCGAGATGAAACAGGAAAAGTCTCTGTGATTTATAACACAATGATTTAACAGTCCGAAGCGCACCGCGTGCTTACTGTGCGCGCACGGTGCGCGAAGCGCACCGTGCGCGCACGGAACGAACTGCGTTAAGTGGGTGCGCACGCCACGAATGGCGTACAGTAACTTAGCATTTAAAAAACCGTACAAATTCACTGAAAAAACCATAGGTTTCACACACGTTATAGTTAGGAATTAGCATTTAAAAAACCTTGCAAATTCACTGAAAAAACCATAGGTTTCACACATGTTATAGTTAGCGGAAATTTTACTGATAAAAAACCAATGAAATTCCCCCGTTATAGTTAGTGCAGGCAACTATAACTCACGCGACCGCAATCTTCTGCTGATGACATATGTGTCTTTATGAAAAAAAAATATTTGTAATATATGTATAGCTAAAAATGTATGGAAGAAGACATGGGCAAATAAGTGTCTAAATACAGTATTAGCATCAGCAGAAGATTGCGGTCGCGTGAGTTATAGTTGCCTGCACTAACTATAACGGGGGAATTTCATTGGTTTTTTATCAGTAAAATTTCCGCTAACTATAACATGTGTGAAACCTATGGTTTTTTCAGTGAATATATATATATATATATATATATATATATATATATATAAATATATATATATATATATATATATATATATATCCAAGTTCCAAAAACGAAATAACTTACGCTCTCAGGAAAGCAGGCACGTATGGAGGTCCAAGTATTTAATTTACACAATGCGTTTCGGCAGAAAGCCTTGATCACATGTAAATGTGCACTCCAGACACTAAATTAAGTTTTCACATAGACCACTCTGTCAACAAAATAAACAAAGGACTATACAACAAAGGTTAACTCCATTCTGAGTCGCCATCTTGGAATGGTCAAACGTAAAGTATCTTATAACAAAGTAACATTGCCTAGTATCAAATAATGTGTAAGAAAATGTAAGAAAAACACAGTCTTAGGCCCAATTAAGTCAATCTTCTTGTGAGTTAATATACGTCTTTCAATATCGCACAAGGTCATGTCAATACATTTCTACGCCCCCCTCTTAAATTGTAAGGATCAATCGCCCAATATACACATGGAGGAAAAACTTGCGGCAAACTCCAGGTGGTGAAAATTCCAAGATTAAAACCCAACAGAGCGTGATGTAAAGTGTGATGCTAGTTTAAGCAATCACCCCAATATGTTCCAAGTTCAATTTGATAAGACCAACATTTAAGAACGCTGTTATTAACATTACGTTAACAGCGCTACTACATAGAAGCCCAACTCATAAGGTACACTAATCATGGGTAGCAAATAAGAAAAGCAAGAAAAAGCACAAACAAGCATATCACAGAATCATTGCCTAAATGCAGGTAGCGATAACGTGCTGAATCGTCTGCTTCACAGTGCACGCCCTAGGCATAAAATGCAATTGGCAATATAAGCCATATATCTGGGTCATTACAGACTAGTGCGAGGGTACCAACTGATACATATATATATATATATATATATATATATATATATTCACTGAAAAAACCATAGGTTTCACACATGTTATAGTTAGTGGAAATTTTACTGATAAAAAACCAATGAAATTGCCCCGTTATAGTTAGCGCAGGCAACTATAACTCACGCGACCACAATCCTCTGCTGATGCTAATACTGTATTTAGACACTTATTTGCCCATGTCTTCTTCCATACATTTTTAGCTATACATATATTACAAATATTTTTTTTTCATAAAGACACATATGTCATCAGCAGAGGATTGCGGTCGCGTGAGTTATAGTTGCCTGCGCTAACTATAACGGGGCAATTTCATTGGTTTTTTATCAGTAAAATTTCCACTAACTATAACATGTGTGAAACCTATGGTTTTTTCAGTGAATTTGCAAGGTTTTTTAAATGCTAATTCCTAACTATAACGTGTGTGAAACCTATGGTTTTTTCAGTGAATTAGTACGGTTTTTTAAATGCTAAGTTTTTTTCCCTTATAATAAGCCTTCGGCCACCAAAAGCACCAAAAGCACAGGGGGTGGGGTAAGTGTGGATAGTGTTTTTTTTATTTTTATTTTTTTACCGTACGCTTACCGTAAGCGTACGGTAAGCGTACCCCGCGAAATTGCCGAAAAAAAAATAAAACCGTTTTTGCACTTGGGGGATGTTTGGGGACTCCCTCAACATGACTATGTGGGAGGGAGTTGTCAAAACAGCCCCTTTACATGTTTTTGGGCTTCCGATTTTAAAAATCTCTCTCAGTGCGAGAGACAAAATGGCGGCCGCCGCTTCCTGGTTTCGGCCGATTCGAATGTTTACTAAGATCTAAGAGCCAATCAGAATCGCGCTCGCGCACGCCACCGTACGCTTACCGTAAGCGTACGGTAAGCGTACCGTAAGCTGGCTCAGATATATATATTGATTTAAAGGCTATTTTCTCACAATCTACTGAACAGATTTACACCAAACCTACAAAAGGCACTTCCTTGACCTAGGGACTACCTCTCTGCCAAATTTTGAGTAATTCTGTTCAGCCATTCGGGCTGTAGCTCGTTCTAAAGGTCCTATGGAAAAATGCATGGGAAAAACGCGTTTTGGGACCCCCCTTTTATCTCAGCCCCCGCTTGACGAATCCCCCCGAGACTTTCAGGGTAGGAGCGGAGCGTAGCGCCCCACCTATTTTGAGAAATTCGCGAGGATTCGTCGACCGGCGCCAAAGTTATTCAAAATAGAATGTTGAGGTTTTCCTATGGAAACGTGGTCCTAACTATAACTACCTACTGGCTATCGCCAGTAGGTAATATATATAAATATATATATATATATATATATATATATATATATATATATATATATATATATATATATATATATATATATATATATATATATATATATATATATTACCTATTGGCGGTCGCCAGTAGGTAGTTATAGTTAGGACCGTGTTTCCATAGGAAATCTCAAAATTCTATTTTGAATAACTTTGGCGCCGGTTGACGAATCCTCGCGAAATTTTCAAAACTAATGGGGCGCTCCGCTCAGCTCCTACCCTGAAAGTTTCGGGGGGATTCGTCAAGCGGGGGCTGAGAAAAAAGGGGGGTCCCAAAACGCGTTTTCCCCATGCATTTTTCCATAGGGACTTTAGTCGCAGCTACAGCCCAAACGGCTGAACAGAATTATGTGAAATTTGGCAGAGAGGTAGCCATAAGGTCCATGAAGTGCCTTTTGCAGGTTTGGTGTAAATCTGTTCAGTATTTCCTGAGAAATTAGCATTTAAATCAATATATATATCTGTACGCGCGCAGCGTGCGCGCACTGAGCAAGTCCTGTGCGCGCACCTTGCCGATCGCGAGCGCACTTCTGATTGGTTGTTAGATGTCAGTAAACATTCGAATCGGTGGAAATCAGGAAGCGGCGGCCGCCATTTTGTCTCTCGCATAAAGAGGGGGTGATAAACAAAGGGGGAGAACTTGAAAAGGGGGCAGAGTGGGGAGATATTGACCCACTAGGCATTGTAAGGGGGTCACAGTAGGACCTTGTAGGGCAAAAAAAAAGATTTATATTTTGAAAAAAAATATCGCCGAAAAAGAACTTTAAAAAAAATAATAATAAAAAATCGCATTTAAGTGTTTAGATATAAGGTGGCTCTAAAAAGAGCCCTTGTGTTTATTGTTTGTTTTTTGGTACCTACAAGTAAGTACCGATGCAGAGTCTAAAGTTCAAGAGGAAGACTCTGTTGCCTTCATCAGTGAAGTGTACACCATCTCCTCTATAAATGTCTTGCATGTTGTAACGCAAGTTGTTGTGGTATATAGAACCCATACCATAGTCTCTGAGGAAAGCAGAAATAGATTTGTTGACGTGCTTCCTTGCTTTGTCAATCTGCGGACAAAATTGGTTGGACCAGTTCCACTTTTGCCTTTGGCATATGTTAGAATATACGAAGGCAGTTTGTGGAAAAAGTGACATCAATTGCACAAAGGTGTCCTTAATAAGCATTTCCAGACCTACCCCAGTTAAAGTGCCTAGGTCATTTCCACCACAGTGCACAATAATAAGGTTAGGCTGTGGGAGATGTAGAAAGGTTTTCACCAAAGGCATTAATTGGTGCCACTTTAACCCTCTCTGACCAATCCATTTAATGTCTACATTTGGCAAAGCAAGGTCTCTCACCATACCTCTTTTTTCTGCAAATTTTTCACTCCAGAAGACATAGCTGTGACCTACAATCCACACTGTGAACATCTTCAAAGGAGATCTGGATGCACTCAGTAGGTGTCTTTCAGTAGAATGGCAATATGAAATGAAAGACAGTTGAAAAATGGGGGCACACATACTTTTTTTTATAAAAAGAACTCATTGGCTGTTTCAAACCATTCTACACTAAAAACTAGGCTGTATGTTTAAATTTTAAAAAGCATGTATTGTATTGGTTCAGAAAAATGTGTGAACAAAGAACATTAGTTTGGATTTGCTGTTAGGTTTGAAAAGTCAAGCACTCTTGCTCTTTGGAAATGAAACATTGTCTGCTGAACTTCTGACCTCTCTGCTCACACCTGTGTTCCATGACCTGTTGCTATGGTAGCAGGCAGAAGTCAAGTTGGGGGAAGGGTACATTTGGAAAGGGGTTGAAGTTTTCAACCAATAGAAATGAGTGATTTCATTTGAAAAAATGTGGGAAGCACTGAGATTTGAAATTAACATGTATATGTGTGAAAAAAGAGAGGGAAACTGTGCCATTAACTGGTTCTGCTGAGAGGAGAGAGGTGTTCAGCTCAGAGATTCTGGTCTGATAAACTGCTGTGTGACTGCCACATTTCTTTCACAACTAACTAATTTTAAAGGTGAGTTATGAGTTTGAGAGGGGGTGTTTGTGCTTAATTTAGATATAAAAAAAAGAATTGTGATTATTTGTTTAAAGTTGTGATTTACATTTTCTGTTTTGCGAGATATTTAACGGTTTTGAATATGTAAAATATTATGGAGTATGTTTTCACCATAAGTTAATGTGTACTGGTAACAATGAGGAATACTGTTTTGTGCCTACCATCAAACTATGAGTCTGTGTGCAGAGAAGAATTGTTGACAGAGATGTAATTTGTGTTGCTGTTGAAAAGTAAGACTTGCAGTTGAAAGAAAAGGACAGCTTGTTTTTAATTGTGATGGTTAGCATTTAGCAGAAATCACTTTGAAAGAAAAGAGAGGAAAATGGCAGCACGTTTGAAAAAAGCATTAGTTCTGTAAGAATTGATAACTCAGGAAAGGGGCAGCCTGTGTTTTGTGCCTACCAACACAGCATGAGTCTGTGTGTATATAGGAATTGTTGTCTGAGATTTAATTTGTGAAGTTGTTGTTCAGTAAGAAATGCAGTCCTAGGAAAGGGGCAGCCTGTGTTATGTGCTTAAAATGATGACATGAGTCTGTGTGCACACAGGAATTGTGGGCAGAGATTTAATTTGTGAAGATGTTGTTCAGTAAGAAATGCAGTTCCAGGAAAGGGGCAGCCTGTGTTATGTGCCTAAAATGATGGCATGACTCTGTGTGCACGCAGGAAATGTGGGCAGAGATTTAATTTATGAAGTTGTTGTTCAGTAAGAAATGCAGTCCCAGGAAAGGGGCAGCCTGTGTTATGTGCGTAAAATGATAGCATGAGTGTGTGCGCACAGGAATTGTGGGCAGAGATTTAATTTGTGAAGATGTTGTTAAGTAAGAAATGCAGTCCCAGGAAAGGGGCAGCCAGTTGTGTTTACACAAATTAACCCTTAGCACACATGCTCTGTTACATACATCCCTGCAGTCTTCATGCAGTTCTGGAAGTCTCTTTGCTCATCTGTCTTGCACCAGACAATACACAGTGTTCAGAAACACACTCTTGGCACACACGCAGCAGCTTCTCCAACACTCTCATGTGTAGTACTCAGCTCTGTGTGCTGTTTCAGATAGCACTGTGTAATGCAAACACATTCAACGTCACCAAGGCCTCATTTAAATTGATCTAGTCTAATTAGTCACCCTGTAACACATGGACATGGTCTTAAGCAGCTGTTAGGACATGTGCTGTTTTCTGCTTCTGTAAATGATAAGGGAAATGTATCAGGCTGTAACAGTAATTTGGTACTATTCAGGGACACTGTTTTGTTCCAAAAAACATAGCATGAGTCTGTGTGCGCACAGGAATTGTGGGCAGAGATTTAATTTGTGAAGATGTTGTTCAGTAAGAAATGCAGTCCCAGGAAAGGGGCAGCCTGTGTTATGTGCGTAAAAAGATGGCATGAGTCTGTGTGCACACAGGAATTGTGGGCAGAGATTTAATTTGTGAAGATGTTGTTCAGTAAGAAATGCAGTCCCAGGAAAGGGGCAGCCTGTTGTGTTTACACAAATTATCCCTTAGCACACATGCACTGTTACATACATCCCTGCAGTCTTCATGCAGTTCTGGAAGTCTCTTTGCTCATCTGTCTTGCACCAGACAATACACAGTGTTCAGAAACACACTCTTGGCACACACGCAGCAGCTTCTCCAACACTCTCATGTGTAGTACCCAGCTCTGTGTGCTGTTTCAGATAGCACTGTGTAATGCAAACACATTCAACGTCAGCAAGGCCTCATTTAAATTGATCTAGTCTAATCACTCACCCTGTAACACATGGTCATTGTCTTAAGGAGCTGTTAGGACATGTGCTGTTTTCTGCTTCTGTAAATGATAAGGGAACTGTATCAGGCTGTAACAGTAATTTGGTACTATTCAGGGACACTGTTTTGTTCCAAAAAACATAGCATGAGTCTGTGTGCGCACAGGAATTGTGGGCAGAGATTTAATTTGTGAAGATGTTGTTCAGTAAGAAATGCAGTCCCAGGAAAGGGGCAGCCTGTGTTATGTGCGTAAAAAGATGGCATGAGTCTGTGTGCACACAGGACTTGTGGGCAGAGATTTAATTTATGAATTTGTTGTTCAGTAAGAAATGCAGTCCCAGGAAAGGGGCAGCCTGTTGAGTTTACACAAATTATCCCTTAGCACACATGCACTGTTACGTACATCCCTGCAGTCTTCATGCAGTTCTGGAAGTCTCTTTGCTCATCTGTCTTGCACCAGACAATACACAGTGTTCAGAAACACACTCTTGGCACACGCGCAGCAGCTTCTCCAACACTCTCACGTGTAGTACTCAGCTCTGTGTGCTGTTTCAGATAGCACTGTGTAATGCAAAGACATTCAACGTCAGCAAGGCCTCATTTAAATTGATCTAGTCTAATCACTCACCCTGTAACACATGGTCATTGTCTTAAGGAGCTGTTAGGACATGTGCTGTTTTCTGCTTCTGTAAATTATAAGGGAACTGTATCAGGCTGTAACAGTAATTTGGTACTATTCAGGGACACTGTTTTGTTCCAAAAAACATAGCATGAGTCTGTGTGCGCACAGGAATTGTGGGCAGAGATTTAATTTGTGAAGATGTTGTTCAGTAAGAAATGCAGTCCCAGGAAAGGGGCAGCCTGTGTTATGTGCGTAAAAAGATGGCATGAGTCTGTGTGCACACAGGAATTGTGGGCAGAGATTTAATTTGTGAAGATGTTGTTCAGTAAGAAATGCAGTCCCAGGAAAGGGGCAGCCTGTTGTGTTTACAGAAATTATCCCTTAGCACACATGCACTGTTACATACATCCCTGCAGTCTTCATGCAGTTCTGGAAGTCTCTTTGCTCATCTGTCTTGCACCAGACAATACACAGTGTTCAGAAACACACTCTTGGCACACACGCAGCAGCTTCTCCAACACTCTCATGTGTAGTACTCAGCTCTGTGTGCTGTTTCAGATAGCACTGTGTAATGCAAAGACATTCAACGTCAGCAAGGCCTCATTTAAATTGATCTAGTCTAATCACTCACCCTGTAACACATGGTCATTGTCTTAAGGAGCTGTTAGGACATGTGCTGTTTTCTGCTTCTGTAAATGATAAGGGAACTGTATCAGGCTGTAACAGTAATTTGGTACTATTCAGGGACACTGTTTTGTTCCAAAAAACATAGCATGAGTCTGTGTGCGCACAGGAATTGTGGGCAGAGATTTAATTTGTGAAGATGTTGTTCAGTAAGAAATGCAGTCCCAGGAAAGGGGCAGCCTGTGTTATGTGCGTAAAAAGATGGCATGAGTCTGTGTGCACACAGGAATTGTGGGCAGAGATTTAATTTATGAATTTGTTGTTCAGTAAGAAATGCAGCCCCAGGAAAGGGGCAGCCTGTTGTGTTTACACAAATTATCCCTTAGCACACATGCACTGTTACATACATCCCTGCAGTCTTCATGCAGTTCTGGAAGTCTCTTTGCTCATCTGTCTTGCACCAGACAATACACAGTGTTCAGAAACACACTCTTGGCACACACGCAGCAGCTTCTCCAACACTCTCATGTGTAGTACTCAGCTCTGTGTGCTGTTTCAGATAGCACTGTGTAATGCAAAGACATTCAATGTCAGCAAGGCCTCATTTAAATTGATCTAGTCTAATCACTCCCCCTGTAACACATGGTCATTGTCTTAAGGAGCTGTTAGGACATGTGCTGTTTTCTGCTTCTGTAAATGATAAGGGAACTGTATCAGGCTGTAACAGTAATTTGGTACTATTCAGGGACACTGTTTTGTTCCAAAAAACATAGCATGAGTCTGTGTGCGCACAGGAATTGTGGGCAGAGATTTAATTTGTGAAGATGTTGTTCAGTAAGAAATGCAGTCCCAGGGAAGGGGCAGCCTGTGTTATGTGCGTAAAAAGATGGCATGAGTCTGTGTGCACACAGGAATTGTGGGCAGAGATTTAATTTATGAATTTGTTGTTCAGTAAGAAATGCAGCCCCAGGAAAGGGGCAGCCTGTTGTGTTTACACAAATTATCCCTTAGCACACATGCACTGTTACGTACATCCCTGCAGTCTTCATGCAGTTCTGGAAGTCTCTTTGCTCATCTGTCTTGCACCAGACAATACACAGTGTTCAGAAACACACTCTTGGCACACACGCGGCAGCTTCTCCAACACTCTCATGTGTAGTACTCAGCTCTGTGTGCTGTTTCAGATAGCACTGTGTATTGCAAACACATTCAACGTCAGCAAGGCCTCATTTAAATTGATCTAGTCTAATCACTCACCCTGTAACACATGGTCATTGTCTTAAGGAGCTGTTAGGACATGTGTTGTTTTCTGCTTCTGTAAATGATAAGGGAACTATATCAGGCTGTAACAGTAATTTGGTACTATTCAGGGACACTGTTTTGTTCCAAAAAACATAGCATGAGTCTGTGTGCGCACAGGAATTGTGGGCAGAGATTTAATTTGTGAAGATGTTGTTCAGTACGAAATGCAGTCCCAGGAAAGGGGCAGCCTGTGTTATGTGCATAAGAAGATGGCATGAGTCTGTGTGCACACAGGAATTGTGGGCAGAGATTTAATTTGTGAAGATGTTGTTCAGTAAGAAATGCAGTCCCAGGAAAGGGGCAGCCTGTTGTGTTTACACAAATTATCCCTTAGCACACATGCACTGTTACATACATCCCTGCAGTCTTCATGCAGTTCTGGAAGTCTCTTTGCTCATCTGTCTTGCACCAGACAATACACAGTGTTCAGAAACACACTCTTGGCACACACGCAGCAGCTTCTCCAACACTCTCATGTGTAGTGCTCAGCTCTGTGTGCTGTTTCAGATAGCACTGTGTAATGCAAACACATTCAACGTCACCAAGGCCTCATTTAAATTGATCTAGTCTAATTACTCACCCTGTAACACATGGACATGGTCTTAAGGAGCTGTTAGGACATGTGCTGTTTTCTGCTTCTGTAAATGATAAGGGAAATGTATCAGGCTGTAACAGTAATTTGGTACTATTCAGGGACACTGTTTTGTTCCAAAAAACATAGCATGAGTCTGTGTGCGCACAGGAATTGTGGGCAGAGATTTTTAATTTGTGAAGATGTTGTTCAGTAAGAAATGCAGTCCCAGGAAAGGGGCAGCCTGTATTATGTGCGTAAAAAGATGGCATGAGTCTGTGTGCACACAGGAATTGTGGGCAGAGATTTAATTTGTGAAGATGTTGTTCAGTAAGAATTGTAGTCCCAGGAAAGGGGCAGCCTGTTGTGTTTACACAAATTATCCCTTAGCACACATGCACTGTTACGTACATCCCTGTAGTCTTCATGCAGTTCTGGAAATCTCCTTGCTCATGTCTCTTGCAGCTGACAATACATAGTCTGCAGAAACACACTCTTGGGACACACGCAGCAGCTTCTCCAACACTCCCATGCGTACTACTCAGGTCTGTGTGTAATGCAAACACATTCAACGTCACCAAGGCCTCATTTTCTTTGCTCTACTCTAAACACTCACCCAGGTTGCAGATACTTATGGTATGAAGTAGCTGTTAGGAAATGTGCTCTTTTCTGCCTCTGTGATTTTCCAGGTAAAATGTGTAAGGCTGTAACAGCAATTATCACTTGATCTACCAGAGTAGTAAATGTGCTTTGAATTTGCAAATCAAATTTGGTTTTCTGCTTAGAAGCACACCATGAGGCTGTGTGTGCACAGGAATTGTGGCCACAGATATAATTTGTGTTGCAGTTGTTCTGTTAAAAAATGCACTTGCAGGAAAGGGATAGCTTGTTTTTTTTCAACTGTGGTGGTTAGTACTGTACACAAATTAGTAAATCACAAATGAGAGACAAATGGAAAAACATTTGAAATAAATGAAAAGTAAAAAAAAATATTTTAATGAATTATAATTACAAAAAGGATTTTTCTTTAGTTCCTTGCAGGTATTGCTGAGCAACAGTGAAAAAAGAAAAGAAAGAAAAGCAACAACAAGTATATCTGGACAAAACTGGGAAAAAAAAATAGCAGGAGAAGCTGGTGAGGGCAAAAAGAAAAAGTCTACTGGTAAGCAGAGCAGAGATTTCTTAAAAAAGATTTTCAAAAAACAAAAAAATTCCAAAAATAACTGTAAAACAAAGAGAGTTTTATGTACAAAGCAACAACACAGTCAACAGCAAAAAAAAAAAGCTAATGTACAATCAGAAGTATGTCAAACAGATTTAACACGAAAATTAGATTTTAAAAACATTCGTCGAAAAATGTTTCAGAGAAGAGTGATGTTAAATTTGCTAAAGGATGTGAAAAAATATAAGAAAAAATCAAAATTTATTAAGAAAAAAAAATGTATAGAAAATATTGTAAGTAAGGCTTTGGAAATAAAAAGAAAACTTTTTATTCTAATTTTGAATAGGATGCGTAGATTAGAAAAATTAGTGAATGCAATGAAGTCACAAAGCAAAAGGAAAAGAGAAGTGAAAAAAAGTAACTTTTGTAAAGTGTTCTTGGGAGAATGGAAACACAGTTCAAGTACTGAACCATTTTTTAATGAAGAGAGTTATCTTCAAAGTAATAGTTTGTTGCATGCAGTTGACACCAATGGTAGAGCATATGAAGTTAAGGATGGTTGTGTGATGCAAAAAGAGAAAATGGTCCCAAGAAATGAGGAAGAAGTAATGGCTGCTGAGGCTATGGGGAGACGTCCAAAAGCCCCAGTGTACACTTTGAACTGTAGGAGTATTTGTACTGTGCGTCAGGAATCTATTGATAAATTACGTGACTTTCTAAGAGAATATAGTAAAAAGAGTGTAAAACAGAAGATGAAGGTGCTTCAAACACTAGATCCATGCAGAGTGAGAGAAAATACTGGTTTGCAGGGACATTCTCTGGCTTGTCTATCTAGAAAAGTGTGTAAAAGTGTTTTTCATCATTTTAGGATGCTGGCTGTTCATCATACTGAAATGAGAAAGTTTGTGAGAACATTGTATTTTGCTAAAAGTCCAGCAGTAAAGTTGAATGAGTTGAATAATGCTCTGTTCCGTGGATCTGTATCAGATGTAGTGAAGGTTACTGATGAGATTCAGTTTTGTTACTTTGGTCCAGAACAAGAAAGTGCAGAAAAGGACACAGTAAATGAGGAAAATGAGGAACAGAATGTAGAACTCATTATTACTAAAAATTTTGAGGATGAAATGACAAAATTTACTATCACCTCTAATGAAAGACCAAATATTACTTGTATTTGTTGCCGCAGAAGTCATTATAAAATTCAAACAAGGAGTGTTGATCTGTATAAAAAAAGTGAAAATGAAGATAATTATAAGTGGAAGGATTTTGCAACATATATATTTCTTGAAAATTGTTTTGAATTGGGTGAATATCAGCGTATTTGTAAATACTGTTATAATAAGTTAGAAGAAAATAGAATGCCGACCAGAGCTGTACATAATAATTTAGAATTGGATGCTATTCCTGCCGAACTTTCTGAATTAAATACATATGAGTCTATACTCATTCAATGTGTTCATCCGTTCCAGACCATAGTACGTATGGAGCCCAAAACTGGTAAATTACCTCCTTCTGATTTACTGAGAGGTTTAAAAGGAAGAGTGGTGTATTTGCCCTTGGATTTGAAAAAAAATATGGAAACTATTGATGCAGATACTTTGGAAACTGAACCATTAGTAATTCTGGTTAATGGTGTACCTACAAAGAATAAGAAGATTTGGCAAGAGCTGGTGGATGTACGAAAAGTACAAAGAGCAAATTTGTATTTGAAAAAAAATAATAAATGGTATGAATCAATTTATATAGAAGAAGAAGAAGAAGATTTACAAGAAGACACAGAAACACCAACTGGTCAAATTGAAAAAGTGGACAAGTCAAAGGAAGAAGAAATTTATGAACATTTTAGCATACATCCTCTTCATTCAAAATAAGTTATGGGAGACACTATTGATCTGTTTCAGATGAAGAAAGCAAAAGGAACTCCCGTGAGTGTATGGGAGGAGAGCTTGGAAGCTCGATGTTTTCCCCAGCTGTTTCCTACAGGAAAAGGAGGACGATACGATGAACGTCCAGAACAGATTCCAGCTTCTGAGTATCGGACTACAAGACTATATGCAGAAGATCCAAGATTTCGTCAAAGTATTTCTTATTTGTTCCATCTTTTATTTGAAAGCGACTTGTCTGCATTATCTTATGCAGTAAATCACATTTTAAAAAGTGGAGTACATTTACAAAATGTGTCTGCTAAGGATTTTATGGAGAAAGTGCAGCACCGAGATGATCATTTGGAAACACAACTGATCAATCTGATGGCTTGTCAGCGTGGGACAAATGAATATTGGTACCGACGCCATGGTGAATTAAAATGCATGTTACGGAATTTAGGAACTCCAACATGGTTCCTTACCCTAAGCTGTGCCGAGTACGCTTGGGATGATTTACTGGATTTTCTAAGAGAGGCAAATTCAAACATTAAAAACATTGGGCCCGATTCACAGAACTAACTTAAGACAAAATCCTAAACTTACTACCATTTTGGTATTCACAGAAGGCACTTACTCATTTCGGTATTCACAGAAGTTAGGAGTCCTAACTTTAGGACTCCTAAATGCCTTCTGTGAATACCGAAAGTCTTAAAATTAGGATTTTTCTCAGTTTAGTAGTAGTATAGTTAGGACTCCTAACTTTAGGACTCCTAAATGCCTTCTGTGAATACCGAAAGTCTTAAAATTAGGATTTTTCTCAATTTAGTAGTCCTAAGTCTAAACTATCACTTATATACACCAACAGTCACATATACTAGTTTAAAACATATGTAGTTACTGATAAAGACACTATTGAGACAGTCATTCACTCACTAACACACCCATACACACACTCATCCACCCATACAGTCCTGCACACATGCTGTCTTCAACACATACAAAGAGAGAGTCACTCATTCATGCACCTATGCACTACGTAATACCCCCCACCGAACCATGCAGACACTCAGACTGATACTCAAAAAACCAACTAATAACCTATATAGACACCCATGTAGCTACTCACCAACCCATGCAGCTTCTTATATACAAAGTGAGAGACTGATACAGATACTTACATATTTAAACATTACTCACTAAGCCATGTATTTACTATGATACACTTAATCAGTCAGTTACACAATCAATTGTTCAAAAACAAATCATCCATTTAGACACTTATATACCCATTTATTCTTCCATCGACCTTGAGATATACATATATAAAACATATTTAATTTTCAGAAAAACACACATTCACTGGATGATGTCATCAGTGATGTCATTTGAGATGTCATCAGTGATGTCATGAGTGATGTCACTGACCATGTCATGAGTGATGTAATATGTGACGTCATCAGCAGTGCATTGCGGGGGCGCGAGTTATAGTTAGCTGAACGAACTATAACGGGGGAATTTCATTGGTTTTTCACGAGTGAAATGTCCAGCTAACTATAACATGTGTGAAACCTATGGTTTTTTCAGTGAATATATATATATATATATATATTCACATATTCACTGAAAAACCCATAGGTTTCAGGGGTGTTGTAGTTAGCTGGACATTTCCCTCGTACAAAACACTAGAAATTCCCCTGTTATATTTCGTTCAGCTAACTATACCTTGCGCCCCCGCAATGCACTGCTGATGACGTCACATATTACATCACTCATGACATGGTCAGTGACATCACTGATGACATCACTGATGACATCTCAAATGACATCACTGATTACATCACTGATGACATCATCCATTGAGTATGTGTTTCTGAACAGTTTTAATATGTTTAATATATATAGGGAAAGGCCTGTTGAAAAATAAGTGGGTGTACAAGTGTGTGAATGGATGATTTTCTAGGTGCGTAACTGAGTCTATAAGTGAGTCATTAAATGTATCTTACTGCAGACTAGTGACTAAACTGTGTGAATGTCTGTATGTGTCTGTGTGCTGGTGTGTAAGTGGCTGCATGGTTTTGTGAATAGCTATATGAGTGTCTATATGGGTTATTGATTGGTTGTCTGAGTATCTGTATGGGTGCCTGAGTGTTTGTGTGGGTAGGGTGTGTGTGACTCTGTGACTAGATGTGTGAGTGGCTGATTCAGTGGGTGCATGGTTTTAAGAGTGCATCTGTGATGGACTGTATGGTTGGGTGAGTGTATGCATGGGTGTGTTAGTGATTGAATGTATATCTCAATTGTACATGTGTCAGTAACTACATATGTGAAACACAGTGTATATGTGTGTAAGAGTATATAACTATCTATTTGTGAGAGTGTGTGATTTTGGGAGTGGCTGTATGCGCCATCGTGCAAGGATATCTGTGTCATATGCTGTTTGTTTTTCTGCAGGAAGACACAGAATTTGTTAGTATTTTTATGAGTAAGTGAACTTGAGGGTTCTGATTTGATAAAGAAACTTTTGCTCATACCGCAAAGATTCCGCAGCTTTCATAACTTACTATGCAAGAATTTTGTGTAAGATTTTGGGGGTGAGCCAGAAGTCTTTCCAATTCCACTATGGATGCTGCCCAACACATTGCCAGAGGTCCCATAAATCCCTGACCCTCCCTGGGTCTCAGGAATTGTGAATCATGCACAAGATTCACAAATCATTAAATTAGAAGGGATAATAATTCAGGGCACTACAGCTGCACTCGGCCAGCAGCCACAGAAGTGGGTTGGTTGCCCACAGCAGCTTGGTAGCATGGCCTGGCAGTTGGCCACCAGAAGTGTTCACTTTAGGACTTCTGGCCTCTTGACTTGTGTGATTTCTAGGACATGTTTTTTAACTGCTCTCCCTCCAGTGAGGGGTTGGTCAGGGCTTGCCGGGCTGTCCTTTTAGCTCTTCACAGCCTGCTGATCAAGGCTCTTTGGCAGCACCCAGTACTTTCTTCTCTGTCTGAGGTCCTGGGATTTCTCCTTTACACTGGGTCTTCTCCAGTAACACTCAATGGCCCTCAAGCAGATGCCCTCCCTGTCTGCACTTCCCATACCCCATGTTCATTTGGTCACTTACAAGGAGCATCTGTGTCCCCTTCAGGGGTTGGCCCCCACAGGTACAGTCCACAGCAGTTCCCCTGTAACTCTCTCATTAAGGATTTTCAGTATATCTACCCATCCACTGTCCCCAAGAGGGAGTGGGGGAGGCAGGTGCTAAAGGCCTAGAGATATAGATCCACTAAGGACAAGTGAGTATACACCCAGAGTGTCCCACCACCACCAGACAGGGATCCACCCAGAGGGGGTCATCCACCCTTGGAGCTTCTGCAGAAGCCAATGTTTCTCAAAGTCTCTCTCTGTGCTAGGGTTTTTAAGTCGAAATGAATGTTATTGAAAGTGGAGACCTTTGCCCCTGTTAAAGATGACACATCATCATTACCCATCCCCAGTCCCATCTCTCCAGCACAGCTTCTTAGGACTTGTGAAAATGGGGACTTCAAGCGTTCAATGGTAACAGCTGTCTGAGAGCTTTAAACCTGCCTCCAACTGTCATTGGCAAACTGGTTTCATCTCGTTTATACTTCGTAGAGGCCTCTTGCAGGGAAGGAAGACAGATCTTTGGCTGTTCCCCTCTTGCATCTCTGGGAAGAACAATCCCAGGCCGGCTTATGCAATGTGAATGCAATTAACCTATGCAGATGCTGACCCATCCACAACCTCTCCCAGGAGCATAATTAGCCCCCCCCTGAGATTGACCTATTGTGCGGGGAAGGCATGGATCTACCTACTGCCCAGCAGTGTAATTGTCTTGGCCCAACAGGGTAGTTAAACCTATTTTAGGGCTGGCCAGAAATATGATCACAACCCAAAGCACATCTAAGAGTGAAAATATAGCCAAATTACTATATATGCACTTGCTACCTTTGTGTACCTATAGACAAATATGTTAGGCTCTTCTCAATGTTCTGCCGGTATGAAGTTCTTATTTTAGTGTAGATTTCCCCTAGCGTATGAATATAGTAAATCACTACAGACTTGCAGTGAAGCAGTACAGACTCAGACTAAAATGAATACGAAATGGGTATAATTCTTTTTGAATTTTCAATTAATTTACAAGGGCTAGATAGGCCATAAACAATTTATTAAATGACTCCTCAGAAACATTCTACCTGTGTTCAGATAACAGCATGGGTTGGATACTACTCCGTCAACCTTCCCATGCATGCCTAAACACATGTGCTCACATGATCACTTGCAACCAGACCAGATTCTCTTATCACAGCTGTCGAGCAATGGACCTTATTTTAAAAGAAACTAACTTTGGTCAGAACTCAATTCCATTTTACCAGAAATTACAGTGAGTGCCACTCAGTAAGTGAGACTCTCTCAAAGCAGTGATCTAAAAAACAGTGGTAGAAAAGCAAAATACCTAGGAGGAATAAATGGGCCACAACTTCATTCTTCACAGGAAACATATCACACATATATATTTTCACTCTCTAAGTATCCTAAGGTTTGATTCCTTGGGTGCCAAATCTCCCTCATCATCTTTAGTTGGCTGAGAGAATTTACTTAACATGTCAGTTTTTTAGCACATTTTTCCTAAAGGCGGTAATTGCCTTCAACCTTCCTCAAACAAGAACGTATCTCTGTGAATTCTTGGCCTCAATCTATGCTTATCTGGTCTTCTGAACATTGTCTTACAAGGCACATATGAGTTTTCTTTGTGGTCAGGGTGCCCGCAGGCAATGAACTTAGTACACTTTAATCACAAGATTTAGAAAGCAACTGAAAGCAAAATGGCCATTTTGGGTATAAATTGTTTGTTCTCAGGTAGCCCCCCTGAGTTGTATAGAACAATGCAACTACCATATATTTTCAACATCTTCATATCCTAAAGATTTTTATTGCTGGGTGCCAATCCTCCCTCACCCTGATTGAATGGCTAAGAAAACACATTGAATTTGACATTTGGAGATTTTCCACAATTTTCCTCTAAATCATGGTAATTGCCTCATTCTTTCTCACACCAGAACTTTACGCTGCCAAGGCTTGACCACATCTGAGTTCTTGTGGGCCTCTGAATTAAAGGTTACTAGGCATTTGGGGTTTTGAATTGTGTTGAGGAAGGATCCGACTACTAGATACCAGGGAATGCTGTTTCTGGGGAGAGATTCCATGGGCAATGACAGCAGTATATGGGCCCATTATCAGCTAGGACCCAGGCTATCCTAACACTACATTTCTGAATCTAGAGACCCAGTGGAATCAATGGTGATGTGGATTGCAAAAAGCAAAACATACTGTATAATGCATATTCCTGCACATTTCAAGGTATGGGTAAAAAACATCAAAATGTCTTCTATTTTTTGTGACTAAAACCTCCGGAAATTCTTCCAAGGGGCAAAAGTCTTAACCTCCAACATTTCCACACTTCCCCTGTCCAGAACAGTACTACACATGTGTATGTGAGCTTACTGCACAGGATCAGAATACATTAAAAACTTTGACCTTGAGAAGGTCACAATAACAGTACATTGACTTTACAGGGACACAGGCAACAACTTTCCCAAAATCAGCCTAAATCCAAGCTTTTGCTTTGTCCTTTCAGTGTCACTATGTTGGTCCATTCATGTCCTTAGTCATAGGTTCACCCAAACTTTTGGAGTATTGGTTTAAGGCAGAGAAGTGTAGGAATACACGATAATAGGACATTTTCTACTATCTACTGATGTTTTTCTATATTTGTTGTGTAAGTTAATGCCCACAGAAACAACTTTTTTGAAAATACTTCCTCAAAATCACCAGATTGTTGATAATCCTGAATTCGGAGTTGTACAAGTGATCCATCAGATTCATGGTTACATTTTAAAAACATAGCTTTCATTTGCTCCCAATTTCTGTTCAACATATTTTTTCATTCTGACATATAGTGAGTACACATCGAAGAAAACGAATATTAATCACAACTCGGTTGCTATTTATGGATATAAAGAACCTTTGAACAAACTGCAAACACAACGCATGTTGGCATGGTGGATGAGTCAAATGGATTTAATGGTATATTATTTTTGTTGATCAGGCTCCTGTACAAAAACTACAAATAAAAACATTTCTCTTTTGTCCCCCATTGTCACTGTCTACTTTTCAGCACTCTCTTATTCTTTGCGATCTACATGGACATCATATCCTTTTCCCTCACAAATTACAAGTATGTATAAATCAAAAATGTATAAATTGCCTATATATATATATATATATATATATATATATATATATATATATATATATATATATATATATATATATATATATATATATATATATATATATATATATATATATCCAAGTTCCAAAAACGAAATAACTTACGCTCTCAGGAAAGCAGGCACGTATGGAGGTCCAAGTATTTAATTTACACAACGCGTTTCGGCAGAAAGCCTTGATCACGTGTAAATGTGCACTCCAGACACTAAATTAAGTTTTCACATAGACCACTCTGTCAACAAAATAAACAAAGGACTATACAACAAAGGTTAACTCCATTCTGAGTTGCCATCTTGGAATGGTCAAACGTAAAGTATCTTATAACAAAGTAACATTGCCTAGTATCAAATAATGTGTAAGAAAATGTAAGAAAAACAAGTAAGAGTTCACTGCAAATCTAATAATCTTCACAAATTCGTGAAGATTATTAGATTTGCAGTGAACTCTTACAATTACACTTGTCTATATTTATAGAATGTAAATTGAAGTGTATCGCACAAACTCACGCTAATGTGTTTTGATAAACTACGAGTCTTTTCTCCAATACACTATGAGAGTAGTCCAAGTCATGTGACATGACGGAAACACTGTATTTAAAATGGCCATTGAAACGGGCAAGCCGTTGGTGAACAAGCCTGCTAGTCAGGCGAAACGCGTCCTACCAGTCGAATGCAATAAAGTTTTCTCCCTGGCCAGAACACGGCGTCGTCATCCTTGAGTTACGAGGAATCTGTGCAATTTTACCCGGACCGCGCTAGGGTGGTCCGCCCCGACGACGCACCCTCTGTTCAGGAGTGCTGTGGCAGTTACCTAAGCTTGGAGGAATGCATATATATATTCACATATTCACTGAAAAAACCATAGGTTTCAGGGGTGTTGTAGTTAGCTGGACATTTCCCTCGTACAAAACCCTAGAAATTCCCCTGTTATAGTTCGTTCAGCTAACTATACCTTGCGCCCCCGCAATGCACTGCTGATGACGTCACATATTACATCACTCATGACATGGTCAGTGACATCACTGATGACATCACTGATGACATCTCAAATGACATCACAGATTACATCACTGATGACATCATCCATTGAGTATGTGTTTCTGAACAGTTTTAATATGTTTAATATATATAGGGAAAGGCCTGTTGAAAAATAAGTGGGTGTACAAGTGTGTGAATGGATGATTTTCTAGGTGTGTAACTGAGTCTATAAGTGAGTCATTAAATGTATCTTACTGCAGACTAGTGACTAAACTGTGTGAATGTCTGTATGTGTCTGTGTGCTGGTGTATAAGTGGCTGCATGGTTTTGTGAATAGCTATATGAGTGTCTATATGGGTTATTGATTGGTTGTCTGAGTATCTGTATGGGTGCCTGAGTGTTTGTGTGGGTAGGGTGTGTGTGACTCTGTGACTAGATGTGTGAGTGGCTGATTCAGTGGGTGCATGGTTTTAAGAGTGCATCTGTGATGGACTGTATGGTTGGGTGAGTGTATGTATGGGTGTGTTAGTGATTGAATGTATATCTCAATTGTACATGTGTCAGTAACTACATATGTGAAACACAGTGCATATGTGTGTAAGAGTATATAACTATCTATTTGTGAGAGTGTGTGATTTTGGGAGTGGCTGTATGCGCCATAGTGGAAGGATATCTGTGTCATATGCTGTTTGTTTTTCTGCAGGAAGACACAGAATTTGTTAGTATTTTTATGAGTAAGTGAACTTGAGTGTGTTTAACTATATAGGTGAGTAAATTGGACTGTGATTCATTATTTGCATGACTGACTAGATGTGTCAATACCTCAATGGATGATTGGCGGTGTGTGAGTGTCTATATAGGTGTATAAATGCACAGAGTGACTGTAAGTATGAGTGACTGTACAGGTGAGTGAGTGGAGATGTATGTAGACCTAAAAGTCAATGAGTGGGTGAGTAGTTATTGGTATTGGAGTATCTATGGTTGTCAAAATGGCCGTCTGAAATTTTGAGGCGGTGTATCAAAGGTTATATTAGGGTGTGAGAAGACGTACTAATTTATCACATGGATGACATCATCAGTGATGTCATTTGAGATGTCATCAGTGATGTCACTGACCATGTCATGAGTGATGTAATATGTGACGTCATCAGCAGTGCATTGCGGGGGCGTGAGTTATAGTTAGCTGAACTAACTATAACAGTGTAATTTCTAGGGTTTTGTATGAGGGAAATGTCCAGCTAACTATAATACCCCTGAAACCTATGGTTTTTTCAATGAATTTCTAAGGTTTTTTAAATGCCAATTCCTAACTATAACGCCCCTGAAACCTTTTATTTTTTCAGTGAATTTCAAAGGTTTTTTAAATGCCAATTCCTAACTATAACGTGCATGAAACCTATGGTTTTTTCAGTGAATTACAAAGGTTTTTTAAATGCTAATTCCTATCTATAACTTATCTCTGAAGATATCATGAAAAGCATTCTTTTTTAAAAGTAGGGTGCACATTAGTTTTCTGGAAAAGCATCTTTGTGATTGGTTAAGAAAAAGCAGTTTCAACGTGGAGTACATATCATAGGATAAAATTTGCTCAGCTCAACCACACCTGCTACTTGCATTTGGAAGGCACTGTTCGAACTTAAAACAATCGTCAACTTTTAACCTGCACGTGTCGTTAAATGTTCAAGAAAATGTTACAAAAAAATATCGTAAAGTTTTAAAAAATTGATGAACTTTTAACCTGCACGTATTGTAGAATGTTCTAGAAAGTGTGTTGATAGAATACGTTGCACTTCTGACTTCTATGTGTTGTTGAATATTTAAAAAAACGGTTCATATTGAAAATTAAAAAGAAACCAATAGAGAAGTTTTGAAACCTAAAAGAATCAAGGAACTATTCTAATTTATTCTTTACATGTATTTATGTGTGCAGCAACAAAATTATAGACACAGCAGCACTAGGAAGAGGAAGAAGCAGGGAGTGGGGGGAGGGGGGGAGATGGGCAGAATGGCACACATGCACAATTAAGTACAACACACATATAGACTAACAATGGCCAAAATGAAACACACCAACAAGGAGCACAAGTCACACAACCCGCCAACATCACACCACTGAACGAGCATAGAAGTGAAAACCATGCTGCATTCATACAGGATGTGTACAAAGGCCAGTCGTTGGTGTTGTGGGATGTCTGCGACCGTGGTCATCATGGATGAGATGCCCAGCATGTGGCACATGGTCGAGTTCACTGTGTGTTATTTTGCCAAACGGCTGCTCCTCCCTCCCACGAGCCCCCAAACTTTTGTACGGTGAGCTGTTGTATCTCGTGCACTCGTACGGCACACCATTGTAATGCCTATTTGCGCATGTCCTGCTACATTCCAACTACAACATCACAGTGCCGTTTGGAGGTGGTGCATGCCACTTTACAACATCGACTGCTGCGGCTCTTGTAACAGGCCACACCAGAACACAGAGACACACTTACCACACTTCCTGTACACGGACATGTCCGAGACACCCCGTTGCCCTTGCCGGATAGGCACTCCCCTGCACTGACCTGTGAACGACAAACCAGCACACGCCAGTTGTGCATGCAGGAGGATGCGTACGTAGCTAAACATCCAGGCTCACTGCCAACGCTGAGGTGACAGCACACTGTGATGTTGCAGGGCTCGTGCCTATCATGCTAAGACAATGACCACAGGGACACACTTACTAAGATGTGGGTTTGGGGGGCATTGGCGGTCCTGGAGTTGTTGAGATGAATCTTCTGGCCCTCATGGGTATCCCTGTATCATGCTCATTGACTCTATGGCACCTGTGGGTGTTCTGGTGTGGCTCTTGGCTGTGTTCCCTTTCATGGTGCAGGTAGTTGTCCTGCTTAACACCAGCAGAAAGCAGGTGTAAAATCCCTGGTGCTAACGTGTCTTATCGCCGGAATTTGTTTCGCATTTCAATTGGTGTGAAAGTTGTGATGTGATGTTTTTCGTGTGCACAACAATATACGAACTGAGCAGTGTATCTTGTCAAGATCCAGCTCCTGACGCACTATTCCCAATCAATATAAATACAATGAGATTTCTTAATAGATTTTGTGTGTACACTGTAAGTGCAGCCAATACCTCAGTGCAATACAATACAGGATTTTAGTATTTAGAATAAATCGCAAAGGTGCACCTCGTGTCTTTTTGCACGGGAACGGCTACTCTCCATTTCATTATCAGCACTTTAACGGAAGTAAAGTTGAGATAAATCTAACACACTATTCAGAAGTTGGTGCAAACTGCAGATATCACCAGTATTCCAGCGATAAGTGCCCCAAAATTTAACACCATGGTGGACTCCATCAAATAACAGTAATTAGAACAAGAAAGAGTCACACAGCAGTTAAGAGAACAACCAAAAACATTATTAATTTTTTTTTCAAACTTTATTTTTTATAATAATAAATATATAAACGATAAACTATTTTCAAACTTTATTTTTTTATTAACATACATATAAACAATAAACTAATAAACAAAATGTAACAACAATAATACAAAACAACAAGGCGGAACACTCCTGTGGGAACCACGGATGTCGATGACAGACCTGGAAAATCAGAAAGATTGTTAAAAAAAAACAACATAGTATTCTCAACAAAATACCACAAGAAACAAATCACAGATATATAAAATGCATACAGCTAACAAAATTTTATAAGTTTAACTTACAAAAACTGTAAATGTTGCCGCTTTAAAATATTTACCGAATCTGAGGAATTTTTTTTGCAGAAGGCAACACGCCCACAACGTTTTTCTTCAGTGGTGAAGAAATATTTTAATTTTTCCAAGGGGCAAACAAAGACCAATGCCACCTTCGTCACTCGCAAGATTTGCCAAAGAGTTCTGTTACGAGGGGATCCTAACAAAAAATGCTTGTGCAGCACAGCAAGTATGATGAAACACCTAAGGACCCTTCATCCAAACAATCTTGCACGAGAAGAGTGCAAACAGATGAGAAACACTCCTGTTCTGTATCTGTAAAAAAGAATCACAAATAAATGTATATTAATAACTTTCAAATTTATACTATTCCATTACTGTACAAACACATTTTATATAAAAACTGACTAAGAAACTATAGCCCTGAACCACAAGTGTGACGATCGTTAAAACACTACATGCATAGTGCATGCTACTTTGAAGCAGTTCATGCCCTAAAGCCTACCTCACTAAAAGACTACATGCTAACTGACTAAATGATTACAGTACTATAAGGAGACACACTGGGTGAGTGACAGGGTGTTTGATAGAAGAGTATGAATACTAACTAGGGAATTGAAGGTGTGAAACACAACTGTGTAGGTGATTAGAGGACTGCATCCATACTGCATAGGTGTTTAAAGCAGTCCATGTGCTAAGGCCTGGCTCACTGCATGACTACTTGGGTACGGACTGAATGATTAGAGTACAGCAAGGAGAGTGCCTAGGTGAATTTATAAGTGCTAGGCTTTTCGCACAGGGAATGGATTAGTACTTGGTACTGAATGGGTCACTAGAGGAGTACAAAGGCAGTGACAAGTGCTGGACTGGATGGATACTGACTAGGAAATTGAAAGTGTGAAAGACAAGTGTCTAGGTGGTTAGAAGACTGCATGCATAGTGCATAGGGGTTTGAAGCAGTCCATGTGCTAAGGCCTGGCTCAGTGTATGAATACTTAGACACTGACTGAATGATTAGAGTACTGCAAAGATAGTATCTTGGTGAATTTGTAAGTGTTTGGGTTTTACCACAGTGAATGGATTAGTACATGGTGCTGAATGGGTCACTAGAGGACTGCAAAGGGAGTGACAGGGTATTTCCTGGAAGTGTATGGATACTGACTAGGGAATTGAAGGTGAGAAAGACAATTGTGTAGGTGGTTAGAGGACTGCATGCTTATTGGATAAGGGTTTGGAGCAGTCCATATACTAAGGCCTGGCTCACTGGATGAGTACTTGGGTACTGACTGAATGATTAGAGTACTGCAAGGAGAGTGCCTGGGTGAATGTATTAGGGTTTGGCACAGTGAATGGATTAGTACATGATGCTGAATGGGTCACTAGAGGAGTGCAAGGGGAGTGACAGGGTGTTTGCTGGAAGTGAACGGATACTGACTGGGGAATTGAAGGTGTGAAAGACAAGTGTGTAGGTGGTTAGAGGACTGCATGCATAGTGGATAGGGGTTTGAAGAAGTCCATGTGCTAAGACCTGGCTCAGTGCATGAATACTTAGGCAGTGACTGAATCATTAGAGTACTGGAAAGAGAGTGTCTTGGTGAATTTATAAGTGTTTGGGGTTTGGCACAGTGAATGGATTAGTACATGCTGTTGAATGGGTCTCTAGAGGACTGCTGCAAAGGAAGTGACAGGATGTTTCCTGGAAGTGTATGGATACTGACTAGGGAATTGAAGGTGTAAAAGACAAGTGTATAGTATGTTAGAACACTACATGCATACTGCATAGACATTTGAAGCAGTCTATTTGGTACTTAGAAACTGACTAAATAATCAGACTACTTCTAGGACAGTGCTTAGGTAAAACTTTTACATTTTTAGTTCTGTCACAGTGAACAGAATAGTACATGGTACTGCACCTTAGTGCCAAACCCTGACTCATTTTATCAATGCATAAGCAAAGACTAGCTTCTAATGCTACTAAAACTTGACAACATGAGAGGTTTTAAATTAGTTATCTATCAGCAAATACACGATGTTACCAAATGCTTCTCTCACAGTGGTTCTCAAATGCACACAGACTCACAGTGTGATTCTAGACAACAACCACTATACTTAGGAGTTTACCAAAAATCATTCACTACTGTGGAAGTGGTAAGGGAACTGCGCACAATCTTCATATTTCAGGACTGCACTTTTATGTCAAAGCCTGACTCATATAATCAAAGCATAAGCAAAGACTGGCTTCTAATGCTACTAAAACTTCACAACATGACCGGTTTTAAAACAGGTATCTGTCAGCAGATACACGATGTTACCAAATGCTTCTCTCACAATCCTTATCCAAATGCACACAGACTCACAGTGTGATTTTAGACAAGCAACACTATCCTAGGAGTTTACCAAAACTCATTCACTACTCTGGAAGAGTTAATGGTACTGCACACAATCTACATATTTAAGTACACCACATCAGTGTCAAAGCATGACTCATTTAATCAACGCATAAGCAAAGACTGGATTCTAATCCTACTAAAACTTCACAACATGACAGGTAACAGTTATCTGTCAGCAAATACATGATGTTACCAAATGCTTCTCTCACAGTGATCCCAAATACACACTAACTCACAGTGTGATTCTAGACAAGCACCACTATCCCTATGAGTTTACCAAAACTCATTCACTACAGTGCAAGTGGTAAGGGAACTGCACACAATCTACATATTTCACAACTGCAATTTACTGTCAATGCCTGACTCATATAATGAAAGCATAAGCCATAACTGTCTTCTAATGCTACTAAAACTTGACAACATGACATGTTTTACAACAGTTATGTGTCAGCAAATACACGATGTTACCAAACACTTCTCTCACAGTGGTTCCCAAATGCACACAGACTCACAGTGTGATTCTAGACAAACAACACTATCCCTAGGAGTTTACCAAAACTCATTCACTACAGTGGAAGTGGTAAAGGAACTGCACACAATCTACATATTTCACGACTACACTTCACTGTCAATGCCTGACTCATTTAATGAAAGCATAAGCCATAACTGTCTTCTAATGCTACTAAAACTTGACAACATGACTGGTTTTAAAACAGTTATCTGTCAGCAAATACACGATGTTACCAAATGCTTCTCTCACAATCCTTACCCAAATGCACACAGACTCACAGTGTGATTTTAGACAATCAACAATATCCTAGGAGTTTACCAAAACTCATTCACTAGTCTGGAAGAGTTAATGATACTGAACACAATCTACATATTTAAGTACATAACATCCGTGTCAAAGCATGACTCATTTAATCAACGCATAAGCAAACACTGGATTCTAATGCTACTAAAACTTCACAACATGACAGGTTTTAAAAAAGTTATCTGTAAGCAAATACATGATATCACCAAATGCTTCTCTCACACTGATCCCAAATACACACTAACTCACACTGTGATTCTAGACATGCACCACTATCCCTAGGAGTTTACCAAAACTCATTCACTACAGTGCAACTGGTAAGGGACCTGCATACAATCTTCATATTTCAGGACTGCACTTTTCAGTCAAAGCCTGACTCATTTAATCAAATCATAAGCCATAACTGTCTTCTAATGCTACTAAAACTTCACAACATGACAAGTTAAAACAGTTATCTGTCAGCAAATACACGATGTTACCAAATGCTTCTCTCACAGTGGTTCCCAAATGCACACAGACTCACTGTGTGATTCTAGACAAACAACACTATCCCTTGCACTATACCAAAACACATTTCTTCATCTAGAAGTAGTACTACATTTTAGTATAGAAACATAACATAACTCATTTCACAAATTCATAAACAATGACTGGTTTCTAATTCTACCAAAATATAAAAACAGCACAGTTATCTGTCTACAAACACATGAAAAACACAAATGCTTATCACAGAATGGTTTCTACATGCACACACATTGTAGAGAAAAAAAGTACTGCCTACACTTTAGCAGGAAAAATACATTAGTCTGATTAAAATCAAAATAGTCTACATACATCCCCTCACAATTAAATAACTCAACTTTCAAGTTCTTTTGTAGATTAAGAAGTATATCAATCACTCACCATATTTTCTTTTACAGAATCTCTGCACTGTGCACCTCTCAGCAAAAGCAAAGAATGGAAATGTTTCCCTTTCTTTTTCCACACATATACATGTAAACATCAAATCACAATCCTTTGCACATAAACTCAAAAACAAACACACATTTCTATTGGTTAAACATTTCAACTCTTTCCAACTGAAATACATTTCAACCCTTCCCCCAATCTGCCTTCTGCCTGTTACTATAGAAACAGGTCATGGAACACTGCACTGAGCTCACAGGTCACAAGTTCATCACACAATGTTCCTACACAAGACAGGAAGTGTGCTTGACTTTTCAACATATCAGCTTATCATATATAATGTTCCTTACAATCTGTTTTTGTTAACCAATAACAATCATGCCTTTAAAAAACAGAAATATACACCCTACCTTTCAGTGTAGAAAGTTGTCATACAACCAATGATTTCTTGTCGTTTTTCAAAAAACGTTGCCGTGGATCCGCGCACCCACCGCGAGAGAATCCGCGCATCCAACGCGATAGGAGGCGCGCACCGTGCGCGCATTTTCCAGTTTAAAAAAAAAAAGGGGGGGCCCCAGGGGGTCCTTCTGGGACCCCCTAAGCACCTCTAGAGGGTCAGAGTATTTCTACTCTGCCCCCTTTATATGTTTTACACACTTATTCCCCTTGCATCTTCAGCCTCGCTTCTACCAAGGCAGAAAATGGCCGCCAACAGTTCCTGGTTCCGAATGTAGAGAGACACTCGACAGCCAATTAGCATTCAGCGTGTGATCGGGAGGGCGCGTGCTCGGTTCGGGGAGGGTGCGCATACGGTGCGGGTAGGGTCCGCGGATCCTCCCCGGCCATAGATATCACTAACTTTTTTACCCTAATTTTCTCAGGAACTACTGAACAGATTCACACCATATATGCACGAGTCCGAACTGAGGACTACCTCTCTGCCAAATTTGGTGTCATTCCGTTCAGCGGTTCGGGCTGTAGCTGCGACAATGGATCCTATGGGAAATTGCATGGGGAAAACGCGTTTTGGGACCCCCCATTTCTCTCGGCCCCCGCTTGACGGCTCACCGCAAAACTTTCAGGGTGGGAGCGGAGCTGGCCAAAAGTTTGGAAAATTTTGCGAGGATTCGTCAACCGGCGCCAACGTTATTCCAAATAGAATGTTGCGGATTTCCTATGGGAAATAGGTCCTAACTATAACTATCTACTGGCGACCGCCAGTAGATAATATATATATATATATATGTATATATATATATATATATATATTATCTACTGGCGGTCGCCAGTAGATAGTTATAGTTAGGACCGAGTTCCCGTAGGAAATCTGAGAATTCTATTTTGAATAACTTTGGCGCCGGTTGAATTATCTTCGTGAAATTTCCAAAACTAATGGGGCGCTTCGCTCAGCTCCTACCCTGAAAGTCTTGGGGTGATTCGTCAAGCGGGGGCTGAGAAAAAAGGGGGGTCCCAAAACGCGTTTTCCCCATGCATTTTCCCATAGGACCTTTAGTCGAAGGTACAGCCCGAACGGCTGAACAGAATTACTTGAAATTTGGCAAAGAGGTAGTCCTCAGGTCAGGCATGTGCCTTTTGCATATATGGTGTCAATCTGTTCAGTAGTTCCTGAGAAAATTGCAGTTAAAAGTACATAAATATCTATAAGCGCGCACCGTGCGCGCACGGTGCTCGCACGGGGCGCACACCAAATGTCCGCGAGCGTAATTCTGATTGGTGGTTAGATGTCAGTCAACATTCCAATCGGTCGAAATCAGGAAGTGTCGGATGCCATTTTGTGTGTGACAGTGAAAAAGAAAGGTGGAGAACGTGAAAAGGGGGCAGGGTAGAGAGTTCCTGACCCCCTAGCCTTTGTCAGGGGCTCCCTGAAGGACCCCGAAGGGTAAAAAAAACATTTTATTTTTTTTCAAAAATTCGTGAGGTGCGCGCACCCCCCAGCCGTCATTTTGAGTTTTAGAGGCAGAAGAAAGCTAAAAACACAAGTGGAGAACGTGAAAAGGGGGCAGGGTAGAGAGTTCCTGACCCCCTAGCCTTTGTCAGGGGGTCCCTGAAGGACCCCGAAGGGTGAAAAAAACATTTAATTTTTTTTAAAAAAAATCGCGGGGTGCACGCACGGTGCGTGCACCCCCCAGCCGCCATTTTGAGTTTTAGAGGCAGAAGAGAGCTAAAAACACAAGTGGAGAATGTGAAAAGGGGGCAGGGTAGAGAGTCTCTGACCCCCCAAGGCCTTCTCAGGGGGACCATGAAAGACCCCTAAGGTCCCAAATAAAACCCAATTTTTTTATAAATATTGCGCGGTGCGCGCACGGTGCGCGCACGGCGGCCAAAAATTCATAAAAAGAATTAAAAATCAAGTTTAAGTGTTTAGATGTTGGTTGGCTCTAAAAAGAGCCGTTGTGTTCATTGAGTGTTTTTTTGTACCTACAAGTAAGTACCGATGCAGAGTCTAAAGTTCAAGAGGAAGACTCTGTTCCCTTCATCTGTGAAATGTACACCGTCTCCTCTATAAATGCCTTGCATGTTGTAATGCAAGTTGTTGTGGTATATAGAACCCATACCATAGTCTCTGAGGAAAGCAGAAACAGACTTTTTGACGTGCTTTTTTGCTTTCTCAATCTGCGGACAATATTTGTTGGACCAGTTCCACTTTTGCCTTTGGCATATATTAGAATATACAAAGGTAGTTTATGGAAAAAGTGACATCAATTGCACAAAGGTGTCCTTAACAAGCATTTCCAGACCTACCCCAGTTAAAGTGCCTAGGTCATTTCCACCACAGTGCACAATTATAAGGTCAGGCTGTGGGAGATGTAGAAAGGATTTCACCAAAGGCATTAATTGGTGCCACTTTAACCTTCTCTGACCAATCCATTTAATGTCTACATTTGGCAAAGCAAGGTCTTTCACAATACCTCTTTTTTCCGCATACTTTTCACTCCAGTAGACATAGCTATGACCTACAATCCACACTGTGAACATCTTCCAAGGAGCCATTGTTAGAAACAATCGCAATGGACCGCACTCCGCTAGCCCCTCCTCCGGGTCGCCCCAAAGGAAGCTGGTACATGAAGTTCTTGGGTGGTTCACCCCAGTGGGTGCAAGTAAGTACTTGTTGAACTGATGATCTCTGATGGAGTTCTTGAGTGGTTCACCCCAGTGGGTGCAAGTAAGTACTTGTTGAACTGATGATCTCTAGACCCGATACATGTCCCGGGTTTTAAAATATCGCCCGAGACATGGCTCGGGTTTCGGGATAACTTCCCTCATCAGTAGAGAAAATAGTTAGGGGTGGAAGAGAGGGCCGCCAAGCAACTGTCAAAGGCCTCAGTGCCCGCACAGGCACGCAGGTGCATCGTCCAGGAGTTCGTCAGCTCAAAGCTCGAGGGAGCCATTTTTAGAAACAATCGCAATGGACCGCACTCCGCTAGCCCCTCCTCCGGGTCGCCCCAAGGGAAGCTGGTACATGAAGTTCTTGGGTGGTTCACCCCAGTGGGTGCAAGTAAGTACTTGTTGAACTGATGATCTCTGATGGAGTTCTTGAGTGGTTCACCCCAGTGGGTGCAAGTAAGTACTTGTTGAACTGGTGATCTCTAGACCCGATACATGTCCCGGGTTTTAAAATATCGCCCGAGACATGGCTCGGGTTTCGGGATAACTTCCCTCATCAGTAGAGAAAATAGTTAGGGGTGGAAGAGAGGGCCGCCAAGCAACCGTCAAAGGCCTCAGTGCCCGCACAGGCACGCAGGTGCGTCGTCCAGGAGCTCGTCAGCTCAAAGCTCGAGGGAGCCATTTTTAGAATCAATCGCAATGGACCGCACTCCGCTAGCCCCTCCTCCGGGCCGCCCCAAGGGAAGCTGGTAAATGAAGTTCTTGGGTGGTTCACCCCAGTGGGTGCAAGTAAGTACTTGTTGAACTGATGATCTCTGATGGAGTTCTTGAGTGGTTCACCCCAGTGGGTGCAAGTAAGTACTTGTTGAACTGATGATCTCTAGACCCGATACATGTCCCGGGTTTTAAATCTTTCCAGGAGATCTGGATGCACTCAGAAGGTGTCTTTCAGTAGAATGGCAATATGAAAAGAAAGATAGTTGTAAAATGGAGGCTTACATACTTTTTTTTTAATAAAAAGAACTCATTGGCTGTTTCAGACCATTCAACACTAAAAACTAGGCTGTATGTTTAAATTTTTAAAAGCATGTTTTGTATTGGTTCAGAAAAATGTATTCCCACAGAATATTACTTTGGATATGCTGTTAGGTTTGAAAAGTCAAGCACTCTTGCTCTTTGGATTAGAAACATTGTGTGCTGAACTTCTGACCTCTCTGCTCACACCAGTGTTCCATGATCTGTTGCTATGGTAGCAGGCAGAAGTCATGTTGGGGGTAGGAATAATTTGGAAATGGTTGAAATTTGCAATGAATAGAAATGTGTGTTTCCATTTTAAAAAAATGTGGGAAGCAATGTGATTTGAAGTTAACATGTATATGTGTGAAAAAAGAGAGGGAAATCTTGCCATTTAGTGTTTCTGGTGAGAGGAGTACAGCTCAGAGATTCTGGCTCTGATATTCTGCTGTGTCGGTGGCACATTTCTTTCTCAACTAACTACTTTTAAAGGTGAGTTATGAATTTGAGAGGGCATGTATGTGGTGTATTTTGATATAAATAGTAGAAATTTGTTTCTTCTTTTAAAGTTGTGTTTTACATTTTATATTTTGGAAGATATTTAACTGCCTTGAACTTGTAAGATATTATGGAGTATGTCTTCACCATAAGTTAAGGTGTACTGGTATCACCCAGGAATACTGTTTTGTGCCTAGAATCACATCATGAGTCTGTGTGCACACAGGAATTGTTGTCAGAGATTTAATTAGTGTTGCTCTTGTTCTGTAAGACTTGCACTGGTAGGAAAGGGGCAGCTTGTTTTCTTGAACTGTGATGGTTAGCATTCAGCACAAATCACTATCTCACAGATGAGAGGCAAATGCTAACACATTTGAAAACAACAGGGTAGATTTTCCTTCCACTCCTGCAATGGGTGAGGTAGTTCCTACATGTTCAAAACTCCAATTAACCCTTACCACAGGTGATCTTACATACATCTCTGCAGTCTTCATGCAGTTGTGCAAGCGTCCATGCAGATCTCTCTTGCACCTGACAATACACAGTTTCCAGAAACACACTCTTAGCACACAGCCAGCTGCTTCTCCTGCACTCCCATGCTTACTATTCAGCACTGTGTGGTATTTCAGATAGCAGTGTGTAACGCTAACACATTCAACATCACAAAGGCTCATTTCCTTTGCTCTAGTCTAATCACTCACCCAGGTTCCACATGCTCATTGTCTCAAGGAGCTGTTAGGACATGTGCTCTTTTCTGCCTCTCTAAACTATAAGGAAAATGTGTCAGGCTGTTACAGTAATTATCACTTGCTGTACCACAGTAGTAAATGTGCTTTGAAATTGCCAATCAAATATCGTTTTCTGCCTAGAATCACACCATGAGTCTGTGTGCACACAGGAATTGTTGTCAGAGATTGAATTCATTTTGCTCTTGTTCTGTAAGACTTGCACTCGTAGGAAAGGGGCAGCTTGTTTTCTTGAACTGTGATGGTTAGCATACAGCACACATCACCATCTCACAGATGAGAGGCAAATGCTAACACATTTGAAAACAACAGGGTAGATTTTCCTTGCAGTACTGTAATGAGTGAGGTAGTTTCTGCATGTTCATAAGCCCAATTAACCCTTACCACATGTGCTCTTACATACATCTCTGCAGTCTTCATGCAGTTGTGCAAGCGTCCATGCAGATCTCTCTTGCACCTGACAATACACAGTCTCCAGAAACACACTCTTAGCACACAGGCAGCTGTTTCTCCTGCACTCCCATGCTTACTATTCAGCACTGTGTGGTATTTCAGATAGCAGTGTGTAACGCTAACACATTCAACATCACCAAGGCTCATTTCCTTTGCTCTAGTCTAATCACTCACCCAGGATCCACATGCTCATGGTCTCAAGTAGCTGTTAGGACATGTGCTCTTTTCTACCTCTCTAAACTATAAGGAAAATGTGTCAGGCTGTTACAGTAATTATCACTTGCTCTACCACAGTAGTAAATGTGCTTTGAAATTGCCAATCAAATATCGTTTTCTGCCTAGAATCACACCATGAGTCTGTGTGCACACAGGAATTGTTGTCAGAGATGTAATTCGTGTTGCTCTTGTTCTGTAAGACTTGCACTCGTAGGAAAGGGGCAGCTTGTTTTCTTGAACTGTGATGGTTAGCATTCAGCACAAATCACTATCTCACAGATGAGAGGCAAATGCTAACACATTTGAAAACAACAGGGTAGATTTTCCTTCCACTCCTGCAATGGGTGAGGTAGTTCCTACATGTTCAAAACTCCAATTAACCCTTACCACAGGTGATCTTACATACATCTCTGCAGTCTTCATGCAGTTGTGCAAGCGTCCATGCAGATCTCTCTTGCACCTGACATACACAGTCTCCAGAAACACACTCTTAGCACACAGGCAGCTGCTTCTCCTGCACTCCCATGCGTACTATTCAGCACTGTGTGGTATTTCAGATAGCAGTGTGTAACGCTAACACATTCAACATCACCAAGGTTCATTTCCTTTGCTCTAGTCTAATCACTCACCCAGGTTCCACATGCTCATTGTCTCAAGTAGCTGTTAGGACATGTGCTCTTTTCTGCCCCTCTAAACTATAAGGAAAATGTGTCAGGCTGTTACAGTAATTATCACTTGCTCTACCACAATAGTAAATGTGCTTTGAAATTGCCAATCAAATATCGTTTTCTGCCTAGAATCACACCATGAGTCTGTGTGCACACAGGAATTGTTGTAAGAGATTTAATTCGTGTTGCTCTTGTTCTGTAAGACTTGCACTCGTAGGAAAGGGGCAGCTTGTTTTCTTGAACTGTGATGGTTAGCATGCAGCACACATCACCATCTCACAGATGAGAGGCAAATGCTAACACATTTGAAAACAACAGGGTCGATTTTCCTTGCAGTACTGTAATGAGTGAGGTAGTTCCTACATGTTCATAAGCCAAATTAACCCTTACCACATGTGCTCTTTCATACATCTCTGCAGTCTTCATGCAGTTGTGCAAGCGTCCATGCAGATCTCTCTTGCACCTGACAATACACAGTCTCCAGAAATACACTCTTAGCACACAGGCAGCTGCTTCTCCTGTATTCCCATGCTTACTATTCAGCACTGTGTGGTAATTCAGATAGCAGTGTGTAACGCTAACACATTCAACATCACCAAGGCTCATTTCCTTTGCTCTAGTCTAATCACTCACCCAGGTTCCACATGCTCATGGTCTCAAGTAGCTGTTGGGACACGTGCTCTTTTCTGCCTCTCTAAACTATAAGGAAAATGTGTCAGGCTGTTACAGTAATTATCACTTGCTCTACCACAGTAGTAAATGTGCTTTGAAATTGCCAATCAAATATCGTTTTCTGCCGAGAATCACACCATGAGTCTGTCTGCACACAGGAATTGTTGTCAGAGATTTAATTTGTGTTGCTCTTGTTCTGTAAGACTTGCACTCGTAGGAAAGGGGCAGCTCATATGATAGGATTTGAAAAGCTCAAAAAAATTTAGTAATATATTTAAATTACATAAAGATATTTTTTTTTAGTTTCCTTTAGGTATTGCTCCACAACACTGAAATAAATTAAACATGCCTATAAAATCAAGAAAGAGAAAAGAACAGCAAAAACATCTATATTTGAAGACAACTGGACAACAAAAATTAGTTGAAGAACCTCATGTTGGAAAAAAGAAAAAGTCTTCTGGTAAGCAAACTAAGGATTTTTTTTAAAAATATCCTCAAACATAGAAAAAATGTACAAAGTATATCCACTGCAAAAAGTGTTTCTAGAAGAAAACAACAAGACAATAGAAAGAAAATACTAAATGCTCATGTACAATCAGAAGCAAGAAAGAATGACTTAAAAAGAAAAACAGAATTTCAAAACATTCGTAAAAAATGTTTCAGAAAAGAGTGGTGTTCAATTTGCTAAAGGATGTGAAAAAATATAGGAAGAAAGCAATATTTTATAAGAAAAAGAAACATATTGAATCAAAGGCTTTGGAATTAAAAAGAAAACTATTCATTTTAATTTTGAACAGGATCCGTACATTAGATAAAATAGTCAATGTAATGAAGTCAAAAAGCAAAAGGAAAAGAGTAGTGAAAAAAAATAACTTTTGTAATGTGTTCTTAGGAGAATGGAAGCATAGTTCAAGTACTGAACCATTTTTTAATGAAGAGAGTTATCTTCAAAGTAATAGTTTGCTGCATGCAGTTGACACCAGTGGTTGAACTTATGAAGTTAAAGATGGTTGTGTAATGGAAAAGGAGAAAATGGTTCCAAGAAATGAGAAAGAAGTGTTAGCTGATGAGGTTATGGGGAAACATCCTAAAGCCCCAGTGTACACTTGGAATTGTAGTAGTATTTGTACTGTACGACAAGAATCTATTGATAAATTACGTGACTTTCTAAGAGAATATAGTAAAAAAAAGTGTTAAACAGAAGATTAAGGTGCTTCAAAGACTAGATCCATGCACAGTGAGAAAGAATACTGGTTTGCAAGGACATTCTCTGGCTTGTCTTTCTAGGAAAGTTTGTCAAAGTGTTTTTCACCATTTTAGGATGCTGGCAGTACATCATACTGAAATGAGAAAGTTTGTGAGAAGATTGTATTTTGCTAAAAGTCCAGCACTAAAGTTAAATGAGTTGAATAGTGCTCTGTTGCGTGGATCTGTATCAGATGTAGAGAAGGTTACTGATGATATTCAATTTTGTTACTTTGGTCCAGAACAAGAAAGTGCAGGAAATGACACAGTTATTGAAGAAAATGTGGAAGAGAATGTAGAACCCACTGTTAGTAAAAATTTTGAAGATCAAATGACAAAATTTACTATCATCTCTAATGAAAGACCAAATATTACTTGTATTTGTTTACGGAGAAGCCATTATAAAACTCAAACAAGGAATGTTGATCTCTATAAAAAAAGTGAAAAAGAAAATAATTATGAGTGGAAGGATTTTGCTACATATTTGTTTCTGGAAAATTGTTTTGATGTGGGTGAAGATCAGCGTATTTGTAAATACTGTTATTACAAGTTAGAAGAAAATAAAATGCCAGCTAGAGCTGTACATAATAATTTAGAATTGGTTGATATTCCTGCAGAATTTAGTGATTTAAATAGGTATGAGTCTATACTCATTCAATGTGTCCATCCGTTTCAGACTATAGTTCTTATGGAGCCCAAAACAGGTAAATTACCTCCTTCAGATTTACAAAGAGGTTTAAAAGGAAGAGTTGTCTATTTGCCATTAGATTTGAAAAAAAAAATATTGAAACAATTGATGCAGATAGTTTGGAAACTGAACCATTAGTTATTCTGGTTAATGGTGTACCTACAAAGAATAGGAAAATTTGGCAGGAGCTAGTAGATGTACGAAAAGTACAAAGAGCAAATTTATATTTGAAAAGAAATAATAAGTACTATGAATCAATTTATATGGACGAAGATGAAGAAGTTTTACTAGCAGACACAGGAATACCAACTGGGCAAATTGAAAAAGTGGATAAGTCAAAAGAAGAAGAAATTTATGAACATTTCAGCATACATCCTCTTAATTCTAAAGAAGTTATGGGAAACACTATTGATCTGTTTCAGATGAAAAAAGCAAAAGGAACTCCCGTGAGTGTATGGGAGGAGAGCTTGGAAACTCGTTGTTTTCCCCAGCTGTTTCCTACAGGAAAAGGTGGATGATATGATGAACGTCCAGTACAGATTCCTGCTTATGAGTATTGGACTACAAGATTATATGCAGAAGATCCAAGATTTCGTCAAAGTATTCCTTATTTGTTCCATCTTTTATTTGAAAGTGACTTGTCTGCACTATCTTATGCAGTAAATCACATTTTAAAAACTGGAGTACATCTACATAATTTGTCTGCAAAGGATTTTATGAACAAAGTGCAACAGCGAGATGATCATTTGGAATCTCAATTGATTAATCTGATGGCTTGTCAGCGTGGAACGAATGAATATTGGTACCGACGCCATGGAGAATTGAAATGTATGTTACGGAATTTAGGAACTCCTACATGGTTCCTTACCCTAAGCTGTGCTGAGTACGCTTGGGATGATTTACTGGATTTTCTTCGAGAGGCAAATTCAAATATTGAAAACATCCAATACAAGACAGCAGGAGAATTGTGCTCATTGGATCCGGTTAATGTTTGCAGATATTTCAATCATAGATTTGAGGCTAGAGTACCAAGCAAGAGGTGCTCCTCATATTCATATGCTGTTGTGGATCAAAGATGCCCCAAAATTTGGAACAGATTCTGATGATGCAGTTTTATCTTTCATTGAAGAATATGCAACATGTGCTATACCTAAAAGCACATAAGAAAAAAACTTAAAAGAGCAAGTTTTACGTTTCCAAAGTCATCGGTGTGGAAAATACTGTCGACAAAAGTACAAGAGTAAAGATAAATTCTACACAAAATGTCGACTTGGATTTCCATGACCTGTTCTTTCAAAAGGAAGAGTAAACAGTTTTATGTCAGCTGTGCTACATACCATTACAAGAAAATCTCCGAAAAATACCTACAACCTAAGAAGAAAAAAAGAGTCAAAATATATAAATGACTACAACCCAGTCATTTTATCCATGTGGAATGCTAACATGGATATTCAGTATGTAGCTGACAATTCTATTGCTGTTGCTTGGTATGTCACATCTTACATCACTAAATCTGAGAAAACGGAATTGAAAGAAATGTGGGAAGAGATTTCTCACGAGAAGACTGTCAGTAAAAAGCTATACAGTTTCAGTTTAAAGATGTTATCGCATCGAGAAATTGGGTCATACGAATGCTCGGATAGGTTATCATCTGCAAGTCTGTACTCCAAATCCAGAAGAATAATTTGGGTAAGTTTAGGCCTTGCAGGAATGCAAAATCGGGTACTGAAATCTATTCGAGAAATTGAATATTTAGCAGAGAACGAACCAGAAAGTACAGACATTTTGAAAACAAATATGTTGGACACATATTACCCAAACAGAAGTCATCATCTTGAGAACATGTGTCTCTATGAAGTGCTGCAGAACTACATTTTTTACACAGAATGCCACAGAAGACATCAACAATGGAAAATATAAAGCCATTGGTGAGGAAGGATGTTTGGTGAAACAAACAAAAGGAAGTTTGATGAATCACAGGAAGCTGAGTTGCGACACTACTGACAAAAAGGAATTTTACTACTTAGCACTTTTACAGCTGTTTAAACCATGGCGTTCAGAGGATGAATTACTTGGAGATTTTCAGAGCTATGAAGATTCCTTTAATGCATGTAAAGGTAGCATAGAATGCAGTACTTTCACAAATTATGTACAAATGTTAAATGAAGAAATTGAACAAGAAGCTACAATTGCAGTTGAAGTAGCTAGAGACAGTTCTCAAGACAGTCAAAGTTCTGGTACGCTCAGTCAAGATCCCCTAGGACAACCAATCGTAGAAAATGAAGCTGCAATAGCCATGACTGAAGTGGAAACAGCTATGAATCAAGCTCAGGAAGATTTAATAGACTTACCAAATTTGGAACAACAACTGAATGATGAACAACAACAAATTTATGAAGAAGTCACAAAACAAATTGATCATGGATTACTACATGAAAATAAAGAGTGCTCATGCACATCATTTGAACCAATCAGAATGTATGTGAGTGGACAAGCTGGAACTGGAAAACGTTTCTTAATTAAAGTAATTAGAAGCTACCTACAGAAAAAAACTGATTCAACTTTGTCTTGTGTTGTTACTGCTCCAACTGGGTTAGCAGCATATAACATAAAAGGAATTACCTGACATCGTTTGCTAATGTTACCAGTAGAGCATGAGAACAAAATAGAATACCACAAGCTAACAGGAGAAGCATGTTTTGAAGTTTCAAGAGTGTTGAAGAAAATGAAAGTTCTCATTATTGATGAGGTAAGCATGGTATCAAACTTAATGCTTGCCTTTGTGCATTTAAGAGTGCAGCAAATTCTAAAGACAGACTATGACGTGTTATTTGGTGGAAAACATGTTATAGTTTTTGGGGATCTACTGCAGCTCACTCCAGTTAAAGGACAACCAGTATTTAATACTCTTGCACATGAAGACACGAAGTATAGGTAATGTGAATATTTGGTCATACTTTGAGTACAAAGAACTCATTACCAATATGCGGCAAGCAAATGATGATGATTATGCAAGTATTCTCAAAGATATCAGAATTGGACTACTCACAGAACATGGCAGAAAAGCTTTACAGTGTCGATTGCTATGTAATTTATTTCCAACAGAACAAATAGTTCTAGAGAAAATATACAAGGAAATTGCAGAAAAAAATACTGTAATCTGCTTAATGCCAACACTACATGAATGCTCTATATTCAATGAAGAACTTTTGAAATTGGAAAATGAAGAGATTATGAAAATGGAAGCCGTGGATAAAATACAGCATGAAGGAATAACTATTATATTGACAGGCAAATTGAAAACTAAATTGGATTCTCTAGAGAAAAACATATCGAAAACAGCTGGTTTAGAAAAGAATCTTTATGTATGTATGAACTGTCGAGTAATTTTAAGGCGTCATTTGAATGTAGAAAAAGGTTTAGTGAATGGAGCTATGGGTAAAATTGTGGGTTTTGTTAATTACCAGAAAAAAGATGGAATTGAATTTTTAAAAATAAAATTTGATCAGATTGAAGAGGTTAAAGACATTAGTCGTTGTTCAGTTGGTTTTTTGCTTGTGAAACACTTATATGTACGTAGGAAGCAGTTTCCGTTTTCTCTAGCATATGCTGTAACTATTCACAAATCTCAAGGATTAACTGTAGATAGTGCTTTTGTAAACATTGGATCTAGTGTGTTTAAAGAAGGTATGGCATATGTTGCTTTGTCACAAGTGAAAACATTATCTGGTTTATTCATGATAGGCTTTGATGACTCAAAAGTTAGTGCTGATGCAAATTGTGTAAAGGAGTATAATAGATTAAGAAGAAGCTATGCTTCTCATTTAGGTCAGTATCCTGTGTTTGAAAAACGTGTTGTTTGTCGGAAAAGGAGAATTGAGAATATCTGTAATGAGGATGTACAGAAGCGAAAACAAAAGGAGAGTGATGTGAGTGCAAGCAAAAAGAAAAAGGACAATGTTTAAGAGGTTGTTGGTTGTCATTTTGAAAATAGCTCTGGTGTCAACTGCTACGCTAATGTAGTGCTGAATGTTATATTTTATCTTGAAAGTTTGCAAGAGCAGATAATACTAAATCATGAAAAAAGATTTTGTTCTCTGCTGAGTTTCCTTTATGAGAAGTTGAGTAATGATAAAACTAAAATAGAAAGTGCTTCTGATGTTAGAAATCTTTTAGATGTATGTTCTGGATGTACACAGTTTACACAAAATGTCCAGCAAGATGCACAGGAATTCTTAATGTATATGCTTATGGTACTGGAAGATGAAGGGGTAGAAATAGAAAATATGTTTGGTCTCTCTTATAAATGGGAACATTGTTGTGAAAACTGTATGAACACATGCAGCACTAATGTTGATTCTGAAAGGTTCATACATTTAACATTACCAGAGAGTAAATCAGTGACTTTTAGTAAATTAGTTAAAGATGCAAATCACAACATGGAATGTTCTCAATGTAAATCAGAAATGTTATCAACGTTATTTTTAAAGAAATAATGATGTAACGTTGTAGAGCTGATGGAAAAAAATTGGACACTTTAATAAAGAAGTTTGTAGGAAATCAATTATCAATATCAGGAAAGACTTTTGTTGCAGTTGCAATAATTTTCCATGATGGACCTTCTATAACTTCTGGTCATTACACAGTATATCTAAAATGTGAAAAAGGCTGGACACTGTGTAATGATTCTCAATTGATTTTCAAGCAATGTTTGCCTGCAGAATTACCAAATTCCTACTTAATTTTTCTAAAACCAAAATTTTAGATACAAATTGCAGCATCTGAAGAAACCATTATTTCGATTTTATAGGATTACCATTGGATATTTCACCTAAAAAGGATTTAAAAATTACCATTTGGCCTCATGGAAAGGTAAATGTTTCTATTGTGGACTTCTTTGACAGATTGGTGTATGTGCTTAAGCAACAAGATTTACAGACGTTATTTATTGCAAATAGTTATTGTTCTTAGAAGATATTTTTAATATATGTTACATTTCTATCAAGGTATGTTTTACTGAGGATAGATTCAGGGCTTTTTTAAACAATCTTTCAGATTGTTTATTTTTTTGCCCGCTGTTAAGTGATGAATACAATTGATATCACTATTTTCAGTGAAATTCAATATATTCTGAAAAAGGGCAAAAAATTACTTTGTTAAATATGAAAATATGTGTACTGTATTTTAAAATGTATTGTTAAATATTACTACTATTTTTCTTTTTTTTCAGATCTAGAAAGAAAATTTAGGAAATTGAATCCATTTTTCTTGTAATTAAAAAAACCCATTTATTTCTAATTAAGTTATTTTGTTGGTCAGGTATGTTTAAAATATCTGTATTTCTCACTCCTTCACTTTCATGCTCCTTTTTCTTCACTTCTCCTCACTCTGCTTTTCTCATTCCCCTTCCCTCTCTCTTCTTCCTTTACTGCTCTTTTGTAACTCCCTCACTCCTTCTCTACTACTCCCCTAGGTTTACTGCCTCCATCACTATTTTTTCAACCATGTTTCTCTCCCTGTCTCCATATGTCTCAGTCATTCTAACTGCCTTACTCCTTCTCAGTTCCTTGCTCTCTGTCTCTGTTTCTGTCTCTCTCCCTTTGTCTGTCTTACCCTTAATTTCCTTAACATCTCTGTTTCTACCACTCCTCCTCTCTCCATCACTCATTTTCCATCTATGTTAATTTTTTAACCTTCTCCGTCATTCTCCTTCCCTCACCTTCCCTAACTGTCACTATCCTTTACTCATAGTCACTCCTATTCTCCTACTTCACTTCCTCCTGTCTGTATCTCACACCCCTTCACCTTTTCGCATTCTTTCCTTCACTCTCCCTCACCCTCCTTTGCTCATTGAAATCCTGACTCCCTTTCTCTCACTCCAGTTTCCTAAATCCCTCCATCCCCTCACTCCCCATCTCTCACTTTCCCTTACCCCCTTTTCTAATCCTCATATCCCTTATCTCACCATCACTCCACTTCTCTTACTTTCAATCCCTTTACCCTGCTGCACTTCATCCGCTTCATCTGTTACTCCCTTTTCCTATCTCCGTCCCTTACTCCCCTTTTCTCACTCCCCCTCCATCACTCTCCATTACTCACTGCCATTCCCTTACTCATTCACTCTTCTTACCTGTATCCTCTACCCTTAGTCCTTTTGTTGCAGTCAGTCTTTCACTTCCCTTTCATGACTGATCATACTTTCCTTTTCTCACTCGTCTGTCTGTCCTTTCCTCCTCTTCACTCAGTCATTTCAATCATTCATGTATACACCACACATTCATTCAATAAAATTACAACACAGTATATTAGGAATATAGCTCTTCTTGGAGAGGTGAAGTGAGTTCTGAAAAGAACTGTTTTTTTTGTCTTTTTTGTTTTGTATTTTTTTTTTAGTTTTTTAACAATTTTTTTTTTTTGATCTGTTAGAGCACCAAAAAAAACTGGTAATGAAAAACTGTTCAACAGGAACAAAAACAATAAATGAAAAAAATTATGGGCTGGAGCATGTGTGCTGCTGTATTTTCTTTTCGATCAAGTTAATACTGCACTCATCGTAGCAAAGAACAGCATTGCACACATTACAATGTATGTGCACCTTCTGGGAAAGTGGGCGGATGTCCAGTGACCTGGTACACGGAGAATCTGCGGCCGCAGATGATGTGCTCGGTTGAGCAGGTGGAGGGTTGTCTCTGAGGGCTCTAGTTGACTCTCGAGCATAAGGTACAGGATGCACTGTCTTGAAGTGTCTCAACATTGAATAAATACTAAACGAGTATTTCTTGGTGGGATCTCCTCTGGATAACACACTTCCACAAATAGTGCATGTCACCTTCGGGGCATTGACCTTCTTTTGGCCCTCTGGAAAGGTGAAGAATTTCCAGATAAAAGAGTCTTTTTGTTTGGTCTGCCTTGGTGGTACCACAAAGGTCTCCTCCTCACTCCCTGAAGTAGACTGCTGGTCTGCCATTTTCAAGTAAAATTGTACTAGAATAGCTGTTCAGCTCCTTGTGCCAGGAAATAAGAAGAAATAGTGAGGGGAGTGGGTGTGGTGTTTGAAGATTTTGGAACAGAAACTACTATGAACCAATGAAAAGTGTTGTTTCGTAATCACATGACTTGCCGTGCGCACACGGTGCACGCACACGTGCGCGCACGGTGCTCGCACGTATGCACGCACGGTGCTCACACGTATGCGCGCACGGTGCACGCACGGTGCTCGCACATATGCGTGCACGGTGCACGCACGCATCAGAAATGAATTACTTTTAACCCGATTTCTAAAATATGAAAAGGAGGCAGGGAAGACACTCCCTGACCCCCTAGACCTTCTCAGGGTGTCCCTAAAGGACCTCGTAAATCAAAAAAAAACATTTTGTTTAATAAAAAAATTTGCCGGTGCGCGCACGGTGCGTGCACCGTGAAAAACCCTTAAAAAAAAAACATAGGTTTCATGCACGTTATAGTTAGGAATTGGCATTTAAAAAACCTTAGAAATTCACTGAAAAAACCATAGGTTTCAGGGGCGTTATATTTAGCTGGACATTTCACTCGTACAAAACCATTGAAATTCCCCCGTTATAGTTAGGTCAGCTAACTATAACTCGCGTGACCGCAATCCACTGCTGATGACGTCACATATTACATCACTAATGACATGGTAAGTGACATCACTCATGACATCACTGATGACATCTCAAATTACATCACTGATGACATCTTTGATGACATCATCCAATGAATATGTGTCTTTCTGAAAAATAAATATTTTTTATATATGTGTATCTAAAGGTTAATGGAAGAATAAATGGGTAAATAAGTGTCTAAATGGATGTTTTTTTTGGTAAAATTAATTGTATAACTGACTTATTAACAGTATCTTAGTGAATACAAGTATTAGTGAGTAATGTTTAAATATTTAAATATCTGTATCAGTGTCTCACTTTGTGTATAAGTGGCTGCATGGGTTAGTGAATAGCTACATGAGTGTGTATATGGGTTATGAGTTCATTTTTAGAGTATCAGTATGAGTGTCTGTATGGTTCAGTGGGGGATGTTACTTAGCGTATAGATGCATGAATGAGTGACTCACTGTTTGTATGTGTTTTGAAGACAGTATGTGAGCAGGACAGTATGGGTGGATGAGTGTGTGTATGGGTGAGTAAGAGAGTGAATGACTGTCTCAATAGTGTCTTTATGAGTAAGTCCATATGTTTTAAACTAGTATATGTGAGTATTGATGTATATAAGTGAGGATATATGAGAGTGAGAGATTGGAAGAGTTCCTGTATAAATAAGTATGTGTTTCTATAAGTGATTGTTTAAGAGAGTAAGTATGTGTACGTTTCTGTAGAAGTAAGTGTAGTGGTGTGTGTATAGCTGTATGTGCAAGTAAATGGATGTTTATTTGCATGTGTGAGTGAGTAACTCTATGTATGAGTGTAGGTGTGTAACAGGATGTATAGGTGTATGAGTACATATGATGACTGAGTACATGTATGAGTGACTATATAGAAGTGTTGATGAATGAGAGGATGCGTATGTAGATTTTGGAATTACTGAATAGGTTGTTCTAACTGGTATTGGTATCTCTATAGTTTTCAAAACTTTAGTTTGTATTTTTCAATGTGTGTATCAAAGTTTATATTACGATAAGAGGAGGTCTGCCACTCTTACACAAGGATGATGTCATCAGTGATGTCATCAGTGATGTCATTTGAGATGTCATCAGTGGTGTCACTGACCATGTCATGAGTGATGTAATATGTGACGTCATCAGCAGTGGATTGCGGTCGCGCGAGTTATAGTTAGCTGAAATAACTATAACAGGGGAATTTCAATGGTTTTGTACGAGTGATATGTCCAGCTAACTATAACATGTGTGAAACCTATGGTTTTTTCAGTGAATATATATATAGATGTGTGTGTATATTTGTATATATATTTTTATTTGTTTTGTTTGGGGTTTTTTTTGTTTAGTTTGGTCTGCATCCATTCAGTAGCTTGAGGAAATGGGTAATGGGAAATTAGCATTTGAAAAGTATCCTGTTATGAACATGAAGAAGTTACATTTCATTTGAGAGACATCTGGACTGTTAATTGAGGTTTTGCAGATTTCAGTGATGCCAAAAATTAAAAAAACAATACTCGAATGTGTTTGGAAAGTGAGTTTTATCTCCTGTTGTTATTAGTTACATACAAATATCCATGGATTAGATACATAAATATAATGAAATATACACTCACAGTCAATCTTTTCAGGATCTTCAAACCTTAAACTGGTTCCAGGAAACCAGTGAGCACACCAAATTGGTACAGCAAAATGGGGTTTGTCTTTGAACTGCAACTCCACTTTCTATATTGCACAACTCTCTCAGTGAGTCGAGCAAAGTGGAAACCATGCAGTATAAGTGAGCTTTAGCCTAATTTTACTGAGGATTTACAAATCCTTAGAACGACCAAGAATGGTTTATGAGAAAAATATTGGATTATAAAGAAAATGTGGCTCTGAGAAGCTTATGATGTGTTCTCTGATGACTCAGATGAAACAGGAAGTTTAAGAAGATCCTATTGACATCTTCTGTGAAATGGACTCCATCATTTTGGCAAATTCATGGCATGTCGAAATGGATATAATTCTTGAAGCTAAATCTCATGCCATGATCCCCATGGTAAACATAAATTCTTTTGTTGACATGTTATGAGGAGTTTTCAATTTGTGGGCAAAACTGGTAAATGTAACAAATTTTCTGACTGATCCAGAAACACAAATCAATAGTTCTTTGAGCACCAACCTGAATATCCAGCCCAGCGGGAGTGATGTTTGCAAAGTGTCCTACCAAGCCCCCTGAAACTGAGAGTAACAACTCTCAAAGTTGGTTCCCCCAGAGTGCCACAGGGAATGGAGGAATGGACAAAATAACAAACCCTGGCCAGCTGTTTTTGCGTCTTCACACGTAATCACATATACACTCCACTCTGGTCTCCTCCAAAATGTGCATTAACTGCGCTTGTGCATTGTGTTGTTTTGGCATGTGCTATTAAGAAAGAACACACTTTAGTATAGCACACTTCACCACTTCCTCTCAGTCACTTATTGAATCTTACACTCATATTAGACAAGAATTGGTTATTAGTCCACAGTGTACGTGTTTAAGTTTGCCAGGAGTCACCACACTCTCTGGTTTGTGATGATTTCAATTTCAAGCCGCAAGCCGCAATCTTACAGTCTCTAGGCTTGCTTAGTGCCACTTCGTGATAATTGGTACAAGACGTTCTTATTCATAATCCTGTTTAGCTGCTTGGCTACTGTTAGCAATAGGTTAGAAGTTCTGCCCCTATACTTTGTTCGTGTATCGTGCTCATGCACACTTATCAATTTGTTGACTTGTTTTCTCTTTTTTGCAGGCAAAATGCAAGCACAAGATCGCTGGCAGGAACTGAAGTCTTGGTATATGAGATGTGTGTACTGCGGCCATTAGTTCCCTTTTACATGTTTACTCGGCTTTCACGGCAAACGCACATTGCAGCACATCATGCACAGGCACTTACCATCATTCACCTTGCACCTCCATTGATGTACTCATGATGACCAAGACTTAGGTGCTAGCGTGTAAGCTTGTGTGTATGACCCATCTTAGGTCACATCATGAGTGGCTTTGTGTTTGTGTCCGTGATTGGCTTTAGTGACCATGACATTTGCAAATGGTTTTTACATTTTTGTAGGTCAACCAATGCTAGTAACTGTGCTTAAATAGCTTCTGCCACAGTGCATAATCATTACATCAGATTGCTCACATGTTAAATTATTTCCAACAGAGGTAAAAGTTGATGCCATTATATTCCATGGATGCCACTCCTGGTAGTGTCCACATGAAGCAAATTAATGTCACAAGATTTGGCTAACTCTTGAGTACAATACATAAAGGAGTGACCAATCACCCAGATGTGAAGCATCCTGCTGGCGTCCTTGTGACTGGATCCTCAGAGAATGAGCTGCAGAAAGAGAAGTCTTCGCCATGAGGCAGTGATTTGACTATAACGCAGTCCTGAATGGAGAAGTTAATTTTGGTGTTGTGGGTTGCTTACTGTCAAGAATAGTTTTTTCAGCTCTTTTTTGATGGGTGTTGGCAGGTCACCAGGAAGAGGAAGCAGAAGACTTGCGCCGAGGCCCCACTTCATTTGTTTTTAACAACTGGACCAACGGATAGAGGACTGCCAGAAGGACTTTCAATGTATGTGTCATTCCTTAAAAGCTAGCGCCAGTGGCACCCATTGGCTCAAATTAACCACTGTTCTGGTGCCTGACATGCTACTGACTGACTGATATCTATTGTCTTTTCAGAGATAATGGAGACTGGATTGTGACTGACTCTTTTCCACCGCTGTACCGTATACTGAGCTGAGAGCTTCTGTTTCCTAAATGATTCTGAACCACCCCAATCAACTTTATGGAGGCAATTTTGGCATGTAGGTAGATCTACCCTGATGTACCTGCATTTCAGGGGTGATCTGGCCATGTTAAAAACAGATCCCTCAATCCTTCAAATGTCCAGTCAAAGGCCAACCTGCCATGTTTCACACCAGCGTTTGAAGGATAATTTAAAATGTGTTTAACTCTGCCCTGCCCCTACTGGCTGTCAGAGATGATCCTGTGATCCTGACATGAGACCCTAGTGCCAACAGTTTTTCTTTGTCATGGGTGACATCTTTAACCAGTTCAGAATTTTTAGTCAACAATACTTTTCATTGTCGGAAATATATTTTTGAATCTAGCGCTAAAAAGCATGGCTTCCCAATTCCAACATGTATGAAAGTTAAACGACAAGCTAATTAAAAAAGTTACGTAGTCTCATTAGGATGCAGCAGTCTACTTTTCCTGTTTGCTATTTCTTTTATTAATCCTGTTCACAGGGCAGGCTTTAGCACTGGTACCGCCCAGTACGGCAATCTTTTTTAGCACCCCCCACTTCCCATGAACTCCTTGACAGATTCCCTCACTACCACCCTTCAACAGTGCCCCCGATCTCTCCATAGCACCTCTCGCAAATGCATTTAATTTATTTTATAGCACTATTCATACTAGTGTAGGGTGTCAGAACACTTTACATCACACACATTATACAGAGACAATGAATCATATGTGTGTAAATCAGTCTGTAGGAAAAGTTACATAGGACAATGAGGATTACAAGGTGTTACAATCACCTCAACTATACAAGCAGACAGTATATTTTAAGAATGTTTGGTCAGAAGAACCACAAATTTAGGATTTAAAATATACCACAGTGGTTGGCTTTACTAATAAGAATGTATTTCTACCCAAGCCAACACTTTTTTTAGCTCTTTGAAGTCAGCTCAAAGGTCTCTGTGCTATATTAGGATTGTAATTTATGAAGTGCAAGTAAAAAAAGGATCTCTGTGACAAAAGTAGTAATCCATCGAGCTAGCCACAAAAATACAGTTCTGTGATCTGCATCGTACACCTTCTTTGCACAGGGCATATTAACTCTGGCTACCTTATGATCAGTCAAAACTGTCACTAGGCAAAACTCTTGCTCGCTCTTCAGCAGGAACATTGATTACCAGAGTTATCTTGACATTTTTATTGTTGCATGAATCCTGCCTGACACATAAGGAACACATCAATTTAAAAGCATCATCTGCAAGGTTATTTCCTATCACTGTGCCGCTGAACCCACCGTCCCCAAACTCAGCACCAGGTGCACCTGCACCAGTCTCACCAAGCTAACCTGCCTGTTCATGTGTGCTTTCATTGGCTTTATGGTGTGCTGATGGGGATAGATGTTGTTGTAATGTAGTGATGGACACCTTTCTTCTGGGTAATAATGTATATCTTGGCACTGCTATTGTCACTCCTAACTTACTCGTAGGCCACACGCTATACATAGAAATTATTATTAAGAAGTATGGATATATTTATCTCTATAATTGTATATTTATACTTGATATACCGTTTTACAGTCATTATACTTAAATCCTTATATGATGAACGTAGCTCTATTTTCTAATAGATGACATTGTAATTATTTATGGCTCCCTCCCTTTCCTTCCTTTTTAGTTTATCTTCCCTCCTTTAATTGATTATTTATACATCTTTACCTATTGTAATTTATTGTTGCTTTTGAAAATCTCTTATTTTATATAGGTATTTTCGCTTACGGTAAATTTTTTCTGTATAGTCTGTATATGTTCATTATTATGAAAATTCAATAAAACATTTTGAACTTGAAGAAGTATGGATATAGATACATCATCAAAGTTTGACCCTTAAGTCTCTTTATAATAGCTTAGTGTTGCTAATGTGCCCAAACTTCAAAATTATTTGAGACATTCAAGCCCTATTGTATGCTTGTTGATGCCATTTTTGTCCCATGGTATTCAACATCAATTGTCCAGATATCCATAATGATGTGACTTTAAATACCACCATGAGGTCAGGTTTTTCCACATTCAATGTTAGCCAATATCATGTGTGGAAGTATCTCCTATAATGACACAGCTGGTGCCATAATACTCCTAGATAATCTCTATTTGCATGTCAGTGACATTAAGTGCACAGGTATCTTTACCAGATACCTCTCAATGTTATCATGCTTCTAGCTATCTCCATATTCTGCAAAATGTCATAAATTGTCTAGTTATTTCTCATAATTTTATAGCCAATTTCATTGTGCGTCAAGGTATCGCCATTGTATGATAATCAAAACCATAATGTGACCAGCTATCTCCATATGCTTGACAATGCCATCATATGCTGAGGTAATCCCTGTTGTGTGTCAGTGAATTTGACCATTTGCGCTAGCGAGCCATGACATGTTCTTAATATCCAGGCATTTTCTGTTATTGGCCTTGCATGAGCATATGGAATGAGCTCATAAATCATGAGAATGAAAATGTAAGAGATACCTAATGCTCTTCTTAAGAGCCTTGACAGTTCCTATGTAAATGTTCAACAAATTGTCCAATAAATTGGCTTATGTAAGCTATCCCTTTACCTTATATGCACCCTGCCCTTTGCTCCTCGACCCCCACGGAAACTATCAAATGTATCCATTTGAGGCATGAAGTTCCTCCTTTACAAGAAATTTTAATTATTCCCCATGAATCCTCATTGCACCTAGTTCAGCATCAATATTGCCTTACATGATTAGTGTGCAGACCCTACATGACATATGAAAATTTCAAAGACCAAGAAAAAGGATCAGAAGGATTTAATAACTCACCTTCTATGGGTCTTTCATTTAGTCTCAGAAGTGCTATGAATCATCAATAACCAATAGTTGAAAAGAAAAGACTCCATGATTGATATGCTATGATATGATACGAGGTGTCAAGTATCCCGGTAATCGGTACAAATCCGTGTTGGTGTTTACTGTAATGGCGATGCCTGAGAAAATGATGACAACACACCATGTACATTATTTTACTGATAATTAAAGACAGGCGTGTTGTGACAAGATGGCCGAATTTACCGAAAAACGCAAAATTATATTTTGGGTACAAAAGAAGGCATTTTCAGAAAATAACAAGCTACAGCTTTGAAACAAATGGGTATTTTTGCTAAAACTGAACAGCTGTCATTTGAAGGCCAATTTAGTGTATTTTATGAGAATGCCAAACATAACATTGCATCACATATCATAACATGACATAACACGCGTATTTGTGAAGCGCGCGTTCACCCACTGGTATCTCGGCACTGAATTACAGATTTTTATTTTATGTTTGACAAGAAGTTAGTTTACTTACTAAACACAATAAGTATTATTTAAATACAAGTATATTTTTTAGAAAACGACAAGCTATTTCATTTTTTTATTTCAAAATAAAAACCTGCTACATTGACGCCAACTGAGTACACATTCATACTGACATTTGAGCAATAATTCATGCCGATGTATGGAGCATACGTTTGATGGTGTTGTGGTATTGTTACTGGGTTTGCAAATGACACTTTGTTGGTTCCATGGTGGTTGCCTCATAACTCGGGAGGGCATTTGCTGCACTGTATTCATTTACTGAGTTTTATACAGTGCTCACATGTCATGTTTCAGCCATTTCAACGTGACACTATCTAACCTGAGGGAAGAATCTACATTCCAAGAGCTGGAAATTTGCAAGATTTTCATTCTTCCTATTCGTTTTCTCGAGGCCAGCTGAAGACAGAGAAGGTCACATTTCAAATCAATGCACCAGCCCCCACCCCCCTGTATATATCTAGGCTTCATTCTGATTCCAGATGCGCACTATGCGAGTACCAATAAAATAACTTGGAATAACATAGTACAGCATTAAAATAAATAAATGCAGCAAAAGACAGGATAAACCATTAGTTACTAGTACAGTGTGGGCACCCTGGGTGGGGGAATTTTGCATATTATGAATGCACCCAGCCTGCCTCTAGCTCAGATGTAGGTTCTGAGTGCTCTCCATTATGGGAAAAGGGTCCCCCAGGGAGCCGGAGCCCCTTTCGTTGAAAAAATGAAATGCCGTGATACCACGGTCTCTTCTCGATCCTGGTACTGTTGGGCCTTTGGCTTGCCCAAAATTAAACTGTCTGCCCTGTGGGACCACACAGTCAGGGCCTGATTCATAAAGGACCTCCGCACTTGTGTCGGAGGCCCCACAGTCGTGGGGGAGTCTACGCACTCTGGGCAGAATCTCCGCAATGAGTATTCTCATTCCAGAGATTCCGCCCCAAGTGCAGAGACTCCACCACTACTGTGGGGCCTCTGACACGACTGCAAAGGCCCTTTGTGAATCATGCAGTCAGTGTCTGACTGACAGAGCTTTTAGAAATAACTTACCAGCTGCAGTTGGACTTGTCTCCAGCTCCTGCTTGGCTGTGCATCACAGTGGCTCCTGGGGGCATCAGAGGCAGAGTTCAAAATCCATGTCTCAGCAGAGAATCTCTCTATAGTGTGTCACAACATAGGGGATCATTAGTATGACGGGCGGACTTTGTCCGCCCGCCATACCCCCGGGAAACGGGACCGCCCGCAATGCATGCGGCAGTCTCGCAACTACAATTAGGATGCGCCCGCCACACTGACGGGCGCATCCCGCATTTGTAACATTACGGCGCCCGCCGCAGTGCCACAAAAGCAAGTTGTGCCTTTCAATACACAACGTGACAGGCACCACACGGTGCCTGACACGCTGTACATTGAAATGCAGGGGGTACCATAGGTACCCCCCACGTGCACCCCCACCCCCAAAATCCCTGGGGGCCCGCTACCGGCCCCCAATGTTGAAGACCACATGCCTTTCCGTGGCGGCATTGCCCCCATGGAAAGGCATGTCCCCGCCTGCATTCTAATATGGATGAGAGACACCGCCACTATATTAACACCTTTTCCGCCCAGTAGGCAATCGGGCGGATTGCCTACCGGCAGAAAACCGGCAGACGATCTTTCCGTCCACCGGGGTCCCCCCGCCATAGTAATATGGCGAGGGGAGAATGGCATGCGGGCGGGAAAGAATGTCGGGCGGATCGCCACCGCCATGCGGGCGGGGCGATCCGCCCGACATTCTAATGGGCCTCATAGTTGGGAAATATTTTTATTGTTCCCCAGAGAATATCTTTAGGTCTCCTTTTTTCCTTCCAAGGCTTAGGAGTTTTCTGGAGATTTCTGAAGATCTACTTTCAATATTCCAGGTAATGTATAGCCTATGATTAGGCTATTCACTGACTAGCCTACTCTACACTGCTACTCAAGTCAATCCCCACCATCTCAATGTTTCATCTCAAGTTACTCTAGCCAGTTATGAGTTTGACTTTTTTCCCCAGAAAATGACCATTCCTTGAAGACAAACTGTTTTTTGCCATGTATTAAATGTTGTAGTGACTCTAGGGGCATATGTATGAAGGGAAAATTAGTCGCAAACGCTGCGAATCGCTAAAAACAGCGTTTGCGACTGATTTTTCGCAATTTCATATGTATGACACTCTTCCACACAGAAAACTAAGAAATCGCTAAATTAGCGATTTCTTAGGCTGCGAAACATGTAAACTGCGATTTTCCTTGCGAATACTTATTTTGCGATTTCTTAGCTTAGCGAAAATCGCTAACAAGAAATCACTAACTAAGAAATCGCAAGCACATGTATGAAAAAGTCGCAAATTGCGATTTTACGAAATTCGCAATTTAAGAAATCGCTATTAACACCAATTGCTTGCAGGTGGTAAATTGGTGCAAGTTACTTAAACCACCCCACAATGCAACAGACCCACCCACAATGGCAGCAATGTTCGTGATAGCCAGGAGGCTGCGTATTCGGGCCCTTGCTCAGAGAAGAATGAGACATGAAGGTATATTCAGGCTGCGCATCACTCTGTTCCAGCACACAGAAGAGGACATCTATGACAAGTACAGACTGCACCCACAGAACATAATGGACCTGATTGAGGAGCTGAAACCCTACTTGGAGCACCCTACACGCAGGACACAAACAATTCCCACACATGTGCAGGTCCTGTGCTCCCTGCACCTCCTGGCGTCAGGGAGTTTTCAACGGGTAATAGCGGAGGTTGGTGGGGTGTCACAGAGTGCACTTTCACGTTTCTTCCATGCCTTCCTAGATGCAATGCTACAGAGGCTCCCACATCACATTTACTTCCCCACCACCCAACAGGCATTACAGCAAACAAAACTGGACTTCTACCAGATTGCACGTTTCCCCCACGTCATTGGCTGCATCGACGGGACCCATGTGGCCATCACACCCCCAGCAGCAACTGAATATGTCTACAGGAATCGGAAATGCTACCATTCCCTCAATATACAGATTGTGTGCAACGCAAAGTATCTCATCACAGACATCGTACCCAAATACCCCGGCAGTACACATGACTCTTTCATCTTCAGACACAGTGGAATACACAGACGTCTTAGTGCTGGAGAGTTTGGGGAGGGGTACCTGCTAGGTAAATACATGGCACACATCAATACATCCACTACATCACTTGAGGGGGGGGACATTGACTTACCTATTGTGTTTGTCCATGCAGGTGACAGTGCCTATGCAGTGCGCAACTTCATCCTGACCCCATATCTGGATCCTGCAAATGCAAGTGAGAGGAGCTACAACAGGGCACACAGATCTACACGCTGCGTCATTGAGCGTACCTTTGGAATCCTGAAGAGCCGCTTCAGGTGCCTGCATTAAAGTGGAGGCGCACTGCAATACAGCACTGAGACCTGCTGTAAAATCGTGGCAAGCTGTGCAATGCTACATAACATGGCAATGAGGAAAGGCACGACAATTGATGTGACCGATACAGACACATCGGATGACGAGCGCCCTGCTCCCCCTGCCAGACCTGCAGCAGGAGTTGGGGCAGCTGCTGGACGCCAGAGACGGACAGAGATCACACAAAACTACTTCTAGGTGAGTAATGATGAAATGAGACAACGAAGCTTGATGATGTGTGAAGTGTTTAATCACACTTCACATTAAAGAATTAATAGCTGTCCCCAGCACATGTTGTGCACACAGTGCAGGTATGTCCCAAGTAATTGTGCAAACAGCATTTTCGGGTTCATGCACCCGCGTTGCAGTTAGTGTCCCCGCACATGTTCACCTCCTTCGGTGACGTCCAGGCTGAGTGCCCCCCATGGTGTTCCCTTGGCCTGCACCCTGTCTGGCACTGCGGCGTCTTTCCCCTGGCAAGGTGGGAGTGAGGCTGCTCCGACTTGAGGTGTCCTCACTCTCGGCAGAGGCCATGAGTGCGCTGCCACCAGCATTGGCTGTCTGCAGCTGCTCCACAGCAGTGGTTACCTGCGCAAGCCCTCGGGCAATATCCTGGCAGCAGTGTGCCATCTCGATCTGCATTGTTACGCTTCTGTGTGTGAGGGTGCTGGTGGTGGTGCAGAGGCGGTTCACGGCTGTTGGACTTGGCCCTTCTGGCAGGTTCACCCCTGAATGTTTTTGCTTTTATTGGTGACTTGGTGATAGTGGTTTTTGGTTCCTGCGCACTTTCCCTGTGTCCCAGGGTAAAGTGCGTGCGCACTCTGAGTGCATGTGGTGAGATAGGCCTGCCCTCCCATAGGAATGCATGGGGAATGTATGCGTCCCTGGTAGTTCCTGATGCGTGGGGTGTGCATGGTCGAGTCTGGTATGTACAGATTCGTGTGGTTAAATGCTGCGCAATGATGCGTGCGGCGTGCGTGTAGCTAGTATGGAAGTGCCACTTCTAGAAGTGGGCACTTCGGTGTGCAGTGTAAAATGTGTGCCTTGTCGCGTGATTGGCTGGCTGAGGTCATGTGACGGGCTAGGGATTCCCCAGAGTCAGGAGGAGTCACCCGGTGGTGAATAGGGAGATTAGCATGCTGATGGCTGGGGAGGAGTGCACCTTGGACCTGAATAGGGCAGGGCTTTCCCCACACAATGCTGGCTCCGCCCCCTGTGGTGCGACTGACGACCCTAGCCCTGCCAGTGAATAGAGTGAGGGGCTGAGCACATCAAGGGTGCTCCCCAACCAGCTGCGACTGGTTTTCCCCCTCACCCTGAACAAAGAACAAAGGGTTTTACTGTATAAAAATGGGGCTGTGTCCCCACAGAAACTGTTCTCTTCCAGGATCCTACCTGAGGGGGGCTGCTGCTGCTGCTGGACCAGAGGACCGCCACTTGGACTACCTCCCTGCCTGGAGGCCCAGTGAGCTGGCTCTGGGTCCAGCCTTGCCCCCCCCCCACCCCCGCCTGGCTGCATGCAGGGGAGAACTTTGCTGGACTCTGTTGGTATCCGCCTTTAAGCGCTGGGAGCCTGGAAGCGCTTTTATTTCACCTTTAGCGCTCAGGAGCGCTTTATTTCTGAAAGCCGGTGCCCACCCGGCATTTGCCCCATTCTAAATGGATCCTGAAGTCCCCTGGCAGGTGCCCACCCTGCCAGGGACATTGCCGTGGTCGTCGGCAGGTGCCTACCCCGCTTATTTAATTATTTAGTCGGCGGGTGCCCACCCCGCTTATTTGTTCGAATTACGAGGGAGCATACCCCTCATTGCCGCTGTGAAGGAGAATCACCGCTGCGGCCCGGTTCGTAACCGGAAGTCAGGCGGCCCGTGTTGGGACGTGGGCGGGATGTGACAAAGCAGGAAGCAGATGAGAGCCTACCCCGCGCTCCTGCACTGAAGCCGGAAATCCGTGTTGACTGACGCGGGGCTCCCGTGAGGTCGAGGGAAGCCCCGCGCCGAGAAGAGGAACGCCGCCGAGAGAAGGTGCAAGCAGGAGCAGGCGGGAGCCTACCCCGCGCTCCCGCGATCCAGAAGAAGCCAGCCAAGTCCAGCGGAGCTCCCCTGAGTGAGGAGAGCCACGCGCTGAAGGAACCACCCGGAAGAAGCCGCGCAATCCGGTGAGTGGTGTTGGGGGTGTTCCTGAGTCCCAGAGGGGGACTCCAACGTAGCGCAGCCACTGGGTAGTTGGGGGTGTGTCGGGGGCACGCTCCTCGGTGCCCCCCCCCCAGTTGTTTCGGAGCCAGCAAGGCTCAGGGGACCTTCGTTTATCCTGCTGAGTCCCCCGAGCGGGACTTCAACGTCCAAGGGGGCATTGTTTCAAGAGTCCAGAGGGACTCCATCATGGGGGCATATTATTTTAGAGCGCTCGTGGGGCTCCAACACCCCGCATTGTTTTCTCCGAGCGCTGGTGCGCTCCACGTTATTGGGGGCCATATTAGTTTGTTTAGAGCCCAGGGAGGCTCCAACAACTGCCCTACTTGTCCTAAGAAGGCACAGTGGTGCCCACGCTCGTTTTCTCCAGCTGCCCAGCACTTAGTGGGCAGCTGCATCGTTTAGGTTGTGCCCCTGTGCATTGTGCGCCTGGCTTGCGCAGCCTGCGCAGTTGCGCCCTGACAGTTGGATATTGGCCATTTCTGCACCCCTGAGAGGCCAGTTGGCCTGGGGACAGTTTCTGCTGTGTTGTGCCCTCCCCTAGGGTACCTGGTGATTTTCATATATGTACTTTTGCGCCTGCGCAATGTCTTCATGATATTTTCCTTCCTAAACTGTGTTGATGCATTGGAGATTGTTTTACTAGTAGTGGTTATGCTAGTGTGTTCATGTTTCCCTGCGTGATGTTTTCCTCGGGTGGTTAGGGTTGCGTAGGTGGTACTTACCTGATACCAGTAGTACTGGTTGTGTGCTACATTTGCTATTTTTTACTACAGTATTTTATATCCTATGTGCTAATTTCTACAAAGTGCTAATTCCTGACAGTGGTCCATGTGGCCCTGTCTCCTGTACATATAATCCCTTGTAAATTCTGCCCGTGCCTGTTGGCACATTGTAAAGTGTGTGTTTTTATCTAATGTGTTTTGGTAATACAAAGGCTATTTTTATATAATACCTTGTGTGGAGTTTCTTTTGTGGTGGGCCTTGGGTGTTGTTGCTGCGTGCGCGCGCAAACGCTTTACACATCGCCTCCGGGATAAGCCTGACTGCTCGTGCCAAGCTACCAAGGGGGTGAGCAGGGGTTATCTTTGGCGTGTACCTTCCTTGCCCTGACTAGAGTGGTGGTTTCTGCCTGGCTTTGGCGCAAGCCCTAGCCAACCAGAAATCCCATTTCTAACATTGGTGATCAGCGGTGGGATTTGGACTTGCGTTTGCGCTGTACCGCAGCGGCAACTGGCCGCACTACAAAACTCTGCATTTAGATAATCACATGGTATAGGGATTATTGTTTTAAATTTGTTTTTGAATGTCATTTCTTTGGAAATGTGTTTCTTGTGCACTGTGAGTTAGGTGTCCCTAGCTCGGGAGGGTAGATCATCCCCCTAAGTGCATTGTGTTTTCTGGATTCACCAGAGGGCGGGATCCAGTGGTGGCAGCATAATAGTGTCCAGTACATTTGTTCCCCGCCCTGCGCCCAGAGTTGGTACCTGTGTCACTTGTGGTCAGGTTGAGGAATCAGGGGTGGTAGAAACTGCCTTACCAGTCCGAGGGGAGGGTTGTGTGTGGATGAATGGTGTGTGGCACTAGACGAGTGAGTGTGAGTTCTCTGGGATAGAGAGCTTGCTGAACCCCTTTTTTGTGAATTGTGTACTCCTGTTAAGCTCAGACCCCTAGGTTCCCTGTGTAATCTTTTCACCAGAATGTCCGCCAGAATGGAGCCTGCTTTTGATCTCAGTGATCTAGTTTATTACAGTATGCAGGAGTTGGAAAGGTTCTGTAGAGAGAGACACATAGGGGTGAGAGAGTCAGACACTGTGTATGAACTGAGGAACCACATGATCGGATGGTATAAAGATGAATGAGAACGTGAGCGCAGTGAGGAAGAAAGGGCCCGTGCCTCACACCTGGAGGGTGGTGGGTCTGTGGGGAGCCCTGAAGATTCAGAAGAAGATGACAGTACCTGGACGCCAGTAGAGAGTGAGGACCTCGTAGGTAGGGAGCCCCTTGCTGGGTCCAGCATAGGAGATAGCGCCTCATCCCTTTCCCTGTCCCCTGAGCACAGTGGTAGTTTTCTGGATTCCCCAGTGAGGGTGGAGACCAGTGGTGGCAGCGATATAGAGTGCAGTACAGAGAGTCCCATTCCCAGTTCACCCAGTCTGGTACCTGTTTCCCAAGAAGAGGAGTATAGGTTGAAATTCAGGGGCAGTAGGAAGCTGTCTTACCAGACTTGGAAGGAGTTTGCGGATGAATGTGATGATGCACTGGACGATTGGGTGAGGCTTAGCCGGGAACGCAGTTATTCCGCCATGTATGATCTGGTTATCAAAGAGCAGGTGCTCAGTAGTTGTTCTCCAGGGTTGCGCCAACACCTGTTGAGGTATGGCTCTTTTTGTCCATGGGAACTTGCAGAGGAAGCAGACCGCTGGGAAAGGGCCAGAGGTTCTCTAGAGTCATTAGTGAGTGATTCCAACAATAGTGGGTCAGAGATCCTCCAGCCCAGTGTGGTGGAGGAGGCTCAGTGTAGCCTAGCTAGGTCCCAGGATAGCGAGGAGGGTGTAGGGGCTTACTGCCTGGCTCAGTGGAGCGGGAGTAAGAGGGTGACCGAGGGTCCCCAGACGCACGAAACCCTGCCTCAGGACTTGGATGGTTCCTTGAGGGAACACCAGGTTGGGGACCTAGGCTGTCCTGTTAGTCCACTTGAGGAAGATCTCTTAGTGAGTAGAGGACCTGGAGCGCCTGTAAACAGGGCTCCTGTGGTTCTAGAGTCTGGCAGTACCGCTCCGGTAGGGAGGGTACAGGAGTCCAGCGTGAGGAGTGATTGGGGGATGAGTTCCCCAGTGGAAGAGCCGGTGGGTCAGGGACTACCCAGTTGGGCTAGGATCCCGTGTAGTGACCATGGTGACACCACTTCTGTTCTGGGGGATCTCCGCACACTGTCAGGTGGACAGGGGACGGGAGATCAGCGCCAGACAGACAGTCGCTCGACATATGTGTCATTTGATAGCCTCAGGGGGATGGAGTGTAAGTCCCCAAAAGTCCTGGAGTGCCAGGCGATTATTCCACCAAAGGTTCTAGGCCGGAGGTTGGAAGGCCAGGTTCGGGATCAGCCTGACCTGAAGGGTGGGACGTCTGTAATCAGCGTCCCGACCGGTTCTTCTTCCAGAGGTACCGCCCCAGTTGGTAGGGAGCAGGGTTCTGGAAGGGGGTGCAGAGGGTGGGAGGGCCCACCTCTGACCCCGGTGCAACCTGAGGGGTTAAACCCTGGGTTGGAATGGCGTTCTAGGTGTACCCCTCACCGGAGGAGGAGGAACCCTAGGAGAAGAGGTAGGGGGAGGAGAGCCTTCCCTGAGACTCCTGGTCCGCCTGAGGGTGCAGACCTTAAGCCGGAGAACCAGTGGCAGTCTAGTCCTGTCTTGCAGACAGGAAGAGTGGAGAATGGCCGCTATGTGCCAGGGGTTACTACCTCCCACTCTGTGGTTAGGCAAGGACCGGTGGCACCTGGGTGGCCTAGGGCCTGGTCTTGGCCGCGGACAGCTTGGGAGTACCAGTGGGGTAGCCCAGTTGGTCCAGACAGTGGTTTTAGAAGGAATTCCATGAATTCACCGTGGTGTAGAACCGGAGGGTGTCCCTGCAGTTGCGGGCCCGCGTCCGTGTTCTATCGCCCCAAGCAGGGAAGTCCATCACGGTGGTGATTGGTCTGCCCTGCGTTTTGGCTGGAAGGGGGTTGTGTTGGACTTGGCCCTTCTGGCAGGTTCACCCCTGAATTTTTTTGGTTTTATTGGTGACTTGGTGATAGTGGTTTTTGGTTCCTGCGCACTTTCCCTGTGTCCCAGGGTAAAGTGCGTGCGCACTCTGAGTGCATGTGGTGAGATAGGCCTGCCCTCCCATAGGAATGCATGGGGAATGTATGCGTCCCTGGTAGTTCCTGATGCGTGGGGTGTGCATGGTCGAGTCTGGTATGTACAGATTCGTGTGGTTAAATGCTGCGCAATGATGCGTGCGGCGTGCGTGTAGCTAGTATGGAAGTGCCACTTCTAGAAGTGGGCACTTCGGTGTGCAGTGTAAAATGTGTGCCTTGTCGCGTGATTGGCTGGCTGAGGTCATGTGACGGGCTAGGGATTCCCCAGAGTCAGGAGGAGTCACCCGGTGGTGAATAGGGAGATTAGCATGCTAATGGCTGGGGAGGAGTGCACCTTGGACCTGAATAGGGCAGGGCTTTGCCCACACAATGCTGGCTCCGCCCCCTGTGGTGCGACTGACGACCCTAGCCCTGCCAGTGAATAGAGTGAGGGGCTGAGCACATCAAGGGTGCTCCCCAACCAGCTGCGACTGGTTTTCCCCCTCACCCTGAACAAAGAACAAAGGGTTTTACTGTATAAAAATGGGGCTGTGTCCCCACAGAAACTGTTCTCTTCCAGGATCCTACCTGAGGGGGGCTGCTGCTGCTGCTGGACCAGAGGGCCGCCACTTGGACTACCTCCCTGCCTGGAGGCCCAGTGAGCTGGCTCTGGGTCCAGCCTTGCCCCCCCCCACCCCTGCCTGGCTGCATGCAGGGGAGAACTTTGCTGGACTCTGTTGGTATCCGCCTTTAAGCGCTGGGAGCACTTTATTTTGCCCCTAAAGCGCCTGGAAGAGCTTTTCTTTCACCTTTAGCGCTCAGGAGCGCTTTATTTCTGAAAGCCGGTGCCCACCCGGCATTTGCCCCGTTCTAAACGGATCCTGAAGTCCCCTGGCAGGTGCCCACCCTGCCAGGGACATTGCCGTGGTCGTCGGCGGGTGCCTACCCCACTTATTTAATTATTTAGTTGGCGGGTGCCCACCCCGCTTATTTGTTCGAATTACGAGGGAGCCTACCCCTCATTGCCGCTGTGAAGGAGAATCACCGCTGCGGCCTGGTTCGTAACCGGAAGTCAGGCGGCCCGTGTTGGGACGTGGGCGGGACGTGACAAAGCAGGAAGCAGTCGGGAGCCTACCCCGCGCTCCTGCACTGAAGCCGGAAATCCGTGTTGACTGACGCGGGGCTCCCGTGGGGTCGAGGGAAGCCCCGCGCCGAGAAGAGGAACGCCGCCGAGAGAAGGTGCAAGCGGGAGCAGGCGGGAGCCTACCCCGCGCTCCCGCGATCCAGAAGAAGCCAGCCAAGTCCAGCGGAGCTCCCCTGAGTGAGGAGAGCCACGCGCTGAAGGAACCACCCGGAAGAAGCCACGCAATCCGGTGAGTGGTGTTGGGGGTGTTCCTGAGTCCCAGAGGGGGACTCCAACATAGCGCAGCCACTGGGTAGTTGGGGGTGTGTCGGGGGCACGCTCCTCGGTGCCCAACCCCCCCAGTTGTTTCGGAGCCAGCAAGGTTCAGGGGGCCTTCGTTTATCCTGCTGAGTCCCCCGAGCGGGACTCCAACGTCCAAGGGGGCATTGTTTCAAGAGTCCAGAGGGACTCCATCGTGGGGGCATATTATTTTAGAGCGCTCGTGGGGCTCCAACACCCCGCATTGTTTTCTCCGAGCGCTGGTGCGCTCCACGTTATTGGGGGCCATATTCGTTTGTTTAGAGCCCAGGGAGGCTCCAACAACTGCCCTACTTGTCCTAAGAAGGCACAGTGGTGCCCACGCTCGTTTTCTCCAGCTGCCCAGCACTTAGTGGGCAGCTGCATCGTTTAGGTTGTGCCCCTGTGCATTGTGCGCCTGGCTTGCGCAGCCTGCGCAGTCGCGCCCTGACAGTTGGAAATTGGCCATTTCTGCACCCCTGAGAGGCCAGTTGGCCTGGGGACAGTTTCTGCTGTGTTGTGCCCTCCCCTAGGGTACCTGGTGATTTTCATATATGTACTTTTGCGCCTGCGCAATGTCTTCATGATATTTTCCTTCCTAAACTGTGTTGATGCATTGGAGATTGTTTTACTAGTAGTGGTTATGCTAGTGTGTTCATGTTTCCCTGCGTGATGTTTTCCTCGGGTGGTTAGGGTTGCGTAGGTGGTACTTACCTGATACCAGTAGTACTGGTTGTGTGCTACATTTGCTATTTTTTACTACAGTATTTTATATCCTATGTGCTAATTTCTACAAAGTGATAATTCCTGACAGTGGTCCATGTGGCCCTGTCTCCTGTACATATAATCCCTTGTAAATTCTGCCCGTGCCTGTTGGCACATTGTAAAGTGTGTGTTTTTATCTAATGTGTTTTGGTAATACAAAGGCTATTTTTATATAATACCTTGTGTGGAGTTTCTTTTGTGGTGGGCCTTGGGTGTTGTTGCTGGGTGCGCGCGCAAACGCTTTACACATCGCCTCCGGGATAAGCCTGACTGCTCGTGCCAAGCTACCAAGGGGGTGAGCAGGGGTTATCTTTGGCGTGTACCTTCCTTGCCCTGACTAGAGTGGTGGTTTCTGCCTGGCTTTGGCGCAAGCCCTAGCCAACCAGAAATCCAATTTCTAACAACGGCCTTTGTGTAATTGTGTAGGCGTGCATTTCACGTCGGCCAGCCCTGTCATTGGCGGCTTGGGCACAGAGCTCATGGATCGCCCCTGCCATGGCCACGAAGCCCTCCCCCATGTTCTTCTGGTCCTTGTGTATGCGGCATAGCTGCCGATTAATTGACCGCAGTGCTTTGCTTTGCAGGCGCTGTTCCTGCTGCATGCTCTGTTCCAGGCCTGAGAACACGAACCCTTCTGCTTCAGTCGCAGTGCTGCTCCTGGGCCTTGATCTGGATGTCTCCTGTGGTCTACTCCTTGGCGTTTGTGTGTCATGAATGGGCATATGGGACACACCCTGACTCCCCTCTCTCCTGTTGGTGTAATCCCCTGTGGCAGGTAATTTGTCCTCCAATAGAGGCAGTGGGGGCACATGTGCGTGCTTCCTGCGCTGGATTGGCTGCTGCTCTGTGTCATCGCTGGAGTCCGCAGGGTGTGCAGGCTCCTCTCCCTCTGTGCTGTCTTCTTGTGCCATGCCATGTGCTGTGGATGTAAGGGGGACTACATGAGTTTGTTTTATTGTCTGCATGTGGCAATCAATAAAGTTCCTACTTTTTTTTGGCTAACCTCTGACACTGTATCATTCACTTATCCCCGACCCACATGTTTCATTTCATTTCCTTAGTCTCATGGACACACAGTCAGACACAGTACTACGAGTCCCATGATACATTGCTGGGTGTGCTGTAAGACCTGGCCTGGATTGACATTTTGGGAGTTTACTATGCGCATTTGTGGAAGTGTGCATGGGATGGGGAGGAGTGCAGATTGATTTTGCATGCATCTTACCTTGACTGCTGGATGCAGGGTCGGAGCTGTCTATGTCAGCCACACCACCAACGCTCTCAGGCAGGAGAGTAGACTCCACGAGCTCCTCATGGGGGGTTGGCTGCTCTGCAGTGGATGGTCCTCCTCCAGTCTGATTTGCGTCCTTCAGTCTGGCTGCCACCCTCTCCTTGGACCTCTGGCGCATGTCGTACCACCGCTTGCGCAGCTCTTCGATGGTACGTGTGGTGACTCCCACTGCATTCACCTTATTCTGTATTTCTAGCCAGATTTTCCTCTTCCTCGCCTCTGGGACACGTAGTGCCTTCTTGCCGAAGAGGAGCTCATGGCTGCAGACCATCTCCTCAATGAGGACCTCCTGCTCCTTTTCAGAGAACTTATGTTTTCTCTTCTTTTTCTCTGCATCCTTGCCCTGCTGTTGTTTGGTGGAATCCATTGCTGGTTGCACTCTCCTGGGATGCCTCCTCACACTCCCCAAGCAGCCTCTGGGTGTGGCTCAGGTGAGCAGGTGCAGGAAATCACTCCAGTTTCCTGTTTGTGATGTCATCAGGCTGCACCTGGCTAGCAGATTCCCGTTTTTGCGATTTCTTAATTAGCGAATTTCGTTATTAAGAAATCGCAAAATGGGTGTCTGAGAATTATTTGCGATTTTTAAGAAATCGCAATCGATTTGCGATTAATTTTTTACATCCCGTTTAGAGAATCTGAATTTGCGAATCGCAAAATATCGCAAATTAGGAATCGCTAAACGGGAGTTTGATACATATGCCCCTATAGCGGCTACAGGAGGCAATTGCCTTATCTTCGACAAGCAACTAACCAATGTTTTACTCCCCCTCTTCATCCTGCACTTGACAGGCATATGCCAAATATTCTGCTTGTAAGCGGCATATGAGGAAATGTAGGTCACTGGAATATTGAAGTGGAAGAATATGATTTATTCTGGGAAAATTACAATCTTATCGCATTCCATGCGATAATATTTGAAACATCTGTAAAACATTTGGTTACTAAGCTGATTACTTTTGGAAATGTTGCAATAAAATGCATTGATGTTTTCCAAACATTTTACTCTAGGGAGGGTGGGCCTCTCTAAACAGACCATGAATTTGAAATACTGTTAATTCTCACTTCAGAGGTTCGAGTAAAACCAATGGCTCCTTAGCCTATATGGCTGGAAAATAATGCTTTGAAATGCATCATTTGGCTCCATTTATTTCCAAAATCTGTTTCAAATCAAGGACCACTTTGGGAGATTCATCTTACTTAGTATCCCTGTGAAATCTGGCTTGGGCATTTGCATTCTACCTGTATGAAAATTATCCTAGCATCAGTGGATCACCAGCACATAATGCAAAAGCACCTTTTTAAACAGTATAATTGTCTCAGAATTGTTGGCTTAAAGGTAGATCTTCATCATCTAAGTGCAATTCATTCATTTTTTAATTTGTTTTATTTCTACTGGCAGGTTCTTCACTTCAGAACTCAAGGAATATCATCAATAAGTACACGCATGGTCTCTGGCTACCTCCCACAATACCTCTATCAAATTACTTTCCCACTTCCACAATAATGGGACAAATATGTTGAAGAGGGTCAACAGAGAGGCAGTGGATCCGGCTAAGGACAAAAAGGGAATTAGCACCCTGATGATTGTCTGTGACAAAATGGAGGGTTGTCTGCAAACTCATGCCCAAACTGGTATATTTGTGCAATGCTTGGAATTGAGGGAGACTCCTCTCAACCTACGTTATGGGAAGACTCGCTTTTTCACATAGAGAACTGGCAGAATGAGAACCATAAAGGCCACTGGCGATGATCGCAGCCCTGAAAGCTGACAATATCCTGCTCATAAAATATATACACAGAACATGTTAACACTCCCTGCACAGCAACATAACATGGCTGTGCTCATGATTCTTGGGTGAGAGACGCGCAGCACAGACCACTTACTACAGGGTTTTGTGTGACATGGCCACTATATTGAAACAGGTGCACATCACAAATTATCCAAGGCATTCCGCTTAACAAAACTAAAGCCTCACTATACAAAGATGTCACCTATATGTTCTCCTACTCCGCACCTCTAAAATGTCCCCTCATAACCTAACCCTGCATCTACCTACTTCTTATTGTACTGCACTGCTACAATTTTTTACCTACTTCTCCTACAGCGTATCACTGCATCTGTTAGCATCTAACTAACTTAATTTCCTATAGCATAACCTTTAACTTCCTGGCTTGTCCAGATGTAAGCTTGTTCACACTTTCCCTTTCAGCCTGGCTCACCAATGGCCACAACAATAAAACATATCTAAACCCAGGCAAACATTTTGGCCACCACATCTGCACCTGTTTCAAGTGACAATGACACAAAACAGGACCCGCTTACGCACCTGTTCCAACCAGAAGCCCCTGTGGATAGCAAAATACATACCAAGATAACTGGATTAAGTGATATATGGATGAGAGTGGGGCCCAACTTTCTCGTGCTGCAGTCTCTACCATCAACCAGCTCACATTCATATGAAATGGTGGTGATGTAGCCCAAAGTGCATACCCTGCTTCTTGGACTACCACCCCTAAAGTCAAGTAGCTCAAAACTTCTATTGGCAATCATCCAGACTGCACCACTTTTCTCAACACTCCCAGGGGGTGGTCGGCTACCCCCTAAACCCCTTTTGGGTGAAAGAGGCGCAGCAAAAAACACTTACAACAGGATTTTGTGTGAAAAAGACTGCTTTATTAAAACAGGTGCACATCACAAATTATCCTAGGCATTCCACTTTACAAATCTAAAGCCTCACTATACAAGGGCGTCACCTATATGTTGTCCTATCCCTAAAATGTCCTCCCACATCACCTAACCATGCAACTATCTACTTCCTACTGTACTGCACTTCTGAAATTTTAACCTTTTACTTCTCCTACAGTTTATCACTACATCTAGGATTTGTGCTTGTTCACACCCTTACTTTCAGCCTGTTTCCCCAATGGCCACACAATAAATCTTATCTAACCCAATGCAAACATTTTGGCCAACCGCCACTCATAAAAAGGCTGTGCTTGCGGCATTTTCCTGCCTGCCCCTCCATGCTCCCCCCCTTTGACACTAAAGTACTGAACCTTACGGGGATATGCACAATGTCCTTGCCAACACTTCTCTTCACTCCAGCAAATACAAATCCATACCAATCCTTGAAAGATGCACCCCCGTCCCCCCGAAACAATTCAGATCCATGATGTCCTTCCTGCTCCATCCCCTTTTGCCAGCCTCAATTTCCACCCATATGCAAAAGGAATGCATTCTGAATTTGCTTGCTGGTACCCCCAAACGCTTCACTGCCTTTCGCAGGACCGCTAACAGCTGAAATGCCATCAGAGGTGCACCATCCTTATGCCTGAAAACCACCTCGCTTGGTTTCCGTGTCCTGGCCCGAAAGCAGTCTCCCCACCAAACTGGGCAATATCTCCCCATCGGGTATGCTTGCAACACCACCTTCGTGCCAGAAGACCTCTGAATCATCTTTGATTTATGCAACCATATGTCTAGCCGGTCCTCCTGCCTTTCAACGTCACTCCAACCGAACCCTCACATTCCCTCTCCCCAACATTTACAACTCTGGGAACGTGCCAAAAAACATCCATGTCAGAAGGGTAGTGAATAAATCTGTCTTCTCTCTCCTCTGCACACTGACAGCAAAGAGCCGATCACTTTCCTAAATAAATTCCATGTGAGAGGCCTTCACTTTCACCCCGCATAACCCCACTCTCTGGACCAACCTTCCAGCTTTCATGTTCCCAATACCCCTGCTGATGGCGCGTAGTCCCATACCAATTTCACCACAAAGGTGATGCCCATCAATTTCCCTGCCACGGTGACCCATGGTAGCCCCCTTTTGGTCATAGGCAAAATACATTGCACCACATCTTCTGTTCTACTCCACCCATCCAGTCCACAGCAGGTGCTCGTTCACAAAAGTTCTGCCCAAAAACTCATGGAAAGCAATACTCCGCCCCTCATTTTTCCATTCTGTTGGCCAGTCCTTGACAATTCAGACCAAAGCCTACAACTCCTGCCGCACCTGAGAATATTTGAACATTACATTCTCTCTTTACTGGACTCAGCAACGGAATGCCAATAAATGAGTCAACTAAGAAACGCCACGTGTGCAGATCCTCCTTCACTCCTGCTGACAATCGTACATAATGATGAGGTAAGGACAAACCCGCCATTGACAGGCCCAGTCTCCTATAAAGCAACTGTCCTGCCCCTACCACTCTGCAAGCAAAATTCAAGTGTCAAAGAAGGACCTGCACTTCCTACACTTTCACCTTTTTTTACCCAGCATGCAATCCAACAAAGGCTACATTTTCCGCTTTGTGTCTGGCCAGTAAATGCACCTCCATGGCTACAGAGTCAATCTTGCTTACCCAAAAATGCCAGCACTGTACTGGGTCCCACTGTCTCATCTGGAGCTAATGGAACTCTCAAGTCCTCCATGAGCGATTCAAAACTTGCCAGCAGCTGTGGTGTGCAAAAAGAACAACTGAGGGACAGAATGCAGAACAATATCATACATTCACCCCAATGCAGAGATCTGGACCTAAATCCATCGTTTTTTTGCTCCCCATGCCATTCCAGTTTGAACCCAGCCATATGCAAATCAGTCTTGACCCTGGGCCCAATGGGAACAGTCCAGCCCAAACTGCCAGGCCAGGTCCTCCCTGGACTGGAAACAAGCATCCTAGGACCGGTTTCGGGGTTTCACCCCTCATCACCCAGGATAACTTGACTCCAGTGGCATGGAGAGCACGGGACCTACATCTGGGCACACCCATCCCACTCGGGGTTACAAATGCAAAAAGAAAAATTGATGGACAGAATGCAGAACAATATCATACATTCACCCCAGTACAGAGATCTTGGCCTCACCAGCCAGGATAGCTTGACTCCAGTGGCAAGGAGAACAAAGGACCCACATCTGGGCATACCCGTCCCACTCGGGGTGACAAATGCAAAAAGAACAGTTGATGGACAGGATGCAGAACAATGTCATACATTCACCCCAGTACAGAGATCTGGTCTTAAATCCATTGTTTCTGTGCTCCCCATGCCATTCCAGATTGTACCCAGCCATATGAAAATCAGTCTTGACCCTGTGCCCAATGGGAACAGTCCAGCTTGAACTGCCAGGCCAGGTCATCCCTGGACTGGAAACAAGCATCCTAGGACCGGTTTTGGGGTCCCCATGCCACTGTGGTGTGTCACATGTACATGCCCCATACACCACCTAAATTGCCACTGCAAGAATGAACTAAAATGCTCAAACAAAGCACAAGATATAGAACACCCCATTGGCAATGCTTTGACCACATACCACTGGCCCTGAAATTGTATCCCCAGCAATAGGGAATCATCAGGGTGAACTGTCAGCCGCCGGAACACTAACTTAATGTCACTTTTGGCCATCACCGACCCTTTGCCTCTCTGACCACATGCTCCACGATTGCCATGGCCACATCCACAGAAGAATAAGACACTGATGCCAACTCATCTGAGATAAAATCATTGACCGATCCCCCTTCAGTCCAAGAAAAATGCTGTATCAGATTAAATTGCCCTTTGTCCTTCATGGGAAACACCCCAATGGGTGACGCAATCATGTTTTTCATTGGTCACTCGTTAAATGGTCCTTCCATCTTGCCTTCCTGTACTTCCTTCAATAGCTTGTCCCAAACTACTTGCGTGTGCTCTCTCACTGACTTCAGGTTGTCAGTCCACCATCTCTCCCTCTGGCCCTTATATCCTAGTCTAAACCCATAGTTAAAACCATCCTGCAATAACCCTGCATCTTCCTCCCTGTCATAAAAAATGCAGCCAGAAATTCAACCTGTCTAAATTTATTGGTGTATGAGCCACAGTTCTCCTGTCACCGGCTGCTGTTCTGGGCTGTTGTGAGCCAGGGTCCTGTGGTGTTGTTTCCAGTGTCTAGCAGGTCCCCATTGGTATCCCCAGCCATCCTGTAAGAGTGTATGAGGGCATATTTGGAGCACTCATGCCGGAATTTCCAATATTCACGTGTGCACAATCCCTTGTTGAAAACCCAACAAGCTCCCAGTGACATGCCTTGTCCTTTAGTTGTTGACCCTACCCCCAGCCCGGCGGGTAGGACATCCTTGAAAGAGCAGATACTCAATCGGCAGCCACTAGCTGTAAAAATGGACCCATGGTGTGCTGCCACAAATCTGAATCAATCTCTCCCCATTTTGCCTCCTCGTCCAGTGCCATACAAGCTTTAAACTCATCATCATATTGGGCCCATGCATATCCTCCATAAGTGATCTGCCCTTCCTTCTGGATCACATCCATGTACTTAAATAGTCCTATGCACTGCTTAGGGAACTGCTAACAGTACACACTGGTGCATATTAGAAACGCTGCTGTCCAATTCTCAAAAGTCAAGGGTGTCCTGGGTCTCTTGGGCAACTCGTACTCCTCTTCCTTGGTCCTTCCTTAGATCGCAGCTCCCTGTGGAGCAATTTAAACATCTCCCCTCATTCCCCTTTCCATATATTTTTTGCTGACAGCATCAAATGTGTCCCTAAAGGTTTTGTTGTGCCAATTTAGGGCAGTTTTTTAATCTTCAATTCCTTACTTTCCATCCTGTTCTCCTTAACCACTGGGTCCACCTCGAACCTCATGTCACAACCTTGCCCTGCTGCACCTCGGGTATGCCTTCTGCCTTTCCCGTACAGTTACCCCCTTCTTTGGGCCTTTCCTCTTGCATTGTGTCTTTTCCCTTATGGTCCACTGTGTCCACCCCCGCATCCCTCACATACAAGCCTTTATGCAGCTTTGTTCCTTCACTCTCTTTGTCCTCTCCAGCATCAACACCTGTTGTAATGTTCACTGGCAGTGTTTCCCTTGTCCGTTCCATCTTACCTGGCATCAAGGTTGGAGCTGGCACTGAATTCTGCCGCATAGCCAGCTGCTCTCATCTGTCTTGAAACTGTGTACCACTGGGCCTCGCCTGCGTTCTGTTCTCACCCTGTAACACACTAGGAACAGAAGGATTAGCCTATCTTCCCGACTTTATTGGCACCTTGTTGTAAACCGTCTCTTTTCAGCCTTCAATGTGGCATCATCATCCACCACCGCGCCTTCCTACAAACTGTCCGTATCATAATCCATGAAGCTGCCCTAAATGTTCCCACGGCTGCACCAAAAAATCCCCCCAGATCTTCTTCTGTCAGTGATTGTCCCCTCCCACAACGTAGTCCGGCCAGCCGTATACCAGGCCCAGACTTTTCTTCCCCTTGAGGTGTGTAAGTCGCACCGTATTCTCCTGAGTCTGCCGCTCTGTCATGCCTTGCAATCTGCAAGGAAGAAGATAGGACTGGTGTGCTGCCCCCTGCACCCTTGACCCTTCTGGCACCCAACACCACCTACCTTGCTCCTCAACTCCTCTCGCCTGAGCATTCCCTTCACATGTGAGCAGTCTGTCTACTAGGAGCAGATCCCAGTAGGTTAATCCCTCCTTTCACTCCTCAACCCCTGATGCTCTTGTCCCCCACTCCCTGAAGGTGTGACACCCTTGCGCACTGCACGGGTGTACACCTTCTTGAGCCTTTGCCTTTCCACCATCAGCGATCCCTCATGCAACTTACTTGTGTCATCTGTCCCCCTCCCCTGCCTCAGCCTCCTCCTCCTGACTGCAATGCAGAAGTGCCGCAACCCCTGCTGAGGCTGAACCTTTGTCTGCCACTATGGCCGTACCTCCACTCCTTTGCCAAGTCTGCCCTTCTTTCCATATTTCCCCACTCACGCAGTACCCTTAACCAGAATTCCTCCGCTCTTCAGCCCCGTCCCCTAAAGTCACTGGCCCTAATTTATGAAAAGTGACGCATCGCTGCAAGAAAACAGCGATGCATCACTTTTCATTGCGCCCTCCTTACGAATCCAGTGATGCGTTATATTTACTGTATGAAGCATCATGTCGCAAGGAGTTACAGATACGTCAGTATTTCTGATGTATCTGTACGCGCAAACATTATGCATTGCTGGAGTGTGTCACAAAAGTGACGCAACTCCAGCAATGAGTCATTACACATGGGCAAGTCCCATGTTAAATGTGCCGGAGTCAGTCTTATGCCTGCCATGAGGCAGGCATAAGATATTGACGCATTTGCATCCTAGAAGTGGAGCAGTGAAATAGTATAGAATTCACTGCGTCATTCTACAACCCATTTTGCTTCGGAACGCCCCCCTGCATACATTATACCTGGCACAGGTATAATGTGGCACAGGGGTTTACAAAGGGACGCATCTACCTAGATGCGTCACTTTGTAAATGTGGCGCAACAAATGGCGCATTTTTTGCACTGCTGGTGCGTCACAAAAGTGACGCAACGCAGCCCAAAAGTGACGAAAGAGGCTCATAAATAAGGCCCATTGTTTGGCCCTCAGACCCGCCTACTATGGTCACTTTACAGCCCTCGGGCCTGTTCTACCCACGGGACTCCCCCCAACCGTGCCTCTTTTTTCCCTTTCGGGACTCTCTTTGCACTTTCGAGCGGCCCCAATTGCTAACCTCTGCTCCTTCTTATGCAGCACTGCTGACAACTGTGGAGGGGAACAAGCCCAGACCATGGTCGACTCCCCCTCCGACGCCTGACACACCGGGTGTCCCGAAATCACCTTAGTGCTGGCTGCCACGAGATCGAGGCACCCCACCTCCCACAACAGCCTTAGCACATGCATCACTTTGTCTTCTGCCATCCTAACCCAAACAAAGTACCACTTTCTACCAAATGACAACTTTCCCAACTTTTTCCTGCTGCAAATCACTAACAGCCACAAGGTCACCTTTATGTGAAATGGCGGCGATGTAGCCCAAAGTGTGCAAGTATGCCCTAACAGAAAGTAGCCCAAAACTCCTATTGCCGGTTATCTAGTCTGCACCACCTACCTCAACATTCCCGGGAGACAGACCTCCCCCCTGGTCGGCAGCGCCCCAAACCCCTAATTTCAGAACATTTCTCAGATCAAAAAATCACATGTCAATGAAAGGAGCAATCACAAACTACCTGAGAGGAGAGGTGATAAAATGTTTTACTTTCACAAGGGATTTTTTTTTAAAAACCCCAAAAAGAGCATGGGAGAGGACAAGTTCGCACAGCGGGAATGGTTTGAGGTGAAGTGGCACATCACCACCCTATAGGGACAAGAACCTGCCATTGGGACAAGGAACTGGCACTTTAGAAAGCTTTTATGAGTTGGCCTACAGCCTACACAGATGGGAAACATCCTTAACCACAAAGGCTTTTCTACGCGTTACGTTTACAACGGTACACTTGCCACGTAAACGTCTTTACCACACGTATGCCTTCCACGACCGTCTTTACCACGCAAGCTGCACTGGAACGTCTTCATCTTCATCCGGTTCAGTCCTTTTTTAATGTCGGCGAAGACGTGTGTTAAAGGGTGCAATTAGAAAAAGGAGGCTTGGGGGGTCTCCCCAAAAATAAAAATAAATGCATGCAAAAAAAAGGAGGCTTGGGGGGGGTCTCCCCCCCCAAAAAAAGAACCTGTTGCAACGTCGGGAAGTGGAGACAATCGGCGTCGTTTTAGAGGAAACGGAATGACGCTTCCTCTTTACGACGTACAACGTCACCAAGGAAGATCGAGGAGAGGACGTGAAGAGGTAAGGGGAATATAAGTTTCAAAAATATATATATATAATAGATTGAGGGTAACCGGCAGGGGTAATTATAATAAGGATTGGGGGCTGGGGGGTCACATAAAGGTGCAGGGGAGGGGTATAACCTTTTCCAAGAGTATGCCATTACCGTGCATGAATTTATAATGAAAATCGTTGTAAAAGTATGCGTGGTAAAGGAATATTCGTGGTAAAGGTTATCCGTGGAAATAGCATTCCGTTGTAGCACATGCGTGGTAAAGGCATGCGTTGCAATGGAATGCGTTGTAACGACATACAACCTAAGCGAATAAAAGGCCTACGTTTTTCAGAGTTCATTTTGCGTACCTCCAGGTCAATGTACTCATAGGTTTCAGTAGCGGGGCGCCAGGAGTTTGAATAGATTACCCCTGCTGGTCTTTACTCTTCATTAGCACCCCTGTGTAACCAATCAGAATTCGTTCTTTGTGAGCAATAACTATCTGTGTAAGTTATTGCTCACAAAGAACGAATTCTGATTGGTTACAAAGGGGTGCTAATGAAGAGTAAAGACCAGCAGGGGTAATCTATTCAAACTCCTGGCGCCCCGCTACTGAAACCTATGAGTACATTGACCTGGAGGTGCGCAAAATGAACTCTGAAAAACGTAGGCCTTTTATCCGCTCACTGCTGTAAGTGGGGTACTTTTGTTCAAAGCTTTATCGCTCGCCTAGCATTTCGTCTATTACTCCCCAAAGGCAGAAAGACTAAATTGTCGATAGCTGGGATTAGAGTTTCACTGCACTCACTACACGTTCATTTTCTGCCACTTCATAATTCACACACACAAATGCTCAGTGAACGCAATTAGATGGAATTTTGTCGTCGATGTATGTCATGTTCAAGATTTGAAAGGCTTTTTGCTGCAAGAGTATTCTCGCCAATCTCTGCAATCAGCAAAATTGCCTATCATATATTAATGAGATATTTAGATTTGTACAACTAAGTGGTCTTTCCTTTATCGGGGGCTTGTGTGAACAAGATAATTAGTCCAAGAGTAAAGTAATTTCTCTGGAAATTACTGTACTTCGCCTGAAGGGACTGGTCCATTTTTTCAACTTGATGCGTGCAAATTCTTTACCATGCATTTACAGAAATACTTGTTAGGATAATTGATTTAATTTCAGTACACGTCAAGATACTGCAGTTTCAAATGTAGACATTAACCATAATTATGATAAGTATGTGGATTTATATTAACGTATTTCACTTATCCTTCCCATGAAATGTGCTTATTTTTACATTCAAACGTAATTCCATGCAGTGGAGTTGCATGGAATCTGACCACGTTCTCCTTCAAACCTTGTACGTAACGCAGTTTTTCCAAGTGAGACATAGGAATTGCACTTCTCGCATAACGTCCGCCATTTTAAAAGTGACATTTTGAGAAGTCCTGGCTCTTAAGCATATGCTGGACATGCTTAATTGTTCCATTTATATCAATTTTTTTCCCTTTTTGCCTTATTATGGAGTTTATTCTTTCTCGCTCCATTATTGATTTTTTTAATTCCATTGGGGGTATCCCCATAATCTCTTACTTTACACCTCCCATTCCTGACCTATATATTCTTTACTAGCACACCAGCTCCATTTTCATATATGCACTCCATGTAGTGGCCTTGGAAGGATGACATATGCATGGGCGTCGATTCACCAAAATACTAGTGTTAGCAGAAGTGACATCACACATCCATTGATTCCAGTGACTTCATAAGAAGTGATGTCATATGACCTTTGCCCCTGATGTTAAGAACCCCGTAATAAGTTCACATTTAGCATAATACAGCAGTTGCTGGCACAAATACATTTCTATTTTATATACAACTATATTCTACTTGGGATGCTGACATGATGTGCCAGGAACATTTACACATTTCATTTCTTTTTTTTCAAGTGAGAAATGTTCAATACAAACAGTAAGTAAATTCATATACAGAATAATCCATACTATATGTGTAGCATAATGGAGATCACAAAAACTAACAAATTAATAACAACAATTGACCATCATCTAAAGAAAAACACAGTCAATGACATCCTTCCACATGAAAGTAAAAAAATAAAAAACAATAACATTAATTGATTATAAATCCCTGTTAAAACCTGCCAATATTTTATCAAGTTTTCTCAAAGAAGAGGAGACTTTTCCTTTAGCCAAGGCCATTTCAGACTCATAGACGTGTCTCTGATTGAGGTTGCTGGTTTGAGCCCTTAAGGTGAGAATGCTTCTCTGAAGGTTGCTTACCTTTAGCTGCTACAGTGTGAACTGCTGATAAGCATGAAATAAGTGCCCTCACTTCCCCCTTTAAGGTAACCCTCTTCCGGAGAGGTTTGCTCTTAGTGCCAGAATCCCCCATCTTTCCTAGCTGCTGTAGCTTCAAAGGTTTACCAGGCTGACATAGTATGAATGGCTCTGATAGCTTCCTCTTAATATTACCCCACCTCTCCTGAACAAGCTGGGCACCTTCCTCTTGACTGCAAAGTTTATCGCAACCAATGCTACCCTCTGGATATGGTCCAGAGCATAAGAAGCAAGGGAGGCTCATGTGCAAATAGCTGCCTGTCATGGTCGTTTGCCTGCTGTGAGATTGACCGGGCATTAGGTTCTAATGAACCCACATTAGAGTCCCAGTCTGTAGTCACTTCAGCCACCCCCGCCCCTCCAAAGAATCTAATACTGTACTCACTGCTTTTGAGCAGCCTTCCAGAACCTGCTGAGCTTCTAGGTGGGAGAGTTTATCTCTTCCGGGGGAAGGTGCAACCGGCGGCTCGCTATGACGTCTAAGTCGAAGCTGGGGGCTGGTAGAGTGATGCATACCAGGCAGGTCTGCCAAATCAATAGCAAGAGGATCACCTTCTGTCACCGAATCCACAGAGGATGGGGCGACCACTATACTACCTCCAGTCATAGCTGCCGCCATTAGTGCCACCGCCAACAAAGCCCATTCACCTTTTGCCAGATTTCTGATGCACATCGACTACGTGTGCCACGGGGTCCCTGCCAATCAGGTTCCCAGGGCCTGTGTTTTTCCCCTAACTTGTACCATTGCTCCCATGATTGGCACAACTCTGGCCTGCCTGTAAGTCCCTTGCCAGGGGTACCTGTGGTGCTAAGGGCTTGTTAGCCAGAGAAAGGCCTCTGAGGGCTGCAGCATGTATTATGCCACCCTCAGAGACCTCTCACCACAAACATGCACCACTGCCATTGCAGCCTGCACGTTTTGGTGCAGCTAAAAGTGAAGAGTCGACATGACACACGTCCTTGTGTACCATGCCTGCCCAACACTGCATGAGGCATAGGTAAGTCACCCCTAAGGCAGGGTGCTCTATACCTCATGTGAGGACCTATTTTCATGTGGAGAAAGGCCCTTATAATATCTAAGGCCAATTTTAGATATTATAAGTGCACAGTTATGCCATACTGAGTATATGATCTGGAAACTGGTCACTACGAGTTTCCTAGTACCATAATTCCTTTACTGAATCCTGGGATGTTTGGTATCAACATCTCAGAATATTAATCGTGCACTGATTTCAGTGTCAGATTTATTAATCCATGCTCTCAGGGGTCCCTTCTAGAGGGGACCCTTGAACCAAGCCAACCACTAGTTGGTTCCTGACTGGTAAACACCGGTCTGCCACCATGAGACAGGTTTCTGGACCTCTGGGGTGGGAGCCTTCGCTCCCAGGATCCAGGGCACAGAATGAAAGCCTTTCCTGAGCTGAGGTGTTCACACCTCCCCCAGGTTAGACAGAGTCATCTGTGGTCAGGGAGCTTTAAAGGCCTTGCTGCCTTTGTAATTCAACCCAAGCCTCTCCTGCTATCAGGAGCAGGCCCCCTTCCTGTCTCACTCCCTTTTTGACAGGAAGACAGGCAGAAAAAATTAGAACAGCCCAGAAGGTGTGGCCACCTCTGCTAACCCAAACCCTCTGGTGGGGGAGACGAGGTGAAGCACATCCTTCAGTGCCCGCCATCTTAAAGATGGCAGTCACCCTCCAATTAGGGTTAGGGATTGTGCCCACTCCCGCACATGGGGTAAGCACACTAATGGTGTAGTGACCCTAAGGTCAGTAGCCCATTGGCTACTGACCTTGAGACCCCTAAAACTCTCCCTAAATACAGAATGTAGGGGGCAGCCCTGAACCTAGAAGGTAGATTAATGCAACCTATGATGAAGAAGAATGGAAGAAGTCGCACAGCAGAGGAGACTGTAGAGAACAACTGACTTGGTCCCAGCCCTTCCGACCCGTCCAAAGATCCTGCGCCAAAAGTCGACTTGTCCCGCAGCCAGCGACCTTCAGAATCCCTGGGAGGACTGACTGCCTTCCCAAAAGACCAGATGTCCTGCGACCAGCAGCTCTGCTCAAAAGATACTCCAAAGAAAGACTCGGAGCCTGCTGAGGATGAAGAACCTCGACGCCTATGGCATGAGTCCAAGTGGCCCACCAGTCCCACCGAGGTCCCCCAGTGCTCCAGAGTCTGAGTCCATCATGGGTTGACCCCTCCAGGACTCTCCGACATCACCTGCATGGAGACCCCCCCAACTGGGAGTGGCCCGGTAAGATAAAACCTGACCTCATAAGGCACCCCTGCATCGGCCCACTCTCTGCCCTGGAGACGAGGACCTGACCTGCACCTTCATCCCAAGCCCTCCAACTTACCTGCCCAGCTGTTGGTTCCTCCTGGTAGACTTCCTGGATCAAGCCTGCAGCCAAAATCAACAAGCATTGGCATAGCCAATAGGTCTAGCTTTTGGGACCTTATAAGTATTTAGTTATGCAGCACAATATCCTTGGAGCAACAACATCAACTGTTGCATGGCTAAACACTTATAAGGTCCCAAAGGCGAGACCTATTGGCTATGCCAATGCTTGTTAACTACTGGAAGGACAGCAATGCCCTTATTAAAAAGGACGAGGGGGGCCAAATCAAATCAAACTATAAAAATGAGGCACTAGAAATCTGTTGGAGTTGCAAGGCAATGAGAGGTCTCCCTGAGAGGAAGCGGATCCCGGAGACACTGCAACTGACTTTGTGACATCACAGTGTCTCTTGGCGATCAGCAGTATCCCACTTAGTAATAGGACCGTAGCCCAATCCAAAATGGGGCCGATAAGCGGTGTGTCAGCAGAGCCATTGCCCAGTGCTTTCCTCGAATATTGTTTTCCTGGTGTCTCATGCTTGTGAGACTCGTCGGGTAAAATGTGCCTTCAATGAAAAGGAGCAAATGGCAGTCGCTGGCTATCCATGTGTGGGCCGTTGCCGTGTAGAGGCCCTGCCTTCGCACCGAGGAAAGGCAATGCAGGACTCACAAAGCCTGCGGGCGATGGGGGTAGAGGCTTCAAGAGATGCATCTTAAAGCCCAGAACAACGACCAGAGTCAGTCCCTGTGACAGAGTTAGAGGTGTCGGGGGGGCGACGCTGAAATACCTGAACAATGACAAGAGCCTGCCCCTGGTCCGGCCAACACCATCGGCAAGGCCAGACCCACGATAAGAGGGATGGGGCAAAACAGTGTCAGAGGCTAAATGGAAAATAGGTAAACACTCTTAAATGCCAAATTTAGATAAGATGAAATGGGAAAAAATAAGCTAGGGGATGTTTCCATAAATTGGAAACTACCCAAAATGTTAATAACAAGCATTGGCCGCGCGAGGGGGGAGAGGGGGGAGAAGCAGGAGTTCTGTGCGCGCACTTGGCCCCCTTCTCTAATTGTTCTATCTACTGCCGTGTGGATAAGGAAACTGGTGTGAAATAGCAGCAGGGAAGGGGGCAGAGAGGAGGCTCTGAGGGAGAGCGACGTAAAGCCATATGGCTGCTTTGCGCACGTGCAAGCCTTGTGTACTATGCCAGTGGTAGCACTTTGAAAACTCCCTTACTAAATGTCTCGCTAGCAGCGCATGCTCGCTGGCTCAGTGAGACCTAAAAACCGGCAACCTCCATAGGATTGCATTGGGCTCCCGACACCTCCTAAGCACCCTGCACCCAGCTGCCCCTGCGCCGCTGGTGATGTGGAATTGGTGGTGACCTGGGCCCCCTTTGCCCTGACCGAACCCCCAGGAGCTTGCCACCCAAGACTGAGTGGCCTGCCCGTGAGTAGCCCCAAACCAAGGTCCCCCCTATCCTCATTGGCTAATATTGACACCCTGCATTCTGCACCCAGCCGCTGATGGTGCACTTTGAGTGACAGCCGGAACCTTGAGGAACCTTGGTTCTTCCCCCCCAAACTCCTATCCCAAAACCTATTTACTCACCTGTAACTTAACGCTTCGTTTTTCCCATAGGACTGAATGGTGGGGTTTTCTCTAAAAAAAATTCTGTGTTGAACTGTCTTGTACGGCACAAAGAGTAATCTATTTCTTGCACAAGAGTTAACCTGCTTACAAATGCCTTGTGTTGTGTAAACTGTGTAGAGAGCATGTATCATACCAAACTAGAACTGTAATTGAAAAGTAATCGAAAAGTGCTTACCAGCATTAACTGTTTTCTCAACTGCAAAAAGTAATCTGAATGTTCCTGCAAATACAGTTTTTATTGTCTTGCTGAAAGTAACATTGTATGAAGAGTTTAATTTACCTGCTACTAAGTGAATCTTGGTTCTAGAAATAAAATAGCAAAATAACTTTTTATATACAAACAATTGGTCTGGATTCAATCTTCGAGTGTGTGACATTATTTCTTGCTTGAGGGTGTGCAACTAATATCTAACACTACCCTCCTAATAAGACAGACTGCTCAACCACACTGCCACAAAAGAGAGTAAGGTATTATCTACTTTAGCCTGGGCTATACCTCTGGGTATCCACTGGATACCCAGAGGACACATTATATCTTACGTTGGTATAGTATATACAAAGCCAACTTCCTACAGTCAGGAAGCACTTTGTCATGAGAATTATGTTTTGGGCAAATTTTAGTTTCAAATTAATTGACACTAAATCACAATAAAAAAGCCTTATTTTATTCTCCCTTTGCAGCAAGTGTAATGCAGTAAAGAAGAAAGATTCCCTCTTTGACAAAGTCCTGCTTACATTCCACCACAACCTTGCTTGTTTGCTTGTACCTAATTTTACCATCACCACATGTATTCCTCTAGTATTTATGGAACCTTTGAGAATGTGGTGACTACATGAAAGGTAAAGCCAGTGTGTTGTAACTTCTAATGTGTGTGTGGATATGTAGTGAATAGTCAAGTCAATAATACTTTTATTTGATTTCGTAAAAAATCGTAAAATATTGTAAAAGCACGTTATACACAATGGTTTAAAAATGGTGGTTTAAGATATGCAAAGGATAAAGACACTGTCGTCATTACTCAATCCTCATCAACAGTTGAAATAAAAAATATTAACTTTACAATCAGTGCAATTTAAAAAATGCTGGGCTATTCATTGAGGAGAAATCAGAAAATTGTGCAGGAGCGGGTGAGAAGAGAACAGTCAGTATAGTAAGAGGCACTCAAGTTGATTCTTGTGTATTATCTAGTTCTTTGGAGCCATTTCCCAAAACGTAATGGTTTTGCAGGACAGTTGGATTGGCAAACCTCCAAGGCATTCAAATACAGCTGCTCTGCATGTCCTTAATTGGTTTTTCTTTAAAATCTCGCGAAAGACAGTTTTTCGAGTTTCTTGAAGCGAGGGACAGATGCATAGGAGGTGTAATAACGTCTCTTCTCCCTGTCCACACAATCGGCTTTTTTTCGTCAGCCATATATACTTCCATTTCGGGGTCAAGTCCTTCGTGGGGAAGAGCCCCAAACGTAGCATCGTCAGATAATGCTTTTTGTGATGTGCAAAGTGTTCTGACAGATATTGTTGTGGTTTCAGCGTCTGATAAGATTGAATCACTGCCCATGCGTGCTTTTTTTTTCCATTAACAAAGAAATTTGTTTGGTTGCAATGTTCACAACATTTTTGAACATGGAGTAGGAGGTGATTGTGTGCCAGGCCTCTTCGAGGTGTAGGTTTGCGAGTGATTCTTTTAATACGGTGACGATGGAATTATTTTGTCTCGCTTGCTGTTCAATTTCTGCCCAGCAAGAGTGGGCTAAGGTATATTCCTCTGCTTGCCTCATCCGCCAGTAATATTTGGTCACCGCTCCTTGTCGGGCTGGTTTCTGGTTTTTAAGCCCATATTCCAGGCGAATCTGTGACTGGGAGATTTGCCTGGGGATTGAGAATAGACTCTTAAAGAGACTCAACTGGGCTTGATTTAAGGCGGCTGAATCTTTTGTGTTCATCAATTCTGACCCGTATGATATAGTTAGAATACATTTTTCTGCAATTACCTTTAGCAGGTGACTAGTTGAACAGCCTTTTAACTTCTTCTCTAGAGTTTTAAAGGCGTAGTGGAGTTGTTTTGCTTTCATTTTTCCTTGGTCCATCTGGTGGTTAAAGTTGAGATTGTGATCAAGTTGGAACCCATGATATTTGTATGAATTCATCTGGGATATTGGTTGGTCATCTAGCTTCCAGATGAATTTACCTTTTGACCCTGTTTTCCGATGTTTAGAAAAGCATAGCACCTTGGTTTTCTTGAGATTTATTGTTAATTGGGCTGTGATCATGTATGCTCCTAGTTGGGTCATTGATCGCTGAAGACCTATCGGTGTTTGTGATAGAAGAACAATGTCGTCTGCATATTGGGGGCTGGAGATTGGCGTGTTACCCAGATTTGGGGGGTCAGTTCGAACTTGTTGGAGATGCTTCTCAAGGTTGGCAGTGTAGATGTTAAATAGACAGGGGGCCAACACGCACCCCTGTTTTAGTCCGTTTTTGGTTGGAGTCTTGCTTGTTATACTGCGCCCGTCTCCTATCTTTACTTGTACCCACATGTCTTAGTAAAGGTTGATTATAGCCTCCAGAAGCTTGGTCGGTGCCCCCCAATTTTGCATTTTGGCCCATAGACTTGCTCTTGGTACTTTATCGAATTCTGCTTTAAGATCAATGAAGCACGAGTGCGTGATTTTGCATATACTTGTTTGGCAGGAGTGTAACCACGACAATGTTGGTACGGGTACCCATTCCAGCCCGAAATCCAGTTTGCGTGTTTGGCATCAGATTTGTACGGCTCACCCAATCTTCTAGATCTACCAGCAGATTCGAAGCATAAATCTTGGCCTCAACGTCAATTAGTGCTATCATTCTATAGTTAGCAGGGTCCGAGCATGAACCTGATTTGTATATGGGGTTTAAGATGCTTCCTAGCCAGGAGTCAGGGATTGTGCCTGATGCTAGCACGTGTGTGAAGAGGGAAGTGAGGATACCAGATCAAAATGAGGGGTCATGCAGAAATAATGCATTTGGCAGACCGTTGGGCCCTGGAGCTCCCTCAGGCCTTAGGTTTCTTATGATGTTGGGGACCTGCTCTTGTGAAATCACCGGGGTGAAATCTGATTGTTCTAACTTTACTGTGTCGTGGGCTATTCCTACATTTGAGACTCCATAATTTGCGACGTCAATAGGTGGAATAGCATAGTATGTATGTTCAATATGCGCTCTCCAGGTATCCTCCATTATTTCCGAGTTGAAATGGCGGTTCTTGCCATTTGATAACTGGTTGATGACTTCCCAGAAGAGCTTGGAGTCTCGTTGTTTGCTGGCATGGTGGAGTTTTGCCCAAAGAAGTTCTCTAAAGTCTTTCTTAGCCGCCTTGATATCCCTTTATAGATTTTTTTCTTGATTTTGATATTATCCTGTGAAGAATCTGAACCTCGGGTTCGTAGTTGTCTTACATGCTTATTCAGTTGATTTTTTTGTTTCCTTAGATTGCTAGTGAATCACGCTGCCCCCACTGACCTTCCTGCTTTGTGGCCGTTGCATTGTTTTGTGAATTCCTTATTTAGATCATGAGTGAAGGATACCCAGACCTTTATAAGTGATGGTTCGACTTTAAAACTCTCCAAGCGAGCAGTGCATGTGGCCATAATATCGCCGATATTTTCCCTTTTCCAAGTGAGTCGTTTCAGGTTATAGCATTGTGTTTGTAGGGACATTGCTTTGTCTGTTGTTAAATTTGCAGTACTTATGAGCAAAGAGAAGGTTTGGGGATGGTGGTCACTTTCTGTCCCTTCTTTAATTTGGAAATTTGAGATGTATGGGAGAATGTCCTGATCTGTTAGTGTGTAATCAATGGTTGATCCTGTTTTTTGCGTGACCCTGGTGTGTGCTGGGAGACACCCCGGCGAGACTCATCCGTTTAGTACGCACATTGACTGTTCTCACAGCAGGGATGGACATCTCTTACTGTGTGTATCACCTCGTTTGCTAGATCGAGTATGGCCTATTGATATTTCTTTGCTGCCATGTAATAGATTCATGTTGAAATCTCCTGACAGTATGATATTGGCATGTGGGTGAGCAAGTTTGAGGGTGGCTAGTATTGCTGTTAATCGATACTTGATCTCTTTTGTTTAGGTGATGGCTGGATGTAGACGTTCAATAATAGCAGGCTAAAGAAGGGTGAGGCCACTAATTTGATGCATGACATCTAAGTTGAGTCGAGATCTACTTCAGAAACTTGCCATGAGATGTAAGTCGAGACAAAGATGGAGAGGCCTCCTTTTGCTCTTCCGTATTTCGATTCTCTTTTTGCCGGATTTAGATATTCTTTATATCCCACAAGGTGAAGGGTTTGTCTGCCATGTCTCTTGAAAGAGAAGAAGGTCATACTGTTCGATGAATTCCATGAAGTCAAGATCTTCTAATTTTGTGCTTAGGCCAATGACATTCCAGGAGCAGATGTTACAACCATTGTCTGGTTTCATTGCTCTGTTTGAGTTTGTTCATGCCATTCCGTCGATGGTTCCATTTGTGTTTGACTGCCTATGACCAGTGTGCTTGACTGCTTCGGGGTGAGCAAAGGTGAGGGTGATTTTCCTTCCGGTTTGGGCTGTGCTCTTTGTTTTGCTGTATTCATTTGGGCCTTTCGCACCTCTAAGCATGCTCTCTGGTGGGTTTGGTTGTTGTAGCGAGCTTGGATAGCGGGAGCTAGCTTTTCTATTTCTATGCCCCATTTTGCAAATGACTCCTGCTGCCGCCAGATCTGCTCAATGATAGAATTGTCAGAGAAAGTTGCTGTAGTAATGTCATGACCGGTTGGGTCGGGGTTAAACTTAAACTCTATGCTTTAAATAGTTTTAATAGTACTCTTCTATTGAGGATGTCGTGGGTTCCCCTTGAGACATAGTGGTGGATGAAGTCCAACTTTTTGTAGTCCGTATTTGAACCGTGTGAGCCATTTACAGTACCATTTCTATAGAGCATTGGATAAACTCAGGCCATGCTTGCGTAATTGTTTGCATCCTTGAACTTTGATTACACTTATGAAGACAGACGTTCTTTCCAGACAGCAATAATTAGATGCATAACCATGTAAAATTTGGATTGATATGAATCTTTATCCTTGCGGTATTACAAGTTGGCATGTACTGGGATAGTCGACTTTGGCAGAGAGGTACAGCTGAGCATTCGTGGAGTGCAGCGCTATATATCACCTTATTTGCATTTACTTAATTAGAATTTTTGACATTTATCATCGTCAACACACTACTTCTGTTCGAAGTCATTTCTACTGACGCCTGACCCTAAGCCACTAATTATCCAGTCCCCCTTTACCGCGCTACTTATGCCAGCGCAATAGACGGTTTTCCTGATGAAGGCTGTTATGCCGAAACGCGCGTAGTTCTCATCTATCGCATTGTGTCTATATATTTTTTATATGTCTATTTCGTGTTGTTGTTTTATGATGTATGCATAGTGTGTATATTTCTTTCTATCCTTTTGATTAACTTTATCACATTTTGTTTACTGATTTGTATATATTGTCATATATATTTTAGTATTGCACGTTATATCAAACCTACAATGAATATTACATAAAAAACATCATTAAATGAAGAAATAAAAGTATTTTTCTAATTAAGGTTTGTGTCTATATGATTAGCATTGGAGTGGTTACATTGTATGATTCACATCGAATACATATCATTTTGGATATTCATCTACTTGTTATAGCCCTTTACCTACCTACATGGGTTCCCCTTGAGACATAGTGGTGGATGAAGTCCAACTTTTTGTTGTCATTAGTGAAATCAGAAGAGATCGACCACTGTTCGATTTCCTCGCTCTTTCCGATTTGTTTCTCCTCCGTGATTTGTCCTGGGACGATCGGGCAGTGATTTTGAAAATTTTGAACGTTACATATGATGTTTTGAATGTGTTTGTCGTCGTTCTTTACGGTCATTGCTGCTCCACTTCCCATGCGGTGATTGTTTATTAATTTAAGGTTGCTCCTGACCTCGCGGTCACCCTACTTAGGCGGGATGCCGTCCTTTATGCTGGTTGTGGTGACTTCTGGCGTCTTACAACCCGATGTGGGGGTGGTTTTAGTGTTTTTTGTCGCCTGGGTTGTTGGATACTGTTAGCGGAAAACCTGGAACTGGAACCGCTTACAAGTGTGTTTCTTTACCAGCATGTGTTAGGTTGGCAACGGAAGGCCAAGGATATCCATGTACTTGATAAGACTCCTGTTTCGGGTCACTCGTACTTGAGGTTCACAGGTCAGGTCTAGCAGAATTCAACAGCAGGGCTGACTGAGGTAACATAACTCATTTTGTTCACACACCATATGAAATATATCTACAATACGCAACCTCGTCATCAACCGGCATCCTTTCTGATCAACGCAGAACTATTGTCTTGATGATTTGTTTACACTGTTTTGTTATGTAGTGAATAATACACAATTATGTTTATTGAGCGACAGCACTACCAACCAGCTCCTTGTCAGCCAACTGACCAAAAGCCTGGCTACATCATATAAGAACACATTAGAACAACACAAAGCAATGAATATTGCACACATCCCTCTTCCCTGAATATAAAAAATAAAGTGGTGTTAGAAATTGTAACATAGTACAACTTGGACTCTATGTTCAAAATACCTACAGCATTCTCAAATGTTATCTCACAATTTTACAGGCAGATAAACACTACATTTTTCACACTTACCACCACTCACTGCTGCTCTTCATTCTTTCTGCATCTTCACTCTCATCCATCCAATCGTCATCTTAATTTCCACTTCTTGTTCTTGCTAGACTTTCCTCACTATTAACTCCACTTGATATATAACTCCATTTTTCCATTACACTTTTACAGTCTTACAGTCTTACTCCTCCGGTTACAGTCCATATTCTCTTATATCCAAACCCTTGATGCAGGTCATCTACACGCCCATTTGACCTTCCAAAACATGTGCACAAACCTTTATCACTTTGCAATTTCTTAGCACAAATCACAATACTTCTGAGATGCCAACACACATCTCTTCATTTACCCATATAGGATTGTGAACTTAGATTTTGCCTTTAAAATATTAGCACCTGTCCGTGCTCTAACCAACTGACCTACTTTCACTTCAACACATCTAGCACCTATGCCTCTCACCATATTGTTTCTTGTACACTGCTTGGGACTTTAGCATGCTGCTTTCAACTTGTTTAGCTGACCACATGCCTTCCTATCCATTGTGGGCTGCCTTTAGAAAAGGGCAATCTACCCCTCATTACACAAAAAGACTTAAACCTATGGTATCATTAGTTTTGACTCTAAAAGACTAAATCAGCTTTTCCCAACCCAAGTTCTAAGCTTTTGTAATTGTTGACAGTCAATTGAATTGTGATTTTTGTGAGACAATTGATCCTTTCTACCTCTCCATTTGATGCTAAAAGTAAACTTATGCTCACTTCCTATTTCTTGCAAGAATGTTTCCACCTTTCCAGGCTCAGGGTACTTTTTAGAGTTTGGCAGAGTGGGAACACTGAGGTAAATTCAGTTTCCCCACAGCAAAGATCAGCAATCAGGTGCTGGAAAAAACAATGTATTTGGTCATAGTTTAGAGAGGCTTCACAATTAAACTATCAGGCCAGGGTCATGCAAGTTCTCTGCTAACCAAGCTGAAGTTTGTGGATTGCTTTAGGGCTCTGAGAGTGGCACAGAGAAGTACTCTTGAGCCCGACATTGCTTTTCACTCCCAGGAAAGAGCTCTGATAGACGGTAGCTAGACAGATATTTCTCGCAGGGAAGGTATGCTGTGCAATCCTTTTTAGGAGATTTGATTGATAGGCTTGCTGTTTTCTGCTTCTACTAAATTTTAGCATAGCGCTTAGAAGTAGCAATAAGGTGTTAGTATGCTAGGAATATACTAACCATGTTAGTAGTGTTAATATTTTATCCTTTGGCCAAGTCATGCACTGCTGCATTTATTTTCTAATTCTGTGTGGTTACCGTTCATATTTTATGCACTATGCTTGGATTTTAGAAATAAACATTTTACCCTGTGTTTCTAAGTGTTAAATTGAGTGTCATGTTCATTAAGGAGAGACGGTTTGAAATTCTACTCTGTCCCTGATTTCATCTAGAGGGACTAATCATAACCAGAAAACATCATCCTCACAGTGTTGCTAAGCAAGTTGTGTACTGGATTTCTAATTCGAGTTGGTGAGTTGAACTAAATCCTTGCACCAGGGGTTTAGAAATCTGACCCCTGCATCTTTGGGTATCGGGGAGGGGGTAATGGGGTGTGAGGGTGCCCAACACATGACATTTGGTGCCCAACATCGGTGTGCTCAAACTTTTTGGACTCTTGAGTTGATTTTGATAACACACTCAATAAACAATGATTACAAAAGACCCCTGTTGAAATATACATCTCCTCCTTTAGATTAAACAGGAAATCCCTGTGTTCTGTAGGTTTGTCAAGCTTGACTCTTAAAAGGTATACCTCATCTGAGCCCATAAAATGTGATGAAATTGCTTTCTGGATTGATCACAAGACCAACCAGTTGGACGTGGTCTATCCTCACACAACACCTCAAGACAATTATAGAATTCTGAATATTTATGTGTCTTCCTCTTATAATTGTGCCACACTTAGAGCAGTGCAATCCTTAGGGAAGTATATTTGCATGTATGTACACTACTTCGTATGGCACACGGTCATTGGCTGTACTATCTGATGTCCTAACAGAGTACAAAATGAACACAAAACTGCACCAGCTTTTGACCAAGGAATGAATTTAGTAGTAATTTTTTAAACAGTTTGCTGAATTATTCTGAGCAACATCCTCTAAGATGCAGCAGCTTTTGTCATATGCCAGAGACTTCCAGCTGTCCCCATTCAAGAGCACAAATGAGAATTGCCTATAATAATTTCTAAACCATACATCTGTGGGCTGTGTTATAATACCAATAGGTCAAAGTTTCTAAAATGCGAAACCTATTACAATGCAAATGCTTGTTGTTTACAAGTGCCCCATGCTGCGCTTTCATTTTAATAGAGACCATGCCCCTTTCTTTAGACAAGCCGTGTCTAAAGAAAGGTCAGCGGCCGCTATTAAAGTGAAAGAGCGGTATGGGGCGCTTTAACAAAAAAAAGTTGACAAACAAATGCTTTTTTGGTACAAGCGCTCCGTGAAAGCACACATGGCACGCTGAACGTTGCAGGAAAACATGCTGTGCCTGCAGTAGGAGAAACTCCATAAAGAAAATAGTGCATACAGACTAAATAAGAGTACCGTGTAACAACCGAAGTAATAAAAGGGCAGTCGTCATGGGAGGTTACAAATGAAGACAAGGCGGTACTATGGAGGGACTAACAAGCCTATGCATGAATCAGAAGCCAGCATTTACGAAGGACAATGACACAAGCCAATGACAAATATGGGCGGAGAGTGGATGGGGCTTCATGTCCATACTCCAATACAGCATGCCTCACAGAGCAGACTCGACCTAAAAAGGCATGATGCTTGGGACATTGCAGGGAGCATGCAGTGGACCTCTGTCTGTGACATTGGCTAGCTCTGTGGCACTGAGAGTGCTCTTCTTCGCTGTGGGTGCCTTGATGTGGCGCAGCTGAGGTTTAGGCGAGCGTTTTTTTAAATGTTTGCTTACTTTCTTCTTCACATTGTGCACAGTGTTGAAACGCTTGTACTTGTACAGTGACTAGATGACTGCTTCACTGGTACACTGTTTCCCGGTGTGTTTATCCAATTTCCTGAATTGACAGGCTCGCACACTACAGCTCCCAGGATGCACAGCATGTAATATAATAGGTCAGTCTTAAAAAGTGGTGGGCTTTTGACCTGTCCTTGCAAGTTTCTATTACAGGAGTCACAATTAGCAGCGATAGAACATAACAGACTGCTTCAGCGGACAAGTGGGCACTAGGAGGTGTAAGGCCCCATCTCTGCCTAGTGGATGCAAGTGCCTGCGAATTCGATGCACTGGGGAACTGAGAGCTGCTGGCACGGGCTGCAAGGGGTGGGAAATGTTCTCTGGCATTGATTGGGAGGAAGTCTCATGCACAGCTATTAGGATACCCTGGTAATGGTTGGGTTGCTCATCCAGTTCAAGTATTTTCTTTGCATTTGCAGTTCTGGGTATGCCATTATCCATCTAGAACTTCAGTTAGCTCGATGCAAATAATACACCAGGCCAATTTATAGTGTTCTTGCAGTTTATATTAAACGCCTCCCTGGGTCACATCAGCAACCTTCCAAAGTGTGAGGTCAATTCCCTGACAATAGTGGCCACACTGTGAGAGAAAGAAAGGCCATTTTATAAGACATGTTAGTTTTTTGCATTCTCAGAGAGTCACAATCACAAGAAGAGATAAAAACCAAACAGTGTATCCAAACAAAAGTCTGTTTGTTTACGTATATAAGTTGGACTATGGTACACGGCTCCCTCTATGGGCGTCGACCTATTGTCTCCTGTGACTTTAGTGGCATGTTGGTGCCATAATATTCGTATAAAAACATATTACTTCCCACATCATAGAGGGTTCAGAAGGGTTTTAATAGGAAGTAGCAGCAGTCCAGCATTATGAGTACCTCACCCCCATTCATGATGAGTAAATCTATGGAGCTATTGTACCATTGCACTTCACGCTGTGGTGGTTCTGATGTTACCAATGGATGCAAATCGCGTGAGGCATTCATCACTTCCTGTCATATTCATGATTAATGGTTTGAACTACCACTCTGCCATGTTGGTATGAAAATGGACGCGTGGTTTGCTGTTATTTTATTTAATGATAGCCCCTGTCTCATTATTTGCCAACACCTTCTATGCTTCAATTGTTCAAGATCACGAAATAAACAAACACTGTGCCATAAACCAATAGTCAACTTTATGTAAAATTGTGTTTTATACTAAAATGCATGCCAGTTTCCCTATCTCAACCCCTTTTTTTGTTTACTTGATGCCCGTGTTTTTCATCTGGAGACGGCGGGCATGAGTGATAGTTGGGCAGTGATGCAAACCCTCTAGTTTCTGTATCAATTGCTAAATCTGGTGATATAATGACTGGCTCAATCTCCTACGTTGTTGAAGCAAATTCCATCCGTCTATTTTCCTCCAGTCCAGACCTCTGAATAAGGCCTCTAATGGTTCAAGCTATGCCAGCTGACATGAATAAATAGCAAGCTTGCTTTAAAACCAGTAAATATTTTTTTCATCATAAGCAAGGGGCAATGGAAATAAAGGCACTCACTTTGAGAGGAGAGAGTCAATTTGTAAAGTCTGCTTTTGTGGCCACAACAACTCCTGTGGCAAACATAGGCCGGAACATCATGAGGCTCAGCAGCAGCAGGTGCACAGGGACTCTGACTGGTGTGCCCTGGGCTGCTGGACCACTCCAGCTGCCACCAGTATGCATCTCTGCCACCGGTGGGGCAGGTGACTGGTGTCAATTCGGGCACCTGAACCACTTAACTGGCTTGGAAGGGTTCTGGAACCATTGGCGCAAGCAGGGCAGCGCTACCTCACTTCCTGCTAAACCAACCCAACCCCATAGACCCTGCGCACACCACACAGAGAGTGAACAACCAGCAGAGAGCATGAGCACCAGCCCAGTACCTTGCCACATTGCTGAGAGTGTGAGAGAGGAGCGTCCTTTCAAAAAAAGGTTGCGTCATGCTCGAGTAACAGAGTAAGGTAGTTATTAATAATGTAACCCATTTAAACAAATGTGTAAAAAATAAGCTGCAGATGAACAGAGGCTGAAAAATGAAGTGAAGGAAGTATGATGCTAAAGCAACAAAAAGTCGTCTCAAAGATGTCAATGGCGGTCTAGAAGCGTGCGCCTCGTCCGGGCGATTTGTTTTGGGGGTCGCCAGCCGGAGCCTTCGTCACGAGCGAGAGGTGGGGCTCCCTCTGTGCAGGACTGTGGAAGGAGCAAGTGGTCTCTGCCCATCAGACCAGTCATTAAAACGTAACATACTTGCACCATCCCTCCTCATGAGCGTTCAAACCATAAAAAGCAGCGTACGCGTCCCTGCTCGCACCTGCTGCAATACTCCATGGGAGTGAACTCACAAGAAAAGGTGAGACATGCACCCACCATTAGCCATTTGCAGGCTAGGATTTTTAAATGACACACACAAAAGTCAATCCAAAGCACGAGAGGAGTTAAACACCACAAAGTATAGACAGCAGATTGCCTAACAGCACAAGCGCTGTTTAGGCTTAACCTAAAAAGCTGGATTGTTATTAGTATTCTTATAGCGGTTCTACAAATTATTTTCAGGTATCTGACAGTAAAAGGTCAGATAGGACTAGACCGACTGAGTATCTAAAAAAAGACAAGTACACAAAGCAGAAAGGTAATCCGGGTATGAAGTTAAAGTTAGTGTTTAGTGTAAAGGAAGAAAAGGAGGCATTGCACTCCATGATTCACTTTAAAAAAAAAATCTGAATTAGCTGAGAACAAATTCTGTGAGCTATGTATACTTGTGCGGAATGGGACTTGGGTGAGAGTGCTTCTGGGCAGCGCAACAAAACTGGCAATAGTGCATCAACCTCTTCAAAAGCTTCTGGTGGTAATTTGGACTGAAGGATATATACAGGTTCAAATTCAAAATGGACATGTAAACACTCCAGATAGGGTTTATAATGTAAAAATACAAACTGAGGTAGATATACCTTTCTAAATGAAACCAATTGTCTGGCCGCATTTGTCAGATGTCTAAGATATATTTCTTGCAGAGGATGACTGGCCGCCGCACCTTTACACAGAATGTTCCCACATGAGAGGACGGAATACTGCTAGCAGAGGAACTCTGGGAAAAGTATGTATGAGAGTGGGTTTAAAACAAGCTGCAGCACTGTATATAAACTAAGCGTTATGGGTTAAATAATCTATTTCACATGTCAATCCCTTACGGAGTGAGCCTCAAGTAAACGCTCAAATTCCTGTGAAGGCAGACGCTAATCACGAAATAAAAACTATTTTAGATCTGCTGCAATATCAAGGCATCATAGTGTCTCGTAGTTCCACCATCAACAGCCCTCTTTTCCCAGTTTTAAAATCTGACAGCTCATATAGACTAGTTTTCGACTGTAAAATTTGAACTTATACTCATTTGCTACTCAAAACGTTCATATTACTGGACTCATGTCAAACCTGGTGTAAAAGATATATAAATGTGAGAATCTACCTGCATTCTAATTTAATGAATTTCAATTCTGTTTTAAATGATTGCGGATGGGCTATGATAGTTATGGTTTATTTGTAGCATGCAACATGGAGATCTTACAAAAAGATCAAGAGGCACTATCTTACATTGATAACATTTACAACACAGATGATGGCTTAGAACAACACCTAGGGTAGACAATACTGACTACACACAATTACAAAATCATTTCAAAAATCTAAAATCGCTTACTTGAAAGTGATTCACTCATATCTGAATCATGCTGTGAGCTTAGGGGACTGGCACCGGCCATCTTGCAGAAGTGTGCCACTTTGCAGCCTCCAAATACTTTAAGAAAGTTAAATGCCCTGATAGGATTTCATAACTTTGGAAGGACTTACTTGCCATATTATGCTGAGCAAGTGAAGCCTTTGTACACCCTAATCTCTCCCACGTTTTTTTAAACAAGTGGGCTGAAAGATACACAGCTTTTTTACATGGAGTGCAAGCAGATATGTTAGAGAAAAAGGGGCATATTTATGAATGTTTTGTGTCCCCCTTGAACCACACAAGGGGACGCAGGGGAAACACAAAACCTAAGTAGGATCTATCAAGACATTCAAAGCCTCTTTTCATGGCCCTACATGGCTTGATAAATACAGAGTAAAGCAATGCTGCGCAAATCACTGCAATCCGATACTCTGCCCCATTGAGGCATTCCATGGGTGAAACTTGGGTGTCCCCATGCTTCCATCCATGGATTTTGGCACATTCCCAGATTTACCATTACTGGTAGAAATGAAATGCATCAAAATGCTAGTTATCCCCAAGTGAGGCGTAACGTGGAGACATATCTTTATGCCTCAGAGGAATGTTTTTGTGCAGGAAGGCCTAACTTCCTGCACAAAAACAATCATGTCTGCCATGTCTCCCAACGCAGGCAACCTTTGCACCATGGTTTCCTGGGCTACACATACATAGTTTACAATGAGGGACAGACAGTTTCTATTGCTTACAAATAACATTTGTATTCCACAGCCGAATTACACTTCACTCCTGTACAGAATATTCTTACTGCAGCACAGATGTCCATTTTGAAAGATCGTCCTTTGGCACAAGGGAAACTAAATTATAGTTTCTCCTGTTCCCACACTAGAGGTGGAGACAAAAGTAAGCATACCTAGTGCTCACGCTGTACCACTGCATTGGGTGCAGCGGACGATGTCTTTAAGTGCAGTTAATGTAACTTTGAGTATCATTTGACTAATCTCTTCAATATACCCCAAATATACCACAACCTTCTAATATTCTACCATTGAGGATGATGGAGCGCAAAAACCCTAGTAACGGGGAAAGCAAACCCGTACCGGTATCCTCCCTTCGGCAGACCAGACGTCACACTAACTCATTCACACATGCAGTCATTGGTGGGGCCCATAACACCAACACTCACACAAACTATTCCACGGTCTGCACACAACAGGAGGGATGAGCGGTTCAAGCGCTCGACATGTGAGGGGAACACCTTATAACCTATAGGGAAAGAAAAGTTATTTTACAACAATGTACATCAATACCCCTTCCACCTACAGATCTCAATCCTAATCATCAAGGCACTCCTCCCACAATGATCGATGAATCATTTAGTTGGATTGGTTGATGGTGATTTAGAACCAGCTAAAACACATTCAAGATTTAGATCTTACCTTTCTCAATAAACCACAAACTCATTTTTTGCTAATCAATATCTGTTTATCTAATTTTCTTGAAGAGTTATATTCGCATATGGAAATTTATATAAAATTTCAAATATAGCACAGAACATCATATTTACCTAATCTGGCTATTCGGAGTCCTTTAAGTCATTGGTTCATATTGCAGTCAGTTGTCATAGTTCAAAGTTCTTTGCTCAGCACGCTACAGTCTCAATGGATCGGCAAAGACCAGAGACGTGCAAGCATCTGCCAGTGCCCATAGAATTAGGAAACGTTCGCAGTCATCAAATAATTAGGCAGCATCTGGACCATCTAGGATTCAGGAAAAAGCAGCAGTCACCCTAAGTAGTAGAGTTCGAGTAGCGTCACCGTCGTCATCGTTGTCATCGGAAAGAACGATTGCAATTAGCGAGCCTCTCTATTCTACCGTGTATTTTTATAATAAAATCAAAGCAAGAAGATACATTTCGTTATTTTAATACGGTCGTGATTGGTTGGTTGAGATCGTCCGATGCTAAAGTTTGGGATTTTGGTACAGTTCAAGGGGTGATGTCACAAGTTCATTTAAAGTCAGTCCGTTCTGGTTTACTGTGAAAGTCTATTGTCTTTCGTCTTGGCCGTTATCCCACAGTGTCCTTGCTTGGGTACACAGAGATCAGGGTCCACGACGAGGTCTGGAAGACTTTGTCGCTTCTGCGCACTTCACTCCATGCCTCGTGGGACAGTGACCACTTCGTCATGTCGCGTCCGCGGCCATTTTGAGTGTTAGGCCCAAACGCCAACTTAAGCGAAACAAACACAAAGAGTAATAAATGCATAGAAATAATAAATCTAATGTTAACCCCTTACTAATCCCTCTACGTGCTGGTATTTATCTAGCTTATAGCGACATTTTGAGCAATAATATTCACCCTTTTGGTCCTCTTCGCGAGCAACATTACAAAGACACCACAAAAGCAACATATATCATGCAGCATTCTATTTTTTACATATACTACTGTTAGTATGCGTACGGATTTTAGTCAATAAAGGTTATTTAGCCATGCAATATGCAAATCCCATGTGTAATTTGAATATTAATAATGTTGATTAATAAACATGCACACTCATTTAATAATATTATAATTAATAGATTATTCAATTAGTATTTTCATGCAGAATGGGGGAGGTATACAAAATGTTGTACTACCCACTCCATCAAGGACTATAAGAACATATTTGTGGATGATTCTCCACAGCCTGGGGTTGTTCCAAAAGAGAAATACTCTGTGGCTTGCACAGCAATGCAGGGAATTTTTGAAAACGGTGAATTCAAACTGATACAGACTCACACTAAAACTTTAGATGATTGCCCTCCACAGCTTGCAGAAATTAATGACTTGTTGTTTAAACTACACAATGTTGATCCATCTGTTCCCAAACTATGTTGGATTCATATTTCTGTGTGCAAGGGTAACATTTGAATTTAGCACATTCACAAATGAACTGATTCAGAGATTCAAAAGTGAAATAAAACAAAAATAAATAGCTCTACGAAAGGTGGCTGTCTTAAAAGATCAACTTCATTTGGTCCATGTTCAACATATCATGGCCCATAAAAGTGAGGGAATTTATGCTAAATGGAAAATTGCAGTTAACTTAGCTGCAAAGGCAGCGGTCCATAGTTTTAAAGTAGCAGCTGTGACCACATCCCAAACCAAGATTAACACAGACATTTTGGCTACGATACAAGCAACAGCTAAATTTAACAGGACTCCAGATGGCTTTTCCTGCTAATACTCCCATAGGCCCAGATCTCTGTACTCTGTACTGGGGTGAATGTATGGCATTGTTCTGCATTCTGTCCATCAATTGTTGTTTTTGCAATACTCCTATACCCTCAATCAAGATAAGACTCCAATGTTTTCATTACCTAGAGTGGGAGATAGGAAAATTCCAAATGAGCAGGTTAGATTAGACCTAATAAAAGCAGCTCATGAGAAGTTAGCGTCTACTCTCACTGGCATGAGTGCCACAGTGGCCACAGTCCAGCAAAGATATTTGTGGCCATACCTAACTAAATAGACTAAAAACTATGTATGGCAATGTAACATCTGCCAACAAATAACATGTTTGACTATTCCAAGACCAGTGCAGGCTCCCCTTACTATCTCAAATCATCCATTTGGGATAATTTACTTTGATCTTTTCAGGTCGACCGATCCCGTAAACTTATATAGGTATAATTTAGTTGTATTCTATTCATGCTCCAGATTCCTGTGGGTTAACCTGAAAAAGAATGCTGATGCTTGAGCAGTCATTAATGGCCTGCAGTTATTAGTAGCAATGGGTGCAGTTCATACATTTCATTTAGATAATGTAACCGCATTTGCCCCAAAGGTGCTCAGGGATGCTATGTCTGCTTTTGGGGTATGCCTGCAATACTCACACCCATTTCATGGGGAGAGCAATGGGTTAATAGATGACGGAAAACCTAAGCAAGCCTTGACCTCAAGGGTATTAATTACGGGACTGAGTTGGCAATATAACGTGTATGGAGTTCAGACAGCATTAATTAATTTGCACAGAGGAGTTTTAGGTGGTTGCATCCCACATGAGTTGCTCTTCAGTGTATCTATGTATTTGCTCAATCTTGATAGTCCTGAAAGGTGGCAGAAGAAAAAACATTAGACCTGGGGCAATGTTTGAATGTCTTGCAGAATGCCAAAGGGGTCTGAGACTAGCTGTCTAATTTGAAGCATTTTGACTCTGCCACCAGCGAAGATAAGGTTACTAAAGCTGCTGACGGATGGCTTCCCAAAGTTGGTGAGCTAGTTCAAGGAAAGGTCCCTGATAAACAAGTGTTTAGGCCATCTTGCTGACCACACATCCCAGTTTTTGGTATAGTAGACACACAAATTGTAATCCTGTATCTGTTATCCCATTTCCAGCAAGGTGTTCATTGATCACATTAAAAAGCACTACATGGCTGGTTCTGTTCACCAGACCTCACTTGACACCAAAAGGTCTTTGTAGTGGACCTTTAAAATGTCTCCCTTAAACTTTTTCGAAAATAGTAAAAACAAAGCAGCCATGCTGAAAGCTTGAGTTTTAAACGGGGCACAGTAGAGCTTACTATGCTTCCAGCTTTACACCAAATGCCAACATCCACAGAAGAGCCTAATACTGTGATTTTAACAATCCCAACAGTTTCTACTACTGCTATGGTTTATTATGAATGACCAAATGTGTTAACCTCAATTGAAATGATGCCTTTGAAGGAAATACCACTTTATGAAAATTGCTCTGACTTTGAACTAGATGAAATGTTGACACACTCCACAGTTGCTCAACGTTTCTGCTGACTTTCTGTTTGCTATTGGTCTACCTATACATATCCAATACCAATGTGGTCCTATTTGGGGATTGTTAATTCTACTAATGTGGTTCATCATGTTGATAACACTATTGCTCATTAATAAACAGACATTACATCCCTGATGAAAGTGTCGCTTCACGTAGTTTAAAAACTGCAACCACAATTTTTCTTCTCACCAACATGGCAGGAGCATCAGTCTGTGAACATCACATGTATATCCTATGCTACACTGCATATTTTGGGGTAAGGTTCCTTATTAAATCATGAGGAGATCAATTGAGATCCTACAGATACCGTATGTCTTCAACATTGCTCTTAATAATTGTATAATAACTGGTACCTTTTCAGATCAATGGGACATAAAAGTTGTTCAAGGACCCCTTCATGCCTATATCACTTTGACCAATGGAGATCCTTATTTAAATGCTGACAATCATAAATAATGTTTTGTTTCCACCACTTTGGTCATTATTAAAAGCACAGAACCATCACTCCCCAAGAAATATTTAATCATACAGAGTGGGAGCAATGCAATATTTCATCCATACATAGCAACCCAAGTTTCCATATTTAAAAAATATCCTTATTTCACTAGTATTGAGAGGTCAGATCCCACACACTTCTACTATTTCTCAAAAATAAACCTCAAAGAACCTGATTACTAATCACAAGCTGATATATTCCCTTCAATTTGTTGAAAATCATGCAGTGCAAGGCTATGAGTATTGGAAAGAATATATGAAAGAAACATTTATTTGGAACCCAAATTTCAGCAGATACAGGGCAAAGAAGCCTTATTTAGAGCATCTTTAATTCCAAAATGAATTATTATTCTGAACAAAGCTGTCCAGCAGACCACATGCATAGGATTTAGTTTCATAAGAGATTTCAAGGAACCCCCAATTCCAAAAGTCATAATGACTCAGTTTTCAAAATGGAACCAAAAAGAAAACATTACCGATTCCAAGCTAAATTAAATGATTCAGAATGGCACTTACAATTCAACCATGTTACAGTCCAAAGGGATAGCCCTGTGACCAATTGATATTGATGTATGCATAACTGATTCTTTCCAATGCTCCTGGTCCCTTAGCTGATAGTCCAGACCCTATATAGAGTAAATATAAACCTGTAACTGTCACCACAGACAGTGTAGAAAAGTTGTGCAAACAATGGTTCGCACATTTCAGCCTCATGGCTGTGAAGGAGCATCTTTCCACGATTTTGATTTTTCACAGGCTGGTGGACAGAAAATCTGGATTTTATTAATGATACAGAGGCTAAGATTATGCAAATCTCTTTTTATTGTCTGATCACAGCAGTAACTATAGAGAGAACCTCAAAACTTTCCAACAAAGTATAAAGTCCAACAACGCACAGCCATCTTGTGCATCTTGTGCAACTGGTCCATCTTGTGCATCTGGTCCATTGTTTAGACTAGGAATATGTTCTGTCACAACAGACATTTATTTGCTCCCAAAAGTATTTTGCTAGATCTGCTAGACCCTTTGAATGTGGTCCACCCATATTGTTGATGTACCTCATGGCCGACACATTGTCCATACGGAGCATCACACAGCATTTCATTTTTCCTTGGGTAAGGCATCATATTGCAAATAAACTTGCCAACAATTCTAAACAGTTGATGTGTAACCTCCTCTCCTGACCTGTCGAACATCCACCCGTGGATGAGTTCCCACATCTCACTCCCCATCCTCCTAAACTTGCATCTGACTCTAACGATACTTCCGGCTCCTCCTCGAAAAAGCTGTGCCGTGCCATGCCTCTGCATTCCTGAGCCTTCACTCTAATTTGTCTTTCAATTCCTGATCGAGATATCATTTGGGAGTATGACCAATTGGACCATAAAAAATTCATTTTGAGTCTCTGAAGGCCGTGGTAGTACTGCTGACCAGGGAATATTGCCTAAATTGTTAAGGATAACAGGCCCAGAATCCTTGCCAAAACGTTTAAAGGTATTTCCTTATTCTCTAACACCTTCCTCAATTACTTTTGTAATTTCTTTCGTTTTTCCCTTGGTAGCCTCAGCTCTTACTGCTACGTACCACAATAAATCTTAGAAACTAAGTTTCCTATCTTGGGGTCAAATAATATTTCCTTATAGTCATTTAGTCATTTCTGTGTGCCTCAAAACTACTTCCTTGCGCTGACCCATAATAAGTATGTCCTCCAGGTAAATTATTAGTCTTGCTCCTCTCATCTATAGCATGGTGCCACCGGGTGAAGTACTTTGGTAAAGCACCCAGGTGCTAAGGAGAGGCTGAAAGGGAGACTGCAAAATTACCATAACTTTTCCATCCAGCTGAACTGGAGATATCTCTGATGAGGTGGCCAAATCGGTATAGTCAAATCTGCATCCTTGATATCTAGCCTCATTACTCAATCTCATTTCATTAGGACATCCATTAACAGATAACTTCCCTCCATTTTGAAGCGGTGATACACCGCACACTCATTTAATTCTGCTAGGTTTATCACTAGTTTCATACCTTTGTATTTCTTTTTGACCAGGAATATATTGCTGATCAAACCTAGACCACCATCTCTGACCACCTGAATGGCCTAATTTGCCAATAAATCCTCTACTTCTTGTGTCAAAAACTTTGAATCTGCCTCTGAGAATCTTATTTCCTGAGGTGTCTTTATCTGAACTGGGGTATCTATAAACTCCAGTTTGTATCCCATGGCTCTAAAACTCAGGGATCCTGTGTCACCAGCCTCCAGTTCCCACAAAACTAGGCCAATCTGTCTCCCACCTTTATAGGGCTAGCTGAAAGGCCATTCAAAACTCTTACCTGCAGATATTTCTCTTTTCCTCTGCGCTCCTCTAGAGGACCTGCCACAAACCCATTGTTTCTGAGAGTACAAACCGTGGTAGGATCCAAAGTCTGTCTGGGTGAACCACGTCTCATAAAGGGTCTCGACGAAGGTCGTCCTCTGCAGTGGAAACGACCCCTCGTTCTCCCAGCCCTAACAAAAACCCTGTCCTGAAAAACCTTATTGATATCTTTTTGGGACTTTTGAATGAAGCTAAAGACTTTGATGTATTTGCCCATGTCTTTGATAAAATCATCTCAGAAAAGATGACCCAGAGAGGAGGATCTCGTTCCTTATTCGACAGTTTGATCAGCTTCGGATCGATCAGGAGGAGAATACTCTTCCTTCTCTTGTTAGAGGGAACAGTGTTAGCATTGCCCAAAATGCAAATGGCTCTCTGGCCCACTAGTGTAACTATTTGGCACCAACTGGCGTCTCATTAAGAGAGGCACCCTCTGCCACATCAAACATCTTGGTCAGGGGGCCAATTACGTCCAAAGGATTATCTTGGCATCAGTTTAAGCCTCTGTCTAGGCCCTTCCTTGGGTCTTTCCCACTTTTATAAATAAATTCCATTACTTTGGCATCCAAATCTGGGATTATAGTGACCTTATTAAGAAGGGAAGTGCTCAAGAACTTGGATCTCAGCCGAGATCTTACCTCCTTAGGTATCGCCCTTCTTAACCAAAAGGAAATATATTCAGCTACATGCTGTGACAGTACCCATTTGGGCGATACTAGGTGTTTTATTAAAAAGGGGTTGAACATTTCTTCCCCAAAGGATCAACTATGCCCTTCTTTGATCCTGAAGCCGTAGATGCCTCTTCTGATGTTCCATTTCTCCTGAACTCGATACACTTAGGTCGGAGTCAAATTAAGTAAGAGAGATCACTTTCTGGCTCTGAAGCCCCATGACTATCAATGGTTACAGGAACATCTGGGCCTTTATCCTGCCCATCCACAGACAGTGGCAGAAGCACTAATCCTTGTTCACTTTGCCAATGGATTCAAGCTAAACTGTCTGATTAAGGGTGTTACCCAGAAACAGGTCCCAGGATGCTTGTTTCCAGTTCAAGCAAGACCTGGCTTGGCAGTTCGGTCTGGACTGTTCCCACGAGGCACAGGGCCAAGACTGATTTGCATATAGCTGGGTCTGAACTGAGGTGACAAAGTGAGCTAAAGAATGATGATGGATTCAACCCAGATCTGTGACTGGGGGTGAGTGTCTGAAAAGTTTTAGCGCTCGGGCCATCCTCTCCTTGTGTTTGCTTCGAAGCACTAATCCTGTCATCAACACCATGAAGTGTCAAATCTTCCCCTTTCACCTTTGCTTTCTTGGTTTTACTATTATGGTTGTCATCTGAAGCTCTTTTTTGTTGGGTCTTACCTACTCATCCTGAGCATACAGGTTGTTCTTAAAACCTTATGTTTCCTAGAAAACACTTCAGATTTCTTGTTGATGGTGTCATCTAACGATTCCAATAACTTCCCAAGTGCTCTATTTACCATACCTTCTAATTGCTCTTCTAGCCTCTCCTCTAACTGGCCATCAGACATCTCTGCGATACTATAAAATTGTTCAGTAATTGGGTGTTTACAAAATAGCTCACGTTTAAACTGGACTGGGCAAAGAAAAACTCTCCTGAAGAAGCAGTTTGAATATCCCAGACAGACTTCAACGGCCAAACATCCTTGCAGACATAATTCAAATAATGACCAGCCATTAAAATGGTTGCCTTAGTTATAAGAGATACAAATGTCCTAAGCTTGCAAAATGGCCCCTCAGAGCTGCAGATGTTCAAAACGAAAAGGGGATACTCTCCAGACTGAGCCCACAGCAAGTATAAACAAATTTATAGCAAATATGAAATCAGCAGTGTGATTAAGTTACAACAAATCAAATATGAAAGCAGCAGGTCTCAGTGGGGGAAGATACTTTACATGTCGGCATATGCCCATCTAGCAGCAAGCACCACTCACACGAAAATGCAGTCAATGCCCAGCAAAAGTTCAGTAAAATAGCAGAGTGTACTTATCTTGTGAGCAGCAGCAACACAAGAAGGAAGATGACTGTGCATTGCTGGACTTTATACTTTTTTGGAATGTTTTAAAGTTCTAAGTTCTCTCTACTGTTGCTGCTGAGAGCAGGCAATAAAAGGAGATTTTCATAATGTAAGACTCTGTGTCCTGACATAAAATTAGTGAAACAATGTTAAATACTTTCTCTTTGCAGCGAGTTATGCAATATATAATGAAATGCAAAGATATTCAGAAAAAGATGGAACCAAAAGAATTCTCCAAATGAGTCTATTCTATATGCACAATAATGTCATTGTCCCTTGATCTTCTAAAACAAAACTTAAATCTATTACAACATGGGTCGGGTCAGTACCTTGGCAGCTCATCAGTGAGTGCCATTTTCAAGACCTATTATCTGACCTCAACAAAAATAATCATGGCCATAAAAGAATTCACCGTTAACCTATTAATTATTGAAGAAAAGAAAAATGCTCCATTTTCTGTAGCAGAAGACTCCCTTATCACATGGCTTTAACGTGGAATAATGTCACTGACTGTGACTACCTTTAATGTTTATGAAAGCCATAAGCATTAGTCCTTCAGGGGTATGAAAAAATGCTGAACACTTTCCTCCACCCAGAATGGGAGTTACAATTTGAATGTACTTGTTACATATAAGACAATACAGCATTCATAAGCACAGTAGACTGTCCACATCCCGTAAGTCATTCACTCCTGTGCGATTCCATTACTCTGCAGGGTTCCTGTAATTCTTTGAAGCCACGATTAAGGTTTACATTGGTACCTGCACCTATTTCATCACAGCCCACCATACGAATGTAGAAGTCAATAATTAATAAAGCAAACATGCAGTGAGATTCAAAGTAAAATACTTTATGAAACACAGTAGAATGGAGACAGCATCCATAGGTGAATGGCCTGAAGCATAAAAAGTTACAGGGGTTTTTATATCTTTTTGATGCATCTCACCTCATTAACACACACAATCAGGGCATTTACATGGGTTAAGGCATTGGATATTTCTAAACATTTATGCAATCATTATTCGAGAAGTCATTTAACTCTACTTTGATATTGATTTGCAACTGAAGAAAAGTAATAGTATGCTCATAGTCATGTGCTTTCCTTCGTTTCTCAAAGCCTTAAAGTCACTACGAGTTCAACAGGGCAGCAGGCCTTTAGACACTCTGCAAGCTCCTATTAAATGTCACATATGAAACCTGAAACAAATTAAATTCTACATTCCCCTCTATGACTCTTAATAGTGTCATTTACTCAGTTTTAATGGCCATCATTGCCTTTCTTCCTGGTCAATGGTATGTTTCATTAGATTACATTCAGTTCTATATATCGTTCAGTTATTTGCTTGGGCCTGCATAGTATATTGTAGCACGGATGAAGGAGACACAAAGTGGCAGAACAATTACTACTATACAAAAAAGTACCGAAATATCAAGTCCTACTAACACTGCCTCTAGTATCCATGTCATTCCCTATCTACACAACTCAGTGACCAGAGAATCTGATAATCCTGGTTCCTGTTTGTATGGTGCCTCCTGACTTATGTGGTCGACTTCATTTATTGTCTGTCTAATGTTTTTACTATTGGCAGATATGAATGTGCAACACTTCTATCCCATCACCATGCACACCCTGCACTCTTTAGCCAGCAAAATATCCAGTGCCATCTTGTTCTGGATGACTACCACCCTAATTGCTACCATTTCATCTGTAATAAATCCTAGGACAGCTGTTGAGACATCAGACATGCCCTCAATCAAATTGGCCAATTAATTTAGCTGATGACTAATATGGGCTACCCCAAGTGCAATACTAGTCGTCCTAGGCCTATGAGCATGATGCTAACCCAGTTAGCCATTCTCCTTTGCCTCATGATCGCTTTATTTGCTGCGGGTTGCACTTCAGGAAAATGTTGGACATGTAACATTCTGGGCATACAAAGGATAGGTAACAGCTCCAATACCACCCCCTCTGAGAACAGTTGGGAGTGAGTTGACTATCCACATATAAACACTCCTTTGTGTGCAAATACTTCTGTAGAAGGTCCTGTGCTCTGTCTATCCTCCCCCATCGGGTGTGTGTAAATCTATTAAATCCTTGCAGGTGCTATTTCCCATACATACATGTTCCTGTACTGAGGTATATTTTCCCATTTATTGTAACAGAATGTCAAATACATGATATTATATAGTTGGCATAGTCAGTGGGGGCTGGTAGAGATCGGGGGTGGAGGGGAATATAAAAAGAAAACAACACTTACATTTTTGGACAACCGCGTCTCTCCTCCGCTACTCTCCACCGGAAGAAGCTGAAGTAAGCACCCGGCACACAGGCTCCCCTAAGCCAATCACAACGCCGTGAATTGGCGATCAGATCACAACTGTGAGCCTGTGCATATTCCCCACCAGGCCGTCCATTACAGCTACATGGGGAATATGCAAAGTGTGCATGACTGCTTCGCCTGCCAAACACGGCCAGCCAAGCAGTCATGCGTACTTAAGGGCTCATTAGGATGGTGGACGGACTCAAGTCCGTCCGCCATCCTGGTGTAAACCGGGATCGTCTGCCATGCATGCGGCGGTCCCGCACATCCGATCACTATGGCAGTCGGATCTTGATCATTAACATTGCGGCAGGTGCAGCTGAGAGCAGCACCCGCCGCGATGTCTATATGCCATGTTGCACATTTCACAGCACCACGTGGCAGGAACCATACGGTGCCTGCCATGTAGTGCTGTGAAATGTAGGGAGATACCATGGGTACCCCCCAAGTGCACCCTTGTCTCCCCTAACACAAGGGGGACCCGCAATTGGCCCCCAAACCCAATTCCCATCAGCCTATCCATGGCGGTTCCACCGCCATGGAAAGGCTGGCTACAGCCAACATCGTAATATGGTGGACGGTGCCTGCTAGACACTGCCGCCATTTTACTGTTGAAGACCGCCCTGCCAGGCCATAACGATTGCCTGTGGCGGTTCTTTGGCGGACGGTCTTTGCGACTGCCACCGTCGCAGTCAGATTCCCCCGCATCCTAATTTGGCTGAGGGAAAATCGCGGTCAGAGGACGGAAGGACCGCCATCGCATTCTGCCATCCTAATGAGCCCCTTAGTGTGCACAGTCCTCTCTTCCTCCAACCCTGATCACCCAGCCCTGCCCCACCCTAAACCAGACTGCAGCAACCAAAAATAAAACGATAATACCCTTATTATTGTTGTATTTTTAGGTCTCGCCTAGTGTTGCAGCGCAAGCGCTACTCGCTTTGCGAGGCATGCAGTATATACTATAGCTGGGAAGCTTAGTGGAAGCTCCGCCCACTCTCCGCCCATCTTTTTGATTGGCTTAGAGTCTAAATGCTGCCTTCCGATTGGTTTTAGGCTTGTTAGAACCTCCTCATGATTGACATGTCCTCATTTGTATCCTTCCCCGGCTATTGGCCCATTTACTCCAAACACTACTTTCTTCACTGTCTTCCCCCGCCACCTCCTGCAGTTTGTTACTTCTCACCCTCCCATTACCCCCCCACTCCCGTTTGTGCCGTCATGCCCCCCGCTCTCCCATTTCCAATGTAATAGGTCTCGTGTAAATTCAAGTCCTATTGTATTGCAAATGCTTGTTTAAATTGTGAGCACTAGCACTATTTTCTCCCTGTGCCTCCCAGAACTCCTCCCACCCCTCACAGCTTCTTTTCTTAGCCATCTGCTCCTTGAAACATGCAGTTTTACAGTACGGGCTGAAATATTGAGCTATGCAGCGCCGTACGTTATTTAATATTTACATAATTATTTTCATTAAGCAACTTATAGTATTACATATTCGCTGTGTAGTTAAGTAACAAAAATCCATCTGTTATAAGCAGGGAAGAGCAGGGAGATCGGTTTCTATTTTTAAACATATTACTGTCAAAGATGCAGATTATAATTCCGGTAAATAGTACCAGAAGCTAGCCTTTTAGAAATGGTCGTCGCTTTATCTTTGCCCGGTTACGTCTTTCGTCTGTTTCTCTAACAGGAAGCTGGGTGTTTGGTTAGGCATTGACGTATGAGCATTTCCTGTCACTGCGAGTAGCGATCAGAGAGGTGGCAGCGACATGGTAACAACAGTGGAAAGTATACATTTGTGTGTTAAATGCTGTATTTAGTGTGACATTGATTTCTGTGCCCCATGACGAATAGCTGGCTTATCTTCCATAAAAGATGAAGGTCACCGTGGCAGCATACGTCAAACAGACTACGAGGCTGCAGTGGAACATGTGTGCTCACATCATGAGAAAAACCCTCTTGAGGCACCAGCACTAGATGGAGTGGGACTAGACAATTTTAAGGGGAAACCCAGAGGAAGCACTGCCTGACAAATTAATACACTTTTTAGCGTCCTTGAGCTTTGTCACACTCCTGCACGCTCCATACATCACCTTTCAATACGAGGAGAAGAGGCCTGCACACAAAGGTCTTAATTTAGCAGGGCGTTTGGATGCAATTTAACCGCTGTCCAGCGCTGACCGATTAGGAAACATCTGGATTCAGCCAGAATGTTCAGAAATTTAATTTACAAACCATGTTTTTCAATTAATAAGAAGGCACACAATTCCCACATGAATGCCTTTGTGTAAAAGATGTTACTGCACAATATAGTAACTGCTCAAAGGTGCTCGGGGCTATCCGCACAACAAGCGCGTGATTTATTGGCTTTAAATGCCTGCAGTTATAGCCCTTCTGGGTGTCTCCTATTGTTTTTATAGGCGCCTTTCCCCGAGGAGGATTCTCGCTTCCACAAGGTGGCTTGAGAGTGAAAAGATGTCCGTTTATCACCCCTTACGGAAGTGCTATACCGGTGACAAAATCATCTAAGCGCTAGGACTGGAGTATAAAAGAGAGCACACATGCACCCCGTTTCTTGAATCACTCTAATGATGTATCCCAAGTCAAATGTTTGCTATGGGGTCGCAGACAGTGTATCTCATCAACTCCCCAAAACACAAATGCATTTATGTAAAGGCTTCTGGGCACACGTTTCACTTTCAAGCTTCCAAGTGCACCCATTTAAAGGCAGGAAAGTGAACGTATGTTTACCAGGAACAGCTGGGACTGCTAAATCCATCACTCCCTTCTGTTGTCTTGTACTATAGTGTGTGAGCCATTTTTTTATTTGCTGGGTTACTTTGTTTTAAACTATGCTCTAGTGCACGTAGATAAACTGGTATATAGTATTATAATCATGCCGCACTAAATTGTTTTGCTTTGTGATGTTATCTTAAAAACTGTACTGTGTTGTGTTTTGCTGATATATTAATTATCCAACAATATGTTCTGCTGCCTTGTACTCTGTTATGCTGTACTATGTTGTGTTGTTGGGTTCTCCTTGGCTGTGTTATCCTGTTTTTCTGTGTTACAGTACGCTATATTTTTGGTCATGCATGGACTCGGCATGAAGGCAGAGTTGAACGAGGTGACCGTGCATCGTACCGAGCTGCCATCAGCTGGGAATTTTATGGAAAATAATATCTTGCAGTAATGCATTCCCCAGCGGAGATCAGAGTGACGAAGCCGTTGTATCGGCAGGTGGAACCCCAGCACTACAATATAGCGCCCACACGCCGAATGTACCGCTCACATAGCTCTTTCCTACGGCAACAAAGCGGCACTGTAAATAACTCAATTCCCATCAGCTGCGGCGAGTCACGTGTCCGGAGCAGCCGCCATTCTGCCGCAGAGTGAATCGCGGGGCGCGACGGGCTCCGATCTCCGCCCGCCTTCGGCACCCTCCTCATGAGCGCTGCTCACATAGCCTGGGTCGCTAGCCCCCGGGATTGCAACCTTTGAAGAGATGCCTCGTTGTGCCGCGACTTGATCGAGCGGCAGCCAGTTGGCTGAAGGGGCCGGCGCTGACTACACGGCGCTCGGGGACCTTCTATGAGATTGGGAGGGAACATTGGTGAGCTGCCTGTCGTCTGCAATGCACAGCGGAGCAAAGGGGAAAAGGGCTCCTGAAGACCATTATTTTCATCAGGCTGCCCGCCCTTAAAGGTCCTTGAGCTGATTCTTTATCTAATAGTCAGGAGAGGTCACCACAAGGCAGCTGCCTGATCCTAAGATAGCACCCGAACCCTGAGCTGGACTTGTGACCCTCAGTGCTCCTACACGCACGCAGGAGTGGAGGTAGGTGCGGCACATGCTTCCATTTGCCACCCCACGGTGTCAGGGCTGACTTCTGACTACTCTGGTCCGGGAGTTGCTCCCCCACACCACTTGCCTGACCTTAAGATGGTGGCCAGCTCCATCTGATTACAAACAGCTCTCTGATTGCGCGGGCCTGTGACTACTTGAGGAACCCCTGGAACTCATTCTAACTCCCTGCACAGCTATGGACTCCTGTGTCTCCTGCTGCACTACCCCTATGCCTCCTAAGAAACCCTCCAACAGGGTCTCCAATTACTTTTCAGCCTCAGATAGGAATCCGCTCCCGACCGAGCAGGACCGGACGCGCACCATGGCCCACTCCAGGGAGGATTTAGTAGCCACGCTACAGGACTTTAAAAAAGACATTTGCCAGGAGATGAAGAACGACCTACAGCCCCCTTCCTTTGCACACTCGTGAAAATAACCTAAATTGAGTCTGATGCAGCGCAAGAAACCTGCATGCCAAGACCGACCTCTCTAGGTGCTGTGCCTCTCCGGTGCCAACCACAAGATGGCCGCCCAGGGCTCCGAATTCCCAAGCTGACAACGAATAGCCCCACCGACTATCCCCTTACCCTTCCTTGCTCTATTAACCTTGTCCCCTATGTTCTTTGAATGGTTTTTGTGATACTTATGAAACTTGTCACTGTTGTAAAATTGTAACATTAGTCTTCCTCATGTAAAACGCTAGCTCCTATCCCCTGAATCTCTCCGATTAGGTGCTACACCGCCTAGCCCCCTGTCCTTTGTGCCCTTTGACTAAGCACTCCCTCTCCCCTTGTTGGGGAAAGATCTAATATTTATACTCTGGAGTATCAGCGAACCCGCTGAGAGAGTCCACAGTGCCAAGGGAGCCACTCACTACTGAGGTATGGTATGGCCCCCCTTGCCAAAGCACTCCCTCTCCCCTTTTTGGGGAAGGATCCAGTATGTAGGCCTTGGAGTCTCAGAGACCCCGCTGAGAGAGTCCACTGCGTAAAGGGAGCCTCTCGCAACAGAGATGGGAAAATGATACCACTTCCCCTATGATCACAGCTTACCGGACTTTGGACGCAGCTTTGACTCGTCTTCCGGTTTGTGTCCCCATCGTCCTCCCGCCCCCTCTTTCCACGCTGTGTCTCTCCCCCTCCCCTCCTCTTTCTCTCTTTCATTCTCTGTCTACTTCCCCTGCTCCTTACCCCCTCCCCTGAATCTCTCCCCTTGCCTGCTTTTTCCCTTACGTATATGTGCTTATTGTTTATCTAGACCTTACAAGTAACTATGTTGCCATGCTCTAATAACTGTGTAACCTTTGGAACGATGTAACCTGCAACTATGATCTTATACTCATGTAAAGCGCTCTGATACCTCCGGGTCTAGCCAGCGCTATATAAAACCTTTAAAATAAATAAAAATAAAAAAAATGCTTTGGTATGTTGTGCGTTGCTGTGTTATGGTGTTTATGCTATGCTCTACACTACCTGAAAAGTATTTAGCACATGACATAACACTATGCCCACATAAAAATGTGTATTATACTAAATTCTCTACAATAATTATCCATCAGCTTCTCGAACAGCGCTAGAAATTATCCTATGATAAAGCGATGTTATCCGTAGTCTGATGTTTAATAGAAAACTTGACATGCAACCTGCACCTTTAAAGACATATCTGCTCTTCATAAATCCTAGTCAGTTCTTTCTAGAAAGACTTTACTCTGCTTGCAGAGGGACAGACAGGACTATACGCACATATCAAGGTTTCCAGACAATCTGGCACCTCTGAAAGCAGAGGCTGACATGTGACTTACACTGCCTCAGCCCAAACTATCTAACAGAAACACCTCAGGAAATAAATCTGAAACCCTTTCCCCATTTTTTGGGACTATCCCTGCATATCACTTCATAGCGAGGGCCCGCCCGCCACTCATTACGTCGTTTTCGATCTCGGAGATCATAGGTCCACACTGTCTCGAACACTTTTAACATAGTGGCTGGCTGTCATTGGGTTACACCGCTCTTGTTGAGGTCACATATCATTGGGTGCTTTTGCCACTGAGAGGGCACCTGTTACGTGGGGTACACCTGCATCAGTCACTTACATCACAGGTAAAGCATCTGTCTTACCGTCACTTACATTTTGGGGGATTTTCAGTCTTGAGCTACTAATTTTACAAGTTAGTTACTGTCTGTCGTCAGTTACAACTTATATAGACCGGATATGACAGTCGCCCTTCTCGTGATTCTTATATCCTGGTTAACCTTGACATTGGGTCACTTGCACCATAAGTTAAACATGTGCATGTAATAATGTCTTGGGTGTAAATGCAAAGTGTGATATACCTGTTTTGGGAATTGTTTCTGACTCAGGGTTATCTTGTTCATACTCAAGTGGAAGGCTCATTCACATCGAAGTACTCACATGCAGGGTAGTTTATCAGTAATCTTCTATGCACATAGGAGTCCAGTCTTAGGTGCAATTTTGTATTTAGGGGTTTTCTTCACCCTATCTGCACTTGTAAGTTGTCACCTGGGTGCACTTACATTGGTACAATCATTCCAGATTTAATGGCATAGGGACCTAGACTGCCATGTCTCTATTGATTTTGGGTGACACAGATTATCATCCGCGCAGTCTCTCTTCCCCTGCCTCTCCCATTTACTCCAGTAAACAGTCAAATAAATTGCATGTTCTTTTAAAAATATTTTTTCTACATTTTAAAGAAGGCTTAAGTATGATGCATCTAATTAGTGAGGATGACAACACTCTGAGCAGTACACTTTTGCGAAACCTGAATAGATGTTTCAGCACCCAGGCTAATGTGCTGCATAACTAAATACATATAAGATCCCAAAGGCGTGACCAATTGCATTGCAAATGTTTGTTTTCACTTTTTACTGCTCTATGAGCAGAGAGGCGATGCTCCTCCACCTTAGCGGAAGAGCCGCCACTGGCCATAGTCGATAATGACAAGCAAGGGGAATGCACAACAAAAGGGCCAGCATATATGCATAATAGTGCCACTATTCGGTAGTCTATTCTCAGACTGGAGATCACTTGTTCACATTTTGACAACAATAAGGGGCCGATTCCGATCGCCGGTCGGACAGCTGTACGTAGACTTACCGTGCGACCCACACATACCTGGAGCCGGTCCATGCTGTAGAGTAAGTACGATGCGCATAACTGCCAAAAACACGAACGACACGTAGGCTGTGATTCAAGCTCCATTCTCCGTCCAAGCCGTAACTCCTAACGATGAACCGAGTCGCCCGGAAGCAGTATCCATAGCAGTTTCCGGCATGACAAGTACGATGCGTACCTCCTACGCGCTGGACGGGTCGCCACGTACGGCATGTCACAGCATCCGGAAAACAAGCATATCCGCTACGATTCGTGCCACAACTCAATACACGGCTACGAGATGGAGCAGCTTGCAGTGAGTACGAGACGGAGCAACAAGTAGCATGTACGACACGAACACATCATGAATCCTATCGCGCAGGTCATACCAGTACTCTACATCTATGACCAGATCAGGAACCGACGCCGACGGCGCAGGCGGTAAGTGTGACACCTATCACATAAACAAATGACACGTACCCACAAAATGGCACACACACACAGGGGATCCACATCCTGGCCACTAACAATAGCCCACCATAGGGGTTGCATGGCCAGCACCACTAACACCCCCACCCATAGGGGACCTGTTGCCCATCACCCCTGCCACACACACCCATAGGGGACCTGTTGCCCATCACCCCTGCCACCCCCACCCATATGGCTGATGTTGCCCATCACCCCTGCAACCCCCACTCACAGGGGACCTGTTGCCCATCACCCCTGCCACCCCCAGCCATAGGGCGTATGTTGCCCATCACTACTGTCACCCCCAGCCATAGGGACTATGTTGCCCATCACTACTGCCACCCACACCCATAGGGCTGATGTTGCCCATCACTACTGCCACCCCCAGCCATAGGGACTATGTTGCCCATCACTACGGCCCCCCTTACGGCTTATGTTGCCCATCACCCTTGCCACCCCAGCCATAGGGCTTATGTTGCCCATCACCCCTGCCACCCCCAGCCATAGGGCTTATGTTGCCCATCACTTCTGCCACTCCCAGCCATAGTGCCTATGTTGCACATCACCCCTGCCACCCCCAGCCATAGGACTTATGTTGCCCATCACTACTGCCACCCCCAGCCATAGGGCTTATGTTGCCCATCACTACTGCCACCCACACCCATAGGGCTGATGTTGCCCATCACTCCTGCCACCCCCACCCATAGGGACTATGTTGCCCATCACTACTGCCACCCCTAGCCATAGGGCCTATGTTGCCCATCACCCCTGCCACCCACACCCAGAGGGCATATGTTGCCCATCACTACTGCCACCCCAGCCATAGGGCCTATGTTGCCCATCACCCCTTCCACCCACACCCATAGGGCTTATGTTGCCCATCACTACTGCCATCCCCAGCCATAGGGACTATGTTGCCCATCACTACTGCCACCCCCAGCCATAGGGCCTATGTTGCCCATCACCCCTGCCACCCACACCCAGAGGGCATATGTTGCCCATCGCTTCTGCCACCCCCAGCCATAGGGCCTATGTTGCCCATCACTACTGCCACCCCCAGCAATAGGGACTATGTTGCCCATCACTACGGCCCCCCTTATGGCTTATGTTGCCCATCACCCTTGCCACCCCCAGCCATAGGGCTTATGTTGCCCATCACCCCTGCCACCCCCAGCCATAGGGCTTATGTTGCCCATCACTACTGCCACCCCCAGCCATAGGGCCTATGTTGCACATCACCCCTGCCACCCCCAGCCATAGGGCTTATGTTGCCCATCACTACTGCCACCCCCAGCCATAGGGCTTATGTTGCCCATCACTACTGCCACCCACACCCATAGGGCTGATGTTGCCCATCACTCCTGCCACCCCCACCCATAGGGACTATGTTGCCCATCACTACTGCCACCCCCAGCCATAGGGCCTATGTTGCCCATCACCCCTGCCACCCACACCCAGAGGGCATATGTTGTCCATCACTACTACCACCCCCAGCCATAGGGCTTTTGTTGCCCATCACCCCTGCCACCCACACCCAGAGGGCATATGTTGCCCATCACTACTGCCACCCACACCCAGAGGGACTATGTTGCCCATCACTACTGCCACCCCCAACCAAAGGGCTTATGTTGCCCATCACCCCTGCCACCCCCAGCCATAGGGCTAATGTTGCCCATCACTACTGCCAACCCCAGCCATAGGGACTATGTTGCCCATCACTACTGCCACCCCCAGCCATAGGGCCTATGTTGCCCATCATCCCTGCCACCCACACCCAGAGGGCATATATTGCCCATCACTTCTGCCACCCCCAGCCATAGGGCCTATATTGCCCATCACCACTGCCACCCACACCCAGAGGGCATATGTTGCCCATCATTACTGCCACCCCAGCCATAGGGCCTATGTTGCCCATCACCCCTGCCACCCACACCCAAAGGGCATATGTTGCCCATCACTTCTGCCACCCACACCCAGAGGGACTATGTTGCCCATCACTACTGCCACCCCCAGCCAAAGGGCTTATGTTGCCCATCACCCCTGCCACCCCCAGCCATAGGGCTTATGTTGCCCATCACTACTGCCACCCCCAGCCATAGGGACTATGTTGCCCATCACTACTGCCACCCCCAGCCATAGGGCCTATGTTGCCCATCACCCCTGCCACCCACACCCAGAGGGTATATATTGCCCATCACTTCTGCCACACCCAGCCATAGGGCCTATGTTGCCCATCACTACTGCCACCCCCAGCCATAGGGACTATGTTGCCCATCACTACGGCCCCCCTTACGGCTTATGTTGCCCATCACCCTTGCCACCCCCAGCCATAGGGCTTATGTTGCCCATCACCCCTGCCACCCCCAGCCATAGGGCTTATGTTGCCCATCACTACTGCCACCCACACCCATAGGGCTGATGTTGCCCATCACTCCTGCCACCCCCACCCATAGGGACTATGTTGCCCATCACTACTGCCACCCCCAGCCATATGGCCTATGTTGCCCATCACCCCTGCCACCCACACCCAGAGGGCATATGTTGCCCATCACTACTGCCACCCCCAGCCACAGGGCTGTTGTTGCCCATCATCCCTGCCACCCACACCCAGAGGGCATATGTTGCCCATCACTACTGCCACCCACACCCAGAGGGACTATGTTGCCCATCACTACTGCCACCCCCAGCCAAAGGGCTTATGTTGCCCATCACCCCTGCCACCCCAGCCATAGGGTTTATGTTGCCCATCACTACTGCCACCCCCAGCCATAGGGACTATGTTGCCCATCACTACTGCCACCCCCAGCCATAGGGCCTATGTTGCCCATCACCCCTGCCACCCACACCCAGAGGGCATATATTGCCCATCACTTCTGCCACCCCCAGCCATAGGGCCTATGTTGCCCATCACTACTGCCACCCTCACCCATAGGGGACCTGTTGCCCATCACCCCTGCCACCCCCAGCCATAGGGCTGATGTTGCCCATCACCCCTGCCACCCCCGGCCATAGAATGGGTGATGCGCAACACATCCAGCATACTCCAACATCAGGTATGTCTGCAAAATACATCCCCCCTAATATCATGTCAACAGTGTGTAGTCTGTAACAAATGCCCACAACAGTGATTATGTCTACGAGCATACAATGTAAGTAACAGCACATGTGTGACCAACACATGAGTGTGACATACACAAGGCAAGCATCACAATAGCACTGTGGCAATGTAAAAAGAACACCCCCTCACTGTGTAGAACAGAAGTTAATTGTGGGCTTCCAAAATGCAGCAGATGTTGAGCATTGTGGTGATGGGGACTAAACCCCCCTCATCACAGTGACCAAAAGGTAAGTGTCATCATGGTCAAAGCTGCAAATAACAAACAACACGTATGATCCCTGCTCCTAACACATCAAACACTTCTGGGACAAACTAGTGGTTGTGTCCCATACACACAGAGATGTGGTGAGGCTAACAGTGCTGTGAAAACATAACACACTCTCTGCCATGTGCAGACAAGCACCACACATGGGGGCTGACAATGCATACAGTGTACAATGACACAACAGCAGAAGTGACCATCACCAAGCATGCACACATCTCGAAAATAGACACACCAATCAAAACAACATGTGTAGACTGTAGGTGTCAGCTCACAAACTCACATTCCATGCCAGCAATGACACCTAACAACCAGGATGAATGTGCACAATGATGTGATATGACTCACAGGGACAGCATGCAAAATCACAGAAACAGCATCCAGACAAAGGTCCACAACAGCAATACCAATGCACTGGTGCAGATGCACAAACACAAACAGGCAAACTCACACTGCACATCTGACACAGCATGTGTGTGTGTGTCACAGTATCCCCAGGCAACTACACAACACATGAGGGGGGCTGAACCACAGTGACACAGATGTGGACACAGTGCCATACAAAAGTAAACCATCATTGGGACACCCCCAGTGGGCAATCAGGCATTGGAAGATGAGAGGGAGCACCAAAGACACATGTGACACAAGCTGGAATGAACACCAACTAACACAGCAAGAGACTGACACACAACACCACTACCCCCAGGGAACAGGCATTGGGGTGACACAAGCATGCATGACACCTCCACTGTGATGCTAAAGCCAGATGTCGTACAAACTGGGAAACCCAGACATGTGTCCTGTGCCACAAACGTACATCACACATACACGAACACAAATCACTCAGTATGGCCCCTCATCCATGGACAAACGGGAGCTAGGGGACCATCCATGCAAACATTCACATCAGTCCACCCTCAACACCACACACCCAGAACTGCAACAATGTGGATCTGTGAAGCCCACATGGACAGGTGACATTACACATGCACCGATGACAAACACAGGAATGTTGGGAGGAACTAAGGTGCACAGACACATCACACAAGAACAGTTTACAAACCTGGGGAATGACAGACATACTGCACAGTATGTGGTACATGGCCCTGACCTCAAAGCTCACGTAACCTTCAGAATCCCTGCCACAGTCCCAGGACAATGCAGATGCCAAGGAGAGCCACAAGGCACACATGCTGACACCTGCCAGCATCGCAGCCATGAACCCAAGTGGGAGGAGTCACACACACATACAAATGTCTCAATCACTGAAAACTACCACCTAGGGACAACTACATGATTTAGCAAATAAACAGGTGCCTTGAGGAACCCTGACTGTGTCCCATCTGTGTCTGACAACATCATCACCACTCAGAACTGACAGATCCCAATGATGAAACACCAATTAACAGTAGTGTGTCATGCACCCACACATCTGGTAGCCCATTGGCAAAGTAGTGGGGTGAACCCAGTACCACTCAGCAAGCATCAACAACAGGAACATATCAAGGGAAAACTGTCTGTGTATGAACAGGGATGTGGACACACACACATGCTCATACAACACACACCATGGGCCCAGGCCATGTCACTGGACAACACACTTACTTGAGGGGACCCAACTCCTGTGGGAGCCCAGCTGTGCCAAACATATTCACCGCAAGTCCCACTCATGTCTGCAGAACACTTGGTCAGTCAACCATCAGTTACCACACAATGAAGGCTCTGGTCACAACAGCCTGGGTATGTGAGTCTCCCCTAAGTCATCTGCACATACCCAAAACATGGATGTCTAGCAAGTTGCACAGAGGACTCAGTTGCTCCTATTACAATGATGCCCACACCTGTAGGTCCAGTGTTGATGAGCACAAAGTATGTGGAAGTGACAAATTGCACAATGGGAAGAACATCATATGTGCAGAGGTGCAAGCCAGAGATGTCACCATGCAAATGAAATGCTCACAGAGAGATGTCCACAAATAGTTGATCCTGACACACCCAGGTAACTGCAAAGGATGACATGGATACCCACCAGAATAGGATACATATCTCATGGACCACAGGGAGTACCTCACAGCAACACATCAGAATTCAACATTGTAAACAAAGCATCACAGGTGCAAGGGCATGTTAAACATCATCAACATAATGTACAGCTAAATCTAGTTGACAGGGAGAAAGAACAAAGCTTTAATCAGCATTTTAAAAGTTAAACGTCTGTGCAAACAAAAGGCCAATGACCAGTCCATGTCCAACTGCCAAGGAGTGAATTAGAGTGACAACTGTCACACCTTGCTTGCCTGCACTGCCAAGGACCGGGGTCATCCCCTCGGAGGGGCATTCATGGGGGCAGGCCAGGCACCACAGGGACAGGATCAGGGCACAGCAGAAGGAGGCAGTGAAGAGGTGGGGGATGCAGGCGAGACACTTGCAACTGCAGTGGAGCTGACTGAAGTGGTGGGTGCTGTCACAACTGTGGGGCACAAGTCAGATGGTGGCGGTGCCGGCTCAACTCCAGTGGGCAGGTCAGATGGTGTGGATTGGCTCACCACTGCAGTGCCCAAGTCAGACGGGGTGGTCGTGGACTCCAAAGCAGTGCCTACATCCATGGGAGCGGAATGGGGGACAGGTGAGGTCGGCAGAGCGGGTGGGAGGACACGGTCCCCACATCAGTGGCACTAACTGTCTGACCAGGTGTGGAGGAGCAAGTGCTAGGGGGGATGGCCTTAGCATTTTGGGGATGGTGTATCTGTGGGTGGGGAAAACCTGGGCAGGGAGTGGCGGGGGAACCTCTGGAGTGGTGGCCTGGGGGATGGAGGACAGAGACTTTGTCTTGGAGCTGCGTGGTGGCAGGGGGGTCTTGCTCTTCCGGCGCCAGGGGGACTTGTGGGTGGGGGTCTCTGTCTGACTGCGCCTGGGGAGGGTGTCCGGGTGTGAGGGGCACTCCCCTCTGTGTGTGGGGACTTCCTCTTCCCCTTGTAATCAGGATCTGCAGGGTCGGTGGGGAATAGGCTAAGGTCACAGAGGAAGAGCTTCTGGGGGGATGGGGTTCCAGGTGAGGCAAGGGAAGGGGGCTGGGAGGGAGAGGTCACAGAGGACTGCGGAGTGGTTGTGGATGACTGTGTGTGTGTCTGCAAACCAGCCCCTGTGAGTGTGGAATCAATCCCCTGCGCTTGCCTGTGTGCACGTCTAGACCTTGGTTTGGGTGTTTCTGTGCTTGGGACAGGTAGGGTGCTAGGAATCGTGGGTGTTGCAGGGGTAGGAGTGGTGCGGGACTGTTGGAGGAGGGACACTGCTGCTTTCAGGGAGGAGGCCCTCTGTAGGGCAGACATGCCCGAGGAAATGCCCTCCATGAACTACACCAGTTGTGTCAACAGACCTGTGTGTGCATGGAGGACCTTCAGCGTCAACGTCTGCCCTACATGGATCTGTTGAAGTAAGTCCACAGACTCCTCACTCAGGGCAGCAGGGGACACAGGGGCAGGCAGTGCGGTGCCTGGCACAAAGGAGACATGCTCACGAACACGGGAGCCCACAGGGACCTCTGGGATGGGAGCCGATGGAAGGGGGTGGTGGTGGCGGGACAGCCTCACTAGTTGGGGCTTGGTGGCTGCTGACACCCGCCTCCACAAGGGAGTCATCCTCAGAGCTGCTATGGCCCTCAGCTGGGGGGGATGGTGCTGACGACTCCTCTGTGTGGCTCCACTCGCCCTCCGTGCCACTGGGTCCACCGACTCCTCTCCTTCTGTTCCTGTAAGGCTCTGTGGCTCCTCTTGGTCCGTGGAGCTGTCCCCTCCTGTGTCCGTGGATGTATCTGGATAGAAATAGGAAGTTAGAGAACAACATCAGTCACCTGCACCGACTGCACACACCACAGTGAGTACATCACATCACAGGGCAAGCCCTGGCATCATCAGCTGAACACAGTTCAAAGTGCCAACACTGTTTAGGATAAGACAATTGTCATTCTCAACATCAACCATGGCACACATATCCGGGGGCGTGTCGGTGTTTTGCTGAGGCTCCGCGATCGGGCCTGCATTTCACCTGTTTCCAGGTGTTGTTCTCAGCGGGGAAACATAGAATCAGACACCGGAACCTCCCCTGCACCCATCAATGTCCTCACCTTGTGGCCATCGAGTGCGCAGATCGCTGGGGCTCTGAAAGTGTTAGCTCCAGGCTCCCGGCCACAAGATGGCGGGCGCTCATCCCGGGAGGTGCATCTAGTCGGCCAGGACGAACACCTCGGGACCCGCACTGGATCGCGGCCACAGCAGTCCGCCCGCGATGGAGGCGGGAGCATCGGGGCTCCACATCGTGGAGAGAGAACTGCAATAATCCCCGACCACACATCTGCAGGCGGCTCCGGGGAGACGCGAGAGGGAACGGACGGCCATCTTGGATCGGAGGCGGACCCTGTCGGACGGCGAACGGTCCGAGCCTACGCCTCATTGTGTGGTAATCAGGGGCGGCACCCCCGCTCGCCAGTGGCCCGAGAACCGGGAGCCGAATATTGCCTTCGGCTCAACAGTGATTCCCTGGATGCCCCCCCCCCCCCCTCGGCCTGGGCCGCCTGACTCCAAGATGGCGGCCGGAGTTCAGCTCGACTGGCAGGACTCAAAACTGGGGACCCTGTGAGGTGCACATCAGCGGCAAAGAGGTGAGCGGAGCTCTCCTACCTCCCTGCATGAAGCGACCCCATAACTGAACGGCTCACAGAACTGAGCGCATTGGAGCCGAAGGCTGCCTGACCCTAATATGGCGGCATAGTCTTCATATTTGTCCCCGTACCAGTCAGCGCACCACTACAATAGGGAGACAAGAGGCTTGGACTCCGCACCAGCAACAACCCCTGCAATTGCCCCCGCACATCGGACTGTGCGCACAGTGTGTGTGGGCCACTTCGGAAGTGCTCACCCCCAGCTGTGACGGAGACACCGGCGGGAAGATCCCGCTCCCCCCGGATGGCTGCCCCCTGGTGCCTGGTGAGTGCCGGCACACAGACCGCCGGACCAGACGGGGAGACTCATTATCAGGGAATCACACACCCCGCTCTCCGCGCCAACGCCTTCATTATGCGCAATCCCCCTAGCCGCTGCCATGGGGAAGCCGAGGGCGACCCAACACACGTCCGTGCCCGACACACACCCCGGAAAACATGCCGAAGACCCGGACATGGGTAAACGCTGCCACATCACAGACCGATCCTTCGATCTTGGAAAAACTAGACCAGGTACTGGCAGCCATCGAACTCTCCAGGGTGTCCATGGAGGAACGGTTTGGTACCCTGGCAACGGATATTAACCTTATCCGTGATGACCACCGCAAACTGGTGGACAAAGTGAAAGACGGGGAAAAGACGCTGGCCGACCTACAACCCAGAATCAAGACACACCAGAAGATGCTTCAGGATGTCCTACACCGCCTAACCATCATGGAAGAACGCACGGACGATTTGGAAGAACGATCAAGACGCTGTAACATTCGCGTGCTGGGTCTGCCGGAAGGAATTGAGGGCTCGAACCCGCTGAACTACATGGAAGCGTGGGTGAAATCCTTCACCCCAGAGACGGACCGGACGGCGTTCTTCTCCATTGAGCGCGCCCACAGGGTCCCGGCCCGCAAACCGCCTCCAGGAGCTGCCCCGGGAGCGATGCTGGCAAAGTTTCTACATTTTCATGACAGGGATGCGGTGCTGCGAGCAGCCAGGGTGGCAAGCCCCCTGCAAGTGGAAAATAAGCAGATACTGGTATTTCCGGATTACGCACGAGCAGTACAGCAACAACGGTCCTCGTTTCTGGATGTGAAACGCCGACTCCGTGAGAACAATATCCAGTATGCCCTACTATTTCCAGCTCGCCTCAAGGTCATCCACAACAGCTCTGCTGTCTTTTTCACTACCGCCGAAGAGGCACATGATTGGGCGGATCATCAATGCCCGCAGCAATCCAGAGCCGCAATCACACGAGACCCCACCCTTAAAATACCACGAACCAGGAGACGCACCCAGAAGCAACAACGCAGCAGAATAAATGTCATTACCAGGTCACGTACCAAAGACTCTCCAGATCTGGAACAAATCGTGAAAGAACGGCGTGAGGCCCTGCAGGCAGTGATCAACCTACAGGCATCCCCCCTACAGAGGACATAGATCAACCCCTGCACATCTTTTCATAGGAAGGGGAGAACGACAGTGATGGAACATTATCCGGCGAGGACTCCATTACGCCTCCTCTGGTCACTCCTCAAACAGCTGACATCATCCTAGATGGACAAACAAGGACCCTCTCGGCATGAGATGTGCTTGCTGAGAGATCAGTGAGGGCAGATACACCCGGAACACACTAGCTAGATACACACACCATTGCCATGTTACGACATGCTCTGAGCAACGCCCACTGATCCTACAAAGGCCCGATCCGCGATCAGCCTCGCGCATACACACTGCCACCCCACTATATATTGTTACACCCTCCTCCCTCGGGAGAGTAGGTTTGGACGTATCATTCCCAACGATGGGTCCTTGGTATTGGGACTGTTTCCCGACCTCAGTTATACGGTTTGTTATCCCAGTTCAGCAATGCCCCAACCCCCCTCATGGAACAGCATACACCTGGGTACTCGGAATACACAGACGACTGACGCTGTGAGTCACGCGTGCCCTCACCCGACTAGGGAGGTATCGATTGCCATGCTCCACCAGACACATGTTCCCCTTTTGGTCACGCACTAATACCGAACCACGGCAATAACCACGCAACACACTGACATCAACATCCTCTCACTCAATGTCAGAGGACTCCACACACCGAGCAAACATTATGCAGCATATTCATATGTAAAACGCCACAATGCTCGGATAGCATTCTTACAGGAGACCAGAGGTGAGAAAACTACAGTCTAAATGGCGTGGAACTATATGTGCCACGACATACTCGGCATACGCACGTGGGGCACTGATCTGGGTTCGGCCGGGAACTCCTTTCCAGGAGTTCCAGAGGGTGGTGGATAGGGACGGCAGATACACCCTGCTAGAGGGACTCCTCGATGGGCAAGTAGTACTCCTGGGTAGCATATACGCCCCAAATGTAGAGCAAGACAAATTCTGGGATCACCTCACCGGGATTCTGGCCCCATTTCCCTCCATTCCCTGGATTTTAGGCGGGGACTACAATTGCACGCTGAACCTTGCCCTGGACCGATCCCACCCCCCACCTGCACACTCTCCCGCCTCCAAGCAAACCGAGAGATTCCTGGCCTGGATTACACAATGGGCCCTCACGGACGCGTGGCGAATGCACCATCCACAGACCCGGCTGTACTCATTCCATTCCATCCCACATAACCTGCGAGTCCGCCTAGACAGATTCCTATGCTCGGTGGCGATTTTGCCCAAAGTTAGTCACACAGACTACATGGGCAGGATCATCTCTGATCATGATGCCCATATTTTGCGGTTAAACTGGAGACCCCCACACCCTCCTGCCCCCACCTGGCGTCTACCGCGGGATTGTTTATCAGACCAGGTATTTAGGCACAAGCAGGGACGTAGCATCCGAGACTATTTTGCGCACAATGCTGGCACAGCTTCCTCAACATTAGTGGAGTGGGACACATTCAAAGTAGTGGCCCGAGGAGAATGCAACAAACAAGTCACAGGGGTCAAACGAACGCTTGAACAAGCGCTCACCAAGGCCGAGCAACAGCTTGCCGCAGCCACTAAACAGGACACCACATCCGCCGAAGGGGCAGCGCGGGTGGCCAAAGCAAAAACAGAATACCAAGCTGCCTGCGCTGATCTCCGCCGGTATAATCTTAGATCGTACGCAACCCGGATGCATAAAGAAAGGGATAAAACAGGCACATTGTTGGCATGGCTAGCCAAGCAAGACGCCGACGTGAAGCCCATAACAGAAGTACTTGACCCCCGAGGTAATTTAGTGCGATCCCAGGCCGAGATTCTATTTGCGTTTCAGGGCTATTATGCGGAGGTTTATAACTGTCCGGCTTCAACTACACAGGCCATAATAGATCGCTTCCTCGACCCCTTGACGATACCCAAAGTCAAGAAGACGGATAGGACGGCCCTGGATATGGCGATAACATCTGCAGATATCACCCAAGCCCTACATGCCCTAGTCCGTAACAAGGCACCGGGATTTGATGGGCTCCCACTGGAGTATTACACTACTTTCTCCCCACAATTGGTCCCTCGGCTAGTAGAGATGTTCGCGACCGCGTTAGAAAAGGGTGAGCTGCCGAGATCCCTCAGGGAATCCGTAATTGTGACCTTCTTAAAGCCACACCGCGATCCGCAACGGATGGCCTCCTACCGCCCTATCACGCCCCTCTCCACCGACTGTAAAATCCTCTGGAAGATATTAGCGGACAGATATGCACAAATTATACGACCTTTGGTCCACCCGGACCAATGTGGATTCGTCCCCGGGAGACGCACATCCCAGAACATACGCCGAATATTCCACGTTCAAGACCAGGTGAGAGAGACGCACCCCCGGTCAGCCTGTCTCATCCTAGACCTCGAGAAGGCCTTTGATTCCCTCACTTGGCAGTACCTCTTCTCGGTCCTGCAACGGATGGAGCTTGGACCCATCCTCTTAGCGTACACACAACTCCTATACACCAAACTCACCTCACGTGTCCGCATAGGATGGTGCATCTCGGCAGAGTTTGCGGTCTGGAGGGGCACGAGGCAGGGCTGTCCGCTGTCGCCCCTACTCTTCGCCCTAGCGGTCGAACCCCTAGCTATATGACTGCGACAAGAAGGGAAACACTCGGGCATTCCCATAGCAGACACCATACACAGCGTTTCTATGTATGCCGATGACCTCCTAATATATGTACGAGACATCACCGAAGATTTACCTCCTATCTGGACAACATTAACAGAATTTGCAGAAGCCTCCGGGTTAAAAGTGAATTGGGATAAATCCACAATATACCCACTACATCCGAGCCTACCCCCCCAGGTCATATGGCTTGGCAGCCAACAGGTGGCCTGGAGTGCGGAAGCACCCCGCTATCTCGGGATCAATCTCTACCATTCCCCGACTGACATTTTTTAGGGTAATCACCGTAGGGCATTGGTGGGCATTAGAGCTGCAATCGGATTCTGGAAGAGCCTCCCACTTTCCCCGATCGGCCGGGTGGCTTTATCCAAAATGATAATGGTCCCGCGACTGTTATACCACTTCACCAACTTACCAGTGATCCCACCTAGAACCTTCTTTCGGGACATAGACTCGCTTCTCAGTACGTTAATCTGGGGACCTACCAGACATAGGATAGCACTGAAGACACTACAATTACCCACCACGCAGGGAGGACTGGGTGCTCCCTCCTTTGAATCCTATTTTCTAGCGGCACAACTACAATGGTTATCTTACTGGACAGCAGGTAGGCACACAGATGAAATGCACACCACGACGGATCGGGTTCCCATCTCGGAGCTTCATCGCCTATTACTACCCGGCACTAAACCAAAACTTACATATCCTTTACAAGTAACAGTGGCACGCAAGTGTATGCAAAGAATACACCGCATGTCACCGGAGACACCCCTTTCCTCCCCTTTATTCCTGTTGGTAGGGTGGCCCAAGCGCGAACACTATTACACGACCAATATGCTCATTGCCTGGACGAACTGTGGCATCACCGAGATGGAGTCCCTTTTCGAGGACGGACAGCTGAGACCGTTTCAAAGCCTTATGGACGACTACGGTCTTCCCCCAGGCCAGTTCCTACTCCACCATCAACTTCTTGAGAGTTACTGACTGTATCACGACCTCTCGCTAGGGGAACCAAACACACACCCAGTCATACACACGGCTCTACATATGGGAATGGGGCGACACTTAACCACTTGGCTATATAAAACCATACGAGAACTTACTAATAAACCATTAGTGACCCTGCGAACCACTTGGGAGGATGAAATTGGACGTCCACTACATGAGAAAGAATGGGAGAGGGCCCTGGAATACCCCAAGAAGGTGTCTAGAAACGCACGATTTAAAAATATACAATTCTACATACTCCATAGAGCGTATCTGACACCGCCACGCCTTCAACGATTCTTTCCCGACACGCAGTTTCTTTGCCCCAGATGCCAATCACAGGACGCAGACTTCCACCACATGTTTTGGAGTTGCCCCACAATCCGATCCTACTGGCAAAACATTCATGCCTCCCTGAGGGACCTCACAGGACTCACATACATGACCACATGGGAGGCCAGTGCATTAGGTATCTTCCGGAAAAAAAACAATATAAAGTGCACACACGATTTATCTCATTAGCCGTGTTGCTAGCTAAGCGGAGTGTGACCATGCACTGGCGTTCCCCCATGGGTCCCCCGCTCGCAGCATGGGTGGGAGCAACGCACAAATGGGCTGCAGCAGAGGAGGAAGCGTTGCGGGCGGAGGAGGTGAGGGCAATACGTAAGCATCCCATTTCTATGGAGTGGGCCCTATTACTACATCGCTTCAAGCAATTGACTCCTGGTGAGGACCCAGGTGGTGACATACATACTCCAACGGTCCCACAATCGCAGGTTCAGACCATAAACGACAATACCAGACCTTCCCCGGTCGCGTGATCATACCACTGGCAGTAATATCACACACTACACCACTTTAGATGACTGAATATGGGAGCTAGACCGACCGCAATCCACCTCCAATAACATACACCTATATTGACTACCAAGACATGTAACACCCAAACACCTAATCAGACGTCCGATATCAGTGCCCAGGGACAACATTCCATGACCATTCCCCAGTTCCTCTTGTGTTATACCCATGTTCATGGGGCATGCACTCAACCTGAGATCCCAAGGTTAACAAAATGTATACCGACCAGGCCTCCTTTTCTGAATAACGCTACACTATGGTATGAGATGTAACATGTAATTCAACTGAATGTACCTTATTATCGCTATTCATCATGATACTCAGTAAATGCCAATAAAAATTATGTTACAAAAAACCAATGGCACACATATCCCTCCTTGACTTTCACACATATGTCCGTTGCATGTTGGATGCTAACACACCAATGTGCCAACATGCACCACCCACACATTAGTTGTACATGCAAGTGAACATGTAGAAGTATGTCACTATACACACAGCACATCTCTTGCTACTGACTCAGTACAGGTGTCCGGATGAAGGGATGGGCAGAGACTCATTTCACATGCTTGGGATGCATGCCAGCAACACACACTATGATGTACTCATGTCCTGATGGGCAATGCCACAATGGGGTGCATGGTGCACACTTGAGCACAATGCAGGCTCACTCATAGCAAGTTAAATGCCATGGCACTGGGATGCCCTGAAAGTCAGTCAACACTGTCTCCTGTCACAGAGGCAGGGCATCTAGACAACAACAATATGCACTGACTCACAATCCTAGCTCAGGGGTAAAGCTAACTCTGCAGATGACCGGCGCACTTGCCCATCCCAAGCAAACAACATATCCAGGACCCAATAGACCCCACATCATGCAAATCATACATATGAGTCTCTGCAAACACAAACCCCTGTACATTAACACATCACAGTCTGCCATGCATGTAACTCAGCTGCATGAAGGACACAGTTGCATACACCAGTGTGCGCTGTCAGATGATCACACACCTATATGTCACACAGGTCTAGTCTCTCACAGTCACATCGCAGATGTCATGCTGACCCTCAGAATCATGGACACCCCAGTTCTACGTAACAACAAGCCACACCCTAATGACACAGAAGCAGACACCTGAGGGCACATGTCACTAAGCACAACCTGCAATTTCATACACAGGAGTGGGATTACAGAGTGTTTCTAAATGCCCTTGAGGAGGCATGACTGGCCAGGTCTACGTGAAACAGTGTTTTGCCCTGGACAGTAGTCAGGAGGCTAAGCAAGTGTGACATACTTGATATACATACTCCTGAGGCCCAACAATTGGAGTCCCCTGCTGCATGGGTTTGTTTGGAATACCCCAGACACATGTTGTGAGTCAGACCAGCAATTGGTACACATCTCAAGGGCACACACAGATCACATGTCAGATCTCAGGAATTTTGTAAACAATTGACCCACCCATGAAACACACAACAGAGTCACGGGAACTGATGCTGACCAGTAGCTGAAGCATAGCTGACTGCAGGGACACAGTGCCCTAGTGACACAAGCAACAGACTGGAGGGGCAACACCTGTGGAACAGATGAGGAGGGTGCATCACACAATTGATTGTAATGTGGAAGTGTGACCAGGGCAAAAGACTGCTATTAGCATGTCAGACATAGTACACAGATCAGACATGGACTCACCTCCTTCCTGCTGCTGTCTGGCCTTCAGCTGCCTATCCAGGTCCGGGAAGACCACCGCCAGGATACGGAGCATGTGGGGAGTCAGGGTCTGGTGTCCGCCTCTCCTGCGTGGAGGTGACAGCTTCAGCTGGACTCTAGCTATCCTCCGGGTCCAGCCCCGAAGGTCCTGCCACCTCTTCTGGCAGTTGCGGATCTGGCGCTTGTAGACCTCCACTGAACGAACAGCCCGGGCGATGGTCAGCCAGATCTCCTGCTTCTAGTGGGCATCAACCTGTGAGGAGGACAAAGTGAAAAGTACATTAACACACATGCCCCAGATTTGTGCAGCACACATTTGGTTATACATGTCAGCATCACAAAGGGAAATGAATTACACAGGTAGTTCAACCATGGGGAAGGAAAAATCACCTGCATGCCTGACATGTTAACAATGCCTGCATAGTTTAAGCTTGAAATAATGCACTTTAGCAGCAGGAAAACTATTCATTACATGTACCTACACACTTTGGGGGATGAAAGTAGTCAGTGAGAATGCCTGCCACTGGTGTACACACTGATAGTACTGCTAGTCAGACAACATGCATAATTAGGAAGGCAGTGGACTGCACACTCACCTGCTCCCCTGGTTTCCCATAGAGCTTGCTGTACTCTGGAAGGAGCCCGTTCAGCATGGCCTGGTTCTCCTCCTCAGTGAAGGCTGTGGCCCTCGCCAGAGTACGTGCCATAGCAGGAGCCAGAGGATGCATAGACAGCAGCATTGGTAGCAGGGATGTGGTCCAGTAGCATGTAGTGCAGGCAAGTGAGCTCCCTGGGGGCCAGCCAGCCTTATATCTGTGCTGCAGAGGCAGACTCTGTGCCATGTGTCCCAAGTGATAGGTCCAACAAGGTTGCATTCTATGAATCCGGCCAATCCATTTAAAAGTACGACTCGTACACGCCTTCCGCATCGTTCAAATCTTCACCTTCATGGAACACTTGAAATTGCAACATTGTTGTAGGCATACAACTGAATTTCCAGTGCACAACTCGTACAAGTTTTGAATCCGCATCCGCCTCCATGACAGTCCGGAGCCAATGGGTGCGCCCGGCTCGTTCAACTAACTGTACAACGCGTATTTTGAATATACACATGCACCCGTCTCCATACGATTCAATGGCCAAGGCGTACGCCTGTCTCGGACCATGCCTGTCCGATGCGTTTGTATGATAGTCACCCGCGTCGGACCTCATTGCATTCAATGACAAAGCGTACGCACAGCTCGGACATGACCCGTGCAATGCGTACGCATTGTCACCCGTGTCGGACCTCATTGCATTCAATGACAAAGTGTGTGCATGGCTCGGACATAACCCGTGCAATGTGTACGCATTGTCACCCGCGTCGGACCTCATTGCATTCAATGACAAAGCGTACGCACGGCTCGGACATGACCCGTGCAATGCATACGCATTGTCACCCGCGTCAGACCTCATTGCATTCAATGACAAAGCGTACGCGCGGCTCGGACATGACCCGTGCAATGCGTACGCATTGTCACCCGCGTCGGACCTCATTTCATTCAATGACCAAGCACACGCACGGCTCGGACATGACCAGTGCAATGTGTACGCAGTGTCACCCGCGTCGGACCTCATTGCATTCAATGACAAAGCGTACGCACGGCTCGGACATGACCCGTGCAATGCATACGCATTGTCACCCGCGTCGGACCTCATTAGTGTGACTATTATACGGATGCAACACACCTATACTGGCCAGGGACACCTGTGCACACCTACCACACTACAGCATTGGCCACACAGTGTCCCATGGCATGTAAGGCTGCATTCCCTGGGTGTTTGGGGGGGCCGCATCTGTTTTTTGGCTGGCACTTTGTGCAGCCACTCCCAGGCTGTGCACGTGTACATGGAGGCAGAATCCTTTGTGTGTTGTGCACATTACCACTGTGATGTGCAGCTGGACAGTAATGGGCATGAGTCACGGCCACAGTGTCAGGTTGGATATGTTTAGGACAGGTCACATACACCCTGAGTCCTGGTGGTGATGTCATGTACGTCACAGTGAGACCTGGAGCCACAATACTGATGTGCACACACAGTCTGTGTGCATGTTGTGCCGCAGATGTGTCTGATGAAATGTTCCCAATGGGTGACAGTCTCCACATTCATGTTGCATATGCATCAACCTTGATGGGGTGTGTGTCTAAGAGACATACCTGTAGGGCCGGCAGGAACAACAGGGGCCACTACCTGTGGGACTTACGCTTGCCTTGTGGTGTGTACGTGCTACGCCATGTCCATTGCTGTGTTGATGTGGCAATACAGGGAGCCTGGGTTTCTGCATGGCAAAGATCTGTGATGCCTGGGAGACCTGAGGCCTCAATTGTCACTGTGGTGTGTGTTTATAACGCTGCAGCAGCACATGGGTTGGGTGACACAGCCAGATGATTGGCCATTGCACTACATGGGACTCATGGGGACATGTGGAATTGAGATGTGAGGTGGTGGTCTTGTAGGTGACATATGTGTCCATGACCAACAGCACACACCTCAGTACATTGTGTAATGTCATGAACTAGCATGTGATATTGATCATGGTCATGGCCACATGGGTGGATGTACTGGCAATCTTCCTTTGTGCATCTCTGTACTGCAGGGCACCAGCTGTCCATCGGCCATTCCCAGACCTTGCAACCATGCAGGAACGCGACTGCATCAGACGGTACTGCTTCACCAGGCCGCTGATTGCGGAGTTGGCGGAGCAGTTGGCGCCACATCTGCTACCTGGCCGGACATATCCTACAGCACTGACCCCAGAGGTGAAGGTGATGGCAGCCCTGCACTTCTTTGCTACTGGTACCTTCCAGTACACTGTGGCTACTGCTGGTGGGATGTCGCAAACAATGTTTAGTCGTGTGCTACGCGATGTCTTTGGGGGGTTGTTGCAATTCCGCGACCTGTATATCAAGTTCCCGAGCCCAGCTGAACTCCCTGAAATAAAGGATGCCTTTTATACACTGGGGAGGATGCCGAACGTCATCGAATCTATTGATGGGACACATGTTGCCCTGATACCACCACAGGCACATGAGCAGGCATACCGGAACAGGAAGCACTACCATTTGATCAATGCTCTGGTGGTCTGTCTTGCTGACATGTCGATCACACATGTGTGTGCACGGTTCCCTGGTTCTGCGCACAATACCTACATTATGACGAGTAGTCGCATTGCAACGCTGATGTCACAGATGCCAGCTCAGCATGCCTGGCTTGTCGGTGTGTACTGACTGTTTCTCATTGTGTGTGTTTGTCAATGTTGTATTCCGCACTCCTACAAAACTCAGCTACTTGTTAATTTTTGTGTGTAGATGACTCCGGATATCCCAACATGCGGTGGTTGCTGACACCCCTCAGGAACCCTATGACACCAGCCGAGCTGCGCTACAATGAGGCACATGGTCGGAGCAGGAGGGTGATTGAGCGGACATTCGGCCTCCTGAAAAGCCGCTTTCGCTGCCTGGACAAGACCGGAGTGGCCCTCCCATATGAGCCTGCAAAGATGTGCAAAATAATCCTTGTCTGCTGCATGCTACACAACATGGTGGTGCAGAAGGAGGTGCCTCTCATCCAGGATGACGATGACCAACGTCCAGCACCTGTGGAGGATCCCGGCCTGTCCCAAGATGCCAGTGATGATGAAGATGATGGTGACGTCCGCTCACAGCTCATCCACAACTTCTTCACCTGAATGTGAGTTTCCAGGGTTGTTATGTGAATGTACGGAGGTAGCCTGGAATGTGTTGTGCCAGCTCTGTTGCTGTCTGAGTGTGTCTGTGTGCCACTTGACTGGATGCGTGCTGTGATGTGTCCATTCAGCTGGTGTGTACTCCACAATAGGGTAGTACTGCTAACTAGTGTTTGTGTAGGTGTCTTGCAACATGTTTTGTGCATGTGTATTGCATTTCTCTCCTATTCTTCTGTGCTTTTGACTGTATCTTGTCTGTCCTTCCCAGGGCACTTTGCCTGTTGTGTGGTCAACACTGACCCCCAACTCCCAGAAGCCAACACCAGTGTGGAAGTTGACAATTCCCATCAACTGATGTACCACACATCCCTGGACTTCCATTCTCCAACACATTGGGAGCGTGTGTCCACAGTTACGTAGAATTACTGTGCAACTAGTGTGGAATGAACGTGTTGCTGATGTGTAATGAACCTGTGCTATGCTTTGTTATGTGCGTTGTCTGTCTTCCCACATCTGAGTGACATCTGCTTACCTCACCTGTGGACTTGTTACCACTGACTGGGCTTGGTGTTGTGTCTGTGCATGCCAATGTGTTTCAGGTCAGCATCATTGTGTGGAATGAGTAACATGGCCATGGTGAGTATGTTTTGTGTTGCCATAGTGGTGTGTCTCCCTCACATGTGTCACATCCCCATGACTCACCTTACGTTGGTCACATTGTTGAAGTATTTGGCATGCACTGTGTTGTGTAGCAGATCGACATCTCCCTGAACATGACAAGTTGGAATCACAACAGAGGCAAGTATGGTGTACTGGTGAGTTTATTTACAAACATGTGTGAGGGAAGTGCACAGGATGGTGGGTGCTGTACAGTGGTTTGGGAATGAAAAGTTCACATTGGAGTTGGAACTGCTGGTAGATGAAATGTCCAGAGTAAAGTCCACAGTCATCTGATACATTGGCCCAACATGAACCCTCCGGGCCCGATTCACAGATCTAACTTAAGACTTACTACCATTTTCGTATTCACAGAAGGCACTTACTCATTTTGGTATTCACAGAAGATACTTACTCACTTCGGTATTCACAGAAGTTAGGAGTCCTAACTTTAGGACTCCTAAATGCCTTCTGTGAATACCGAAAGTCTTAAAATTAGGATTCTTCTCAGTTTAGGAGTCCTAAAGTTAGGACTCCTAACTTTGCTACTACTAAACTGAGAAAAATCCTAATTTTAAGGCTTTCGGTATTCACAGAAGGCATTTAGGAGTCCTAAAGTTAGGAGTCCTAACTTTACTACTACTGAATTGAGAAAAATCCTAATTTTAAGACTTTCGGTATACACAGAAGGCATTTAGGAGTCCTAAAGTTAGGAGTCCTAACTATAATACTATTAAACTGAGAAAAATCCTAATTTTAAGACTTTCGGTATTCACAGAAGGCATTTAGGAGTCCTAAAGTTAGGAGTCCTAACTTTACTACTAGTAAATTGAGAAAAATCCTAATTTTAAAACTTTTTTCGGTGTTCACAGAAGGCATTTAGGAGTCCTAAAGTTAGGAGTCCTAACTATACTGCTACTAAACTGAGAAAAATCCTAATTTTAAGACTTTCGGTATTCACAGAAGGCATTTACTGTGAATACCGAAATGAGTAAGCGCCTTCTGTGAATACCAAAATGAGTAAGTGCCTTCTGTGAATACCAAAATGGTAGTAAGTTTAGGATTTTGTCTTAAGTTAGTTCTGTGAATCGGGCCCTCCATGTCATGTGGGCGAGTTGTGTGCGATTGAACAAGGTGAACGGGTTGCGTACAGAAGAACATTGTCCAGAACAGGTTTAGCGGCCCTGGGGGATGTGCTGGGACATCTGCCTCTCACATGTCCTTCTTCGGACGACCCCTCTTCTTCCGGGGCGGGATCCTCATGTGCAGGCCTCTGCGGTGCATGGGACTCTCCGCCAGAGTCCTCCTCCCTCCTGTGGCGCTGGCAGATGGTGTTGCGACAGATGTTGTGGGCACACTGGGGAGTGTGGACAGGTTGGTGTTGATCTGGCGGAGGCATTGTAGTATGTCCTGATGCACCGCAGTGATGTCATCCCACTTGGCCTCCATGCGGGCATGGTGGGCAACCTGCTCGTGTTGCATGTCCTTACGGATCCCCACTACCTGGCCAAATCCTCCGGTGCTATCCTGGTACGCATCTAAGATGCGTGCCAGGTGGGGGTCATCATGCAGTCCAGACCCCTCTGCAAGGCGCGCCCTGTGCCTCCCACCCCTCCCAACACCCCTCTCCAAACGGGCAGGACCAGCGGCGGCATGCACAGGTGACACTGGGACCCCTTGGGTGGTGTTGCTGGTGGTGTTGGCTGTAGCTTCCAGGGGGTCCTGTATCCCTGTGCTGTGGGTGTTGATTGTCCTTGGGCTGTCCATGTTGGCGGGGGTGACCTGTCGGTGTCCAGATGCTGGAGGCGTGGGTACAGGGGGGGCAGATGTTGATGCTGCTGGTGCTGCATGATGGCTCACACCGGAGGGGCCAGGTTGGTCGTCATCATCCGAAGAGGACAGTGAGAGAGTCCGACCAGAGAGCTCAGTGTCCACCAGAGTCTGGGACTGGGTTTCCTCATCATTTGGTGCTGGGTGCCCAGCACCACCTGTGTTTGGAAGAGACACACAATGTGATTTATGTTTCTACATGCATCGTTGGTTCACAAACATGACATTTTCTACTTTTCAAACAGATGCCTGCCTGTACACTGCTTTTTCCCAGATTGTCATGGACAGAGTTTGATATTGTTGTTGGCCATTTCCCAGCATGGCCTTGTGCTCCCCACAACAGAGCCCAGTGTCAGACATCTTGTCAGTCCCTTCCCACTCCCTGTGAGGTGAGTATGGTTCAGTTTGGTCTTTCTGGGCCATGTGGGTGGGTGTAGGTTGTCTGTGACTGTGACTCCCATCATACTCTTGGCTACACCCCCTTCACAGCATGCCCATACTTCCTCCTTCTTGACTCTGCTTCCCTGTGAGGGGGTGTGACAGCAATGGCAAGATGGCTGACTGTGAAATCCTGATGTTTGTTTGGCTACAAGTCCCAAGTAAGCCCCTGGACTTCACACAGCTGCACCCAGTACGGGGTATCTTTTGATGATATTTCAATGAGGTTCATTGTACCCGGTGAGTTGTGTGGAGTTTGTGTTGAGGGGGGAGGGTGTCTCCCCATGCTGATAAGTATGGTCAGGGTTGTCAGTCCTCCTTCCCATCATGAAACGTGATTCCATTGTAGGGCGTGCAAGTTGTCATTCAGGATGTCAGCCCGTGGTGTCCTGCTTCTGATTTTCACTCAACCCCGAGCAGGGCCTTGTGCTCCCCACAGCAGGACCCAGTGTCAGCCATCTTGTCAGTCATTTTCCACTCCCTGTGATGTGGGCATGTTTCTGAGAGGTATTGATGGGCCAATGAGGAGGGGGAGCATTATCTGTGACTACAGGCCCCATCATGCTTTTGGCTACACTCACTTCACCTGCATCCCCACTATTCCTTACTGACAGTCATCTGCACTGTGAGGTGGTGTGTTTGTGGTGTCAAACTGTCTGACAGGGTGTATTTGGCTTAGTGCCACTGGCTTGCTCTATTTGTTTGTAGGTTGGTGCATGTCATGACAAAGTTCCCAGTCACTCTGAGATGTCAGGTATTGTGTTTGTGTGACTGGCATACACATCTTGGGCTGATTATCTATTGGTTAGTGTAGCTTTGCTTGCGGTGCATTGTTTCACTGTCCCCTTGCCACACAATCATGGGTATGTTGTTTGTGTACTCACCAGGCTCTAGGATGTCTGTTAGGCCATGGACGCTCTCTGCTGGTAGGATGTCCCGCACCTTCTCCTCCCAGTTCCTGAAATAGACTGGTTTGGCAGGAGGGCCACCGCCGGTGCACTGACTCAGGGCGTGATCTTTTTCTATGAGTTTCTTGACCCTCCTGCGCACGTCATACCACCTGTTCTGGATGTCGTCCTTTGTGCGCCTTGCTGGTGCTTGGGCGTTCACCTTGTCCACAATCCTCACCCACATCTTGGTTTTCTGTGAGATGGGGGTCCTTTGGACCAATGTACCAAACAAATGTGGCTATACTCTGATGATCTCGTCTACCAGCACTTCTAACTCACTATGTGTGAACTTTGGATTCTTCTTTGGAGGCATGGTGATGGGTGGTGGTGGTGAGGGATGTGTGTGTGAGGGTGCAAGTGATGGTGGGTTGGTTTTGGTTTTGCTGGGTGTATGTGTGTGTGCTTTAGTAGGAGGTGCTGATGGTGTGTGAGTTGTGTGATGGGTGAGTTGTGAGTGTGTCTGTGATTGCTGTGTACTGGTGTTTGCTGCTGGCTGTGTCTCCTGTTTGCAAGGGATGATGGTAGTGATTGTAGTCCTTTATATAGTTGGAGTGGTGGGTGTGTCTTTGTCAAATGTTTTTTAGTTGGTATTTATTGGCTTTGTCATTGCTTGTTTGGTCCTTTTTTTGTCTTTTTTCCTTTGTGTTTTGTAGGCATGAAGGAGACGTTCATGTGACGGAAACAGATGCTGCTGTTGTCTCGTGTGGGCTTCTACGCCTCGTTCACGCTGCCTGTCTTCTGTGTTTGGTACGCGTCGTTCGTGGTGGTCTCTATTGCTTGTGTGCCGGGTTGTCTGTGCGTGTCGGTCGTGCGGCTTGTTCTCCGTGCGAGTCGGTCTGGTTTTGCACGCATTGCATCGTACTGCGCAAATCGTACGTCGCGGGTACGGGTCGGTCGGCTTCATTCCAGGTTCGTGTCGGTCGGTGATATTCGCGTCGGTTTTCCGGCCGGATCACTATTTTCCCTACGGCTCAGTCGTACGGCTTGTATTCCGTACATGTCGGTTGTAATTCACACGCGTTGCATCGTACTGCACAGGTCGTACGGCGCTGGTCCGTGTCGGTCGGTGTTCGGTCCGTATCCATGTCGGTCGGTTCGTTTTGCAGCCGGAATCGGAATCGGCCCCTAAATAAAGATTTTTATTTATTAATATTTGTTTAATTGAGATGTTATAGTGTTAAATGGGTACAATAATGTATTATTAATTAATTAATAATTGGTTGTTAATAAATTTTAATTAGTTAATTGGTAATTAATTATGGTAATTGTGTCATTAATTTTAGGTGTGTGTTGTGGTGTGTATAGGTGTAAAGGGTGGGAAGGGTAAGAAGTATTTTTTTATTGATGAATTAATTATTAGTTGTTAATTAATTTCAATTAATTAATTAGTAATTAAGTATGGTAATTATTTAACTAATTTTAGGCGTGTGTTGTGGTGTTTATAGGAGTAAAGGGTGGTAAGTATTTTGTGTTATTAATTTTTTATAGTTGTTAATTAATGTTAATTATTTGATATATATTTTGTTTAATTGTTTATTTTTGTGGGTTTTGTTTTTACTTTTGAAAGGGGTAAAAGGTGGGTATTAAATACATTTTTATATATTTAATTATTAGGTGTTAATAGTAATAGTTTTACTTTTAAAAAGGATATTTAATTGTGTTTTATTATTTTATAGTTCAATTAAGATGTGTGTTGTGGATATTTATAGTGTTAAAGCATATGTACTCAATGAATGTTGTTTTTCTTAATACTATTTTATTAATTGATTATTAATTATGTTAATTATGGAAATAAATGTAATTACAAATGTTGACGTGTTTTGTTATTGGTCTGGTTTTATAGGTTAGGAAATAAAATAAATACATTTATGTTTTAATTCATTTTTCTGTTTGTTAATATTTGATACTTTTAAATAATTATTGTTTATAAATGTATTTATTAATTTATTTTTATATAATATTTGTAGGTTTTTGTTATATGTAATTATAATTATAATATATGTTCTTTTTATATGTATAATATATTTATTTTTATATTTTTTAAATATTGTTTATTTATTTTTAGGATTTTTAAAATGTGATATATATATATTTTTTATTGTTTGTGTTATTAGTAATTTATGTTTCTCTGCTATCCAACACCTTCCCTAATGTTTCAATCACTGGAGTGGGAATAGTAATGTTTAACCCTCTGCTATCCTACATTTTCCCTACTGTTGCACTCACTGGAGTTGGAATAGTAAATTTAATTACTCTGCTATCCAACACTTACCCTACTTTTGCACTCACTGCAGTGGGAATATAAATTTTTACCCCTTTGCTATCTAACGTTTTCCCTACTGTTGCACTATTTGGAGTGGGAATAGTAATTTTTGCCCCTCCGCTATCCAACACTTTCCCTACTGTTGCACTCTTTGGAGTGGGGATAGTAATTTTTGCACCCCCCCGCTATCCAACACTTTCCCTACTCTTGCACTCATTGGAGTGGGAATAGTAATTTTTACCCCTCCGCTATCCAACATTTTCCCTACTGTTGCACACACAGGAGTTGGAATAGTAAATTTAATTCCTCTGCTATCCAACACTTACCCTACTTTTGCACTCACTGGAGTGGGAATAGTAATTTTTACCCCCCCCCCCCACCGCTATCCAACATTTTCCCTACTGTTGCACTATTTGGAGTGGGAATAGAAATTTTTGCCTCTCCGCTATCCAACACTTTCCCTACTGTTGCACTCTTTGGAGTGGGGATAGTAATTTTTGCACCCCCCCTTGATATCCAACACTTTCCCTACCCTACTCTTGCACTCATTGGAGTGGGAATAGTAATTTTTACCCCTCCGCTATCCAACATTTTCCCTACTGTTGCACACACAGGAGTTGGAATAGTAAATGTAATTCCTCTGCTATCCAACACTTACCCTACTTTTGCACTCACTGGAGTGGGAATAGTAATTTTTACCCCCCACCGCTATCCAACATTTTCCCTACTGTTGCTATCACTGGAGTGGGAATAGTAATTTTTCCCCTCCGCTATCCAACACTTTCCCTACTGTTGCTATCACTGGAGTGGGAATAGTAATTTTTACCCCTCCGCTATCCAACACTTTCCCTACTGTTGCACTCACTGAAGCTGAAATAGTAAATTTAATTATTCCCCTATCCAACACTTTCCCTACTGTTGCACTTATAGTATTGGGAAATGTAAGTTCATTTTTTTTAATAGTTTAATATTTTAAATTTTAAAACAAATTATTTTAAATTATTGATATATATATATATAATATAAAAGTTTAAAAATTAAATAAAGATAATAGTTAATAGAATTATTTTTAAGTAGATATATGTATATGTATACATTTTTATGTTTGTGTGTATATATTTTTTTAATTAGGTTTATTTGCTATATTTAGTTAAAATATATATTAAATTTAATTTATTTTGTTAATAATAATATCAATATTTAATATATTTACTATATATTATTTTATATATATTTATAAATTGATATTTTTAACATGCATATTTTTTACCTTGATATTTTTGATTCAATATTTTTGTACTTACCTGGTAAGGTATTGGAGTCGATATTTTTGCAGTCGATATTTTGTTTTTCATTATTTAAAATATCGATGTTTGTTACATCGATACTCTAGGTCTGTATGGTGGATATCTATCATTTTTGGTCTTGTTATGGATATATAAAAATATTGGATATTTTTCTGAACTGGTGTTGTGTTCTTTTGTAGTGCTTTTACTGTATTACTGTTGGTTATATGCAAATGCTTTACACAGTGCCTTAATATAAGCCTGACTGCTCGTGCCAAGCTACCAAGGGGGTGAGCAGGGGATATTTTTAGGAGTGCAACTCCCTTATCCTGACTAGAAGGAAGGGTCCCTACTTGGACAAAGGTGCAAACCCTGGCCAACTAGAGATCCCCATTTCTAACATCAAGGGACCGATTCCGATCCTGGAAAAATATTCCCCGTACGAATCATATCTGGATTTTTTACTGTACGAATCCTACAAGTCCCGTACAAACTGACAAGTACGATTCGTATGTTAAAAAGTCCATACGAATCGCATTGGGTAAATTCCCCGACACGTCCTCGGGTCGGAAAAGGTGTCCAACACGTCCCCGGACATTTTTACGTACGAATCTGAAAACTGAAGTCCGAGCGCGCAAGTACGATTCTTACCGTCCGTCCGATTGTACAACCATATGGTAAAAAGACCGTCCGGAGCGAACTCCTATAGCAACCATGGAGAAGTCCAAACAGGTGCCCGGTACGCGCCGTCCCTCCCCCCCCAGGCCCCCGTATGTATGGCGTGGACCCCCACCCATGTATGTACGGCGCGGACCCCCACCCGTGTATGTACGGTGCGGACCCCCACCCGTGTATGTATGGCGCGTACCCCCACCCGTGTATGTACGGCGCGTTCCACCACCCCCGTAGGTACGCGCCATACATACACGGGTGGGGGTACGCGCCGTACATACACGGGTGGGGGTCCGCACCGTACCTATGGGGATGGGGGTCCGCACCGTACATACACAGGTGGGGGTCCGCACCGTACATATGGAGGTTTGGGGGGGTACGGCGCGTCCTTCCACGGGGGGGCTGGGGGTACGGCGCGTCCATCCGTGGGGCTGGGGGGGGGACAGCGCGTACATACAGGGGGTTGGGGGGGACGGCGCGTCCATCCGCGGGGCTGGGGGGGACGGCGCGTACATACGGGGGGCTGGGGGGACGGCGCATACATTCGGGTGGCTGGGGGGGACGGCGCATACCGGGCCCCCTATTCCGCTCGCATCGCGGCGTACTTCGCTTTTCCGGCACTTTTTGGGTGCCGTAAAAATATTGCCGTCCGGACTGCTGTCAGTACGAATCGTACTTGCTGGGACGTAAAAACATGCCTAACTCCGTCCGGACGTCACGTTCGGATCACGGATCACATTCGTATGTATTTTGCAGTCGGTCGGTGTTTTTTCCGACTCGTATGGAAATGGTGTTTCCGTACGAATCGTACTTGCAAGTTTGTATGGTGTTTTTACCGGGTACGAGTCGGACGGAGAAAACGCTCCGACCGACGGTTCGTACCCGGTTTTTCCAGGATCGGAATCGGCCCCCCAAGTATTTCACATTCAACTGAATTTTGTTTTGTCGCAAGCATGTTAAAAACACAGCTTGTAGTTGCAAGTTCTTTTGTTTTGCAGTAAGCAAATGCATTACCTAGTGACACCTAATCATCTGGTGATGTTAGCGAAGCACATTTCTTTATGTGAATTTTAGATAGTAATAATAGAGCTTGCAGAAAGTCAAATGTAAATGCCATAGAAAGCTATGAATGCAATACTTGGCACTGATCCTGAATCACAAGTCATCAGTCAAATGTACATTCGCAAATCAGGGTGTTCCTAAACATGCCTTCTCCCATGAAAATATCAAAACTTGTATTCTTTTGAAAGCATTTTACAACTGTCTCCATTCAGAGAAAACAACACATAGTACGTTTGGCATCAGTGTGAAAACGGACATTTTAGAATGATATAAATTAAATATTATGCTTGGCACATGAGGCCACATGGGCCATCCTGGTACATGCAAACAAAACATACCTCTTGCGACATTTTGTACAATGTTTGGATGAGAGGCGCACCTGACCACCACAGTCAACATGACTGCCAAATTAATTGTAATGAGTAGGTGGATTACAATACCCACATTATGTTTCCTGATGTAATTGCCAATTGAGGTAAAATAACTTCTATAAGCCCACAGTGACTCAAAGACAAGAACAACTTCAGCGACCCCCTACAATTTTTGTAACTAGTTTGTATATTTTCTGTACAGAAAACACATGATATTATTAAGCCAAGCAATTCTGTAACTTGTGCAAAATACATAATTTTCAGAATAGCTGATTCACATAGAGAACATCGTAAAAAACAACATGAGGTACAATCAGATTGCCCTGGTCATGTTGCAGACATGTGGCTAAGGAAGTAAGAAATTTAGAAGAGACATTCATACTGTAAATGAGAAAACATAAGGTAATCACTCACATACTTTAAGATCTATCTGTTTGGGTCACCATCAAAAATTTTAAATTCTGAAGACAATCATTATAGTGCAACTCAATATTTAAAAAGGGGGATCGGTCTCAGCCTAGCAATTATAGGCCGATCTCATTGATTGATAATACCCTTATAATTTTTGGCAGAGTTTTATACAAAAAGATACTGGAATGGTCAGAGGAGTGTAGTATTCTAGAGCCTTGCCAGTTAGGTTTCCGTAGCAAGGTTGGTACTAATGAACAATGCCATAATCTCAACCTTGTAATTGGGAAGTATACTAACGCTCGGAACTCCCCGGTCTATTTGGCCTTTATGGATTTGTCCTCAGCATTTGACCTTGTGAACAGGTCAAGGCTGTGGGCTATTCTACTGGCCTATGGGCTGGATGAGCCACTGGTTCATTTTCTGGCATATCTCCATAAAGACCTCGAGGCTCAGGTGAGGATAGGTAGTGGGGGAGAGGTCTCGGGAGTCATTAAGGTCGGAAGGGGGGTCAGGCAGGGATGTGTCCTAGCCCCCCTCCTTTTTATTATTTATATTAATGGTCTAAATAAGTCTTTGGTACCTATGACCCAAGATGTCCCCATGATTCTCGGGAGACCTCTTCCTGTATTACTTTACGCAGATGATGCAGATCTTATAGGCCACACTCCTAATTCTTTACGTATCCTAGTACAGTCCTTTGTTAAATTCATGGATAGTTTGGACTTGTGCGTTAATTTAAAAAAATCATTTTTAATGTCCTGTGGCCCTAGAAAACACCAGCTTAGTTCTATTGTTGCCGGCAATCAAAAATTGACAAGTACCTGTAAATTTCCTTATCTCGGAGTAGTCTTTGCTGCGAACAGCTCCTAGACTGGGCATCTTACTCACTCCAGGAGCAAGTTCTCAAAGACTATTAATTCTATTTTTAGTTTTCCCAGCCCAAAGAACACAGGTGCTGTTTTAGCTATTTTAAAAAATGTTAAATTACAATGTGTCCCTGTGGCCACGTACGGAGCTGAGATTTGGTGCACCGCTGATAGTTCCTGCATTCAGCAGGAAGAAAACCGGTTCTGTAGAAAGCTGTTGAGTATCCCAATCTCGACCCCACAATACATTTGCCACAAGGAATTGAACTTAAATTATATATCTGATTTTATACGCGCTCGCCCAGCTCTCTTCTGGCTATCAGTCTGGAAGAATCAGGCAGCTACCTTAACTAAAAACATCATAACAGACTGTTTGAAGTGTGAGAAGAGGATGGATATTCCTTGGCTATCTGGAATGTATAAAAGCTTTTGCAGCGTCAATAAGGGCTGAATTTTCTTAAATCCTAGTGAAGCAGAAACTGTAAATAAAAGAGAACTTAGAAGCGCTCTTTATTCATTATATAACACCGTAAGAACTGTGTCGGAATCAAATAAACCTATTGTTTCCAGTTATATGGCCTACGAACGGCACTGCTACCCCCTACCAAATTATCTCACCTTACCTATGAGTCAGTGGGAAAGGAGCCTCTTATTCCGCCTGAGGGCTGGGACAGTTAAATTTGCTTTGTGTTCCCCATTGGGTTATCATCCGAAACTCGATTCACTACCCTGCCCATGTGACGGGGTGAGTGGCCAATCAATTCAACACTTTCTGTTTTTCTGCAAATATTACATGAAATATATCAAGTGGCTTCTTTTCCCATTTTTTAATAAGAGCAGGCCTATTAGTTTGGTTTCTGCTTATTCATGTATGCTTGCCCTGGCTGATGAAGACCTGGTTTATCGTCTAAGCACATTTTTGAGAATTGCCACCAGGGCGCGTAAGACAATGTCTAATCACTGAATTTTATTCACGTACGGACAGTTCTTAGCCATCGATTGGATTGGTTTTATATATTAGTGATTTATTTATTATTGAAGACTCTTGTTTTATTCTGTCATCTGAATTTTATGATATTCTGGTTATACAACTGTAATTCTAACTATTATGTATTGTTACTTTTTTCCCTGTCATTTTTAATCATTGTCGTACTTTTATGGATACTATGTTTATCCAAATAAAGTTTTGTGAAATGAACTGAATAGTGCAACTCAAAATGCCTGTATGGGAAAGTGCCAGGTTTAAGTGACAATGCTATCACTGACTTCTAACTTTCGCTATTTTCCACTCATGGAACTCTTTCTCCTTCAACACTGCTCCAACCTTCTTCAACTGCCATTGACATTAACTGTATGCTGCTGAGTCTTTCAGGTAGTTTTCAGTCTTGATGTTCTACAACTCATTCACATACCGTAACCTGAAATCCAAAATAGAGCCTACCTAATCTTTACCTAATGCAAGAGCATTAGTTTTAAAGTACAACACTTCTAAATATATAATTTCATACTGATATTCCAATACTGTTTATACACAATAGGAAGCAAAAAAAGCGTATTTAAATTGTCAAAAGCCGTCATCAAAGAAAGGGTAAATCTGCAGAATAAATGGAAACCAATTTGCACAATCCAATTAATTATTAATCAACAACGTCATGTTGAACCAAAGGCAAAAAAACAACACAAATAACATACTTATTAAATTCCACTAGCCATTTTGCTAAGCAATAATGGTGTTTAAATATATATATACATACACTATTATTGCTTAGCAAAATGGCTGGTGTGCCCAGATGCAAAAATATCTTCTTTAAAACATCCATCACAACTTACGTTTCAGCATTCTCAACAACCTGTACTTTGGGCAATTTGGTAAACAAATGCATCACAATCAACATATATTTAATCAACATATATTTATTTTTCCCCTACACCTGTATGAGATTGGCAATGTCAACCACAATCTTTTTCTGTGGCATTTTCGGACAGACATTTGGAATAAGTAGGAGTCTTAACGTGTTTGAAATTTATCTGAATTTTAACATGTAACACACTCCTCACATGTCTCTGCATTCAAGAGCTACACCTGACATCTAGAATGTGTTTCTAAGCCTTTTGTCCGTCCTTTGTATCACATCATGGTCTCCAGGACACAAATGAACAATTTTCCTTCTTAAAATGAACGGTAACACAATTTGATTTCTTCTCATTAACTAAAGAACTTCCATAGTCAACTGAGCCCCCAATTTCGAAAACTGTCTCTCCATGTTATCCAATTTCAGTTCCACGGACCATCCGTCGCACACACCTTTTTAGTTTCTGTAACACACCCTCATTGGTAGAACCATCTTCTTATTTATCTTTAGATATGGTGTTATTTAGAAGAGCATCTCTAATTAAAGCAATTATGCAAGAACTCCTCACATCCTTTTATATTCTTCTGGTGGAACTGATGATCTTGTTAGAAAATTCCCAATTACATATTTACCACAGGGAAAAAACACAAATTGATTAAATTAGTATTGTTGCATCATGGCTATCCTGGCTGGTCTAATAGCATGTCACTGGCATAGCATACCTTTGTGAAAGATTTGTGATCACTCCTTATCACAAACTCAATCCCCCACCAAAACTGTCTAAAATGTTCAACACTCCATGAAGTGCTCCCTACATAGATGGGCTCCCATTTTGCTAGCATTATCATCAGTGCTTATAATGCTTCTTTGTCATTAATCAAAAGCTTTTAAGAATGGAACATTACATATCATGTTATTTAAATGCGATGTTTTTTAAAAACATTCATACCTCGTATATTTAGCATTTTTTTAAATTAATTTTCTGAGTGCACAAGTTTGCTCTGAAACATTCTGCACAAATTGTGAGTAAAATTCTAATAGCCATAAAAAGGGACAACGTTTGTCTTTTTTCTGGTCGCAGGAGCTTGTCTGCCCTTCGTGTCATAGCATGCATCAATTTTTCCTTGGGTTTAACCCACCTTTGCCGATTTTGTAACCCAGATATGCATTGCTGGTCTCTGAGAACTTGTATTTCCTATTTTCCAAGGTGAGAGCTTTCTTTTTCAAAATTGGAAACACCTTTGTTCCCTCATGGTCATGCTCTTTCATAATAGACCTCACTGCCAGAAAGGCATACCTACACATATTTCAACCCTCAATAACTCATCCATCAACCGTTATATTATGGCTGCTGCTGAAACAATGTAAAAGGGCAAGCTGATAAATTGTGAGTAATCATCTAGAGTAATGAATGCAATAAGTAATCAGCTATACTTGTGTGATTGAATCTTCTCCATAATGTGTTTCTAACGCATGCAAGCTGTAATATTAAGGCTCTCGACATTCAGGTATTTGCAGCTGTGTGCAAATTATGACTAGAGAGTGGGCCGATCAACCTGGACTCAAAAACATACATTGTCTGGCGGCTCAGAGTGTTTTGCACACAATGTTTAGACCAAGGTAACAGTGCACGTCTAGGGATGTGAACACCAGACAGTTCTCATGTGAAGAAAAGGCAAGCACGCAGTTCTCAAATAATAACATGTCTCATCAGTGTCGTGTGCAAAACCAGCAAAAGTGGCAAGATGGCTTTCTAAAAGCTAACGCGCTTATGCTAATATAGCAATGTATGCATCTAAATCGCTACCTTCACTACATCCCCCCTTGATCGGACCACGAACAAATAGGGATACAAAAAGGAACGCAGAGTTCAAGTTCGACAGAGCAGAACCAAGTGCATGTATTGGAAATCCAAATAAAGAGCAGAGAAAGTTCGAAAAAAACGTTTCAAAAAAACCAAAATAGTGGGGGAAAAAAAGGGAAATTTATACATCATGCAAAAACTCAACGAGCCCCGATGTAGGAACACGAAAAAAAAATGTGTGGTTTGTGCAAGGGAAGCTGGACGATAATGAAGTTAATCCATAAACGTGTAAGCACAGTACGTAGCAACAGCTTCCGAAAGGAAGTCATTGGAACGAGTTGCAAAAGTGTCCGCCATCCAGTCTAACAAGGTAAACAAACATACATGTTCTTCGACCACTGGAGCCTCTAGCACGTTCAGAGGACAACTGGCGTGCTCTTCTAAAAAACTTCATGCCAAGAAGTCATACGCTGCCGTTCTGATGTCCCAATTCCCAAGAACTCCATGTGCTGCTCCACAGGCCATAATCCTAACACCAGAACAGTCCAACTCATGAGCCACCAATGGACTCATTAGTCGATCATAATCCGGGGCAGGAGACACCGAGTTTGACAAGCACCAATCCAGAGACTATTCGAAAGGACAATCTAGGCAATGAAAAACAGGTTGTACGCATGTAAAGTAGGCGAACCGGAAGGACAATTCATGGGCCATGCTGGGGGTTGCCAGCAGCAAAGTTCCATAGTATTCAAGCATCCGGTTACGAAGATGGAGCAGCCGGGACAGGCTGTTGTGTGACACACAGTGTGCAGCCATTGCGCAGTACGCAGACCAACAGCATTACACCAGCCGCGAGGGCGAGAATCAATGGGAGCCCTCCAAAGACACTGGAAAAAATAGAATGAAAAAACGCCGGTATCACACCAAAAATAGTATGGAAGGAGGTCACGAGGCCGGAGCCCACAATTTTGAAAAAATGCACCAAGCCAGTTGTTGACGAGGCGTTAAATATAGTTTGAATCAGGGCACCAAAACGAAGTGGGAGATCAGTATTTAAAAGTGCCTGCACCTCGGTATGGGTGTTAGCTACGTGAAGGACAAATGTTTCACGGGACGAAGTCAGAGCGACCTCATTTTGAGACAATAGAGCCCTTATTCTGCTCATCTTGTTGAACTCTGCTTTCAAGGTTGAAATGGAAGGCCAGATGGATACATCCAGCCGCCCATGCGGGGGTGGGAAAAGGATATTTTTACAGCAGACGACTCTCTGTGATACAGTCACAATGTAGGGAATTCCCACTAGCATTCCGCAGCAAGCCTCATTATTCATAAGCAAATAACTACCGTTAGCTAGCAACGTAAAATAAGGTGTAATAGCTGGCACTGGAATCCCTTTCAGGACGCATGCTAAATTAGGCGCTTGCACATTGCACGCGCCATGCAATTGGATGTGCCTACAGACTACAGAATGATCAGGTGTGGAAGAACATTCCTCACCCTTCAAATAAACTTCTTTACCTTCTCTCATGCACCTGTATGTAAATGGGAGTGACCATACTTCATGCAGGAAAGCAGTACCCAATGGTTCATATCTGCCTTGGGCTTAATGTTTCATGCACAAACTGAATTTAAACAATGGAAATGGCAATGTGATTAACCCGTGACTAAGCCACACAGCTGAGTTAAATTCGGCCACTGAGAAAGGCAAAGGTTCTAACTTTTCAATATGCAGCAATGAGTATGTTGCATCTTTCATGGACATGAATTGTTGTTTTGCAGTTAGATTAAAAGGTAGGAATAATGATGAAGTATTCATGTAGTCCCAGGGAACTTTCCCAGCTTTTAACGTTTGCAATGTCCATGCAAACTGCATGATAGAACGCAATTGATTCTGACCATGATATAAAACAGACACATCATCCTGCACGATATCAACAACAGAAGAAACAATATTATCTAATGTGTAATTTCTGGAAGAAAGGGTGTTAATGCTATTATCTATAACAGCTAGCACTTTTTCCATATTGGCTTGATCAATAGCTCTCAATCTGGAAGCAGCTTCAATTTGTGATAACTTCCAAACCTCGTTATAAATAGCATACACCCATCTTTTGGACCTGCCACCTACAGGACCTTTAACAAAATCATTCAAATCTATTTTGTCATGTAATTTAGATAAATTAACTTTAATAGATGCCAAGGTGGAGTGTTGCAGCCACGACTGGCATAACTTCCCAACGGAGTAGGTAGTAACAGAATGAGAAGATTCAAAGCGAAGGTCCACACGATCCTGTGTATACCCAGGCTTCAGACCCAAAAAACGATGTTGACAGGAATCTGAATTCGTCTGACAAGTCAACCATCCGTCCGAGTGGAACTTAGAAATATTGTAGGATGTATTAGCAATGTACGACTGCAACGCATCAAGGGACAGATCTGTATGATTATCCCAATTTGGATAAGCACCCAGATCTGGAATAGAGGGGGAGTTCAGTTTTTTAAAAGTAGCCAATCCAAAACAGGTGGTCTGAAAAATAGTCGAATTCAAAAATAACATGTGGTTCGGGATGAGGCAGGCACGATGCAAAGCTTCTGTTCCTTGTACCTGCCATGGTTTAGAACCCCAGACAGATTTAAGATCAATAGTATCTTTCCACAGATCATAACCCCTAACCGCTAATTCATCCATAAAGGATTTGGAATATAATAATTTAGTGTGTGTTAGCCTAACCTTCGAGGCAGACTCCGCTGCCATTTTAAAATAAAATGGGATGAGAAAAGGGGGGATTGATTCAATGAGGGTAACAGAGGCCGGAATCAGTTATATACTTATATAAATATATGTTTGCCTCTGACCCCATAAATTCACACTTTATTTGATCTATCAGTCCTTTTTATTGACTGAGAGTAGCTATCTTATTTTTCTTTTTTACACTTGCTTTGAACAGAGTAAACTCTTCATCAATGAACTTCTTTGTATCTTACAGTATTCACACATTTATCCTGTACATGATATTTACACTTTTTTACAAAAACATAGACATAAAACAAATAATATAACATTCGTGTAACTTAAATCTCCACTAATTGTTTTTCAGTGCTTTATGAAAATGTCCAATACTTTACAACTTTGGGACCTTAAACAACTTTGTCCTCAAATTTGTTAACCTCTTTTGGTCCTAAGCAGGGTCAGAAACAATCGTTGTGGTACTTATCAGAGGGAACCTTATATTTGTTAAATTTCTTTTCCTGGGGAAGCAAAAACTTTTTTAGCTGTCCCTGTTTGTTCTGGTTCTCTGCTTGTCTGTTTCCGTAGCCTACGCGTTTCGACCTTTATGTATGGACCTACAGGTTCTTTATAAGGTCTTCTTCAGGGCTTGTTATATTGGTGTGTGGACATCTTTCTCCTGTAAAAATAACAGTGAGCCTTATTTATAATGTGCATTCTTAAAAGTGCGTTTTATATAGTGGGTCAAATTAAGATGAACTTACGTACCATAAACTTTACTGTGCCGGTGTGGCTTGGACCGGTAATGTCCTTTATCCTGTAAGTATGTATATATATCTTAATTAGGGTAAAGTTATCGAAATGAATGTGGAACATATCATCATGTCGTTTTTAATCAATTGCAATTTTTTGTGTTTGTTGAGCACCTACCCGGCTAGGTTCCAAATTAAGGGGAGTGCCGGTCCGTTTCCTTACTGGCTTTCACTCTGGTTGTTTCAGTGATTTCCGGTGACTGTTGAAGTATTCTAAAAAAAGATCTATAGTTTAGAGGTTGCTCTAAAAGTAACTCGTTTCTACACTCTTCTCCTTCATTTTACTCGTGCTGCACCTCCCGTGTTTGGTCAAGGGATCTGGTTGATTTTATTTGTGCTAGGGACTTTTAACGTCTCGTGTATCCATCCTTAACCCTGCATTTAGCGTTAGTTTAAAACGGTGTTGGCTATAGGTTCTATTCTTCTTTTTTAACTCTGAACTTTCGTCCCCCGCCGTGATGTTAGTATTAGATTTTGCTTTTCCCGCCTGATGTAACTTACGTTTTTGGAAGAAGGAGAAACCTCGGTTTTCGTTTACTTGTTCTTCGTGTTCTCCGCGTCTTTGCCACTGTGGAGCTCCCGGTGTTTCTGTGCCGGGCTCATTTGATTGGTTTGATAGAAGCGTACCTTGCCTGCGTCCTACGTCATGGCGTTGCTGTTGCCCGGGTGATGATTAAGCCCTTCTCTTAGCAATACGGGGATTAGCGTCAGTGTTGCTACGAGGATGTGTTTTTTGAAGAAACAATAGAGTATTGCAGGCGCTGTCTTTGGTAGTGACCAAATAGTTCATTTATCTCCGGGTTTAGCCTGGAGACATTTGAGCTTCTATGTTACATCATTTTTAGCAAGCGTGCCGTGCCGGCGTCCTACGTCATGGCTTTGCGGTTGCCCGGGTGATGTTTTAGTCCTTCTCTCTGTAATCCGGGGACTGGCAACAGTGTTGCTACGGCGATGTTTTTTTTTAAAAACAATAAAGTTTTACTCGCGCTGTCTTTGGTTGAGACGAAATAATTCATTCTTCTCTAAGTTTTTTGGAGACATCTGAGCTTTTATGGTAATACACTAAGCGCTTCTTAGCACACTGAATTACTTTTTGGTGTAGATTGCTCCAATGAAGTTGTAGACTTCTCTTATCGTCATCTTTTAGTATGCTTTGTGCTGCGGGTGATTAGACCAGAATTTTGGGAGGTAAAACATCGGGGCGTGCATACATTTGCTCTATAGTACATTTCCGAGTTCTGTCATCTCGTTCAAACCATTTTCGATTGTACCCAATAGCATTATTATTTTGGCTTCAGTCTTGGACAAGCGGGATTCCGTGTTCCTTCCTTTTATGTGGCGTAACACTGTCCATTTTATTTCATTAGGTCCATGATTTCTTTCGATACAGTGTGCGACCATAGGTGCGTTGGGTGTCCTGCATCTGATTCGTGACCTGTGCTGAGAGATCCTGTTTTTGACAGCTTGGGAAGTCTTACCAATATATGCTAGAGAGCACGGACAAACCACACAGTATATGACATTGTGGGTGTTGCAGTTTGTGAAGTTATCATGATTTACATACTTGGTGCCATATGTGAATTTTGTTCCTTCAATGGTGCTTTCGCACGAGGTACAGTTCCCACATTTTCTGTGTCCTTTTATTGGCGGCAGAGACCACAGAGTTCGTAGAGTGGTTTCTGGTTTTGACATGGTTGTGTTTGCGCGTACTAGTTTTTCTTTAATACTCGTGTTTTTTTTCAGAGCAAATATGGGTATTTGTTTGAATGGTGGCAAATCTTTCACTGTATTCCAATTTTTTCGGATGATTTTCTGTATTTCACTGGTGCATCCTGAGAAAGTTGTTACACAAACCAATGGTGTGTCTTCCTTCTTGTCTTTTGGAGTGAGGAGGGACTCCCGAGGAGTGTACCAAGCTCTTTTCATAGCTTTTTTCAGGAGTTTTTTGGGATAATTTCGTATTTTCAGTTTTTCAAGAAGATCTGTTGCATTTTTAAAGTAATCTTCCTGTTTTGAACAGTTGCGTCTTATCCTTAAAAATTGGCTGAATGGTAAGTTTTCACGTAGATTACGCTGATGGAAACTTGAGAAATCTAAAAAAGTGTTTCTATCGGTTTTCTTTGTGAATAATGTGGTGTACAGATGGCCATCTTCATGTTTCACCAGGATGTCAAGAAAATTCATCTCTGTTTTGTTAGAATTCATGGTAAATTGTATGTTGTGATTTCTGTCATTTAGCCATGTCACAAATGCATCAAGTTGTTCTTCATTTCCTCTCCAGAGCATGAACACATCGTCTATATATCGACGTCACATTTTAATGTGTCCATCATGGGGGTTGTTATTATAGATCCACTTCTCTTCAAATAATGCCATAAACATTATGGCCATTTCCGGCGCGAAGGGACAACCCATAGCGGTTCCCATGGTTTGTAGATATTGAATGTCGTTGAATCTGAAAAAGTTGTGTTTTAGACATATCTCTGCTAGTTGGAATATCGCCAAGGTGGGTACAATGTGTGGTCTGGGTCGTTTTTCTAGAAAGACTGCTAGGGCTTCAATACCGTCTTCTTGTGGGATATTGGAGTACAAACTCACAATATCCAACATCACTAGTATTTCATTGTCTTCATCAAAGGATTGATTTTCCAACATATTGATTGCTTGCATGGTATCTTTTATGTAGCTTGGGGTATCCCATATGAGGGGTTTTAGAAACGTATCCACATATTTTGCTGGGCGCTCTAAAATGGAGTTGACACCCGAGATTATGGGTCTTCCTGGGGGTTTCTGTGGATCCTTGTGTATTTTGGGGAGGACATACATGATCGGGGTCCTCGGATTTTCATTGATAAGGAATTGTGATTCTTTTTTGGATAGCCATCCTTCTTCAATTCCGGTTTTTACAATAGACATGATTTTGGTTTTTATTATTTGATTCCAGTCTTCATCTGTTCTCCGGTAGTATTTTTCATCGGATAGTTGACGTTATACTTCCTGTTCGTAACTGTCTCTGGTCCAGATCACTATTCCTCCTCCCTTATCAGCAGGCTTGATTATCAAGTTTTTATTTTCGGAAAGATTGTCTAGAGCCTGTTGTTGCTCTTTCGTGAGGTTCCATTTAATGAAAACTTTTTTCTTGTCTAGATTGTCTATGTCTCTTAGGACGTTCTTTTCAAAAGACAGCAATTCGACCGGCATGTTTGTTGAGTTCGGAAAGAAGGTGGAAGGATTTTTTAGGCCAGAGGGATTGCGTGAATTTATCTCAATTTTGTCCTGAAAGAAAATTTTTAGTCGCATTTTCCGGAACAGCTGAATTATTTCCAGTTTTGTTTGGTTCAAATCTGGCCTCACTGTGGGGATGAAAGAGAGACCCTTCTGTAAAACATTCAATTCGTTTGGTGATAACTCATAGTTGGATAAGTTGTAAATACAATCTTTTCCTTCATCTATGCCCTTATTTTTTGTAGTTACCAACGATAGACATTCCTTCTGGTAGTGATTTCCCCTTGGTATTGATTGGAGCGAGGATTGTGCCATCTGCTTGCTCGTGGGCGCCCTCTGGGTCGGCTGGTACCTCTGCCTAAAAAAGGAGCCGGTTGGTAGTTGGTTCTTTGTTGATTGCTGATGTCGCTTGAGCTGGCTTCGTTTTCACTTGAGCTTCCGGATGAGGAAGGATCTGAGAATGTCAAAAAACGTCTCCTACTTCTTCCTCCGTATGTTTTTACTGCTCCTGTGTTATACGGGAGCTTGTAGTATTCTTTATCCAGGTATGGATAAGTATTTTTTTCAGAGAAATTCGTTATATCCTTTTGAAGTTTTTGGCGTTTTTGGTCTTCAGTGTTTTTTTTGAAGGTTTCGTTTTCTTTTTCCAGTTTTGTTAGTAATGACTGTGCATTCTCAAGTGCTGTATTGCTCAGTAAAGCTTCCTCCAATTCTTTGATTAGTTCAAGTTCTTGAAGACTGAGGCGTTCAGCAGTCTTGATAGAGTGGAACATCCAGTCTCTAGAGCATTTTGTTCCTATATGGCTGAATCCTTCCAAATATTCAGGTTGGTCAGTAAATATCACTGGAATGTTTCTTACTTGTAGACCTGCTGGTATTGTACCTGCCCTCAGATGTTCCAGTAGTACTTCTCCATGCAGAGCGGTCCTTATTTGTTTTTTCTTCAACCTTGTTATTTTTTCTAATTCTGATTGTTGGCCAAAATTTGTGGAGTTGGTACTACCTACATTTAGTACCGATGGACGTTTTAACAGTTCTTCAATGTCTTCCTCCCTTATACTGAGGGTTTTGGGTTCTGACATTTACGGTTAAGCCAGGTAGGTGTTGTATTGGTTTGTGTTAAGTGTGGTCTTGTAAATGGTACGTAACTTCTTTTACATGCAGAGGAAGGCAAGGATAGTGTGATAAGTCTAGGTGAAGAGGATACTCTGAGAGTTGTTTTTCAGAAAGTCGCTAAGGTACCTACCCTAGCTTGGAGACCTTTAGGTTCTCTAACGGGAAATCCTCTAGTTAGTCCCTCGTAGGCGTGGTGCCTACTCTGACATGGGATGAGAAAAGGGGGGATTGATTCAATGAGGGTAACAGAGGCCGGAATCAGTTATATACTTATATAAATATATGTTTGCCTCTGACCCCATAAATTCACACTTTATTTGATCTATCAGTCCTTTTTATTGACTGAGAGTAGCTATCTTATTTTTCTTTTTTACACTTGCTTTGAACAGAGTAAACTCTTCATCAATGAACTTCTTTGTATCTTACAGTATTCACACATTTATCCTGTACATGATATTTACACTTTTTTACAAAAACATAGACATAAAACAAATAATATAACATTCATGTAACTTAAATCTCCACTAATTGTTTTTCAGTGCTTTATGAAAATGTCCAATACTTTACAACTTTGGGACCTTAAACAACTTTGTCCTCAAATTTGTTAACCTCTTTTGGTCCTAAGCAGGGTCAGAAACAATCGTTGTGGTGCTTATCAGAGGGAACCTTATATTTGTTAAATTTCTTTTCCTGGGGAAGCAAAAACTTTTTTAGCTGTCCCTGTTTGTTCTGGTTCTCTGCTTGTCTGTTTCCGTAGCCTACGCGTTTCGACCTTTATGTATGGACCTACAGGTTCTTTATAAGGTCTTCTTCAGGGCTTGTTATATTGGTGTGTGGACATCTTTCTCCTGTAAAAATAACAGTGAGCCTTATTTATAATGTGCATTCTTAAAAGTGCGTTTTATATAGTGGGTCAAATTAAGATGAACTTACGTACCATAAACTTTACTGTGCCGGTGTGGCTTGGACCGGTAATGTCCTTTATCCTGTAAGTATGTATATATATCTTAATTAGGGTAAAGTTATCAAAATGAATGTGGAACATATCATCATGTCGTTTTTAATCAATTGCAATTTTTTGTGTTTGTTGAGCACCTACCCGGCTAGGTTCCAAATTAAGGGGAGTGCCGGTCCGTTTCCTTACTGGCTTTCACTCTGGTTGTTTCAGTGATTTCCGGTGACTGTTGAAGTATTCTAAAAAAAGATCTATAGTTTAGAGGTTGCTCTAAAAGTAACTCGTTTCTACACTCTTCTCCTTCATTTTACTCGTGCTGCACCTCCCGTGTTTGGTCAAGGGATCTGGTTGATTTTATTTGTGCTAGGGACTTTTAACGTCTCGTGTATCCATCCTTAACCCTGCATTTAGCGTTAGTTTAAAACGGTGTTGGCTATAGGTTCTATTCTTATTTTTTAACTCTGAACTTTCGTCCCCCGCCGTGATGTTAGTATCAGATTTTGCTTTTCCCGCCTGATGTAACTTACGTTTTTGGAAGAAGGAGAAACCTCGGTTTTCGTTTACTTGTTCTTCGTGTTCTCCGCGTCTTTGCCACTGTGGAGCTCCCGGTGTTTCTGTGCCGGCCTCATTTGATTGGTTTGACAGAAGCGTACCTTGCCTGCGTCCTACGTCATGGCGTTGCTGTTGCCCGGGTGATGATTAAGCCCTTCTCTTAGCAATACGGGGATTAGCGTCAGTGTTGCTACGACGATGTGTTTTTTGAAGAAACAATAGAGTATTGCAGGCGCTGTCTTTGGTAGTGACCAAATAGTTCATTTATCTCCGGGTTTAGCCTGGAGACATCTGAGCTTCTATGTTACATCATTTTTAGCAAGCGTGCCGTGCCGGCGTCCTACGTCATGGCTTTGCGGTTGCCCGGGTGATGTTTTAGCCCTTCTCTCTGTAATCCGGGGACTGGCAACAGTGTTGCTATGGCGATGTTTTTTTTGAAGAACAATAAAGTTTTACTCGCGCTGTCTTTGGTTGAGACGAAATAATTCATTCTTCTCTAAGTTTTTTGGAGACATCTGAGCTTTTATGGTAATACACTAAGCGCTTCTTAGCACACTGAATTACTTTTTGGTGTAGATTGCTCCAATGAAGTTGTAGACTTCTCTTATCGTCATCTTTTAGTATGCTTTGTGCTGCGGGTGATTAGACCAGAACCACAAATAAAATCAACCAGATCCCTTGACCAAACACGGGAGGTGCAGCACGAGTAAAATGAAGGAGAAGAGTGTAGAAACGAGTTACTTTTAGAGCAACCTCTAAACTATAGATCTTTTTTTAGAATACTTCAACAGTCACCGGAAATCACTGAAACAACCAGAGTGAAAGCCAGTAAGGAAACGGACCGGCACTCCCCTTAATTTGGAACCTAGCCGGGTAGGTGCTCAACAAACACAAAAAATTGCAATTGATTAAAAACGACATGATGATATGTTCCACATTCATTTTGATAACTTTACCCTAATTAAGATATATATACATACTTACAGGATAAAGGACATTACCGGTCCAAGCCACACCGGCACAGTAAAGTTTATGGTACGTAAGTTCATCTTAATTTGACCCACTATATAAAACGCACTTTTAAGAATGCACATTATAAATAAGGCTCACTGTTATTTTTACAGGAGAAAGATGTCCACACACCAATATAACAAGCCCTGAAGAAGACCTTATAAAGAACCTGTAGGTCCATAAATAAAGGTCGAAACGCGTAGGCTACGGAAACAGACAAGCAGAGAACCAGAACAAACAGGGACAGCTAAAAAAGTTTTTGCTTCCCCAGGAAAAGAAATTTAACAAATATAAGGTTCCCTCTGATAAGTACCACAACGATTGTTTCTGACCCTGCTTAGGACCAAAAGAGGTTAACAAATTTGAGGACAAAGTTGTTTAAGGTCCCAAAGTTGTAAAGTATTGGACATTTTCATAAAGCACTGAAAAACAATTAGTGGAGATTTAAGTTACACAAATGTTATATTATTTGTTTTATGTCTATGTTTTTGTAAAAAAGTGTAAATATCATGTACATGATAAATGTGTGAATACTGTAAGATACAAAGAAGTTCATTGATGAAGAGTTTACTCTGTTCAAAGCAAGTGTAAAAAAGAAAAATAAGATAGCTACTCTCAGTCAATAAAAAGGACTGATAGATCAAATAAAGTGTGAATTTATGGGGTCAGAGGCAAACATATATTTATATAAGTATTTTAAAATAAAAGGCGACAGGTTTTGAAACACTGAAACCAGTAAAATAGGCAAATTTGTTCACCAATGTGCTGGAGCTGCCTAGCATTGGCGTTGGACAATGTTCCCATTGTGTATAATTTACAAAATTACGAAACGTATTGGCTTCATGTAAGAAATGATTGCCATAATGTTGATAGCAAAACAACTCTCCGTAATTAGCAGTGTCTAATTACAAATCTTCAGCATCAAAAGTGGCATAATATTTCAAATCAGAAAATAGTGCTTCTATGGCCTGAACGTCCCAATCATCAGAGCGGATGTTTTGTTTAACCACATCACCCATAGAAACACAAGCCAGGCAGTAATATTCACAAAAGTCTGGTCTCTTTTCATGATGTGTGATGAGGAGTGAGGGGTCAAAGTTCCATCAATTAGACTAATCGTAGATCTTTCTTTGAGGTAGTGTCCGTTCACAAGACGAAAAAATACCACCACAAATCCAATGGACATAAATAAAAAAATACATATGAGCATCAGCCAAATGTAAGTCCAAGGGGCAATCAAAAAGTGTCTTTTGAACCAAACAGCAAAAATATAAACTTTTGACGGGGCCCTGGAAGTCATAGAGTTAGTATCAAAGGAGAAGCGTGACTGTGTAACTGCGGTTGATTGTAAAACAGGTAATGTTACATCTGCAGGATAAGCATACTCAGTATCTTCAGGTAGACCACCTGCCGGTGGTAGCAACAAAGGATCAGTAACTGTATGCATCTTGATGGCAACATCAGGCATGGTGGTAGGAGCCGGAGCCAAAACAGAATTTCTCAGCATCGCAGGGCAAGAGACCGCTGGAGTCATACTAAGAAGAATCGGCCACTCGCTGAAAGTTTGCCATTGTCAATGGAGATGTACCTGTTATCCTTGTGACCAGGAAGTGGAGGTAAAATGACTGTTCTTGTACCCTGCATACCAAGCACTGGAACCGGGGCACGATAAGAGGGGCCAAACTCCTTCTTGTTCTCCACCGTCTCACGGACCAGGTCACCAACTCGAGGTAGCCAGCCGACTACCGGAATCTGAAGCGCAGCATCAGACGTGGAGGGCAAGTGTTCCTTCGCGAGACTATCTCTAGTCTCTTGTAGACTCTGTAACACAGCACAATGATCATCTACGTCAAAGGGTGCGGCAGACACCGCCATGTCTAGACCATCAAGGTCCGGAACAAACATTTTTATGCCAAAGAGCATCATGTATGGGATCCGCCCACCCAGAGACCTTCTAGGGAGATTATTAAGTGCACGTTGGACGTTATACAGATGGGCTAACCAGTTCCGGCCAGTGCCTAAAACCCTAGCTGTCAAGGATTGCTTTAAGTCATGGTTCATCCGCTCCACTACACTATTACCCTCAGGTCGGTATGGAGACGAAAATTTGACTTGGACCCCCACATTTTTCATGGCTTCTTTGTACGCCTTAGAGGCAAACGCAGGGCCCTGATCAGAATGAAAGGTACCACACGCAAAACTTCCCACAAAGACACCTAAATCCCTGATGACAGTACAGGCAGCAGCACTCCTTTGTGGCCATACCCACAGAAAACGTGTGCACGAATCCACTGCAACTAAGATATACTTGTACGCAGTATCAGAGGATAATGGACCGCAGTGATCCAGATGAACACACCCAAGTGGTTTCTTGGATATGTACAACTGAGTTTGTGGTGGACGCTCAGCAGTTGACGGTTTAATCTGCTGGCAAATGTCACAATCAAAAACATACGTGCGAGCTTGTTTATATAACCCGCGCCACCAGTAACGTTGTTGTAACAGAGAAACATTTGCTGCAACGCCGGTATGGGCAGATGCCATACCCTCGTGAGCCGCTGATATCAGCGATGGTCTGCAGTCCACGTTGGGAATCAATCTGTCACCAATGTCGTTAATTCTCACTAATGGGACTTTATCAGGACTTAAGTGATAATGGTAACGAGAAGGGAAACCCCTCGGGTAATTACTTCCCTTCTCCGTAGCAGCAATAGCTGCCAAGATGTCATCATCGATCTTACTTTTGGATCTTGTAACTGCTGCTACCAAATATGTCGCCACTGCTGTTTTCGCTGCTTCGTCAGCTAAGCTGTTACCGACAGCGTGGGCACCAACTTGCTGGTGCCCAAGAGTGTGAATTACATTCACGAGAGGCAGATGTTCTTTAAGTTCTGCCTCTCGAACCCAAAGCATTTTATGCTTAATTGTGCTACCTTTGGAATCACGATATTCATTTTGAGACCAAAAGAATAGATTGTCGTTGAAGGACTGAACACAGTAAAACGAGTCACTTACTATAAGAGTAGTGACTCGAGGATCAGCAAACTCCAGTGCAAGCACCAGAGCACGTAGCACCGCCAACTGTGTGGTACAATCACCTAATGACTGCGTATGCACGACATCAGATTGGAATTCACCATTTACGAAAGTACCTGCCACAATTGCGCAAGCTGCTGAATACGCGTGCTTCGATTCCGTCGCCGGTTGCGCCGAACCGTCAGTATAAATGACACAATGGTAATCTTCGAGCGGGCGCAAAGACAGAGGAGCCGGATGAACGAATTCATATTGCAAGTACTCCTGCGTCTGTAATGAGGCATCAAAGATGTAAGTGACATCTGGCGATGTCAGAGAAGTGGCCCATTGTATCCAACGTGGATGCAAAGCTTTTGAATTGGGTACACTGGCTTTCGTCACTGCCTCTAGGGCAGGATACGGTGTGACCACCAACATGCGTTTTCCTTGCGACAGCGCTCGTTCCTTAAGAATCGCCATCTGCACCGCAGTTAAAACTTTTTTCACAGAGGAAAAGCGCAGTTCAGCCGAAGTGTACAGGTGTGATTTGTATGCAATGGGGACGGTGTCGCCCTCATTGAACGTTAAGTACGTGAAACCCACTGCGCCTGGCACAATTCTTATTACCAGGTTTGTGTGGTTATCACGTGTCAGTAAGTATTTTGAAGCAAGAAGATCAGCCTGCAATGTCTGCAAAATAGCTGAATGTTCTGGCAGCCAGCTCGATTTTGGAAAAGTTGGTTGTACCAAGGCATATAGTGGCTTGATACGCTGGGCATAATCGGGAATATATGTACGACCGAAATTGAGAAAGCCCAGTAAAGATTGTAATTTTTTCAGTGTTGTCGGAGCATGCAAACATGCACACTTTTCCAGAAAGTGAGGAGCTAAGCCTCGACCCTCATTGTTGAGCTCGTAGCCCAAAAACAACACTGTATACTCTGCAATGTGAGACTTCGCAAAGTTAAATTTGTAACCGAAGTCTGCAAACATAACAATAATGCGATCAACGCGACACAGATGCGGCCACAACTCGTCGTCGGTTTGATAGATGTCATCAACATACGAGTACACATCTGGGTCAATGCTCTCTAACAGAGAGACTACATGTGCGGCAAAGACACCAGGGCTGTTTTTATAGCCCATGGCCAATCTTTTAAATTGTTTTTGCTTGCCGCCAGATGTAAACGCTGTCCACTGACTACTAATAGAGGACAGGTTATGGCTGTAAAAGCCATTTGATATGTCAAGTGTGGTTTTAAACCTTTTACACACAAGACTATCAACTAGGGCTGAACTGTGTGTATTCTGTACCGCGCAGAGTTTAGGTGCCGGTAATCCAAAACTAGGTGGTATGACCCATCAGGCTTCGTTACTGTGAATAAAGGATTATTCATCGGTGACACACATGTTTCAATAACACTCTGATATTCCAATTGCTCAAGGATTTCCACGACATGAGATCTAGCTTCGCGGCGCATGGGATATTGGGGTTGTGGTTGAGGCATAGACCGTAAGGGAATCTCATGGCTGGGGGACAATTTATCCCAGCCCACCTGGAGACGATACAAAGACGGTGCAAGCACCTGAGCCCACTCTTCGACACACCTTTCAGCATGCTCCTTTGGCACTGTATGCGCAAAGGACGGGAGGATTACCTACTCCCCTCTGGGAGCATCTAAAATGAAAGTCGGGGGCCAGTCTGCCTCTGCCAAGATAATGTCATAGGAAGAGGTCAGATTATCCCAAAAAATCCCTTGTATTGTGCGTTGTATGTCACCTTCAATTAAGAGTACTATGTCATATAGTCTGTCAGGGGGAGCCACTCTAGTGTCTGCAGTTTCTACAGTAATGAACGTGTCAGTTGCTGTCGCCTCCAGAAATGGACGTAGTGCTTGCCGCACTACTGTAACCTCCGCTGCGTTGTCGAGCAGCGTTAGCGCCCATATCAGGTTCTGAAGCTGCGTCCGCACTATCTGTGGCATACCTTGCTGTTAGCGCAGCAACCTTCTTCTTCTGAAACGGGGGACGTTGACATGCAAACTCGTCTTGCTTTCCTTTACCGTCAGCCTGACGGGGTTGCTCACGTCCTTGTTGGGCACCCCGACCTTTGCCACGTTCTCCGCCACTGGACTGCGAGGCCGATGTTTCCTGTGAAGAACGAGGAGAACGTTCAGTAACCTGAAATCTATCAGGTGACTTAATACTAGTGCGATCGCGCAAATCGTATGTGCGCTCACTAGTCGGCTGTATGGGAGACGCAGGACGAGATCCCTGTTTCTGTTGCTGCTTTCCCTGTTCCTTTTGTCGCCAATATTGCTTTGGAAAAGTTGGACGATTGTCTTTAACAGACAAGCTCACCTTAGTTTGTTGTATCAAGTCAGAAATGACTATAGTTGGTTTAACCCCTAAACTACTGTGGCCAATTGTTCTATATGCTTTCGCAATAATTTTTGGCAACTCTTTGTGCTTATCGAGCTCATCGACGCGGGCTAAGCCATTAGCCACTTGGAATTGTACCGCATCTCCTTTGAGATTACCAAGGACGAGAGAGGCAACTAGGTCGAATATTCCGACAAGTCGCATTCCCAACTCAACAACTGCCTCTGGACCATGGTTATCTTGAACACGTTTAATGACGGAGGGAAGCACAGCCATAGACAGAGTGCCAAAGCACTTCGAGTAGACCGTGGCAAAAACCTTAACCCAGTTGTCACAATCGGACACTTCTGGGACTAAGTCTTTCGGCAAATTAATGGTGAGGATTCTGTGTTTCTCCACTGTTGTACAGTGTGGAAACACTGCTTCCAGTTGGTCAAATTTCTCGGCAAGCCAATAAGGCAAATCGTCCTTATTCTGGGGGCGCTTGCCCATCACCTAATTAACTATGACTGGGCTAATAACAACCGCAAGATGACCAGCAGGTAGACCCGCAACAGCAAGTGCCCTCACCTGCACATTGCGCGAAACGTATTGCACCAAAGCCCTATATACTGTAATGAGGGATGTATGGAGTGTACGCAATTAATCCACCGTAATAGTCAAATAGCGGGGGTTAGGCGTAAATCCGGCCAGCACCAGCCACGTGGCCCATGGAATCGACAAAGGGCCGAGTCTAGCCGGTGCAACTGCACGAGGAATGGCGCCATTAAACCAAATGCTATGCTGAAAGGGGAATCTCCAGCGTCCTGTATGCCGTATAATTTGCTGGGACCCGTGTGTGCGTATACGAGTGAAACGTCTTATCATTCGCAGTCATTTCCGGCAGCGGTACCCAAGAGTAAAACAACTCGTAAGGGTGAGACGCGTCCGCACTCACCACAAAAATTATGGCCATCCCATCGTCCGGTACCCCATTCTGCATCAAATGACGCCACAAAGGAGTACGACTATGCGCTGCAATTTCGACCGCCATAAGGACACAGAGAAGAACAACAATGGATTTTACAGTAGCACAATGGTTCAGAAATATAAAACACCTTTTTAATTAACAAGCTTGTATGAACCTATTAGGTTACTAACAGGTAGGTGAAATCCATCACTCCCGTTATCCGGAAACAAGAGTGAGGGTGTTGTGGACTAATATAAGCAATACTAAGGCGTTTCAAATCAAAAGACCAAACGTTAGGTGTGCCATGTTGCAAGGATTCTGCTCATGCACAGAACTATGCGCAGGAAACCAGGACCTCAGTGAATTGTGGTGTACCAAAAAACTCACCTCAGTACCCAGAACCCCTATCCGACCAGCATCAGTGTCCCATTCGTTATCCGTATTATCTCGGAGGTCCCAATGTATAGACAACCCAGAACAAGCGACTTAGAGTATTCTCAGGAATGGTGGGAATCAGAAATACCTGTTCGCTATTATTCTCATATCAATCCACAACAAAAGTAATCAGAGACACAGTAAAGTTTAAAAGGTTTATTTTATAAACTACGTGTCCTAAGATGCAGTACTTTGGCCAACATAAGCAGACAAATGATTATAATTAAAACCATCAGCATTGTTACAATACCATAGAAAATGAAGGGAGAAATCATATTACAAATGACAGTGGTATACAGCCACCTTCCTTTCACTAGTAAACTAATATTATTAGGCTAATAGAAGGTCCCTAGGCTTGAATGGGGAACCCCATACCGTAAAGATCAGCTTTAGGTGAATCACATCACAGGATCAGCTTTGCTCTGCGCCTGGAAATGTTCTTCTCCATAATGTGTTTCTAATGCATGCAAACTGTAATATTAAAGGCTCTCGACATTCAGGTATTTGCAGCTGTGTGCATATTATGACTAGAGAGTGGGCCGATCAACCTGGACTCAAAAACATACATTGTCTGGCGGCTCAGAGTGTTTTGCACACAATGTTCAGACCAAGGTCGCAGTGCACGTCTAGGGATGTGAACAACAGACAGTTCTCATGTGAAGAAAAGGCAAGCACGCAGTTCTCAAATAATAACATGTCTCAGCAGTGTCGTGTGAAAAAGCAGCAAAAGTGGCAAGATGGCTTTCTAAAAGCTAACGCGCTTATGCTAACATAGCAGTGTATGCATCTAAATCGCTACCTTCACTACAAGGGAATATCTAAATTACATTGTAAATAAAACTCTCAAATCAACACTTAGAGGCTGATTATGATGGCGGTCGGATGAACGCTCGACCGTCATTGTTTGTGGAACGGGAACAGCCAACAGGGAGTTGGTGGTCCCGCCAGGCAAATTACAATCCAACCACTGTGGAGGTGGTCGGAAACATGCCTCTTAGAATTGAGGCTTGTACTGAGGCCCGGAAAAGGGCTGCAGCACAAGCCTCACTACTAAGAGGCATTTTTGTAAACATCCCTGCACCCTGTGACAGGCACCATGGGGTGCCTGCCACATGGTACAGGGATGTTTAAGGGCACCATGGGTGCCCCCCAGACTCCAAAGCGGAGGGCCTGTGGGTGCAGCTAGTGGCCCCCAAATTCCCTTTCCATCTGCCTTTTTGTGGCGGGCGGGCGGACCGCCATGAAAGGGCAGGCGGAAAGAGACATTTTAATCCCTACGGCAGTGCCTGAGCAGGCACCGCCCCTATTTTAGTGATTACAGTCCCACCGCCATCGTAATCAGGCTATTAGTCTCCCCCTGCAGTTTGCACAGTGTGCAACGCTCAGGAGAGCTAATTATTCTTCTTTATTTATAGGTTCAATAATTCCTAATTATTTTAGGTTAGACAACTCATTGGTGACTTCTTCTCAAACCATTATAGGAATGTTATATAATATGTATTAGACCTTAAGGTGGTCTTACCCCAACTTTCTTGCCTGCTTACCTCCACTTTTTGCTGTATCGTTTTGATTGCATAGGACTCTGAGCACTGTACCTCCGCTAACCAGTGCTAAAGTGCATGCACTTCTCCCCTAAAACACAGTGACATTGGTGTATACCTGATTGGCATATTTAGTTTACCTTTAAGCCCCTTGTAAAGTGGTATACCACATATCTTGGGCCTGTAATCTAAATGCGACTAGTGGGTCTGCAGCACTGATTGTGCCACCCACAAAAGTAGCCTCTTAAACCTGTCCCAGGCTTGCCATTGCAAGGCCTGTGTGGGCAGATTACTGGCACTTTGACTTGCCATTTAAAACCAATTGCTAAGCCTTAAACTCCCCTTTTATTACACATCGGTCACCCCTATAGTAGGCCCTAGGTAGCCCTAAGGCAGAGTGCTGTGTAAGTAAAAGGTAGGACGTGCACCATTAAGCTTTTGTCCTGGTAGTGACAAACAGCTAAAGTTGTTTTTCATTACTGTGAGGCCTATGCCTCTCATAAGCTAGCATTGGGAATTCCTTAAAACACTTTAAAGCGGTTATTCCTGGTTAGAAAGGAGTAGTTAAATCATGTTTCATATCTTTGGAATGGTAATATTAAATCCTCTTTAGTGGTAAAGTTGAATTTGACATTATTGTTTTAGAAATACCACTTTTAGAAAGCAGACATTGCTCTGCTCTTAACTTTGCTCTGTGTGCATGCAGCCTGTCTCCAATACACATCTGGGCTGGGTGACAGCTACACTTTGTGTATTCCCTTTATACAACCACAAGCACAGGAAGGGTGGATGTGTCAGAGGACTCATCTGCATCAATCTGTATTCTTATAGCATTCCTGGGCAAGTAGGGGGAGATGAGCTGACACATCTGAATAGACTGTGTCCTGTTCTCACACAAAGGACTGATTACCCCCCTCAGATAACCTGGCAGACAGGGTTGGGATGAAAGGGGACCTGTACACTTCAATGAGCTGCTTTGAAGTCACCCCCTCACTTCAAAGGAACATTTGGGTATAAGTACTGGGGCTCTGACCCTACCAAATCAGTACACTACTGGACCTGGCAAGACCTCTGCTGGAGTAAAGACTACTGGGATTAAAAGATTGCCACTTTGCCTTGACTGACTGTTCTGAGGAATTGCTTCTCTGCTTTGCTAAACTGCCCTGCTGCCTGCTGAGTACAAGGACTGGAGACATCTCACTTGAACTCAGAGTGACTCCAATGGCTTGCTGGTGTGCCTCCTGTTTTCTGAAATCTCAGGGACACAAAGGCTTCCTGCAATTTTACTAGTGCTGCTGGACTTTGCCATCTGTGATTCATACCCTTGTCTGAGGTGCCCCCTCCAGTCCCAGGCCTCAAAAGTGGGTTCTGGAGCTGTTTGGCTACAAAACTGACAAATCATCAATTTGGTGCCTATCAAAATCGACGCATTGCCCTTTGATGCCGAAGCAGAGACTGTTCGATGACAACAGTTTTACAACCTGTGCGGCCTGACGACAACGCCCTGTGTGTTTAGACTACAAAGCATTGCCAGCATCACAACAGAGCTCGACGACGATGCAGTGACCAGGCTGCATGGAAAAGATCGGTGCATCATGCTCTCAACGTTGTTGCTTTGCTCCATCCACGGTACTTTTTCAGCAGGAACTGTGCAAGTTTTGTAACCAGCCTGCCCTTCATCGCGGTCGGCCTGAACTTTGGATTTGCCCAGGTCCCTCGCGGCCTCAAGTAACCTTTTACTTCTATTGACTTCTAAGCACAGTTTTTTCATTTATTCTTTAAGAATTCATATCTCAACTTCTACTAATTGGATGTTTGTCATTGTGATATTGTTCTACTCAGATAAATATTCTCTATTTTTCTAAACCTGTGTGGAGTATTTTTGTGGTGTTTTCATTGTGCTACTGTGTGTGTGCGTGTGTGTTGCACAAATACTTTACATATTGCCTCTTAGGTTAAGCCTACCTGCACTGTGCCAGGCTACCAGAGGGTGAGCACAGGTTAATTTTTAGTATGAATCTAGCTTACCCTCTCTAGGCTTGCGGTGCATATTTGGACAGGGTGCAAACCTCTGCCAACTAGAGACCCAGTTTCTAACACTGGTGATCAGAGGTGAGGATAGGACTTGTGTGTGTGCAATAGCAGATAGCAATTCAATGTTCACTACAACTCTATACTTAAGACTGGCAGTGGATGTAATCTTACAGCTAGAGCGGTCGAGCTCAAAGCTGGGGAACCGGGCTTGAGTCTCGGCAACGAAGCTCAACATCCTATGATTCTGGGCAAATCACTTAATCTCCCTGTGCCTAACAAAAATGAATGTGTCTATCTGTAACAAAACTGGTGCTTGTGTAAAGCGCTCTGATACCTGATATCATCAGGTCTAGTTCGTGCTATATAAATCTAAAAAGAAAAGACCAATTGGAACCTTTTTCAATTTCCCTGATTTACATATTTGATTTTTCCAAACGTCTTTATTGCCCCATTCTCATTTTCTCTACAATATCTGTGGTCCTACTTGGCAACATGGAATTCAAGCTTGCCAACCTGGAGGCATACCATGTAGTAATACTGTTGCACTTGCCAGACTGGCAAATGTCCCTCGTAGCGCACTGCCTTAAATTCTAATGGAATGAATTTATTCCAAATTCAACAAAAGTTTCAACTTGTCGTTTATTTCAAGACATAAGTTATAGTATGCTCATTGATTCATGAAATATGCTTCTTTCATGTATGAATCCATGATAAAAATGCTTGAGAAACACCACCATGTGCTTAATTAGCCCCAATACATTTTGGGCAATCTCCTGCCCTTCGTCAGGGGGTAAGAAAGAAATGAGAGGCAAAATGAGGCGACAAATGTATTAATGTGAATCACTAGTACTCAGAACCAGTATCTCAAATGAAACATGCAACTGTATGCATTTATCACCAGTTGTCAGTGAACGTAATGAAACACACTTGAATAGTGTGCTAGGCAAAAAAGTGATACAACATGTTCACGAATTCACTAAGCAAAAAGAAGGACGTGTGAAACACACTCAAAACAATTGATTAAAATGTGCTCAAACAAATAAAACGTGTTCGAAAAACTTGACCATGCAGAGAGCCAAGATGAAGCTTGATGAACTCCGTGAAAAAACGCGACGGGGTTGAACATTTAAAACATGTCAAAACCGTGTCACCATGTCTTTTTTACCCATTAAAAAAGCTACATATGGAAAGTAATAACGGAAAGTAACGAGAAAGTACCTCGAGTGAAAAGAGCTGCTCCCCATGTTACTCCGAGATTGAAAACCAAGTGGAATCCTCGCTGCCATGTTTGAGTGTGCTACGCATGGAAAACGGACACATGCAGTAACATCCGTATTTGGTGGCCATCTTAGAAAAGGTTTGAACAATGAACACGGAGTGTAATGGGCAGATTGTTAGTTTTAGACAAGGTCAATAAAGACTGAAAAAAACCTTGTTGCCATGTTACACATATGAAAAAACAGACTCATGCAATATCGTCCGTGTTTGTGGGCCATCATGGCAAAGATTTGAAAGATAACAGGGTTGTCACCTATGGGCAAGGTCAATGCAAGGTTGACAAAAAGGGTATACAAGAAACTTTCAAAGAAAAGACCTAACAAAAAGGAATAAAAGCATGAAAATGTTGAAACAAGACCAGATAAAAGGCTAAAGTCTCAAAGAAGAGGGGATATGCAAAGAATAGCGGGTAGAATAAAAATAATTGTTTGGCATACCAAGTAGCCCAGCTCAAGAAGTTCTGCCAGGAAAGAAGGGTGTTCCATAAGGGAAGTGCCAAGAAGGCAGAGCTTCAGAAAGCCTTAAGAGCATGTGCAGCAGCCCACCCAGAAGGAAAAGTGGATGAGGTGGAGGGGTCAGAGGCTGATGAGGAAGAATAGGAGCAGGACCAGGATGGATGTCTTGTCTTGCAGCTTGCTGATGTGGGGGGTAACATCCTCCCAGGACTGGGAGTCCACAGCCGACCAGGCAACAGTGTGTCAACAAGGACCTGTCCCCAGAGGAGCTTGCAGACAGGAGGGAGGAGAAGAAGCTAAAAATGGATCTTGCCAAATTAGACAAAGAACAGGCCCTTTGCTCAATTGGAGAAAGAGCAGTCTCTTGAGGAAAGTAGGCTGGCCATGGAATAAAGAAAAATGGACCATGAACTCAGCATGAGAGAGCTGGACATCAGAGCCATGAGAGAGGGGCCTAGCAATAGCAATGGTGGCAGCATAACTGCAGTGTCCACTGGTGAGTCCAAAGTCAGGATCCCAAAGTATTTTGTGCCCCATTATATTGTGGGGGATGACATAGACAAATAGGTTGCAGCCTATGAAGTTGCTCTGAGAGTGCATAAGGTCCCAGAGGAGTTCTGGGGTGGTAGTTTCCTGAAGTATATGCCCAGAGCAAGGGGGACACAATCCTAACACTACAGGTAAAGGACCAAACATGCAACACTGCACAGAAGGCCACCCTAGTCAGTAAGTTTTACTGACCCCTGAGGGGGTTATAGGCAAAGATTTGGGGCAGCCACAAGATCTCATCACAAACAAGGGTGGACCTCTTGGATTATTCCAGCAAGGCACTGAAGGTCTGGGTGAGTGGCAGCAAGGTTGATGATTATTCAGGGCTGTACAACTTGATTTTTAAGGAGCACATTTTTGATATGTTTTATCCAGAGCTGTGCCAACACCTAGTTGACAGTTAACTGATCGCAGGAAACTTGCTGAGCAGGTGGACAAGAAGGCATCTGGGGAGACTTCCAAAAGGGTGGTCAGGGTTTCCACCAGATGAAGGAGGGGGGATAAAAAGACAGAGTTCTCTAAAGGCCCCCAAAACAACTCACAGGGTAAGAGGTCTGGTTCTCATTCACAATCTGACCACCAATCTGGCCACCAGAAGAAAAACTACCCAGACAAAGGTCAGCAGTCGAAGCCCATTACGTTACGAATGATGGAGCGGTTAGTACAACATTTTGTATACCGCCTCTATTTTGCATGAAAATACTAATTATATAATCTATTAACTATAATATTATTAAACGAGTGATGCATGTATAATTAATCAACATTATTATTTCTCTTTTAAAATAAATTCAAAACTACACGTGGGATTTGCAATTTGCATGGCTAAATAATCTTTATAACTAAAATCTGTACGCATATTAACGATAGTATATGTGGTAATAGAATACGGCATGATATAAGTTGCTTTTATAATGTTTTTGTAATGTTGCCCAAGAGGAGGACCGAAAAGGTGAATATATCTGCTTTAAATGTCACTATACGCTAGATAAATACAACCACATAAAGGGATTAGTAAGGGGTTAACATTAGATTTATTATTTCTATGCATTAATTACTCTTTTGTGTTTGTTTCGCTTAAGTTGGCATTTGGGCCTAAATCAAAGATGGCCGCTGACACTACACGACGAAGTGGGCACTGTCCCATGAGGCGCGGAAAGAGCTGCGCAGGCGCGAGAAATCTCCTAAAGCTCGCCGTGACCTTTGTTCACCATGTATCCGAACAAGAACAGAAGGTCGGAAGTCCGCCAAGACAGAGAACAATCAACCTTACAATAAACCGGAACAAGCCGACTTTTGGACTAACGGAGTGACCTCACCCCTCGAACTGTACTGAGAACTTTAAAATTACATCGAACGATCTCAACCAGCCAATCACTACTGTTCTAAAAACTCTAAATTGTATCTTCTTTACTTCATTTTATTATAAAAGAATAGTGGAATAGAGAGGGATTCTATCACGTCCGGTCTCCAACTACCGGCTGTCTGTACGTTTCCTGAACCTTTGAGGGTCCGGATGCTGCCTGATTATCTGATGACTACGAACTTTTCCTAAATCTACGGGCAATGATAGATGCTTGCACGTATCTGGTCCTTTGCCAATTTTTGGGACTGTAGCGTGCTGAATTTCGAGCTTTGGCCTGCTTTCGGAAGATTCACTGCAACTAATTGATTATGCAGAGCTAATGAATTAGAGGACTCCAAATAGGCAGATTAGGTAAATATGATGTTCTGCGATTTAATCAAAATTTGATATAAATCTCTAAACCTTGACGAGACAAATGCGAATTTAAATCATTATAAAATTTTAGATAAACAATTATTGATTAACAAGAAATTATGAGTTGTGAGTTTCATTTAGACAGATTCTGAAGTCTTAAAATGTGTTTTATCTGGTTCTAACCAGGAGGAGTGCTTTGATGTTTTGGTATTAAGGATCTGTAGGTGAAGGGCGTTAATGTATATTCTGTAAATGACTTTTCCCTCCCTATAGGTTATAAGGTGTTCCCCTCACATGTCCAGCGCTTGAATTATTCATCCCTCCTATGTGTGCAGAGCGTGTGAAAGAAACGTGTGAGTGTTGGTGTTATGGGCCCCACCAATGACTGCATGTGTGAATGTGCTAGTGTGACGTTGGGTCTGCGACACTGGGAGAATACCGGTTTCGGTTGTTTCCCGTTGCCAGGATTTTTGCGCTGGATCACGAACACCACCTCCCACTAGAGGAAAACATCCAGGGGCTGCTAGTGTAGCGCTGGGGGAAGAGTTTGTCCCAGTTAATGGGGGGAGTTTAGTGTGGTTACCCTAGGATCCCTGAGTGACATTGAGATGGTTCCTAAGATCCATTTGCTTTCACAAATTCCTAAGTATAGGCAATGGGTCACCATCAATGGGCACAGTGTTGAGGTTCCGAGTAACACAGGTGCCAGCATCACTATGATAAGGAGTCAGCTGGTCTCACCAGAGCAGGTAATTCCTAATGCATTCCACTAAGTTGTTGTGGATGACAACAGAGAGGGTCACTACCCAGTGGCCCTTGTTACCTTTGAGTGGGGGGAGGTTACAGGTCTGCTAAAAGTTGCTGTGAACCCTGCCATACCTGTGATCTGTTTGCTGGGTAATGACCTGAAGCACTCTATTTGGAAAGAAGTGGAGTTCAAGGCTCATGTGGAGATTTGGGGGTTAACTGATGGGATCTGTGCAGCGACAAGATCCAAGGCGGTTCAGGGTGGCAGTCAAAAAGGCCTGGAGCCTGGAACAATGGCCCAGTCAACTGCTAAAAAGGGGAAAGGCAGATGACATGGTAAACCAGCCTCTGAGTGTCTTCCTAGTGAGGTGGATGGGGCATCGGTGGTGGCCACTCTGGAGCCCACTAAGGAGAGCACTGGTTCCCTCAGTGACCTACCTACACTTGCTGGATGGTATGTAGAAGGAGTACCCACCAAGGAGGAGTTCTGTAGGACACAGAGGGAGTGCCCCCATCCTCGAGGGCATGAGGAAACAGGCTGAAGCACAAGCAGCAGATGATGTCTCTGGGAGTTATCACATTTACTGGTAGGACAGCCTCCTTTACAGTGAGCCTAAGACTTCTGTGCATGGAACAACAAAGATCCTGGTGGTCCCCCAATGCTACAAGACCTTCCTACTGGATCTGGATCATGAGATTCCCCTGGTAGGACACTTGGGCCAAGACAAGACCTTGGTAAGGCTTGTCCCACTTTCCTTTTGGCCCAAGATCAGGACAGAGGTATGCCAAACTGCATTTGATTCCCTGAAGCATGCCATGTGTACAGCCCCTGTGCTTAGGGCCCCTGACTTCTCCCAGGAATTTATCACTCAAACAGATGCTCCAGAACATGGCATAGGTGCAGTGTTAGTACAGCTAAATGAAGGGGGCCTTGACCATCCTCTAGCCTTCATCTCCAGTAGGTTACTCCCCAGGAAACAGAGATGGAGGGCTATAGAGCGAGAGGCGTTATTGCTGTGGTTTGGGCACTGAAGAGGTTGAGGCCATACTTGTTTGGCACTCACTTCCCGATTCAGACTGACCACAGGCCCCTGAGGTGGCTCATGTAGGGGTGAGAATCCAAAATTGTTGAGGGGGTCCATTTCCCTACAGGATATAGACTTCAGGGTGAAACACAGACCAAGAGTAGACCAAACCAATGCTGATGGTCTGTCCAGGTTTTTCTGCCTAGTGATGAGATCTCCCTAGAGGTTGGGTAGATCTCCCCACTTTCACCAACTTTTTGCCTGCTACCCCCACCCCAATTTCTAACAATATGTTGTTACTACATTTCTTTTTAGATCAATACAGTGCTTGAATTCATTTAGCTTACCCAACTCACCACAAATCACATTTGAAAATGATTCCTGCATTTATTTCCCCATTTGCTCCTCTTCAACTACAATCAGTTATTGGGATCAAGAGTCATTTGGCGATTTTCAGTTTTTTTCTTTCCCAATACAAGGTCCCTGTCTTTGCTACATGCAGTTTTCTGATTGTGACTATTTTTGACAAGAGCAGGTCTTCTGGGCTATATTTTGATAGTCTTACTAGTTCTCAGAAATTGACTCTTATATCTAGAGGCAGTACCAGATGCTAGGTTGGAACACAATGTCTAGCAACTCACAAATAAATAATCCATCAAACAGGAGAAAAAACTGGAGACCAGAAAAACCTTCTAACTGATAGGCCAAACAGCCGGCAAAGAGCAGGAATAACTTGAGGAACTGGAGAGAGTTCGGAGTATGCACAGAGTCTAGTGAGTGAGCAATGAATCAGAAACAATTGTGACGCAACTGAACTTCACAATGGAATTCCCTTTATAGTGGAAAAAAGCACGACATCCTGTAAGAACATGTTCGGCCATCTTGAATTAGGATAAAAGAATGTTAAAAAACCAATACATCTGCAATGTATAACTATTGCTAAAGTATCAAATTTACATTAGGCTATGTCTAACACAAATGATGTCTGTATTTATTTAAAAATGAAAACACAAAATTGTAAGGTGGTCTTTAATTGTAATAGCTCTCCTACATGCTGCATTTCCCAGAAAACGGCATGCAGGTTGACTCCCATAATCCTTTGTGTGTTCAGGAAACCTGACACATTCTGGCCCAAAAAGATGGCGCTGTATGAGGATGCTGCTGTCTCCTTGACTCAAAAAAAGTGCTCTGCGGTACGGGCCGCAGGAATGAGCCACTGCAGTAGAGCCCGTGTGTGGCAAAGAGCAGGTAAGGAACTAGGGTGGCATCCTTACTCCAGTGAAAGGTCTTTTTCAAGCAGATCTGTGATTGGTGAGAAAAGATTACATAAGTCCTAGATGAATTTGTGGTAGTAGTTTGGTAGGCCTAGAAAGCTTTGTGTTGAAAGAACCTAGCCTAAATAATCTACAAAATCCTTGTCAAACAAGCACTTTCAGTTTTGGCCAGCTATTTATTTTTTTGTTAGATGCTTCAGGACTTGTTTGAAATGGTAAGGATATTCTGCTGGATCATTAGAAGCAAAACAGGATATGACCTATGTAAACAATCAAATACAGAAGGGTCAGATAAGAGCGACAGCATCCATAAATCGTTAGAGAACAGCAGGGGCATTTTACAGACCAAACGGCAACACCCAATCTCAAGATGTGCTCTAAATACTTTTCCCACTCGTCACCTGATTAGATCGTATGAGGTGATAGACTCCCCTTATGTCTAATTTGATAAAGACCATCGCTCCTTGAATGGCTTCCAGAATATTATATGAGCGGTGAAAGGTAATGGTCTTTGATAGTCACCAATTTTTAACCCTTGTATTTTCTACAGGACCGGAGTTCAGATGTTCCCTTTTCAGGTATGAAAAATAAGGAAGCTCTGTCAGGGGACTTGGATGGAACGATCAGACCATTTGCCATGTTAGGATCACGGTACTCTCTTAGAGCTAGCTGTTCCAGGTGTGACAAGGAAAAACTTCACAAATAGGGAACAATTGAATATGGAAGAGTCAAAGAGGAGGCAAGTCTTTAGATGTTGACACTTGAAATATGTCAAGGAACTCACGATAGGCAACAGTCTCAGTGAACTGAAAAAAAACCCTGTATTTGTAAAGCACAAACTAATCACCCCTAAGGGTCTTAAGGCGCTGGCGGCAATTGGGGAGATTAAGTGAGCTATTGCCCAGAGTCACATGATGCTGAGCTGATCTGCCTCCGGCACTGCAGATCGGACCGTAAGCCCCGCACACCGTTGCGCCACACCTCTCCTGTTAGTTGAGCGATAGACTAAGCAGCTTTGTCAAGGTGAACTGTAGAAGTGTAACGCCCTGAACATCTCAGGATCGTTTAACAGACACGATAATGAGAACGCAACCACTTGTGAAGGTTTAGTTATTTTAATGAAGGCAAAAATAATACAAGGAATAAACAAAGGTTATAGTCACTGGAATCCTCCAGGCTAAGTACGTTACCAGCCCACAGCACGGATGGTCCTAACCGTCCTCTGCATATACGCCGATCCCGGCGTATGCCAACAGAGGGCAGAAATGAAATGGCCGACAATGCCAATCGGTAGGCTGTGAGGGGCACGAAGAGTGTTGGGGAGAATCGAGGAGTCAGGGAAACACCCAGCCGGGGTCTCTACCTGAAGGGAGCAGCCGCTCAACCTCTTCCTCAGACTGCACCGGGACGCGGAGTCACCTCCTGGTGATGCGTCACCGATACCCCAATCACATGCAAAGAAGACTGAACCGAGAGCAGCCGCTCGATCGATCCTGTGGACTTCCGAGTCTGTAACGCGGCAAACACCTCCTGGTGTGCGTTACAGCTGGCAGTCCCTGTATCTCTGGTCGGGCTGGGAGTTACGACTCCAACCAGCAAAAGCGCCACTGCGCTTTGACTCAGCCGAGTCAAAAAGCGAAGCTCAATGGTTATCCGGTAGAGCTTCCGGGTCCTTCACAGGTGACGATGGGGCAAGACACGGCCCAGGGAGTAACGACTCGACCTACCTCCGTTCTTGCCTTACTGGAGCACCACTCCGGAACACTGCTCTTCACTAAGCAGGTACGTCGGTTGTAAACACAATATCCGACAGCGTTGTACCTCCCGGTTCCTCCCTTTATAGGGCGTTGTTTTCCTTGAGTTATGTAACAGCTCTCCTGTTTACATAAGGGCGTGTTTTCCTTGAGTTATGTAACAGCTCTCCTGTTTACATAAGGGCGTGTTTTCCTTGAGTTATGTAACAGCTCTCCTGTTTACATAAGGGCGTGCTTTCCTTGAGTTATGTAACAGCTCTCCTGTTTTACATAAGGGCGTGTTTTCCTTGAGTTATGTAACAGCTCTCCTGTTTACATAACCTCTCAACCGCTAAGCATCCTGGGAGATGTAGTCCGTTTTCGCTGGTTACCGTTTTCCTCCCCTCGCATGACAGGAATTCTTGACATTACATCCTCCCTCTCAGCGGCTCCCCACGGGTCCAGCGCTGGCAGGAAAACGCCGATGGAACAAGGAGACCAAGCGCGGAGCATGAACCCCTTCAGCCGGTTCCCATGACTGCTCCTCCGGGCCATAGCCTTTCCACGCAACCAGGTACCACAGCTTCCCCCTGCGCCATTGGGACGCCCGTATGCCCGACACTTCATACTCCACCTCCGACTCCACGCATACCGGCCTAGGTGTCCCAGACGGCTTGGAGGGTGCTGGTTTGAGCAATGATACATGAAAGACAGGGTGTATCCGAAATGACTGGGGCAAGCACACCTTCACGTTCACGGGACCCATACACTTGGTAATTCGATAGGGGCCCATGTACTTGGGATGGAACACACTGTTCTTTCGAAACCTCATGTTTCTTGTGGATATCCAGACGTAGTCTCCAGTGCGGTACAGTGGCCCGGGCCTTCTCTTCCTGTCTGCCGCAGCCTTGTATCTTCTCTTGGCCTCTATTAGGACAGCCCTTGAGCGCGTCAACGTGTCTTTTATGTGTGCCACCCTGTCCGCTGTGGCGGGAATCCTGTCCTCTCTGAACGGATGTAGAAATGGCAAGAACCTGGGATGTTGGCCATAGTTGCTATAGAACGGAGATGACTGTGTGGAGCTGTGAGTGGCGTTGTTATAGGCGATCTCTGCAACCCATAGCAAGTCGACCCATTCTTCCCTGCCCTGGTCCACAAAACATCGCAGATACTGTTTGAGCGTTTGGTTCAGGCGCTCGGTTTGGCCGTCCGTTTGAGGGTGGTAGCTGGTGGACAGGGCGGTCTTAACATGCAGCGCAGTGCACCAAGTCTTCCAGAATTGCGCAGTAAACTGCGACCCCCGGTCCGACACGATCACCCCAGGTAATCCATGCAGTCGTACCACATTCTTTAGGAGTAGTGACGCCAATTCCCCGGCCGTAGGGACTCTCTTGCAGGGGATGAAGTGCCCCATTTTCGTCAAGTAATCCACCACCACCAGTATTGCCGTCATCCCCTGGTCTACCGGTAGGCCCACCACGAAGTCCAGTGATATGCTATCCCATGGTCTATCCGGGGTCGGAAGTGGATGTAAGAGCCCTTGGGTTCGGCCATGGTCGGCCTTCATGGTAGCACACGTAGGACACTCCTGTCCCCACCTCCTGACATCCACTCTCATGGTTGGCCACCAGAAATGCCGTCCCATGCTAGCCACCGTTTTTTCAAAGCCCAAATGACCTGCGCATGGAGAGTCATGGCACCAGATGAATGCTTGTTTCCTTAGCCTAGGCGTGGGTATCAATAGGCACCTGCCCTTCAGGGGTATCCCGTCCTTCAGCTGCCATTCTCTGTGACTGAGGAGCCACCTCCGCCATGCGAATGACCTGATCCCTCTCTTTATTCCCCTCAGGAAAGTATCCGGTTGGATAACCCCCAATACCATCCTCGGGGAAATGATGGAATGCTCGGTCGCAGGCAATGGTTCCTTAACTGCAGATTGACGGGACAGGGCGTCCGTCTTCCGGTTTTCCGTCCCCGGCCGATATGTGATGCGGAAGTTGAACCCCGCAAAGAAGATCATCCACAGCAGCTGTCTGGGAGAAAGGTGTCTTGTGGCCGTCATGAACTGTAGGTTCCGATGGCCTGTGTACACCGATACCAAATGTCTTGCCCCCATCAACCAATGCCTCCATTCGGTGAAGGCGTCCTTGATTGCGAGAAGCTCCTTCTCCGCAATATGGTAGTTGCGTTCGGCGTCGTTGAGTTTGCGGGACATGTACGCAACGGGATGAAGCACCCCTGTGTCGTGGTTGCGTTGGGACAAGATAGCCCCCAGCGCCACATCCGATGCGTCCGCTTCCACTACGTAGGGGAGATCCGGATCGGGGTGAGCCAACACCGGTGCCTTACCAAAGGCGCTTTTCAGGGCCTCAAAGGCTTTGTTCGCTTCAGGGGACCAGACAAACTCCTTGGACTTCCTCAGTAGCTGTGTGATTGGGGCCACCAATCCTGAAAATCCATCTATAAACCGCCTGTAAAAGTTGGCGAAGCCAATGAAACTTTGGACGTCCTTCACGCTTTGGGGCACCGGCCATTCTTTCACCGCCTTGATCTTTCGTTCTGCCATCTCCTGTCCCTCTGGACTCAGCATCACTCCGAGGAATTCCACGGATGTGACGTGGAAGTCACACTTGCTGAGTTTACAAAACAGCATGTTTTCCCTCTGCTTTTGGAGCACGGCTTTGACGTGGTGTACGTGCTCCTCCACACTGGACGAATAGATGAGGATGTCGTCGATATATACGACCACGTAGATATCCAACTCCTCTCTGAATACCTCATTCAAAAAGTACTGAAAGGCTGCCGGGGCGTTGCACAGACCGAACGGCATGACGAGGTACTCAAAAAGGCCGAACCTGGTCTTAAAGGCGGTCTTCCACTCGTCTCCGTCCCTCATGCGCACCAGATGGTATGCCCCTTTCAAATCCAACTTGGTGTAGATACGAGCTTTCTTGACCTGTTCCAGGAGTACACTGATGAGAGGCAAGGGGTACCGATTCTTTACGGTTATCGCATTCAATGCCCTAAAGTCCACACAGGCTCTCAGCTCCCCATTAGCCTTCGGGATGAAGAAGAGTGGCGAGGCGGCCGGAGACTTGGACGGGCGGATGAATCCTAGCTTGAGGAGTTTATCCAGGTACCCCCGGAGATGCACGTTTTCAGGCTCCGTCCTGGCATACAGCCTGCCGCTGGGAACGCTGGCCCCTGGCACCAGGTCGATCTGGCAGTCAAACTGTCTATGTGGTGGTAGCACTTCCGCCTTCACCTCATCAAATACATCCTCAAAACTGTGATAAGCCTGGGGGAGAGCCACATCTTTTTCTGCCGCTGTAGCCACCGTCTGACTCCCGCTCTCATCTGCGTCAAGGGATTCCGTTCCTATTCCACAATGCAGGATGCAATACGGTGACGTCAGTTCGATGCGATGTGTTGGCCAATCCACAGAGGGGTTGTGTTTCTGTAGCCACGGCAATCCCAATATGACGCCATATTGGGGCGCTCGGAAGATGTTAAAATCGATTTGTTCCAAATGGTTCCTCCCACATCTCATCGGAAGGACCCCCGTGTGCTGCCCGATGGGCCCCGTCACCAATCGCCTTCCGTCTACAGCATAGACGTCTTCGGGTACAGCTTTGGGAAGAAGCACTAGCCCTAGCCTGCATGCCTCGTTGTGGTCCATAAACATTCCAGTGGCCCCTGAATCCACCATGGCCACAACGGGTATCCACTGGTCATGCACTCCCACGTGCACCGTGAGAAACAGGTGTCGTTGTCCCTTAGTGACCGAGTTGGAAAGTGAAGGGATGGATGAGTGACTCCGAGATGCCCCTTCTTTGGTCTGGGAGTCCTCGAGTTTTCCGCCGGTACGTCCACCACGGCTGTTACCGACCGGTTGGCTCGATAACGTGACGTCTTCGGTTTGGCAGGGCATTCACGTACGTAGTGGCCTTTTTTGCCACAATATAGGCACAATCCTTGTTTACGGCGTGACTCTTTCTCCGTGGCTGTGAGGCTCGCTCGTATTGCGCCGATGTCCATGGGTTCTCCCTTGGATGCGGTGGAAGTTTCAGGACTTCCCACTGTCACATAGGATGGAAGGGATTTTCCTTTTCTCCCATGATCCCCCTTTCTTTCACTTAGCCTATGTTCCAGCCGTAATACCAGGTTGATAAGGCCCTCACATGTCTTGGGTTGTGGGTCAATATGAGCCACGGCGTCCTTGAGCTCATCGCACAGCCCGTGACGGAAGAGCGCCGTCTGTTTAGCAACAGGCCACTTGGTTTCCGCAACCAGCCTTCGGAACGCGTTGAGATACTGCACCAGGTCGTTGGATCCCTGTCTCAACTCAAGCATTTCACGGTCCGCCGTGTACGAGTCAGCCCTTCTGTCGAAGACCTTCAGGAATTCCTCGCGAAAAGCACCCCAATCACATAAGATGGGGTCGTCCCTGCTCACCAGAGGTACGGCCCATTGTGCCGCGTTTCCAGCCAAATAGGATATAAGGAAAGCCACACGAGCCTGACTCGTGGGGAACGCCCTTGGTTTGCACGATAGATGTAGCGCCACTTGTGTGAGGAATACCTGCACTGTGTTAGGATCCCCACTGTACCTCTCTGGTGTTGCCAAGGGGACGGCTACCGGCATTTCCACTACTACCGCAGGGGTCTGGTTCGTGAGGGAGGTGCTGGGCGTGAGCGGGTCCAATTGGATAGCATCCAGTCTGGCTTTTACATCGGCTGTTTCTTGCCTGGAGGCAGCCAATTCAATTTGCACGGTCGCTAAAGCAGCCAGCACATCATCAAGTGTTGCCATGTCTGTTATCGACCGGGAGACAGTTAGTGTTATTAAGGTCGGATATTTTGTAACGCCCTTAACGTCTCAGGATCGTTTAACAGACACGATAATGAGAACGCAACCACTTGTGAAGGTTTAGTTATTTTAATGAAGGCAAAAATAATACAAGGAATAAACAAAGGTTATAGTCACTGGAATCCTCCAGGCTAAGTACGTTACCAGCCCACAGCACGGATGGTCCTAACCGTCCTCTGCATATACGCCGATCCCGGCGTATGCCAACAGAGGGCAGAAATGAAATGGCCGACAATACCAATCGGTAGGCTGTGAGGGGCACGAAGAGTGTTGGGGAGAATCGAGGAGTCAGGGAAACACCCAGCCGGGGTCTCTACCTGAAGGGAGCAGCCGCTCAACCTCTTCCTCAGACTGCACCGGGACGCGGAGTCACCTCCTGGTGATGCGCCACCGATACCCCAATCACAAGCAAAGAAGACTGAACCGAGAGCAGCCGCTCGATCGATCCTGTGGACTTCCGAGTCTGTAACGCGGCAAACACCTCCTGGTGTGCGTTACAGCTGGCAGTCCCTGTATCTCTGGTCGGGCTGGGAGTTACGACTCCAACCAGCAAAAGCGCCACTGCGCTTTGACTCAGCCGAGTCAAAAAGCGAAGCTCAATGGTTATCCGGTAGAGCTTCCGGGTCCTTCACAGGTGATGATGGGGCAAGACATGGCCCAGGGAGTAACGACTCGACCTACCTCCGTTCTTGCCTTACTGGAGCACCACTCCGGAACACTGCTCTTCACTAAGCAGGTACGTCGGTTGTAAACACAATATCCGACAGCGTTGTACCTCCCGGTTCCTCCCTTTATAGGGCGTTGTTTTCCTTGAGTTATGTAACAGCTCTCCTGTTTACATAAGGGCGTGTTTTCCTTGAGTTATGTAACAGCTCTCCTGTTTACATAAGGGCGTGTTTTCCTTGAGTTATGTAACAGCTCTCCTGTTTACATAAGGGCGTGTTTTCCTTGAGTTATGTAACAGCTCTCCTGTTTTACATAAGGGCGTGTTTTCCTTGAGTTATGTAACAGCTCTCCTGTTTACATAACCTCTCAACCGCTAAGCATCCTGGGAGATGTAGTCCGTTTTCGCTGGTTACCGTTTTCCTCCCCTCGCATGACAGGAATTCTTGACAAGAAGTGTCAAAGGGAAGTTGGTATCTGTAGAGTGAGAGACACAAGACTCCAAGCCCAGGAACAAGGTCTTCACAGACCAGTTAAAGTAAGAATTGTGTCTAGCTAATCAGTTAATTCCTAAAAGAATCGGATAACAGGGAGAGAAGATCAAATCAAAAGTGAGGGTTTCATAATGGATGGCTATTCTGAGACAAAGGCCCCTCTACAACCAAACCATTAGAGTTCGATCCACAGCTTCTACAGCCACTGGTACTTCTTTCTTAGGGACTGGAATGTGGTGGTGTGAAGCCCATTGAATGTCCATATACACAAGGGAACCAACAGTCGATAAGAACTGGCACCAAGGAGGACAAAGCTGAAAGACTTCAGAGTAAATGGCAGGGGTATTTGGTTATTACTTGTCTCTATTCCCTGCACTAGGGGCGAACTTCTTAGTTTTCTGATTTCTCGGACTGCAAACTGGGTGTAGATGCAGAAACTCAGAAGGTGACCTCTTTGACCACAATACAAGCACAACCCCAATTACTGCCTCCTTTTCCTTTCTTCCTCAGTTAAAGTACCATTAGTGAAAACCAACTTGAAAGGGATCATCTTCCAGCACAGAAAACCTAGATGTAGCCTTGAATGGTGGTCTAGTGACCGTTTTAGCTGAAGAATGTTTTCAGCTCTCTTAAATTCAGCTATTTATCTGGATTGTCAGTTCAATGAGGTCTTGAAGGAAAGTTAGTTTATCGAGTTTATGCTTTAAGTCATTCTTTAGCCCTTTCCAGAAAGGGTGAAAAGGGTAGAGTCATTCCAGTCAATTTCTCATGCCAGGCTTTTAAATTTCAAGTAATAGGAATGGAGATCATAGAACCTTGGCTAAGTTCCAAAATCTCCTCTTGGGCACTTCACTTATGGTCTTGATAATCGAACATCTTTTTAAATTTAACAAGTAAGGATGCAAAGTTGTCTAGGAGAGGACTGGTATCTGGGACAGATGGCATAGGATAGGCAATGCATATCTGATGGTGTGGCTCACTGGTTAGAGGCAGTATACCCGGAAGCAGAGGACGGCCCGGGACCAGGGTTCAATTCCCGACACAGCAGGGACGTGGACCAGGGCCAGCGGACTCGATAATTCTCGCCTCGGTGCCCACTCTAACCAGGGATCACACTTGGCAACTCTGGGCATTAGCTTGCCTCATCTCCACTTCGGCCCCCCACATTCACCGGGGATGCCTGGTTTCACCTTGGAGATACCCAGGAGGGACCATCTCACAGGGATAGCCAGGACGGGTTCCCCAGTGGTCTACAGCACCACGACGCCTCGGCAGCAGTGCGCTTTACAAAAAACACATACATTTACATTTACATTTACAATAAAACCCACTTCGGATACGTCAGAAGCATAGATGTAGAGCTTAAAGTTAAAACGGACATGGCAGGTGTCTAGAAATGCTTGTAGCTTCCTTGGATTACCATCAAAATTCAGCTCTATAAACCAGACAGAGGAGGATCCTGGGAGCCTTGTTGTAAATTGAGACTGTAGAGACTGACGAAACAAAGCATTTTCTGTTGTCAGATTTTGAACCTGCAGTTGTTTACAGCTGTTAGTAGCTATTGAACTTGAGACATTTCCTGGAGCTGATCCATTTGCAGAATATGGGGGCATCACAACCTTTCAATCGGCATTCTGGGAGACACTTGTTGTTTAACCATCTTCGATTAGGGTGAAAGAATGATAAAAAACTACATCTGTAATGTATAACTAGCGATAAGGTACTACGTTTAAATGAGGATATGTATAACACAAATGATGTCTGCGTTCATTTCAAAATACTAAACACAATTTTGTAAAGTGGGTCTTAATTGGAATAGATCTCCTGCATGCTGCGGTTCTCAGTAGCCAGCATTGAGGGAGGCTCACTCTATAATCCTTTGAACGTTAGGAAACCCGACACTTGCTAGAGAAAACAAAATGGCGCTGTGCGAGGACTCCTCTGTTTCTTCTACTTGAAAAGGGTGTTCTGTGGTATGGACCACAGGAGGGTGCCGTGGCAACACAGCTCGAGTGCGGTGAAAAGAACAGGTAAGGAGCGAATCCTTACAATTTTTTAATTTGAAAGTGAATTTGTGAAATCTTATTCTGTCAATTGGTTCACTCCTGCACCCATCATATTCAGCATTTTCCCCAACATCCCAAGACATTTATCTTTTAGATATGTCTTTTGAAGTCTACATCTGCAAAATGACGCCTCCATTATTACATTTCTGCCTCAAAACTGGGCATTTCCCAAATGAAGCTATGTGTCTTGGGCTTCTACACCGCAAAACCAAAGGGGATGATGGATGGAGTGTTGAACATTGCAAGCACTCACCCCCAGTCAACTGATCTGGGTTTAATCCATCATCATTCTTTAGCTCACACCGTCACCCCAGTTCAGACATGGCCATATGATAATCAGTCTGACCGTGTGCCTCATGGGAACAGTCCAGCCCGAACTGCCAAGCCATGTCTTTCCTGGACCGGAAACAAGCATCCTGGGACCAGTTTCTGGCTAATCAGCCATCATCAGCCAGGCTAGCTTGAATCCAGTGGCAAAGTGAGCAAGGGACCCACGTCTGGGCATACCCTGCCAACTTAGGGCGAACAAAGCAAAACCAAAGGGGATGATGGACGGAGTGTTGAACATTGCAAGCACTCACCCCCATGCAACTGATCTGGGTTTAATCCATCATCATTCTTTAGCTCACTCCGCCACCCCAGTTCAGACATGGCCATATGCTAATCAGTCTGACCCTGTGCCTCATGGGAACAGTCCAGCCTGAACTGCCAACCATGAGGCACAGGGTCAAGACTGATTTGCATATGGCTGGGTACAAACTGGAATGGCATGGTGAGCAAAAAAACGAGGGATTTAGGCCCAGATCTCTGTACTGGGGTGAAATGAAATGAAATGAAATGAAAAATTATATTTATATAGCGCGTAACTACCCGGAGGCCTCGTCGCGCTTCAGCAATTACTATGACGAGCTCCAAGGTACATTAGCACGCTTTCGCAAACAAATGGGTTTTTCCTGAATGCCATCCTATTGTTGATCTGTCTAATACTCACAGGAAGGGAATTCCATAGTTTGGCGGCAGAGTGTGAGAAGGAGCGACCGCCCCAACGGGCTTTGATAACCTTTGTTGGAGTTGCTAAGTGCAGTGAGCCGGAACGAAGGGCTCTGGAAGGGACGTAAGGCACTACAAAGGGGAACAAGATGGCAGGGCCTGTTCGATGAAAAGATTTGTGCACTATGCACATCGCCTTAAACTGAGCTCTGGCAGTCATTGGGAGCCAATGAAGCTCCTTAAGGGCTTTCTTAGCTGATTGCCAACGAGGAATATTAAACAATAGCCGGGCGGCACAGTTTTGGGTGACTTGGAGCCTTTTGGTCACCGCTACAGGGGCGCCCAAATATAAGGCGTTCCCGTAATCCAGGCGAGAGAGAATCAGGGCCTGAACCATGACTCTCCTCGCCTGGAAAGGGAGCAGAGGAAGAACCTTGCGGAGCATTTTCATTAACCCAGCACAAGTTGAGGCAGTCTTGGTGGCTTGGACCGAGAAATCAAGCGCCCTGTCAAGCCAGATTTCAAGGCTCTTTATCTGGGGCTTAGGGAGGGGAGGAGTGCCAAGGCATGTAGGCCAAATAGAGGCCAAAGTGTTCGGTAAGGAATTACCTAATAACATGATCTCCGTCTTCTCCCCGTTAAGTTTAAGACAAGACGCATGCATCCACTCAGCAACAGCTTCTAGACACAGACCCAGGGTGTTAGATGACCCCTCCGAGTGGTCCAAAGAGACCACCAGTTGGGTGTCGTCTGCGTAGGTAACGATACGCACACCAAAGGGCTGAACTATATTTGCTAGAGGTTGCATATAAACATTAAAAAGAGTGGGGCTCAGGGACGAACCCTGCGGAACCCCACAACTGAGTGGTTGCTTGGCCGAGATCGTCTCACCCTCGAACACCTGAAAAAAACGCTCATCCAGGAAGGAAGTCAGCCATTCCAGGGGCGCGCCCGACACACCCATGCCTTTCAAACGATGTAATAGGATGGCATGGTTGACAGTGTTGAACGCGGCACTGAGGTCGAGTAGTATGATGGCTGCTTTTCCTCCCTGGTCCAGCACCGCTCTAGTCTCTTCTGTTACTGCTATAAGGGCAGTTTCAGTTCCATGCTGAGGGCGGAAACCCGTCTGAGAGACACATAGTAGGCTATTAGATTCTAAATAGTCCACTAAGATGTTATTAATGTGTCTCTCAAGAAGTTTGCTCATCCAAGGAAGTAGGGAGATAGGGCGAAAGTTGGCCAAATTGTTCTGATCTAAGGTGGGTTTTTTCAGAAGTGCCCTAACCATCGCACACTTCCATTGGACTGGGACAGAATTCGAAGCAATGGAAGCATTGAGGACATCCAGGATGGCAGGACGGATGACGTCGATTACTTTGATAAGAGTCTGAGGAGGTGCTGGGTCGTTAGGGGAACCCGAGGTGACTTTAGGGATTATTCCATCCAATGAGGAGGAGTCTAGAAGGGGGAATTTGTCCAACAGGCAAGAAGTCATCGTGTCGGGGTCCATTGTGGTGGTAGGCTCCAAGTTCCCACCAGCTATGGAGAAAGAGGAATAGATAGTTGAAATCTTCTGGGAGAAGAAAATTGCTAAGTTATTGCAACGGGTTTTTGCGCCGTCAAGTGACTGACGCTCAGGGGGAGGGGGAGTGATTAAGGATTTAGCAATTTTAAAAATTTCCTTAGGAGAATTGGCAGCTAAACGAATTTTTGATTCATAAAACTGAGCTTGGGCAGATTTAATTTCACTTTTGTAGAGCTTTATAGCAGCTCGGTACTCCGCTTTTTTAGATTGAGAATATTCTTGTCTCCAGGCTCTCTCTAGTTTGCGACAGAGTTGTTTCCTAGACCTGAGAGCAGGCGAGTACCAGGGAGCAACTTTGGGTCTATTTATTAGATGCAAAGATTCCTTTGGAAGGACTAGATCGAGGGTGCTGGAGATCCAATTGTCAAAATTGACAGTGGCTGTGTCGGGGTTAGTCACCTCCGGGGCTGGCTGATCAATGAGAGCTAGTTTCCATTTAGCAAGTGGAAGTGAAGCCCATTTTCTTCCCCAGCGCTTATTGTAGGAGTGTGACATTGAAAAGCTGCCGGTAGACCAAGAAAAAGGTACCAAAAAGTGATCGGTCCAGGGTAGTGGTATAGGTGTCTCCACGGTTAGGCTCTCTACATTACTGTAAATGTGATCTAGAAGATGGCCCCTGATATGCGTCGGTTGAAAGCCTTTCTGTAGCAGGTCCATAGCCTGCAGATTAGATCGAAGGCTATTGGCACCTGCGTCAAGTGGGACATCCAAATGCAGGTTCAGGTCTCCTAGCAGAGTAAAATTTGCTGAAGACAACACTAAGTCGGCAACTGTGTCCGTTATATTGGTGATAAAATTGCTGAGGGCGCCAGGTGGTCGATAGACTAACATACCAGAAAAAGTGTTTAAGGGGGAGAATTCAAGAGTAAAGTGTAAAGTCTCACAGGCTGGCGTAGAGGATGGGGTGACACGACATCTAAAATTGTCCCTGTAAATAATGGCCAGTCCTCCCCCTCTACCTGTCTTACGATCCAGACGTTTACAGGTATAGCCTTGGGGGGTGGCCCATACAATTGTAGGATCGATATCTAGCTGAAGCCAAGTCTCCGTTAAAAAAAGGGCATCAGGTTTAAGATCTTCTATCAACATAGCTAGTTCAATATGATGTTTTGGCAGGGATCGGCAATTGAGGAGACACATCTTCCATTTGCGCGTAAAGGAATGATTCCCTGAGTCTGGAGGAGAAACACTCCAGTCACAGGTTTTGCAGCGGGCCTTACGGTTTATAGGCAAGACCGAATGTAGGCAGGCAGCTTTAGTAGTAGAACGAAGTGCATGCAGCAAAGGAGCACTGTAAATAACACGGTTGCCTACCATGTCTGCGGAACTGGGGATGGGGACTGGAGCTGGAGCGACCGGTCGCGGACTGGCGCAGACTGGCTTCTCTTTGGCGCCTCTTCGGCACGTCTATGGCGCTCCCGCTGCGCGTGCCGCTGCGCGGTGCAACAGTGGATTAAATAGATTAGGCTCAGAGGAGACTGGAGCGTCAACCCCCTAAGATGGCCGCCCTATAATGGCACCACCAGGAAGTGAACGCGCTCTGTACTCCCTCCACATCAATCAGCCTAATGCTGCGGTGGACCGGGGAGTCAGAGTACAATTCAATTTAAAATGACAAAAATAGCAGCAACAATGTAGCAAGCATAAAAACGTTTTTTAGATAAAACACCAATAGCAAAGCACCCACGATGTTGTTAGCTGAAGCGCTAGTGCAAAAATGACTCGTATCAAGGTTTCTCGAGCGCACAGGTGCTGGGAACTTAAATAATCAAGGCTCAGAGGAGACTGGAGTGTCAACCCCCTAAAATGGCTGCCCTATAATGGCACCACCAGGAAGTGAACGCGCTCTGTACTCCCTCCACATCAATCAGCCTAACGTTGCGGTGGACCGGGGAGTCAGAGTACAATTCAATTTAAAATGACAAAAATAGCAGCAACAATGTAGCAAGCATAAAAACGTTTTTTAGATAAAACACCGATAGCAAAGCACCCACGATGTTGTTAGCTGAAGCGCTAGTGCAAAAATGACTCGTATCAAGGTTTCTCGAGCGCACAGGTGCTGGGAACTTAAATAATCAAGGCTCAGAGGAGACTGGAGCGTCAACCCCCTAAGATGGCTGCCCTATAATGGCACCACCAGGAAGTGAACGCGCTCTGTACTCCCTCCACATCAATCAGCCTAACGCTGCGGTGGACCGGGGAGTCAGAGTACAATTCAATTTAAAATGACAAAAATAGCAGCAACAATGTAGCAAGCATAAAAACGTTTTTTAGATAAAACACCAATAGCAAAGCACCCACGATGTTGTTAGCTGAAGCGCTAGTGCAAAAATGACTCGTATCAAGGTTTCTCGAGCGCACAGGTGCTGGGAACTTAAATAATCAAGGCTCAGAGGAGACTGGAGCGTCAACCCCCTAAAATGGCCGCCCTATAATGGCACCACCAGGAAGTGAACGCGCTCTGTACTCCCTCCACATCAATCAGCCTAACGCTGCGGTGGACCGGGGAGTCAGAGTACAATTCAATTTAAAATGACAAAAATAGCAGCAACAATGTAGCAAGCATAAAAACGTTTTTTTAGATAAAACACCAATAGCAAAGCACCCACGATGTTGTTAGCTGAAGCGCTAGTGCAAAAATGACTCGTATCAAGGTGAATGTATGACATTGTTCTGCATTCTGTCCATTCACTGTTGTTTTTGCATTGGGCTTCCACACCTACAACACTTCTCATAGGCTTATATTTCTATTATTTTCTGTTAGCCCCATTTGTAGCTATTTGCTTTTCCTTCAACTACAGCACTTTTTTCAATCCTGCCATCTTTCACTGTTTGGACGCACATTCTCAACATTTTGGCTCTCCTGATAGGCATAGTATCAGCAAGGCTTTCTCCTCCATCCATCCATAGTCTTTCATACTTGGAACTATTTCTTGTATCCAGCACAATTCAGTCACCCATTGGTTCATTGTTTGTGAAACCAAAATTAATGACAGGGTTGTGGTGTTTCAATCTATCCTGGCTTCTGAAATAAGCGCACGTGGGTTGTATGTGGTGCTGAAAGTTGGCTACATGATTGTAGGCGGGGTGGAGAGTGTGACGCGAAAATGTGATGAGTGAAGCCAGTTGTGGCGCAGGCATCTCCTGTTTGTACCATGCCAGTTACTTCAATAAAAGTACTTGGAAACTTACCCAAGATTTGAACCAAGTCTTTACAGATTGGCGACGTGTGGAACTACTGGCACAGTTTGCCCATGCGGATGAGGACAACGGAGAGTCTGTTCGGCTCTAGAACCATTTTTGTTTCTCAAAGGCTGCAGCTCTGAAGCTAGGGGTGATCACGAGGCAAGGATCTAACCCTGACTAGGGAAGCCGGTATCAAGACCTGCGCATTGTTGAAGATAATATTTACCTTGTTTTTACTTCGGTGGAACAGAGGCAGTTGGCCTGTGCACAAGTGGTGTTCCTGCGCGAGGCAGCACAGCACGAGGACTGGCTTCAGTGTTGGAGTTCTTGTGATGCGGGTGATGAGCACATCATCACGCTCAGCTGCACGTTGAACATGTCGGTCCGCCATATTTTCGGAAGCTGACAAAGGATTATAGCACACAGTGGAGTCAGCGACAGGCACGGTTCGATTACGCCTTTCAGTTTGAAGTAACCACTGCGACGGGAGCGCTTAAATAATAGAAATCATCGCCTGTGAAGTTCATGGTGTATCCAGTGACTGGCATGCTTTTGGTTAGCCTGTCAAATTACATTCTACGCAGCAACAGACACACATTTTGGAGTTCAGAGGCGAGAAAGAAAGGAAATCTAGAGCAGTAACAGTGACTGTCATCTGTCATAGGTATAAATCAGTGGATGTGGAAAATACGTGCTGCACATTTTAGGTGCTCTTCATAAAAAAAACTCCCATCATTCCTACTTATAAGTATAGCTGCTGGTAATATGTGGAATTTAACTCCAACACAAGGACTCTTGGCAAGCAAAGGAGAACCTATATTAAAGTGGAATGAGTGGAAGGAGCATTTTATTTCCACTTTTGCTGCTGATGATGATTTGACACTGGCTAAAATGAAGAAAATTCTGTTACATTGTTTGGGTGCAGGTGGATTGAAAATTTACAACCTCATACACAAAAAGGTCAGACCTGAAGGCCAGGGAAATGAGTATGAGCATGCCTTGGAGGATTTAGACAGGTACTTCAATCCTACAGTGTGTGTATCAGTAGATCGATGCAAATCTTTTTGCAGAAAGCAAGAGAAGGAAGAGCCAGTAGAAGATTACATGGCTGCTTTACAAATGTAGCCTTAACTTGTAGATTTGACAGTTTGCACGATGAGTTCATAAGGGATCAAATTGTCATGTGTTGTCCAAATTCCAATATTCAAGACAAACTATGGACTATGAGGGAGTCATCTCTACAGGAATTGATAAATGTAGTGAAAAAAGCTGAACTGACTGGTAGATGTGCCAGAGTGGTGGTTCCAGTGAAAGGAGATAAAATGCGTGAGGATATAGTAAAAGATGTCATAGCTAAGGTGCAGACTAAGGATAAAGTCAAAAGTATGTGTAAAACCGAGAAGCAAAAGAAAGCAATTAAAGAAGGGAGAAACTTTGGACAGGTTGAATGTTTTGCATTCAGTGGCAGATGCTGTAGATGTGGCAATAAAGGGCATCTAGCGAATTTATAGAAATGCCCTGCAAGACACCAAAAATGCTCAGGATGTGGCTTAGTAGGACACTTCCAGAAAGTATGCAGACGGCAGAAAGAGAACATCAAGGGGTGAACCTTCTTACACAGGATTCTTCAACTGATTCAGAAGCATCCACAGATGATGATGTCAATGTATGTGTATTGAATGTCGTGACTAGGGCTCCCAATGGGGGGAGCAAAGGAGGGAAAAACCCAGATATGACTTTGATATGGTGGGGGTTGATTACAGTCACAACAGACTCAGGCTCGCCCTATTCGATTATTAATTAAAGGGTTTGGAGGGAAAGGTTTGTTCCTGTTTTAGGAAATGTACTGGAACCTAGGGAGGTTTGCCCAAAGACCCTTACTGGCGATGACATTAAAATGGTGGGGTTGAAAGTATTGAACTTCACATTTAAGGACAAGATGGCTAAATGTAGATTATTTGTTGCTGAGGCAGGTCCATCTGTTTTAGGCTGGGAGACCAGGGAGAGTTAGGAATTATATTGGACACAAACAGTCAAGAACCTGTGATGGTGGTACAACATAGTGAGCAGGAACAACAATCCTTAAGAAGTACTCTGAAGTATTCACAGGAGTGATTGGAGAATTAAAGTAATTCCAGCATAGGATTGTGCTTAAGAGTGATGCAGTACCACAGGTACACACAGTAAGGAGCATTCCTTTGGCCTTAAGGGATGAAGTCAAAAGTGAATTAGATAATTTGTGTACAGAAGGTGTGATAGAGAAAGTAGAGGCACAGGAATGAGTATCACCTTTGGTAATTGACAGGAAAGCCAATGGAAAGCTCAGGTTGTGCATAGACTTGAGGGATCTGAACAGGAGTCTCGTGGTGGATCAGTTTGGCTTACCAAAAATAAGGGAGATGCTTTTAGTTACCAAGGGTGTAAAGTGAATCACAACAATAGATTTCACTTCAGCATACCATCAGGTTCCTTTACATAAGAAAAGGAGAAACCTAACAACATTTGTGACACCTTTTGGCTATTTTAGAATTAGGAGGGTGCCTTTTGGCCTGGCATCTGCGGCCGCAATGTTTCAGCGTATTATGTTTGAACTATTTAAGGATGAACGTAATGTCATATTTTTTCAAGATGATATACTTGTGATGAGGAAAAACAAAGCAGACCATGATGTAACAGTAGAGAAAGTGTTGAGGGTATTGAGGAATAAGGGACTCACTGCAGAGTTTAAAACATTAACATTTTTCCAGCATAAAGTGACATACTTACGTCATATGGTGTCAGTGGACGGTATCAAACCAAAAAAAGAACTATTGGAGGCAGTTGAGAAATCTCCTGTGCCAAGTAGCGAGGATGAAGTACGAGCTTTTATAGGCCTGGTTGAATTTTATTCTAAACTCGTTGAAAATATTTCTAGCAAACCTATAATATGAGACAGCTGTTAAAAAACAGAATTAAATTTGTATGGTCGAAAGAATGTCAAGAAGAGTTTGTGTCCATTAAGAAAAAACTATGTATTTTCGGGGGTTGGCAGAGGTTAAAACTAGTATCACAGGAAGATGGCCTACTGCGAGCAATGTTCCTTCAGAATTGAAAGTATTTTGGGAGTTGAGGCAAGAGCTGTCTGTGGAGGATGATAAAATTCTGAGGAATGGCAGGATCAGACCACCAGAAAGACTAAGGAGCAGAATTATGGACTTGTGTCATGAAGGTCCTTTAGGAATTGCAAAAACAAATAAACGCTTGTAGGATTTGTACTGGTGACCTGGTATGGGGCTATCCATTGAAAGGAAGGTCCGTGAGTGTATGCCATGTGAGAATGCTGATAAAAGTAAGGTTACATTAAGACCACCATTATGTCCTATTGGTGCGCCTTGGGAGAAATTGAGCTTGTATATTATGGGTCCAATTTGGGATGGACCAGTGCAAAAATACCTGGTTGTTGCTGTGGACCATTTTTCGAAGTGGACGGAGGTAGTGGTGGTAGAGCATGTTGATGCAGGCACTGTGATAACATTTCTTGATGGAATTTTTCAAAGGGAAGGGCTACCTAAATTGGTGATCACTGACAACGGAGCACAAATTGTAGCCGACAAGTTTGAGAAATTTTTGATACGCAATGGAGTTAAGCATAATTCCACTTCACTTTACCACCGGGCTGGAAATGGGGGTGTTGAACGTTTTAACCGAGTGATAATGGGAGCGATACAGCTGGTGAAGTACAATGGTCTGGATTGGAAAATAGAAATGTTCCGGACTATATGGGCGTTCAGATTAGCACCATGTGCTTTGACAGGATAAGGTCCTTTTGAACTAATGAGAGGAAGGAATGCTTTCACGAAGGACAACATTGGATGGAGGCAGCATCAGTGGCAGAGGGCAAATGGTCTTTTGCAAGACCGTCTCGGGTTTCTGGTAAGCCCTGTAACATATTAGAATGATTATCTACGTCAAAGGGTGCAGCTGCCGCTGCCATGTCTAGACCATCAAGGTCCGGGACAAACATTTGTATGCCAAAGAGCATTTCGTATGGGGTCCGCCCACCCAGAGATCTTCTAGGGAGATGATTAAGTGCACGTTGTACATTGTACTAGCCAGTTCCTGCCAGTACCTAAGACTCTAGCTGACAAGGATTGCTTTAAGTCACGGTTCATTCACTCCACAACTGAATTGCCCTCAGGCCTGTATTGAGACAAAAATTTCACCTGCACCCCCAAAGACCGCATTGCATCCTTGTACGCCTTAGAGGCGAACGCTGGACCCAGGTCAGAATGGAAGGTGCCACATGCAAAAATTCACACAAAGACACGCAAATCCCTGATTACATTTTGAGCGTCAGCACTACGTTTTGGCCAAACCCACGCAAAACGTGTGCACGAATCAACTGCAACAAAGATGTATTTATAAGCAGTATCTGAAGAAAAAGGACCACAGTGATCAAGATATACACAGACGACAGGCTTATTAGAAATGCAGAGTTGTGTCAGTGGCGGTCGTGTGACAGTAGAGGGTTTAATCTGTTGACAAATGTCACAAGAAAGCACATAATTACGGGTTTGTTTATATAACCCACACCATCAGTAACGATGCTGCAAAATAGAAACCGTCGCAGACACTCCAGCATGCGCCGAAGCCATGCCTTCATGTGCGGCTGTTACCAATGAAAGTCTTCGGTCAGCGTTGGGAATTAACCTGTCACCAATGTCATTAATTCTGACATATGGAACCTTGTCGGGACTTAAAGGATTAGAGTACTTTGAAGGGAACCCTTGAGGGTAATTACCACCCTTCTCAGTAGCAGCGATTGCTGCCAAGATGTCATTATCAATATGAGTCATGGATCTTGTAACGGCTGCAACTAGAAACGTGGCTACTGCAGACTTGGTCGCTTCATTGCGCTGCCTATGGAATCACGATAGTCATTCTGAGACCAAATGAATAAGTTGTCATTAAAAATTTGAACACAGTAATAAGAATCACTTACAATTAGAGTAGTCACATTAGGATCCGCAAACTACAGTGCAAGCACCAATGTGTGCAACTCGGCCAATTGGGTGGAACAGTCTCCTAATGCCTGCGTATGCACAACACTGGATTTGAACTCTCTGTTCACCATGGTACCTGCACAGGCCGCTGAATACTCATGCTTAGAATCTGTAGCCGGTTGCGCTGAACCATTGGTGTAAATGATACAATCGTACTCCTCAAGTTGGCGCATAGACAGCGGAGGAGGATGAACAAATTCATACTGCAAGAACTCATGTGTCTGGAGCGAGGAGTCAAAGATAAAGGTAACATCCGGAGACGTCAAAGAAGTAGCCCACTGTATCCAAAGAGGATGTAAAGCCTTAGAGTTTTGTACACTTGCCATTGTCACTGCTTCAAGTGCAGGGTACGGTGTTACCACTAAAATGCGTTTTCCCTGTGCCAGTGCGCGTTCCTTCAGGATCGCCATCTGCACAACAGTCAAGACTTTTTCAACAATGGAAAATCGCATCTCGGCAGAAGTGTATAAATGTGATTTGTAAGCAATAGGTACTGTGTCACCTTCATTAAATGTCAAGTAAGTGAAACCCACTGCCCCTGGTACAATTCTTATCACCAGGTTTGTGTGGTTATCACGTGTTAACAAGTATTTAGATTCTAGAAGATCAGACTGCAAAGTTTGCAGGACAGCTGAATGTTCCGGAAGCCAGCAGGCTTTTGAAAAGGTTGGTTGTATCAAGGCATAAAGAGGCTTGATACGCTGGTCATATTCGGGAATGTAAGTACGTCCGAAGTTTAGAAATCCCAGCAATGATTGTAGTTTTTCAGTGTTGTCGGTGGTCGCAAACGTGCGCATTTCTCCAGAAAGTGAGGCGCCAAGCCTCTACCTTAATTATTGAGCTCATAGCCCATAAACAACACTGTGTACTCTGCAATGTGTCATTTTGCAAATTTAAATTTGTAACTGTAGTCCGCAAAAAAAACAATGATGCGGTCGACTCGGCAGAGATGCAGCCATAATTCGTCGTCCGTGAGATAAATATCATCAACGTACGAGTACGCATCTGGGTTTATGCTGTCTAACAAAGAGACAACACGTGCTGCGAAAACACTAGGGCTGTTTTTATAGCACATAGCTAAACGCCTAAATTGTTTTTGTTTATGTTTACCACCGGCTGTGAAGGCGGTCCATTGACTACATGCTGGGGACAGATTGTGACTAAAAAAGCCATTGGAAATGTCAAGTGTAGTTTTATACTTTTATGAACAAGACTGTCTATAAGAGCAGAACTATGGGTATTCTGCACCGCAAAAGTACGACAATGAGAGTTCAAATGTCGATAATCCAAAACTAAGCGGGACGACCCATCAGGTTTGTTAACGGTATAAAGAGGGTTGGTCATCGGTGACACACATGTCTCAATCACTCCTTAATACTCTAACTGTGTCAGAATCTCAGAAACGGGACATTTCACTTCCCGACGGAGGGGATATTGGGGTTGTGGTTGAGGCATTGACCGCAATGGTATCTCATGGGGCGGTGAGTCTTTATCCCAGCCCACATGCATACGGTACAGTGCCTGTGCAAGCACCAAAGCCTACTCTTCAGCAAAAGACCGTGCATGCTCCTTGGAGACATTACTTGAAAAACTCGAAAGTATCACTTCCTCCCCTTTAGGAGCAGCCAGAACAAATGGTGGTGGCTCTTCTTTCTCAGACTGAGCTTTTTGTTGTGTTAGCGACTGAGCTGACATCTTAGCAAAAGGCTTAACACCCAAACAATTTCGGCCAATGGTCTTAGAAGCCTGCGCAATAATTTTCGGTAGTTTGCGTGGCCTGTCCGGTTCTGGGACCAGAGCCAAAGCATTAGCTACTTGAAAGTTCACTGAATCTCCCTTAACATTAGCAAGGATCAGATCAGCAACTACGGCGAACACCCCGACCAGTCTCATCCCCAATTCAACAGCCGCTTCTGGCCCGTGTTCATCCTGAACACGCTTAATTACGGAGGGGAGTACGGTCATTGAGGAAGTGCCGAAACATTTTGCATGCACTGCCGTGATTTCCCTACCCCAAATGTTACAATCGGTTACTTCAGGTATTAAGTCTTTCTGCAAACTAATTGTCAAAATCCTGTATTTCTCCACAGAAGAGTTATTTGGAAATACAGCCTCCAGCTGGTCACATTATTCAGCAAGCCGGTAAGGTAAATCATCCTTATTTAGAGGACGCTTGCCCATTACCAAATTAACCATAATGAGACTGATAGTCACACCGCCAGGTCCAGCTGGTTGCGCAGCAAGTCCAGGTGGTACCACATGAACGTTGCGAGAGACATATTGTATGACAGCCCTATGCACCCGTATCAGAGAGGTGTGCAAGACGCGGAGCTCCGCTACAGCAACTACCAGATGTCGTGGATGTGGTGTGCACCCTGCCAAAACATGCCACGTGGCCCCATCAATAGATAAAGGGCCCATATGGATTCACTGGGTGGGCGGACCCCATACGAAATGCTCTTTGGCATACAAATGTTTTTCCCGGACCTTGATGGTCTAGACATGGCAGCGGCAGCTGCACCATTTGACATAGATAATCATTCTACTATGTTACAGGACTTACAAGAAACACGAGACGGTCTTGCAAAAGACCATTTGCCCTCTGCCACTGATGCTGCACTGCAGATCCTGTTAGTTGGCTGGATACCTAAAGTTGGAGAACTGGTCCGAGAGAAGGTGGAGAAAAAAAAGAATTTGGCCCCTCTTATCGTGCACCGGTTCCAGTGCTTGGCGTGAAGGGTACTTGTACAGTTATTTTACCACCACTTCCTGGTCGTACAGACAACAGATACATCTCAGTGGACAATGTCAAGCTACTATATCTGGTCGATTTTGAATAGCATAACACCTGCTTCTTCTTGTCCAGCAATTTCAAGGATTCACATCTGACACCTTGCCAAATGACACTGCCATCGAGATGGACTCTGTTGCTAATCCCTTGCTCATCTCACCAGCTTCAACCTGCAATGATGAAATGGAATATGCTTATCCCACGGGCGTGTCTTATCTGTGTGCAGGAAAAATGCAGTAGGTGAGGAGAAACGGGATCAGGAAGTCTATGATTGGTTGATGGAAGATGAGGAAACGGATATGACAGGTGAAACCACTGTGAATGGTGAGATGGAATGTGCCGAGAATTCAGGAGGAAGTTTGGCACCTAAGGAGGGCAGAGTAGGGACTGGTAATAAAATTGGGAGATTTGGAAGAGTGGTAAAGAAACCTTCCAGGTTGGAAGACTTTATATTGTGAATAATTTTGGGCGTAGGGTTCAATCCAATGCAAATGTCTTGATATGATTACCATTGAATTCATTGCCTTGTTGTGTTATCATATGTGTTATTTATTTATTCATTCTCATTTTAAAAGGAAGGGGTATGCAGCTACATGGGTTCAAATGTTATGATGCATGAGTTTAAAGGTCATGACCTTCTATATTGGTTCTATGGTTATGACTTTCTATATCTGATTTATTCATCTGTTCTTATGTGTTATTACTTCTGTAGGATGTTCTAATGTAATTTATTCTGTGTATATCTAAGGAGGGGGATGTGTGGTGTTCCAATCCATCCCAGCTTCTGGAATGTGGGCACAGGGTTGAATATGGTGGAGAATGTTGTTTACGTGATTGCAGGAAGGGGCGGAGAGAGTGACGCGAGAATGTGATGAGAGAAGCAGGTTGTGGCGCAGGCACCTCCTGTTTGTACTATGTCAGTTACTTCAAAAAAAGTACTTGGAAACTTACCCAAGATTTGGACCAAGCCTTTACAAAAGATAGCTTTTGAATTTATTTCTTAACGCAAGTTGTGGAGGATAGTCAAGTAATTGGAATGTCCTTTGTTTTCAAATATACGTTCAATCCTAAAGAATATTTCTTTCAATGATATACTTTACCTTTCTCAATGCAAACAAAAATGGATTTTCCTAGAACATATGACTGGGTTTCTGCCCCACCTGTCAACGCACAACAGATAGTCTGTTTCACTCACCCAATGGTGATCCAAGTTGGCCGCAATGGCAACGTTACACAGTCCATGTAGTGCACATACAGGCAAATGCGTTCATCTAAATGTCACTGTGGCCAGCCCTGCCTCGAACAAGACAGCACGAGAAAGGCAGTCCTGCATAACAAGCAAAAACATTGCCCCTGAAAGCAAGTCAAATGTTAAATTTAAACACATTAACAGCGAAGCAATATAATTATGCATATGGTCAAATCGCGAACAAACACTGTTTTACCTTCACTTGATGAATTTGATGGCACTCCAAAGTAGGTTAAGCGTCTCAGTAGCTTAATCCTCTGCACAATGTCTTTCCCAAATCCTCTTTGGCAGTATCCACTCTCACATCATTTGGTTTCCCATGAGTTGGTAATGCAAGTGGCCTTCAGGGTGCTCAATATAACTGTGATGCTAATTTGTGCAGTGAATAATACATAATGTGAAAGTATTGAAATACTTTATTGAGCAACTGCCCTAAAAACCAGCCAGGGATAAAACTGGCCAGAAGACTGAAAAAATTATATTAGAATATGCAGTCTTTCTATGAGTTGCAGGAAATGTATGGAGAGCACTACATGTTGAAGAACAACTATATAGAATAAAACAAAATGTAGCAATAACCACTACAGGATCCCATTACTCCATTATTACCATATGAGAAATTCTGCTTCGTAGAGTAATATTTTGAATCAGTTGGCTTCATACACAGTGGTCTTTTATTCTCTATTTTCACTCCTCTACCGTCATCTTGGATGCAGCTTGTTTTGGTCCATCTGTCCATGGACACACTTTACAAAGAAATTAGGGAAAATATTGTGTTCTGGACTGGGCACATGGATAGGCAACTGCCAGTGTCACTGTATACGTTCTACGTTGGATGTATTACTGCTGAATAAAGTTAGTTGAAAATCTGATTATACCAAAATTCATGACATTGACTCAATATTTTTCAAGATGTGTAGAAACAATGGAAGCAAACCCTAAAATATGATGTTTGAGTGTAAAACTATTATTCTGTCACACATGGCAAAGAGGGTTGAACAAAGTACAAGTTTGCGATTTGTACTAGACATGCATTCAAGTTCTTTAGTGTGGCATATGGTATTTTACCACTATGGTTGCTCAAAAGAGCATATAAAGGAAATGTGTCAACATTCTTGCTTCCTCTGTCTTCTATCATTCACTTAGTCATTTTAGAGTATGCTCTACGTTTTCTTACTGTTACAGTAGTATGTAGGTGTGATCTGTCAGGAATGGGGGTCTCTAGTTGTTAGTGGTATGCACTCTGTCCAAGTAGGGAGCTTGGCACGAGCTGTCAGGCCCATCTCAGAGGCAATGTGTAAAGTATTTGTACTTGAAAGTAGCGCTTCCCTCAAGGGAGAGTGTCCCTTGCTTGCACTGCTAAATTCCAAATGAGGATGATATTCACATTGTTTATAATTAGTAATAACCTACTGTGTTCAGTTTAGAAATTTCCAAAATTTATTGTTCCATCTTGAATTTACTCATTCAAGTGTGCATTCAATTTAAATCAAATCATGTGAATGCATCCATGACTTGTGTCCGTAACAAGATTAATCACCACACATTGTTACTCATCCCAATGCATTTCAGGCTTATTTTAGCCCTTCATCAGGTGCTATATTTCTGAAAGAACAAGTAAAGTGAAATGAGAGAACGACTGCCATTACCCCAGCACACTTACCGAACAACCCGAATTGCATCACTGTTGTTTCCAAGAATAGTGGTGCATGCGCCCATTTTAATATTTAACTGCGTTTAATTGTGCTAATGCTAGTCTAGAAACTCACAGAATCTCAAATAACACCATATTTGATATTGGGACATAATACATTTTTTTATTAACACACAGAACCTGTTAATTGATGTGATGAATACCACACTTAGTCACAGGTCACTGAACAGACAGTGATGGTTCACTTCCACACCGCAGAAGTTGTTCTCTCATTTCTTGCAGCAGGAACAACCTCCAAGGGACCAGAACTGGAATTTGCACCACAAGGCAGGTCAGAGGTCCCAGAAGTTGAGTTCAATGATGCTGCAGGTGAAGTCTTTGTGCCACTGAGACTTCTTAACACGAGGCAAGCTCTACTTCAAGCCCTTGGAGAATCTTCTCAAGCAGAATACAGAAAAGGAAAAATTAGGTCCTTTCCATTGTCCCTACAATAGTGAAACACGAAATTGGCAATAGTTTACTATCAGGACATATAACAAAAACACCAGCACATGTCCTACCTTTCACATACACCGCACCCCGCCCATGGGAGTACCTTTGGCCTACCTTAGGGGTGCCTTATATGTATTAAAAGGGAAGGTGAGGGCCTGGCAAGCAGGTACATTTGCCAGGTCGACATGGCAGTTTGAAACTGCACTCTTAGACACTGCAATGGCAGGCCTAAGACATGTCTACTGTGCTACTGTGCTACTCATGTGGGCGCCACAACCAGTGCTGCAGGTTCACTAGTGGCATTTGATTTACAGGCCCTGGGCACACACAGTGCACTTTACTAAGGACTTACCAGTAAATCAAATATGCCAAGCATGGATAACCAACCATAATCACAATTTACAGAGGGAACACTTGGACTTTTCCACTGATCAGTGTCAACAGTCGAGCTTCTTGTACCCTTTTTCTGTCTGAAAACAGCCCTCAAACTAAAGATCCCAGAGTGCATTGCGATGGCTATCGCATTGTATGCCTTCCCATGCTGCCTTAGGATAGGTCAGGTGACTTGTTCCGGCATATAGGCAGCAAGCTCCCTGTATCAGGTGCTTGGCCTTCTTTCCTGTTTGAGGACCCCGCCCCCTTCCCTGTTTGACCCGTTCCTTGGAATTCGAGTTCAGACGCCTGCCTTCTGTACGTCTGTTTTCCACAGCCCAGCTGCTCCGCGTTTTGGTGCCATTAGACTACAGGAATCCCGAGGAAAAGCTGCTGCACGAGGTTGCGCTGATAATGAACAACCCCTTCTCTGTTCAGCCTCAGGGCTTACTACGAGTTTGATAAGGGAGTGGGAACGTACTCCTGTAGAAACCTACATTCAGTTTCTGACTTTGCCATAACTGGAAATTAACCCGGCCACTTCTTTTGGGACACAATTATTCAGCGCTATATAAGACGCTTATTGTTATGTTGCCTCTGTGTGGAACTGCAACCTTCAAAGGACACTTGCCTTGTTCCATTTTTCTTCCTGACCTCCCTTTTTGGATGCACGGAAATGTACATCTATTATGTTGATTTAACAAACAAGCGTTTATCATTTGGAGAGACCTACGTAAAGATTCCTGCTGGCCATGTGTCTGTGAGTATGGGAAGGCATAGAGTGTGAGGGTTTATCGTTTGGTTATGTTGTTTGGGATATTGGCTTCTTACTCATTCCCCTTTCTGTTTCTTGTTTCCTGTAGGAGCCCTGTGACACCTTTGTAGAAGTCCTGGTGGTCCTTTCTGGTCTCTTCACTCTCTAGGGGGCATCAGTCTTCCTGTGGTGTGTCTATTTACCTATAGGTGACTATACCCTGTGAGAGTGAAAAGACATTGTCTTCGCTCCCGTGGATCGTGGACTATCTGTCTTTGGAACGATACCCGGACAATCAGCAGTGGTAAAGTGCCCAGAGTACCTAAACCAGCAAAAACGAAGTCCAGCACACAGTCAAAAATACAGGCGGTAGAGGCAAAAAGACTGGGGAAACCACGCCAAGGATGCTGGATTTAACATGATCAACTTGTTTTAATTCCAATTATTAAAAAAGTTGAAAAGTCAGTCCTAACTATCTGGGCTGCCGAAGACACGAATCAAGTAGTTTCAGCATCTCTTTTTCTCTACAAGTTACGCATTTTCATCAGGATGACAGTCATGGAAGGTGTATATTTATCATCAGCCAAATGACAATTATGATGTCTATTTTGAAATCATATTTAGGTAAATAAATGAAAGATACTCTCCGCAGGAGCAATAAAGAAATAGACAGCCAACTTCTCCTCCTGTAGTGCTTTTCATAGGTATGTAGATTTTATGCTGTGTTTTTTCTGCTGATGGACATTTTGCCACCTATACTGCAGCTATGCATTTGGAGGTGACAAATGCTTGTGGGCATGGTGGGGAGGGCAACGCGGGGTAAATGGGGCATCCTCTGTAAAAAAATCCCACAAAAACAGCATTTTCCACGGGCTGCCCCGCGGTGAAATGTTCTCAAATCCCTTTCATACACCTCATTGCCAGAGGTGCCTATGGAAACGGGTAGTTGCTAGATGAGGTATGTTACTATTGGCACAAGCACCTTGCTGTAACTGCTAAACATATGATTTCATGATTTATGTCTAACAGGGACTGCAGTGCCTCTGCAACCACTTTCTTGGCCTGGCAGATCTCATTAATGCATCACCTTTCAAGTTTGAATGCATGACTTGTCTTGGCTTTATGTGCTTGACTGTGGTGAACACTCTGATACATCACCGGAGAGGTAATACATTTTTGGAGACCAGGTGCGATGTTACTTGTCTGCATTGCCAAAGCACAAGCCAGTGACATTTTTTTTTTTCTGAAAGGTTTATTAGTTTTAGGAAACTGGATAGGTCAAATTACATACAAAATTTGAAGCCTATCCAAATACATACACAAGATTGATACAGGAGAAAATAGACCAGAGTGAGATATGAAACATAATCTGTTGGACAAACAATAAACAGGCAAATAATAATTCCACTTAAAAATGATCCAAGGATAATAAAAACAGGCTGAAGAAGAAAAGAAGTAATAAGCATCAGTGTGAAAGGTTTAGCATGGCACCATAGTCAAAAAGCTCCACACATTTGGAACAATACAAAAAGTAATCATCGGGGTATGGTTCCTTCTCAATAGGAATACTTTTTTCTAATATAGGATGAGTGATGCTTTTCCAGGGAGACTGTTGAACAGGGTCAGACTGGGAACCCAAAGAAGCCTGGCAATCTTCTCGGACCAGGCTCTGGGGAAGCACTCTTTGGCCTCTAGAGACTAGAAATGATTGCTTGCTGTTTTTATTACTAGGGCTGATATTGCAGCATAGCTTCAAAACCGGCCCATATTAACAAAACCAGCCCCCACCTCTGAAAAATCAGCTCCCACCCTTCTAGCCTCCCGGGTAAACACCTAATGCCTAGTACAGCCAGTACTGCCTTGCTGTTGAAGTGAGATATTGTCCGCTCCTCTTGATAATTTTAGCAGTTCTCTGAAAGCTTGAAACTAAATTTTGGTCAAGTTCTTCCAGGTACTCAGAATTACCTTATAACCAATGGTAAGTATGAGGTCCAAAAGGTGTGTCTAACATTCACAATTAGAATACACGAATCGGTCACCAACTAAGAGAAACTAAAGGTTGTTAAATTTGTAAAACATCTTTACTGAATAAAATAGTTGTTTGACAAACGTTCTTCAATAAAGGACCTTAAAACAACATATGTGGTAAGTCAACAGTCACATTGTTATAGTTACAGCATAAAGGACCATCTTTTAGTTCAATTTTATACATGCGATGTGGGATCCAATGTGTTCTGTGCAAAAGGTGATATTTAGTCTGAGCTAAGGAGGGAGTCATTTTATACATGAAACTAGACATCCATATCTTTTGCCAATTATTTAGGGGTGTGGCCGCATTTGATTCAGATTCCCATTTGACTTGAGTAGTTAACAACAGTTTGGAAGAATTTGGTAGAAGAAGGGAATATGCTTTATAAATATAATGTCCACCATGGTTAAATAAAGTAATAAGATCCATGATTGTAGGATGTTAAATGTTACTTTAGATTTAGCTATGGCAGCTTTTAGCTTAAAGAAGCAGTGAAATTCCGAGTAATGAAGATTATAGGACTGTTGTAAATTTGCAAATGTCATTGGTGCTTGTGGGGAACCCGATTGCTTCAGAGTTTTTATACCTGCATCCATCCAAGAGGTCCTGTTAAGTGGGGAGCACTCTAATTTAATTGAACTGTTATTCCAGATTGATGCAGATTTGTTTTGTTTTGTGGTAGAAAAAAAAGAAATATCAAGGAGTAATTTATTAGATTGATGAAAAATATCTAGAGAGTGCAGGATATATATATTTTTTTTCCAAAGTTATGTTTATTAAATTTTTACAGCTTACGATCTGAGATAGCACCATCACATGGTCCCACGCAGGGAATCAGAAAACCACAGCAGGACCATAACAGTTGAACGAAATGCCTTGATCAACACAAACCCAGCTCCTCTTCTCAGTAAGTAGGCCGAATGGCAGATACAGTTCCTAAACATAATGGAGCTTAAAACGAGTCATTGCAGAGGTATGAGCTATGGAAAGTTTAACTTCCTTCTGCGATGGAAGCTTCCCCAAGTTGCGCAGTTGAAGTGCTATACATAGAATGAACAACAAACATTTACAAATTTATCCCAACGTGGGATAATTGAAACATAAGACCAAAAAGAAAAACCCCCACCCCCCCATGCCCACCCCCACCCTACCCGTGGTGGCAGCAAAACACATACAATCAAGATGGTGTTAGACACTGGGACTCTAATCAAAATTGAAAGAGATGGAGGCCTCTTATGGAGGAGGGACAAACAGTAGCTGGGAGGCCTCTGGAAAGGAAGGAAACAAGGGGTCCCCATTTAAATTCAAAGTTCCTATAGTTATCCCTGAAAATATCAGCCATACGCTCTAAGCTAAGCAGTCTCCAGAGACGGAAGTGCCAGAGGGAAATAGCAGGAGCCTCCCTCCTCTTCCAAGCGGCTGCCAGAGTGACTTTAGCCGCTCCAACGCAAAGCCACATGATCATTTTATCAGCTCAAGTCTGATGTTCTAGGGAGGAGTCACGAAGCCCCAAAAGCACTCCCGTCATGGGAGTGGGGATGGGGTAACACAGCATATCTTTTATGTGCGCCAGGATTTCTTCCCAAAAGGGGCAGGTAGCCGGGCAATCCAACCATATATGTTGGAAGTCCCCAAGCAACCTACACCCTCTTCAACATCTATCCGAGGTGGTGGGGAAGATCTGCCGGAGTTTGGATGGATGCAAATACCAGTCCATCATGGTCTTCAGGTGCGCTTCCCTGAGTTCTGTGGAATGATTGAATCGCGCAACGTCGGACCAAAGGTGAGTCCATTCCTCGTTGGAGATAGGACGGTGAATCAAGTCTTCCCACATAGACATATATCTGGGGCGTGGGGATGAAGCTGTTTTAAGTAGGAAGCTATATATGAACGAGATCACCCCTTTCATACTAGTAGCCTTGGTGAGGAAGGCCTCTAACTTAGTGAGGGGCCGAGTGGCAGCGTCCCGCACTTGAAGAGTGAGGGCCCAATGCATCAATTGTGTATAATGGTTTTGTTCCGTGTTCTCTAGTTTATAGTCTCGCTTGCATTGATCGAAAGTGAGAGGATCAAAGTTATGGAACAAATGTGTTAGAGCTAAGCAGCCTCCCTTTCTCCAGGCATCAAAAGGTCCCTCATGCTGCGCCGGAGTGAATGCTGGATTAAAATGGATCTGAGTAAATGGGAATGCGGTCCACCTATCATCACCCGAGATCGAATCCCATATTTTAAGAGTGGTGTGTGTGGGGGTGCTAATGTATGTGTTCCGAGGTCTGTCCTGTCGAGAGCGCCACACCAGGTCCCAAACGGTTCGACCAGTCACACTGCTGTCCATCTGTAACCAGTGTTTCTCGGATTCCTGTTGGGACCATTCAGTCAGGACTCTCAGCTGCGCCGCTTTATAATATAAGAGAATGTCTGGTAGGCCCACTCCCCCATCATAACGGGAGCGGCGCAGCAGAGAGTAAGAGAAGCGTGCTCGACCTCCCTGCCAGATAAAACGCAGGATCATAGTCTTCACTTTCCGAAAGAAAGCGTTCTCCAGTCCGATGGGTAAGGCCTGAAATAAGTAGAGAAGTTTGGGCAGGAGAGTCATTTTCACCGCGTGAATGCGGCCCAGCCATGACAAGAAAAGAGGCTTCCATTTCGTAAGTTCTGTTTGAATGCATGCTAGAATGGGAGGGAAGTTGGCAGCATATAGCCCCACAATTATCGGAGTCAGTTGAACCCCCAGGTATTGGATGGATGAGGTAGCCCATGACAGCGGGGTAAGAGATTGGAGAACCTCCGTAGGGGAGAGGGTAAGATTAAGTATATACGATTTGCCTAGGATTATTTTGAACCCTGACACTGGTTCAAAACGCTCGAGTTCCGCCTGCAAGTGCGGGAGAGACGTCGCCGGCTCAGACAGGGATAAAAGAACATCGTCCGCGAACAGCGATATTTTATGGGATTCTCCTGTAAATGGTATTCCCTGGATGGCAGGGTTATTCCTGATCGCCAGGGCTAAGGATTCAATGCTGAGCGCAAAAAGTAGAGGTGAGAGGGGACACCCCTGACGCGTGCCTCTTGAGTGGAGAAAGGTAGATGAGTATATCCCGTTAATCACCACTCTAGAGCGAGGGAGACGGTGGTTAGCTCTTATCATATTGAGAAATTTTGGCGCAAAACCGAATGCTCTAAGTGTGCGAAATAGGAAAGCCCAGTCTACCCTATCGAAGGCCTTCTCGGCATCCAAGCCCACCAAGACTGCAGGGATCTGGCGTCTATTGGCCTTTTCAATCAGGTGTATGATTCTACGGGTATTGTCGTGTGTTTGGCGTCCTTTGATAAAGCCCGACTGGTCCGGGTGAATGAGGTCATTTAGGCATTTGGCAATAATTGAGGAATACAGTTTAGGATCAAGATTCAATAGGGCAATCGGCCTATAGGAGGCGCAGCGCTGGGGGTCCTTCCCCAATTTGGGAATCACTGAGATCACGGCCTCAGACATGGTGCCGGAAGCTGCACCTTCTTCCGCCATTTTGTTGAAAAGGCGGACAAGGTAGGGAAAAACATCAGGGGGATATGTCTTATAAAAAAGAGCCATATAGCTGTCCGGCCCTGGGGCTTTGTGAGATTTCAGGCTGTTAATAGCCATGGTGACATCCTCTATGCTAATAGCAGCGGTGAGGAAATCATTCCACGAATCCGACACCTGGGGCAGAGGCAGCGACTTGAGGTATTCCTGCTGAGCGTCCGTGTCTAAGGAATCCCCAGAATATAGGGTCCCATAAAAATTCCCAAATAGCTCCGCCTTGTCCCCGTCCCTATGTGTAATTTCCCCAGACTGAGCCAAAATGCCACCTATGTATTCCGTCTCCCGTTTGCCTTTCAATTGTCTGGCAAGGTGTTTACCAATTTTATTGCCCTGGGTGTATGATAGGTGCCATAGCTTAAGAAGTGTGAATTCTGCCCTGTTGTTATAAATGTCCTTGAGTTTACTTCGGAGGGCCATGAGACCGCGTAGCGTTTACCTTGTGGGGTTAGCTTTGTGGGTACGTTCAAGCGCCGTCAGTTTGGTCTCTAGTTGCTCTCTCTCATGAGCACGCTGCTTATTCAGTGCGCGTTGAGGGCTATACATTCCCCTCGAATAACACCCTTCAATGTATCCCAGGTGATGAACTCCGAGGTATCTTCTGGCCTGTTAGTATTGAAGAATTCAGTAATGGCGTTCCTAATTTTGGATCAGGATTCCTTGTCACGAGTAAGCGACGGAGGGAAATACCATCTGGGAGTGGTCGGGGCAGTCCCTAGGCAATTAAGACAAATAGAGAACAAGCTATGATCAGATACCGAAAGGGAAAAGATCTTGGCGTCCTGTAATGCACCTTGCAGAAACTGACTGACAAAGATGTAGTCCAACCGAGAGTATGTACGGTGGACATGGGAGTAAAACGTATAGTCTCGTGATTGTGGGAAAAGAGTGCGCCAGGTATCAAGGAGGCCCAGATCATGTATGCGTTGTTGTGTCTCCCTGGAGAAAGAGCCCAGGCCTGCCCGTTGAGTGTATGAACTGTCCAGCTCTTTTTGCCATATCAAATTAAAATCGCCCATAAGAACTAGCGGGCCTTCCGCAAAGTCTGTCAATTTCCCCAAAAATGCATTTAGGAAAACCGTCTGACCGGTATTAGGGGCGTATAATGCCGCAAAAGTGCAAACTTTCCCTCTTAGGCGACCTTTAGTCATGACCCAACGCCTTTCTCTATCGCTCTGAACCCCCAGTGGTTGGAAATGTGTAGAATAGCGAAACATAATAGCCACCCCTTGATGTTTCGTGTGGGCCGAGGACTTATAAATTAGAGTTTGTATCTGAGACGTGAGTCTTCGGCTCTAGCTAAGTGTGTCTCTTGCAGGGCCACTAAGTCAAGATGATGATCAATAATATATTTTCATACCTTGTGGTGCTTTTGGGGTGAGTTGAGACCCCTAACATTCCAAGTTCCAATAGAGATCGACATCACATCACATGGAGAAAACTACCTCCCTTCCCCAGCCTGAATAGTCCCATCGCGCCTCCACCCCCAATCTGCCCATCTGTGGAAGCATAAGATCAGAGCCCACTGATTGTGCCTTCTCGTAATCGCGGAAATCCCCCAGAAACAATGTTAAAAAGCCGCCACCACCACTCGCCCCCATCCCCCCATACACCCCTAGAGAAACATGAACAAATAAGAACATAGAAATAATTCGAAAATGACTTTTGGTCCCTCTGTGGGGCCGAGATGGCCCCTCTGAGACCACGGGGGACAACAGGTCTGAGGACCACGTCCACGCCCGCCTCGGTGGGGAAGTTGACCAGAAGCATATGTGTGCGGTTCTCAAAAAGGCAACGGAAACAAAAAGGGGCCAAACTTAATCTTAGCCCAGGCCTAGAGAATCGCAATAAGAAGGCAACCACATTGGTAAATAGAACAATCATCCACAGTGTGACTCACAGAGAGTATCCGAAAGCTAACACAAAACCCCCCCGAATGTTAGGACCACTGTGCTAGAATCAAAAGGAAACAACATCAGTCTTACATATGAAGTCTGCAACGTCCATGACCCCACTTTCTTGATAGGGAGGACCCGCAGCCCCAGAGGCAGAGGCCGCAGCAGGGCACGGGGAAGGTAAAGTCCTGACTCTCCCAGCAGATGCCGGCCCCTGTTGTGTATCATCGGAAGATCCTAGGGACAGCAACCATTTCTGCAAGTAGGCCAGGAGCCGCGATATATAGCCCACGGGATTTCCAGAAGACGTTCAGCGCCTCCCCCTGCGCGACCAGGCAGAAGATGATGAAGCTCCTCGGGTGGGTTCGCTAGCTGCGCCCTGGGCGGTGGCATCCCCTCCAGAAGGAATGCCTAGCAGATCCAAGCCTTCCTGGAGGTCGGTGTTATGGCGTCGTTTATTCTGAAATTCAAAACTGAGCCCAAAGAGATAAGTCCATCTGTACCTGATCTTGTCATCTCGCAATTTAGTGGTAACGGGTCTGAGCAGTTGTCTCCGAGCCAACGTCGATGGTGCGACATCTTGGTAGATGGTGCAGGAATGATCTTGGAATGCGACGGACTCCCTAGCCCTGGCCGCCTGAAGAACAGCCTCCTTGACCTTATAGGAGTGGAATTTTGCCAGGACATCACGCGGCCATTTCTTCTCCCCCTGTTGTGGAGACCCCACCCGATGGACTCTGTCCAGTTTTATTTTGAGAGTCTGTGGAGACAAGATCTCCGAGAAGAGACCTACCACAAAGGCCTCTAGATCAGGCCCCCAGCGCCCTCCTCCAGGTCCCTAATGCGTATGTTCTCCCTCCGAGCCCTATTCCCAAGATCCCCTGCTCCAAGTTGCGACTGATGGAGTTGCTCCTTAAGGGAGCGGACATCGTCCCGGAGGCCGGTAGAAAGCTGCTCTTGTTCCTGGTGATGGGCCTCGAGGTCCAGGACTCTAGTGCCGACTGAATCCACATCTCGTTGTAGGGAGGACAGACGATCTGTCAGGTCTGCTCACAGTTGGTCGATGGAAGTTTTGATGTCTTGGCCAATGTCTTTGCGTAATTCAGATTGGAAGTCTTTAAACATAGTTAACAGATTTGCTTTCGTTAGAGCCATCTCTGCTGAGTCTGCGTCTCCCCATTGCGTAGATCGTTTATCTGCGGTCGAAAAGAAATCAGAGACCTTGTTTGAAGTCTTGACCGTTGTCTTCTTAGGCGGCATAGAGCGAAACTGTCAGAGTCATGCTGGTGTAAGTAGAGCTTAGCGCACCAATTTCCGACTGGTAAGTTATCGTAGGCGATGCTGAAAGGGTTAACCTCCTTGCCATGAGGCCTCGTACCTTGAATCCTGCGGGAGGCACCTCTCAGGAGCTCAGCCAGGTAATTCTCGGGTATATAAGAGTGGCATCGTCGTCTTGGGAAAGCGTGAGGTTCAAGAGCGCACCAAAGCCCTTCGTGAAGACTTGACATGTTGCTCCTGTGAACGACCACTGCGGTGGGAGCAGTAAGATGCTGGACTGTGAGGAGCATGGTCACCAACAGCGAGGTCTGTGGACAGTAAGCGCTGGCGGTTCGCGCAGTTAGGAGGAGCTATGGAAGCCTGACGGCACTGGGCACCTTTATGTGACAGGCCCCAACCCTCAGACCTTATCCAGATAAGCCCCCCAATGCCAGCAAAACGGAGACTCTGGGCTCAGTGCTCAAAGGGGCCCTCTCATGTGGAGCTGACAGTCGATTCCGGGCCGCAGGTCGGGAGCGCGAAGGACCACCATGCAATGTCGCACTGCTGCCATTTTAAAGTCAGGCACACGTGGGAAGACGAAAGTCGGCCGAATTAGCCAAGCGCATGAATTACCGCTGGTGCCCCCAGGCCCTCCCGTACTTGCCGAGCATTCTGCTAATCCCTCGGGGGTCCCGCGGCCTCACAGTCGCAGTAGGACCGGGAAGGGCTCCGATCGCCGCTACGGACGCGCCGCCATGTTGATCCGGCGCGCCCTCCACAATCCAGACGGCGAAGGCAAACGGGGGTGATCCGACGGTGATCAGCGCAGGCCGACACACTCCGCTGATGCCTCACATCATTACATGCCCGCAGCCTTCATTTGCGATGGGCGTAAGTTGCCGCAGCCGCTTCTATCCCCTCCGCGACAGCGCGTGAACCGGGAGCCGAGACGGATTAAGTCCGGTCGGCCATCTTCCCGGCCAGGATATTTTTAATATGTAATGTCAAAAAAGAGATTACTTTAGAGTGCTGTAGAATCTGTTTCTCAACCTCCTTATCGGTTAATATTTTTCCAACTGGGAGAACCATAGAGAACATTGTTTGCAAAGAAAAGCCTTGTGGTAGAGAGAGAAATCTGCCAGTCTCACTCATCCCTTGTTTTTAGAAAGTCAGAATTTTTGCTTTTTTTATTGTTGCAGAGGAATTTGTTTAACAGGCCATCTAGTCTGTAGAAGAAATCAAAGGATAGTGACATCCGTATCATGGAAATCAAATAATATATCACGTAGTGATCATCTTCTCCAGTATCTCAATTCTGCCCTACCATATTAAGTATTTTGGAGACCAACCTTCTAGAATATTCAAGATTTCTGCTGGGTAATTTATTCATGATGCTTGAGGGAGTCCTGAAGGCTTTCCTTGAAATCAATACCAAGATACTTTATAAAGTTAGTCTGCCAATACAAACCTGAGTCCCCCAAAACTTCTCAGCCCTCCAATTTATTCAAGGCCATCACTTTGGATTTATCTCTATTCAGAGAGTAACCAGAGACACAGGAGTAGGCTTCAATATTATTTGACAGTGCCTGCATAGATGCCTCTGTATGTTTATTAAAGACTAAGGGGTCGATTATGATGTCGGTCGGAAAGGCTCCGAATGGCATTTGGTTCGCCTGAATCCAATTCGGAACCTGTCTTTCCGACTGAATCAGAAAGCCTTTCGACTGACTGATTATGATGGTCAGAAACTGTTCGGACTTTCTGACTCGGTTCCGAACGGCATTCGGAGTAACCGAGTCACTCGGAGCTGACTCGTACAGGTCTATCGACCATATTTCCAACCGACATATTACGATGTCGGATTCAGGCAGCATTTCCAAATCGGTTGTTCAGACATGGATTGACTATTGGAATACGACTTTGGGGGCTCGTAGCGGTCCCCCCTTCACCTGGAGCCTTCCGAATGGGGCCTGTGGGCATACCATGCACAGTGTGGCAGTTACCATAGGGTGCTCGTCACAGGGTGCACGATTATTACCACCCACCCCTTTCTTCAATGGAAGCCTGCGCAGTTGGTCGGAACACAGGCTCCCATTGAGATCAATGGGAGTCCGACTGAATGGTATTCAGAAACATCGTAATCAGTCGGTCAGACTCCCCAAATCCGATTCGGTCAGAAACCATTCCGAGACCGAGTCGGTCGGAATGCTTTCTGACCAACATTGTAATGAGGCCCTTAGATGTAACCTGCAAAAGCTACAGCTTTCAATTGTAAGGTGGACAAAGGCTGTACCGGCAATTCCTTTTTGCATCTAATAGTTTGCAACAGAGGCTCAATAACTAGCAGAAAAAGAGGTGGTGATAGACGACTTTCTTTCCTGTTTTAGGCTAAAATAATCTGACAAGGAATCATTCAAATGAACTCTTGCCTTAGGGTGTGCATATAAGGCCATTACCATTCTAAACAAATAATCACTCAGACTAAATGTATTCCTTACTGCTTTAAAGAATGGCCAGGCAACCTTGTCAAAGGCTTCCTCTGCATCCAAAGTGATTGCCACTGTAGGGAAAGAGGTGAGGGAGGCTTTCTTGATGACATGAGAGAATAATCAAGTGTTGTCAATAGAAAGTCTACTTTTAACAAATCCTATTTGTGTGGGGTGAATCAAATTAGGTATAACCTTATTTTAATGGGTGGTGAGTACTTCTGTGTAAATTTTACAGTCAAGGTTTATTCATGAGAGTGGTCTGTAATTGTTCGGGAGAGACACATGTTTTCCATCTTTGGGTATCACTGTGATGACAGCTTCTGCTGGTATACCTGATATCACTCCTGATCTCTAATTCTGTCCAGACTTACCTATAAAAATAAGCTGTATAGCAATTTGGTTCAGGGCCTGTAGCAGTCTTCAGATGTTTTATGAGAAGACAGAGACTGTTGTTCTGCATCACTAACCGTGGGAAGGTTTTCTGGGATTAAAAACTCCAAACAACTGTTTGGGTTAATGTGTGTATTGCTATCATATAATTGTGTATAAAATTATTTTAAAACATCTACAATTTTCTTAGAGCTGGTATGTGTCTTACTGTTCACATCTTCAACGTTAGTCATGGATTACCTGTTTTGTTTAGATTTCAAGTATGACTCAAGTACTTTCCCCAATTTGCTTATATTTGTTGTTTTTGTATCCAAATACCTGCCCTTTTACTTAATAGTTTGTTTAATTATTTTTTTTGCATTCAAGGATGCTAGCAACAAGTTGCCATCCATGTTGGAATTCTAATCCTTTGAATTATTTTTCTAATTTATCTAAGGTTTCATTGGATTGTATATTCATGAACAATCTGATGCTAATAAGGGAACTTCAAAAGGTTGCTTTTAGCGCATCTCATCTAGTGAAGAGGAGGTATTGGCAACTGTGTGGCCTAAAGAAAGTGACACATTTCCTTGCAAATTTAAGTTTTATGTTGATGTTTGCTTACGATTTCGTCATTTAATCTCCATAATTACATTTGGTATGCGGAGAGCCTCTGGTAATTTATAGAGTGATACAGGAGTGATCAGAAATGTGCCTAGGTTATATATTTCTAAACTGGGGTGGCATGGTGAGCACATGAATGATGGAATTAACCCAGATCTCTTGACTGGGGGTGAATGTTTTGATTTGTTCTGCATTCCATCCATCAATTGTGTGTCTTTAGGTTATATAGTGGTTTTGTCAATGAGGTCTACATACAAGCCCAAGATCAATAAGTAGTTAGTCAATTCTTGAATATGAATGATGAGGAGAAGAGACAAAGGTAAAATCTAATGTGTCTGGATGTTGTAATTTCCATGCATCCTTTCAATTAAATTTGACGCATCTGTTTTGCATGATTTTATGAGCTTTGGGAAGACAACAGTGACAGAAAATCTACCTACAGTGCAATCCATTGGGAGATGGAAACTCCTCCAGATAAAATCCATTTGTCGTCAGGTATAGAAGACATGTTTAGTGAAAGGTCTTTCCAGAAATCTTGTTGTCCATCACTTGGTGCATAGATATTAATGACAAAGAAAGGTTTCCATCCTTGCTCATTTCAGTAATTAACCATCTACCCTCTTTATCAGTTTTGTTGGACATTATTGAAATATTGGAGTTTCTGGATAACAAGGTGAAGACTTTTTTACCTTTTGCTGGGGAACATACAAAATTACTCATCCATTTGTTTATGAAGGTAGCACCTCCTTTGTATTCAAGTTTAGTTTCTGGAGAAATATAACAGCACCTTTTAGTTTGTAGAGATAATCAATAATGTTGTGTTTTTTTAACAGGAAGATTGAGGGCGTTGGCATTTAATGAAAGTATACAGAGATTATTATTAAGTTAAGACGTAGATTAATTATATAAATATATGTGATGTGTGTATAAGATAGTTTTTGGGTGTGTTATGTGGTCAGGAAAGTCTCGGTTAGAAACCCCACCATTTTACATGCTCACTTTTCTTAAGTTGCCTTCTCTTTTACACACAGTGACTGTTGACATACATTTGCATGTGTGACCATGCGAGATAACATTCTCTTAATCTGCATTGCTTACATTCCCACTTCGTAGGCACACTATCACAATACTTTGAACATTAAGTATAAGGGATAAAGTTCACTGTGCAAATGTTATTTACATGATTGTCCAAAAGGCAACAACACTATCCATCTAGAATGAACAATTACGACCTGACAGGGGTTGTGACATGGCCACTTGGGTTCTATTGTTATAAATACACAAACACTTCCATTTTTAAGGGCAGGAGCACCCGCCTGACACTGCGGGGTTACCACATGTTAGAATTCCAGCTCAGCTGATTCCTGTGTACCAACATGAGGAATATCCAGCTCTACACCGAGACATGGAGCCCTAGGTCGAAGTGCACTGTACACAGTACTTATATGCCTGCATATATTCATTGTTTTATCACAAAGGTGGAAATGTTCATCTTTTTCACTATTCTTGTAACGCTAAGTACTAAATATATATTTTATTCTATTTTACACAAGAATCACTATGCGTCAATAAATATTGAAACACCTTGCTGAGTGCTTCTTGTGCATTTCTTTGAATATGCATGAAAGTCCAGACAAAAAGGTTCTAGATCTGTTGCCACAATTTCCTTGTGGGGTAGAGGGGGGTCAGGGTTGTCATGTTTTGAGGTTGCACACACATTTGGTGCCCTGTGAGGTCAGGGGTCCAAATGGTGTACTGTGGGCTAGCAGGGAGATAGGCCAACATATCCTGAGGGTGTGCATAAAATCAGTCTGGCACAATCCTGACATTTATGTTGTCCGACAGATGCACAGTTTTACTGATGGATGTACAATCTGTACAACAGGTGGGCAGTACACTGTTTATACAAGAGTTAAATCAGTCTGAACATTTAGGTACTATTGACCTTTGGGGGCAGCAATGATAAAAAGAGACATCTACAAGTATGAAAGAATAGGGAAGATACCAAGAACCATAAATCGAAAAGGAGACAGAAGCATTGCGTCCATATGGAGAAATAAAGCTTCACTGTCAACACCTACAATTCTCAGAAAACATTGGTAACATGGTGGTGGTAAACTGCTCTATCTCCAACCCCTACCCTTCCTCCCTGACCCAACCCATCCTAATTTTAGTAGTTGAAAACGTGGAAAATTGGGGAAAAAACTCTGGCAACAGGAGGAAAATGTATGATCAGTAGCAGCAGGAATCAATATAAACTTTAATGCTGAGGTGGATCAACTGTCATAAAGAGAACACAAAAGGTTTGAACGGCCTACGAGACACTACTTAAACATGTAAAAGTAGGGATTTAACTCTATATTGAGCTCTGTAATGATCTAGAATACATCTAGAAAATATTTTATCAGTGATGAACTAGAAGACTATTACCTATATGTACAATGATATAACCAGGATGGAATTAAATACAGAAAGGTTAAGTCTCACCAATCAGCAGCTTCAAGATTAGACATATGAGAGAAGGTCCCTGAACAGTCAGAGTGAATGCTGATGGCACCCCTAGGGAGGCAAAATACAATAATAGTCCCATAGCTACATCATACTTTCAACATCCCTTCCCAACATGATCAAGAGTAGCACAGATTTTTGAAAGAAACTATCTGTACCAAATCCATCAAGATCATCAAGGAATTTCTTGAGCTCTTTACCAGAAGAAAAGATGCAGTTTGAAATGTTTAGTGACACACAAAGCTTCACTGGACCTGTAAAAGAAAAGTCCAAGTTTTCATCTTTAAGTCTTGGCCCAAGTGTTAAAAAGGCCTTTCTTGTTTCCAATATTGTTTTTGAGTGGTCTTGTGATATTTATATTTTGCTGCCCTTCCACTTTAGGTTGATATTCTTTTTCATATAGTTCTGAATTAACTCAGTATGTTGAAATCTGAGAGGCTTGCAGACTAATGGACTTTGGGATTTTTTTGTTTGGAGGGGTTCTAGCTGGAACCCTATATGCCCTTTATAGTTCAAATTCTTCCTTAAAAGGTAACTCTGTCACCTAGGGGATCCAGGATTTTACGATCCTAAGGGAAGCAGAGTTGCTTTATATATGAAGATTCCCTGACCTCCGCTGCTGTTATAGTGGAATTGATCTGTTAAACCTCTTTTTGATCACGGTAATGTCAGTTTTCATACAGTCTGTTTTGCACTTAGGAACCTTTGCTAGTTCATGAACCTCCTCCTATTTTTTGAGTATTGTATTTGTTGCATTGGTTGGATCATCTTTTGATTGATGGGATAGTCAGGAATTGGTGGATCCGCTTTTGATCTAGTAGATCCAATTTTTTGTTCCTTTTGGTCTTTGTGGCCATGATGATATGCCAGGGATTTCAAACAGTGACTAAGCAGGGTCTTGGATTTTGTGGCCTTCTGACAAGGTGTCAAGAAGCAATAAGAATCGAGTGATCTAAGCTCCTGATATGTTGCAGGGTTTTGACAGAATAACCAGCAACATATATCAGTTGTCAGGTGGAGCCAGGAGTAAGTAGATATAGAAAGTACTCCTTCAAATGTAAAGGGATCTCAAGTTGAGTATTTACCTAGCACCTAGTAGACTAGAAGTAGCCCAATTGTACACCAAGCATAGTAATCTTGAGGGATATGGCTACAATAATAACGATGCATTCCTAATAAACTTTTATATGTGAGTCCTATGTCAGAAGTAATATAAATTCGAGTTTGGGGTCATCACTTATGCGTGCATAAGGCTTGACCTCCATTTGGTAGGATCATGCAGCCCAATGTTGACCAGTGAATCACGCTCTCTGTGTTGCACAACTTACAGGAAAGAAGACCAAACCATGTAAGTAATTTGCCAGTGGTCTCTTTTCTCTTTAATTTAAATGGATAACTACCTAAGAAAATATTATGCCTTGACTTGTTACGTCTGCATGTTCAGTCTCACACCAAATTGGTTAACTTCTTTTCGGAAGGCTCATGTAGCCCAAATTTAGACAAATGTAGCCAAAATAGCCTCACATTCGGGATTACAACAACCTCCAAATGTTAAGCGATCCACTGAATAAAAAGGCAAGTGATCGAAGTTCCCTTCAGATAATGTAACGGGAGAGGAAGATAATCTTATGCTGTGCTGCGTTGAGTCTGACCACCTCCTTAAAAGACTGTGTTAATGAGTGTTTAGGAGGGTCAAATATCTTGTAGAGTAATCATGTTGGATAGCAGGTGTTCGCTAGTGCAAGATATGCAGCAAACCCTGTAGTTAGTTGTAATCACTCCACCCCTTATTGCACTGCATCCCCCACCACCACTTCAGCTCTTTCATTGGGTATTTAGAATATATTAGTACCAAAACATCCCTAAGCTCCTCCCTCTCAGTGAGAGGGTTATAGCTTGTATCATGACTAGGCATCCTGATATGATGAGGTTCCCTAATGATAAATCATGCCACCTCTTGTGGGTGAGGGTTCCTTTAAAAGGATGCCTTCTAGGTGGGTATGCTTTCTTCAGCCTAGCTTACACTATATAGACCCAAGGGTTCATCTTGTGCTTGGTCATATGAATCAGGAGAGCAAACCCTTGCTGGTATTTAAATCTCCACTAGCCCTCCCTCCTTGTGAATCATAAGATTATTATAACACATAAATGCATTGCTGTACCATTCTATTACAAGTTGAAACAAACATGTTAAGGCTGATTAATAAAATATAAACCTATATTATTCAAATGAATACGATTTCATCTATCCTACAATCATCTGCATGCTTTTCAATGCAATATTTTTCTCACATTTATTTCTCATGTCTCTTTAACATATATATGGTGCACATTTATTCAAGTGTTACTCAAAATCCGTTTTTGTGTCACATACAGATTCTTACTGCTTTTTAGCTGCATCACACTAAAATTATTGGTCAAAACCTACCATATGACCCCTTTAAATTTTGAATCAAGTTGTCCATGTAGATTTCACTTTTACCTTTTCTCCTGATAAACCATTCCCAAACAGCTTTGAAAAGCCCTATGCGTGTGTCACTTAGAAGGTGATACATGTGTTGGCTCTGGAATGTTCCATTATTTTTCTTAGTAATGAGCTCAGTGTCACCATGTTAGTTTGTTCCTTGGCTAGCATTTCTTCCCAAGGCACTTTCATGATGTTTACTTCAACATACATTATTTCCCTGTAACTGATCCTAATATTGATCTTACATTACTTTCTGCCACTTCACAAATGCCCTGTAAGGTTATTTAACATCCAATTAAATAAGTTTCCCATTGGTCAACAAAAAGTTTCAAGGGCTATATATAATGACTCTGGGCCTGATTCACAAAGGGCCTCTGCACTCATTGCGGAGTAATTCTCAATGCGGAGATCACTCCATGAATGCGGAGACTACCCCACAACTACAGGGCCTCCAAGTGCGGAGTGCCTTTGTGAATCAGGTCCACTTAGTCCTTGAAATACAAAGATTAGATTTTTGTGTTCCTTTTTTATGTTGACACATATGGTAATAAAAGCTCATGCATGCTCCAATATGATTTTTGGTTTTGTATGCTTCTATCTTTGTTCTCGATATGTGGATGTGGATAAAACAGCTCTTCCAATAATTTATAACCCTCTGATGAAGGAACATGCATAATCCTCAGAACCTGAAGGTCAAAAGATTTGGAATGACTTGTGTAAATTGGAAACTAAAGCACTGCAAATAAATTATTGATGATAAATCCCTATAAACGATTCACCTGATGAATATGCACCAAATTAGATTAAGGCCACAGGGCAATATTGCTCTGCATTCAGCTCTACCTCAGACGTGATTTTCAGTAGGGCATTTTTTCTTTGTGGATTGCTACTCCAGGTTCCTTTGGGCCAGCATTTTATTCTTGGATTAGCTCTCTCGTACCCTTAGAAAAACATCTCCTTCTACATTTGTCACTCTAGTAAACACTAGTTTTCAATGACTCTACTGCTCAGCTATGTGGCTTTCATTGATAGTGCCACGTTTAAGTCCTTGACTAACTTCTGGACTGCTGAATGTTTGCCTGACTTCCAGTTGTTTGTTTGGGAGCGGAAACCAGTTTGTCGATCCGAGAACAATCCTGTTTAAAACATGAAGTTAATGACAGGGATCACAAAATCAGAGTTCACAAATGCTTGGCAAAATGCTCCACATTCATCGTAATCTTTATTAGCTCTGCATTTCTGTCAAATTGAATATGTTCCAAGGTTTATTTCTAATTGTGATAAGGTCGTGACCTATTATTTAGGGCATATATAATATTTAAATATTGGGAAATATTTTATTGTGTGCCACAACCTTTTTCGTTTTTCCTCTCTGTTTATTTTAAATGTTATGTAGTTGACTTTTCCAACACTATGTCATGTTATTTAAGCTCATTCTCTTGCAACTTGTACCTTGTCACTCCTTTTTGTTCATTTAAAACACGAGTCCTTCATTGCTTTTCCAGAACTTGGCTCTTTTGAATATTTTTATTCTTTCTACACTTCTTACCCTCCGATTTTTTGCAGGGATTCTGCGAAATCACAGAACTATGCTTGGGACCATAGAACATTAGTAGGCAGGGACTGAGTTATCCTACCACCTTAGCACCCATGAGACCAGGACTGACTAGCTATAGTGTTTCATTTGCCCTCCTAATCACTCACAGAGTAACGAGCGATTAGATACCCCAGAACTCAACACTCCTGACCCTCTTAGGAATTGCGGTAACAAAGCACACCCTTTCACTCTCACACTCATACTTGTTCACAATAAGATCTGACAGAGCACGAGAAATATTTAACATATTTATTTTAACTATACTGCACTAGTATGGAGTATCCATGCCACAATAAGTAAGGTGATGCCTAACACAAATAAGGTCAGCATAGTAGGTAATCCATAAATCTTAAAAGGAGCTGTCATTGTATAAGACAGGGTAAGCTAACCCTCTCCTCTTCTACAGAAGCAAAGTGATTATATATTGAAAGATCTCTGGGTTTTTGCAGCAAGACCCCGTACCTTAGCATGAACAGACATAGGTTCTACATCTCAGGTGCAGTTCTTATCTCATCTGTGTCTCTTCATATCTGTGCATACCTATATTGACAAAAGAGTATGTGTTCCCAAACAGATGCACTTGTATGTTGTGTCTAGCTGCTAAAGCCTGACTAGAACAGAATAACAAGGGCAGTGTTGTTTGACCTTGTCTACGGTGTTCAGACTAAATCCTAGGAAAGAACAGATCACAAAATCAACAACAGGTTCTGTGTGAAAGTACAGCATGACACCAGTGGCGTAACGAAACTTGAGGGGATCCCCCTGCAAGGTACGTGGAGGGCCCCCCTCCGAGCTCAATCAGGAGGTTTACGGACAGAGTACTGTGCTGAGGGGGCCCCCTGGAGCATGGGGCCCCCCTGCACTGCGGGGGCTGTGGGGGCCTGAGTTACGCCCCAGCATGGCTTGAAGCAAGATACGTTTGTATAGAAATGTGTGCAAAGAAGAGAGCAGCCTACTACGTGGTCAGGCTAACATAAAGGAAAACAACAATAGGCCTCCGTGGGACATATGACACACTGAACAGCACCACATTCCATCTTCAGTATATAGTCATTGTTTGTCATTATTAAGTGACCTTCTGTCCTACACATTACCCCTATATTCCAGTTCTTTTTATCACACTATATAGATCCTCAATTTCTACTTGAGCACTTGGTCATATTATGTGTCCTCTCCTGAATCTACTATCCATGAAAGAAGAATCTGCCTACCTCTCATTGTTGCTGAAGCTCCAGCCAGGACACCATGCACTTTTTCTGAAGTTCCTTCAGCCCTCGGTTTCAAAGGCAAATTGGAAGGAAGGGAGTTTCTTCAAAAGAAGTATTGATGGCCTTGTGCCAGAATGCTCTTTCCCCTAAAAATTGATTCATTTGATTGAATACTTTCATGTTCATCTCTCCCATTTTATAAGAATCGGGTGTATCGTTGCTACCTGTCGGCAAACTCTGCTTTCTGTCAGATTCTTCATTAATGCCTATCTCTTAGTTGCAACCTGGCTCCGGGAGATTTACTGGAATAGTCTAGTGGTGGGAGTTTGTTAATGGGTTTTCTAACCGTGGGGGTTAAAGTTTAAACCTATTGGTATTAAATATTCTTTTTAAGATTGTCTGAGAGTGTCAATGGTTTCCTGAAATTACGCCGTCTATTAAAGTCTGTTAAAATTTTATGTGACTAAAAACATCTCAGTCTGTCCCTCTCATGACCGGTCACCTGACTATAGGGACTTTCAAATGGCCTGGAAACATGCTTTCATCTCCCTGGAATAATCCTATTCATATAAAGTCGATAAAAAATGTCCTTAAGTATTTTTGGGAGACACTTTTCCCACCAAATTAGTATAGACAGCGGTACATAGATAGATAGATAGATAGATAGATAGATAGATAGATAGATAGATAGATAGATAGATAGATAGATAGATAGATAGATAGATAGATAGATAGATAGATAGATAGATAGATAGATAGATAGATAGATAGATAGATAGATAGATAGATAGATAGATAGATAGATAGATAGATAGATAGATAGATAGATAGATAGATAGATAGATAGATAGATAGATAGATAGATAGACTTTGAAGCCAATACATTTCCTGAATAATTATAAAAGGTTTGGAATTTTCAGACCCTGTGAAAGTAAATTAAGCAATTGAGATGCTGTAATCAATGTTGTATGTAGTTGGAAAAGGAAACAGTTTGTACTGTACATGTGCATCAAGGAAGACCTCAAAGGAGGTCACAAATGGTATTAAGTGATTTGATTGAATGTTATATGTCCAAGGGTAAGAATGAGTGTATTTTGAGAGCTGTGTGAAAGTGATGTTGCTTGGATGTGATAAGGGGCATTGAAATGGAGGAAAATTACTCTAGAAAATTAGGGTCTGATTATGAGTTTGGTGGTGTGGGAGCGGGCCGCCATGCCACCGCCACAATCCCACACCGCCAAACCCCACAGCCACCTGCCAGTTATCTTGTGGTCTGGAAGGCGGTCCTTTGTCGTTTCCATGGCGGTGCCTATTAAAAAGGCACCGCACTGGGAGTGCCAAAGCCTGATCCTGCATGGCATGGAATGTAAAGTCCATGCCATGCAGGAAAGGGGGTGCATGCAGACAGAGGGGCACACCATGTGCCCTTCTGCATGTATCCCATGGCCCTGAGGGAACAGGGGGCTCTGTAGGGCCTCTCAAGTTTCCTCACTGTCACCCTTTACATGTCGGGCTCACCGCCATGAAAAGGGTGGATGTGAGGAAACTGGTAATATGCTTGGCAGTGCTGCAGCGGCACTGCCAGCATATTGAAGCCTTTGGACCACTGCGCCACTGCCAGGGTTTGCAGATCCATGGTGGTTGCGGCATTCTTGTTGCGGTCTGACGCCGTACTTGTAATACAGCGGTCGAGCCACTGGTGCGGCGGTCCACGACTACCACCGCACCTCCCTCATGAGTTTGGTGGTCCTATGGACAGTCAAACTTGTAATCGGGCCCTTAGTCTGTTGCTCAGCAGGTTGCTACTGGGCCTGCTCCACAATAAAGAATGATCATATACCTGTGGGTCGAGTCTTTTAACCAAGTACATTACAATATAGCATGTACTACCACATGATTTCTTGTTGAGTCAACAAGAGGTGAGGTTATGTGTTAGTGCTGGGTGCTTGGCTTGCTTTCTGTAGTCTTGATTCCTCCAGTTCCTCCTTGCTTGTCCTATCAATTACTTTATAAAGAAAAGAAAAGAAAAGCTTTGCCCATTACATTAGCCACAGCTCTGTTCAAACCCTTAAGCTTCTCTTTCTATTACCCTGACTTGGGTCCATCCCTTTCTCCCTCACCACAGCCTGTTAATAACGCAGCCTCCGACTCCTTCATATTATCAATTACATCGCAGGGAGGAAGGGTATGTGGATGAGAAAGGAGGAAACAGAGTAATCAAGATTATTGTAAATAGTACATGCATTTTTTCCTCATCCCCTTCCTTGTCACATTACTTATGAAGAAGTATCCAAGTAGGATGTCCTCTAGTCACATCAACAATCAAAAAAGAGGACATAATGTTCCTATGACATACAGCTGACAAGTTACATTTTATTATGTTAGTATTTCAGTAACAATAAGTAAAAAGTTGTAAGTAAAAACTGAGAACTAAATTTGACCACGTTTTTCCAAAATAGTTGTTTCAAATAACAACTCTGAACCTTGATCAATACTAAGTATGTGTCACAGATGTTGAAGGTGTAGACTCTGTTGCAGCTCCACAGATATCCTGAATCAAGATACAGCCTCACCCTACCCAAGAAGCTGCCATGCTCCTGGTTGATCTGGGTTGAACTGATCCAGGCATCCCAAGCTGAGCCCAATCATAAGCCAAAGAAAAGATCATTTATATCCATCTGCCCAAGTTAGCTGTAGAGACTTTATAAGCTCTTCCTGATGTACCAACCTTGACAAATGAGCTAACACTTTGCCTATATTCCCTGACTTCTTTGAAAAACTGTTCACTGCTCTCATCACAAATAAAGAACGTAATTGTTGCTCTTTATCTAAAAATCTGGAGAAGAAGAATTTATTTTAGAAACAAATCCTGCTCCCAACTAAGTACTGTACGATCCTTAAAGAAATATAAATATGAAGAGCAGCCGGAAAGGTAATATAATTCCACTTATCTGTGAGCAGTTTTTATTGGCACTCTGAAGAATTCATAGAATTCAGACAATGGCAGATCCCAAGCAGCAGTAAGGTTATTTGCCTTTGTTAAATAATACGTCAAGGCTTTTTAAGTAGTTGTGCAATTAAATTATCTAAAATTTGAAATTATTTCAAGAGATAGAACAGCCTTAATTGCTATTTTAGAGTGGACAATGTCAGACGATGATCAAAATCCTCTTTCAAAAATTGAAATATGTTATCCAGAGAATAATAAAAAGCAGACAATTCCCTCATATACCTTTTGAAAAGAGTGCCCAATGATGTTCATATGTTTTTCTTTTCCATTCCCTCCTTGAAGGTTGAATTGAAAGAAATACTGGTATGAAAAACCCCAAGTTTCAACAGCCATCTCCAACCAACATCCAGGCCAATACATTGACTCAAGATATTCAATTTAGAGTAAATGGAGAATGATGTAGAGGGCGGGAAGAGCAGAGAATGTATCCATTGTTCTGTTACTGCCAATTTCTTTAGATGCTGAAAACACAATCTTCTTGGCCACAAGGTAACTACCACTTTTACCTGTGATTGTCTCTATGAATCTTTGCTAATGCTCTAGAATCAGAAGAATTAGAAGAAACACATGCATCAGCTCCTTGGCCATGTGTTCAGCAGTGCATCCACTGCAAATTTCTCTACATCCTTGAACCTTGGCAAAAAGCCAGACAGGAGCTTGTTCTAGTGACTTGCAAAAGGATCTACTATCTGATTGCCAGACGTATGACAAATCTGCTAAAAATACTAAAATGTCCAGAGTGAAATTCTGGGACAATTTGACTCACAATGTCTGCTTTCACATTCTCAGATATGCAATGCTTTCAAGCAGGGCCTTCTTTAGGGATGGGGGTGCCAGTGGCAACAGTCTTTTGTGGTGCCCCCCGCATGACTTCCTTCTCCACAAATTCCCTCAATACCACTCTCCGGCAGTGCCCCATACCTCCTCGCTCACAGGAAGGGAGAAGTGAAGGGACACATTTATTCAAGGAAAATAAAGCCTGGGACAGAGCAAAGAGAAACGCGCAGCAGTAAATGAAAAAGGCGGCGAGAGACAGGGTCTGTCAACCTGCTTTAGCAGCCAGTCAGAAGAGTTTGTGGTTCTCCATCCTCCGGGAAAATGCGCCCTAGGAGGCAGCTCTCTCTTTTCATATCCCACTCAGCGCTTGGATTTTCGTCGCACAGCTGCACCCGGAGAAGGAGCGGCAACAAGCTGTTATACCAACACTTTGCATTCTTCATGGACGGAGACCTCCGCTCGAGGATGCCGCGCCAACTTGGATGTTGATCTCCGGCACTTTTTATCTCCACTCAAAGATGAACAGGTCCAACTTGATGACCTAGGATCCCAATAATTATAGATCCTAAATTCCAGCATCAAGACCACTGCCCCCTGCACCTACATTAGAGAATGTTAAGACGGTTTTTCCTGACAAAGGCATACACGCCAAAACAAGCGTAGTGTTTCCATCTACATGCCAGCCCTCGAATTGTTTCACAGTTCATCTATCCTTTCTCAAATTTTAAAGTTTATGTACAGTGATGTTACTTATTGTTTCGGTCAGATTTATGTGTTCATGTATCTGTTATCTATAGACATGTGATTATGTTTATGTATATGTTTTTCACAGACCTGTGATTGTACATTGTGATAACCAGTTTATTCCATAGCGCTTCACATACGCGTTTCGGGTTCTCCCTTCGTCAGTGTGTTTACAATTTGTGTAGTGCAGCATCGTTTTTTTATATATTAAAAAACACAGCATTTCCGGGTTCTGAAACAAATGAAGGACAAATCTTCCCATACAAATTGGGCGCCATTTTGGAGTGTGCAAAATAAACACTTTGACTTGGAAATCTTATTCACAATTGTGTAAAAGCATATTGCTAAAACAGTTCATACCACATTGTACATTATTATTTACGCATTGTGCATCACCTAGTCAATATCAATGTTTCGGCACCTCATTATCATTTAAATCTCGCCGTGGATCGGCCATTAGCGGTTCGATCATACTGAACCGCCTATTGTCCTCACCCATTTCTCTCATTCACGCCGTGTATCGGCCTTTTTAACCCCTTCGATGCTCATGACGGAACGGTTCTGTCATGAGCATCGGTTGGGCTGTGCTCATGACGGAACCGCTCCGTCATGAGCACAGCCCCCGGGGGAAGCGCTGGCGCTCCCCCCCTGGGGCATCGATCGTGCCCCTACAGAGGGGGGTGGCAGCGGAAGATCTTCCGCTGCCACCCCCGAGCCCCCCCACGCTTCCCCATGACGTCAGCGCGCACAGCGCGCGCCGGCGTCATCAGGAAGCGCTGGGATGCCTGGAAGCCATTTGTTTCCAGGCGTCCCAGGGAGGAGACGGTGAGTTTTGTGCTCCGGTGGGGCCGCGGGGGGGATTTTCAAAGTATTGAGGCATCGGGGGAGAGGAAAGAGTATTTCCTCTCCCCTGATGTCTCAATACAGGGCATTCCTGCTCCACGATCGCGCACAGCGTCGCGATCGTGGAGCAGGGATGCCCCACTAGACACCAGGGATGTGTGTTTCCGTATTTGGGGAGCGACCCCTTGGGCAAGGGTCGCTTCCTTTGCCCCCATAATAATTGGAAGTCTTTTCTGCCCCCTCTGGGGGCAGATCGGTTTATTTTTTCGCCGTTTCTGCTCCCAGGGGGGGCAGAAAAGCCCACTGGACACCAGGGATATAAATATTATTGTAGGAAGCGACCCCTTGGGCAAGGGTCGCTTCCTTGGGCCCCTAATTTTTTTGAAGACTTTTCTGCCCCCTCTGGGGGCAGATCGGTGTTATTTTTTCGCCGTTTCTGCTCCCAGGGGGGGCAGAAAAGCCCACTAGACACCAGGGATCTAATTATAATTGTAGGAAGCGACCCCTTGGGCAAGGGTCACTTCCTTGGGCCCCTAATTTTTTTGAAGACTTTTCTGCCCCCTCTGGGGGCAGATCGGTTTTATTTTTTCGCCGTTTCTGCTCCCAGGGGGGGCAGAAAAGCCCACTAGACACCAGGGATCTTATTATCATTGTAGGAAGCGACCCCTTGGGCAAGGGTCGCTTCCTGGGCCCCCTAATTCATTTGAAGACTTTTAATTTTTTTGCCGTTTCCGCTCCCAGGGGGGGCAGAAAAGCCCACTAGACCCCTCACTTCCAGGGTGCAATTTTTTATAATATGTATTTGGCTCACCCGCCCCGGGACTGAGTAGCCCCACCTGGCACACAACCCGATTGACCATTTGGGTAGTGACATAGCATGTTATAATGTTTATTGTTATATTTTTTGTGAATTGCAATTGTAATGTTTTTTTTTTAACTTTTTTGTTCTAGGTGAAGGCTTTTGCTCTTTTCAGTTTGCCGTTTTGTTCTGCTGTTTGATTAGTTTGGTAAGAGACTTTTTTTTGTACAATGTAAATGTGTTTGATTTCTCTCCCTGTTTTTTTTTTGCAAATGGTGTAATAATAGCAGTATGTTTGGTTTTTGAGTGTCAAAAACTTTTTGCATTGGTGCTCGATGTGTATTTTGTTGTCTTGTGAGTAATTTTTTTTTTTTCTTCTTTCTAGTTGGATATCGTTGGTTTTTGCTGTGTCACTGCAGAGTTGGTTTCTGGTGAGTGCAGCTGTCTCTTGTAATTGAATTGAATAGTTTTTGAGTACATTGATCTTTGTGATAAAGGTACACATTTCTTTACTTACTTGGTTTGCACATTGTTGGTTGTTGTTGACTTGTTTGTGCAGTCTTCTATCTTAGTAAGTATAATGGCTAGCCGCAGGATTACTGCTCAGCAGGTTGTTGGTTTGCTGTTTGAGTCTTCCTCTGATATTGGTTCAGAGACTGACTCTGCATCTGAGGGAGAGGAGGCAGGGGACGATTCTGGCAGTGAGTTGTCTCTCCGTATGGAGTCATCGGATGATGAAGATACTCTTAGTGCGGATGAAGTGCCTGTGTTAGCGGAGGAGACTGATGTGCCGATAGTGCGGCAAGAGGCATCTGGGCTGCAGCCTGGGGCTGCAAGGCTTCCCGTTGGTGTAGTGCGGCAAGAGGCTTCTGGGCTGCAGGCTGGGGCTGCAAGGCTTCCCTTTGAAAGTGATGACCTCTGGGTTGCCCCTGGCATGGTGCAGCCGGCATTGCCAGAGTTTACTGGTGTTCCAGGGTCTAGAGTGAATACTGAAAACTTTTTGCCTGTAAATTTTTTTCAGTTGTTTATGGACGATGTGTTTTTTGCAGAGATTGTTGAGCAGACTAATTTGTATGCCGAACAGTTTTTGAGGGACAACTGTGCCAGTCTTAAGCCACACTCTAGAGCTACCCGGTGGACTCCCACAAATGCTGAAGAGATGAAGAAGTTCTTGGGTTTAACTTTTTTGATGGGCTTGCTAAGGAAGCCATCAATGTCTTCATATTGGTCTAGCAGTCCCTTGATGGCAACGTCTATTATTCCGGCAGTCATGAGTCGTGACAGGTATTTGCTTCTGCTTCGGATGATGCATTTTGTTGATAATGGTGCCACGAGATCACCCTGACTGTGAACGTCTTTTTAAGATTAGGCCTGTCCTTGATCACTTTGTTGATCGATTTTCTGAGATTTATGCCCCTGGGAAAGAAATTGCAGTGGATGAGTCTTTGGTGTTGTTCAAGGGCCGCTTGGTTTTTAGGCAATACATTCCTAGTAAGAGGGCACGCTATGGAATAAAGCTGTATATGCTGTGTGACAGTAGGACTGGATATGTCTCTAATTTCAGGGTGTACACCGGTAAGGAATCTAGGTTTAACCTCCCTGGTTGTCCGTCCACTTTTGGAGTGACTGAGAAAATTGTTTGGGAACTTGGAAGAGGATTTTTTAACAAAGGCCACCATTTATATGTAGATAACTTCTACACTGGTGTGCGGTTGTTCAGGGAATTGGCCAAAGTGGACACTCTTGCTTGTGGCACAATCCGCTCTAACAGTAAAGGTTTCCCGAAAGAACTTGTTTGTCAAAAGCTTGTGCGGGGACAGTGCAGAGCGTTGCCAGGAGCTTCTTGCTGTGAAGTTTACAGACAGGAGAGATGTCTACATGCTGACTACCATCCATGATGAAAGCACTGCACCTGTGACTGTTTGGGGTCAGGTCGCTGAAGCGCGCAAACCTGTGTGCATTTTAGACTATAATAGGCACATGGGTGGTGTTGACAGAGTAGATCAGAGGTTGGAACCTTACACTGCTCTTCGTAAGGCTTACATTTGGTACAAGAAGTTGGCTATCCATCTTTTCCACTTGGCAATGTTTAATGCTTTTGTTGTGTTCCAGGATTCTTGCCCTGAGTCAAAGATGACTTTTGCTAAGTTTCAGGAGTCTGTAATAGGCAGCCTTGTTGTAGTGGAACAGGCAAGTGTTCCTAGAGTTGGACTGGTGGAGGATGTTGCTAGATTGAAAGAACGCCACTTTCCAGATCACATTCCTCCCACACCCGCAAAAGATTTTCCCAGTAGGAGATGTAGAGTCTGTTGGCGAAAAGATTTGCGGAAGGAGAGTCATATGTACTGCCCCGACTGTCCTTCTCATCCTGCACTGTGTCTCTCTGCTTGTTTTAGAGCGTACCACACACGAAAGAATTTTAGGGAGGATTCTTGAGTGGTGAAGTGAACTGCCTGGTCTGTATTCTTTGGATAATTTGATTCTGTTTCAAGGTTGGTGTTAGTGCAATGTATTTAGTTGCTGATTTTCTGTTAGAAGATTTGTATCTATTTGCAATTTGTTTGTGTTTTTATTTTTTTCTAAAAAAATCCTAAATGTGATGGCGGTGTGTGTAGGCTTGCGCTTGGCTGTTGGTGTGTGTGGACTGGCACTTGGTTGGTGGTGTGCGTGGAATGGTGCTTGGCTGGTGGTGTGCATGGACTGGCGGTGTGCGTGGACTGGTGCGTGGCTGGTGGTGTGCGTGGACTGGAGCTTGGCTGGCAGTGTGCGTGGAATGGTGCTTGGCAGGCGGTGTGCGTGGACTGGTACTTGGCTGGCGGTGTGCGTGGACTGGTGGTGTGTGTGGACTGGTGCTTGGCTGGTGGTGTCCGTGGACTGGAGCTTGGCTGGTGGTGTGTGTGTACTGGAGCGTGGCTGGCGGTGTGCGTGGAATGGTGCTTGGCTGGCGGTGTGCATGGACTGGTACTTGGCTGGCGGTGTGCGTGGACTGGTGGTGTGTGCGGACTGGTGCTTGGCTGGTGGTGTCCGTGGACTGGCGCTTGGCTAGCGGTGTGCGTGGACTGGTGTTTGGCTAGTGGTGTGTGTGGACTGGTGCTCTGCTGGCTGTGTGTGAGTAGTGACTTTCTGCTGGTCACTACACACACTGCTAGCTGAGTGCCACTCCACGCAATCCATCAGCCTGTGTAGTTGCTGTGTCTGGATTGTGGGCGTGTAAAAGTGATGGGCCCTTGAATGGCGCTGTGTGCTGGTGTGAGTTTTGTTATGTGATGGGCCCGCGGCTGGCGGTGTGAATGGTTTTGTATGTCTCACACGTATGAAAAGTGTATGAATGGCCTGTAAAGAGGTTGGTGCCTTGTTGTGGCTTTACAGCTCACGAGCTGTGAGTCAATGGTTCAGTTTCTCGCCCTTTCAATTATTACCAGTGCATTTCATTTCTGTGAAATCACTTGCTAATACAATTGTATCTACTGAACCATCACTCACCCTCGTGCCAAATCCAACCAGTATGTGTGTGTGCTTGCGGATTAGATGGCTGTGCAGTAATATTTGTCTTTCTGAAGCAGGGTGTACCTTGTCCCTTTTTGGTGAATTTTGTAATGTGTTGCTTTTGTGCCTGGTGGTGCGAATGGTCTTGTTTGTATCACGTATGAAAGGTGTGTGAATGGCCTGTAAAGTGGTTGGTGCCTTGACGTGGCTTTACAGCTCACGAGCTGTGAGTCATTGGTTTGGTTTTTTGTGAATTTAATTATTGACAGTGCATTTCATTTTTGTGAAATCTCTTGTTAATAAAATTTAATACACTGAACCATAACTCGCCCTTGTGCCAAATCCAACCAGTATGTGTGTGTGTTTGAGGAATAGATGGTTGTGCAGGAATCTTTGTCTTTAGTTTCTCTGCCAAGGTACACTTTTCATGCAAGAATAACCCACCAACTGTAGATATTGTCGAAAACCCATGGGAGTTCATGGTGATGTCTCTCTTGTGAATTCAAAAAAATTTTTTATCCCCAATGTCCTGCAAACCTCAAAATGTCTGCCACATTTTCTTTGCAATATTATTCCAAAATTCTCACGCTGTAGGACCAATAGATAATCTGGTTTTGCAAGGGAGGTCACTTTGGTTTTTGGCCCGGTGCTCGGCGGCCATCTAGGGAAACCTACCAAACCCACACATTTCTGAAAACTAGACACCCGGCGGCTTCCAAGGAAGTATGGCTTGCGTGGATCCCCCAACGTTTCCTTACCCAGAATCCCCTGCAAACCTCAATTTTTGCTGAAAAAATCACTTTTTTCACACATTTTGGGGTGGGAAAGTAGTGGCATCACCGGGCTCACACAAATTTACCACCACCCAAAGTTCCCCCAGGTCTCCCGGTAAAAATGGTGCCTCACTTGTGTGGGAGGCCCAAGTACCCGCGGCAGGCAAGGGCCCAAAACGTAGTGAGGCGACATCAAAATGGCCTATGGCAAAACCACCTGGTTTTGCAAGCGGGGTCACTTTGGTTTTTGGCCCGGTGCTCGGCGGCCATCTAGGGAAACCTACCAAACCCACGCATTTCTGAAAACTAGACACCCGGCGGCTTCCAGGGAGGTATGGCTTGCATGGATCCCCCAACGTTTCCTTACCCAGAATCCCCTGCAAACCTCAATTTTTGCTGAAAAAATCACTTTTTTCACACATTTTGGGGTGGGAAAGTAGTGGCATCACCGGGCTCACACAAATTTACCACCACCCAGTGTTCCCCCAGGTCTCCCGGTAAAAATGGGGCCTCACTTGTGTGTGAGGCCCAAGTACCCGCGGCAGGCAAGGGCCCAAAACGTAGTGAGGCGACATCAAAATGGCCTATCGCAAAACCACCTGGTTTTGCAAGGGGGGTCACTTTGGTTTTTGGCCCGGTGCTCGGCGGCCATCTATGGAAACCTACCAAACCCACGCATTTCTGAAAACTAGACACCCGGCGGCTTCCAGGGAGGTATGGCTTGCGTGGATCCCCCAACGTTTCCTTACCCAGAATCCCCTGCAAACCTCAATTTTTGGTAAAGTTGTGTGAGCCCGGTGATGCCACTACTTTCCCACCCCAAAATGTGTGAAAAAAGTGATTTTTTCAGCAAAAATTGAGGTTTGCAGGGGATTCTGGGCAAGGAAATGTTGGGGGATCCACGCAAGCCATACCTCCCTGGAAGCCGCCGGGTGTCTAGTTTTCAGAAATGCGTGGGTTTGGTAGGTTTCCCTAGATGGCCGCCGAGCACCGGGCCAAAAAATCCAAAGTGACCCCCTTGCAAAACCAGGTGGTTTTGCGATAGGCCATTTTGATGTCGCCTCACTACGTTTTGGGCCCTTGCCTGCCGCGGGTACTTGGGCCTCACACACAAGTGAGGCCCCATTTTTACCGGGAGACCTGGGGGAACACTGGGTGGTGGTAAATTTGTGTGAGCCCGGTGATGCCACTACTTTCCCACCCCAAAATGTGTGAAAAAAGTGATTTTTTCAGCAAAAATTGAGGTTTGCAGGGGATTCTGGGTAAGGAAACGTTGGGGGATCCATGCAAGCCATACCTCCCTGGAAGCCGCCGGGTGTCTAGTTTTCAGAAATGCGTGGGTTTGGTAGGTTTCCCTAGATGGCCGCCGAGCACCGGGCCAAAAACCAAAGTGACCCCCCTTGCAAAACCAGGTGCTTTTGCGATAGGCCAGTGGTTCCCAAACTGGGGTCCGGGGACCCCCAGGGGTCCGTGACACATTCCCAGGGGGTCCGCAGGGAGCAGTTTTAAAAGCACTGCAAAGTTCCTTGCATAATCAGCAGTTTTTGGGCAGCAATAAAAGTGTCAAGATAACTCAGGTGATTAATGTATTTGCTGGAGAGAGATGGGGGTTTTGTCCAGTGGCAGCTTTAACTCATATTAGGAAGCCCAGGTGGTTAACATGCCTCCTGCAAAGAATGTCTACCATGCATTAAAAAAACTGTATTTTGTTTTGTGCATGGCTCAGTGACTTCCTGCTTTTGTCACAGAGACTCTTTTGTTATTGTGCAGTTCGTAAGTTCACTGCCATCAAAGAGCTGCATGCAAACTGCATGGCACAAATTATTAAGTTATGCTTTTTCCCAGTCTTTCATTATCCCGATGCTGCTAAAAAGGTTGGTTTGGGTAGAAATAAATCCTTATTATCAAAGTCAACGCTAACCCCTGTGTTATTTTCTGAATCCTGAGTTTGTGCTTCTCCAGACCAAGCACTCTTAAAAAATGCCTACCAGTATGGATGACTTGTGAATCCTACACCTTGTAGTCTCCTTTGCCTTATGTAACATTTTCGATTCACTGATTTACACACGCATGATTAATTGTCTCTGTATGTGTGTGATGTGAAGTGCTCCGACACCCTACAGTGGTATGAGAGGTGCTATAAAGCAAATTAAATACAAGTGACAGTGGGGCTTTGGAGAGGTGAGAGGCACTGTTGGAGGGCAGAAGTGAGGGAATCATTGAAGATTGTCAATCATTAAAGATTGACAAAAGATTGTTGTATCCTGGTGCATAGTAAGGTCATTATTTACTATGCTTTGAAAGCTAAAACAATTCAATATATAATGACACGTGTTGTAAAAACACAATTTTACCCCAAATTTTCTTGGTGGAGAGGCGCCAAAGCCCCCTTTGTAGGGGTCAGGCTCACTCGCTGCACTTGTTGTGCATTGTGCGGGGACGGGTCTGACAACATTTGCCAGAGCAGCTTTAAGATTCCAGTCCAGCCTAGGCAGGAGCAGGAGCCTTGGGCTACAAAATAAAACCAAACAATGTAAAGGTAGTTGCAAGATGCAGCACCAACCTTCCCATTAGAATTCTTCGATTTTTGAAAATATTTTTAATATAAAAATACTAAAATCTTTAGTAATTCAAGACTAGTCTTTGGTTGATGTGCACACGTGTGCAGGTTTTTTTTCTTCAAATTACAGTTTTAATATTTGACATTTAAATCATACAAATTGCCTGGGGGTCCCCGGCTTCCAGTAGTGACTCAAAGGGGGGCCTCAGGAGTGAAAAGTTTGGGAACCACTGCGATAGGCCATTTTGATGTCGCCTCACTACGTTTTGGGCCCTTGCCTGCCGCGGGTACTTGGGCCTCCCACACAAGTGAGGCACCATTTTTACCGGGAGACCTGGGGGAACGCTGGGTGGTGGTAAATTTGTGTGAGCCTGGTGATGCCACTACTTTCCCACCCCAAAATGTGTGAAAAAAGTGATTTTTTCAGCAAAAATTGAGGTTTGCAGGGGATTCTGGGTAAGGAAACTTTGGGGGATCCACGCAAGCCATACTTCCTTGGAAGCCGCCGGGTGTCTAGTTTTCAGAAATGTCTGGGTTTGGTAGGTTTCCCTAGGTGCCGGCAGGGCTAGAGTTCAAACACTACAGCTAGTCACTTAGCCAAAAAAGGGTCATTTTTCACTGCAAAATTGAGGTGTGACCACCTTACGTTTTGCGCCGTTTTCTGTCGCAGGCACCAGGCCGACCCGCACAAGTGAGGTACCATTTTTCTCGTATGACTTTGGGGAATGCGGGGTGGGTGGAAATTTGTGGATCCACGCAGATTCCAGAACTTTCCATCCCAGAAATGTGGGGAAAATGTGGTTTTTTTTGTCATTTTTTTACGTTTGCAAGGGATTCTGGGTAACAGACCATGGTGGGAGGCAGTCAAGTCACCCCATCCTGGATTCCCCTGGGTGTCTAGTTTTCAAAAATGTATAGGTTTGCTAGGTTTCCCTAAGTGCCGGCAGGGCTAGGGTTCAAAAACTACAGCTAGTCACTTTGCCAAAAAAGGGTCATTTTTCACTGCAAAATTGAGGTGTGACCACGTTGCGTTTTGCGCCGTTTTCTGTCGCGGGCACTAGGCCGACCCGCACAAGTGAGGTACCATTTTTCTCGTAGGACTTTGGGGAACGCGGGGTGGGTGGAAATTTGTGGATCCACGCAGATTCCAGAACTTTCCATCCCAGAAATGTGGGGAAAATGTGGTTTTTTTGTCATTTCTTTACGTTTGCAAGGGATTCTGGGTAACAGACCATGGTGGGAGGCAGTCAAGTCACCCCATCCTGGATTCCCCTGGGTGTCTAGTTTTCAAAAATGTATAGGTTTGCTAGGTTTCCCTAGGTGCTGGCAGGGCTAGGGTTCAAAAACTACAGCTAGACTCTTCGCAAAAAAAGTGTAAATTTTCAGTGTGAAAATGTGGTGTGTTCAGCTTAGGTTTTGAGCCACTTCCTGTCGTGGGCACCATATATTGCATATTGTATTTCACGCCCCGGTTCATCTTATATCACACTTTTTGGTGCATAGTTTATACCATATACTATATCTAGTTTCATTTTCAATCGTGCTCTCAGGACTATGTTCTATATAACACTGCGTCCACCTACCCTTTTCACGGGCATTACATTTTGCGATGGGGGTGGAGGGTCAGGGGGTGTTTCTGCCAAGTGAATCCGGAGTCACAGTCACAAACGTCCTCTTCTTCCTGAATAAAAGTGAGATTATGCTGCATACTTGTTTATATTATAAGTAGTTCGCACAGACACACATTTTAAAAACAATAACGTTCCTAATACCCACCTTCTCTGAACAGTTAGCCTGCTGCCCCATCCACCTCCTCCCTATCCTCTGTTGTCTGAATCCATGGACTAGCCTCCTCCCTCCTGCCATGCATGGTCTGATGTGCTGCCACTGCCCTCCATTTAGCATGATGTACCAGTCCACTCCTCCTGCCTTCCATTGCCCAATTCTATGGCCCATCATTGACCTCCTGCTTAGCCTCTGGCTTAGCTTGCTGCCCCTATTCTCCTTCCCCCTGCCCTCCGATGTCTTTGTGCATGGCCCTGCTCCATCCTTTTTGCCCACCATGTTCCATGGACCTGCCACTCCTATCTACTCTGAGTGTTCTGTTGAGCTGCCACTCCCTTCCCACCTGCCTAGCATTGTCAGATGACTGTAACCTGTCCCTGCCACCTCCACACTGCCTGTCCACATGCCATGCCCCTATCCCCTTCCTCCTGTCCTCCATGGTCCATTTTACTGCCACACCCTTCTGCCCTCCCTGGTCTATGTGCTGCAACTACTCCTCCTGCCTGCCCCGCGCGGTCTGTTGTGAGGCCCCTTCCCCTGAACTCTCTTGTCTGTGCCCAGGTCCTGACCCTCCCATCTATCCTCCATGGTCCTTTGCGCATGCCCCTGCACCCTCCTTCTTGCCCATCATAGCCATTGTGCTGCCACTAACCCTCCCGCTTGCCATGCATGGTCTTCTGTGCTGCCATGGCCCCTCCCACCTTCCCTGTGTGGTCAGCTAGCTGCCCCTGACCCCCTCCCACCTTCCCTCCATGGTCTGTGTGTATGCCATCATAGTCTCATTGTTGCTCTCCTTGGTGTGTCTTGTTTCTAGTGCCCATCCTGCCTGACCTCCATGGTCATCTTGCTGCTCCTGCTCTGTCCCCTTGACCCCAGCCCTCTTTTTCCATGTGCAGACCCCTATTCCCTCCCTCCTGGCTTGTCTGTTCCATTGTAATGCCCCTGATCTGTCCCTCCTGCCCTTTATGGTCTGTTATGCTGCAGCTTTCACTCCTGTCTGTCCATTATGGTCAGCTACCTACCATTGGCTCTTTCCCCTCTGTTCTCTGTTGTCCATGTGCATGGTCCTGTCCCCACCCTATTGCTTTCTATGGATTGTTGTGCTGCACTCCCGTCCTGCATGCGCTGTGTGGTGTATTGTGCTGCTGCAAACCCTGATGCCTGCCCTGTAGGGTCAGTTTGATGCACCTCTCCATGTCCCTCCTGTCTTTGCAACAGGGACATTATCCCTCTGCGCTACTTTAGGAAGAGTAAAAATTACCACTAAACAAAATTACGATCTCTCATCAGCAGTAAAATTAATCACCAGAGTTATCTTGACATTTTTATTGTTGCCTGAAAACTGCTTGACGCACCAAGAAGTTCACATGCTTTTTTTATGTTTAATAAGCTTTATTAAGTAAATAACTGTAATATAATAGAAATGGGGGAACAGGCTATAAATAGAGAAGACAGCTGTTTACATTTTATCAATAACATAGGTAAGAAAGGGAAAGAAGGACAGAAAAAGAAAAGGGGAAAATATAATACAATTCCCTACATTGAAGAACGTGGAAACAAATTGTAAACCTATTAAAGAAGAAGCAAACATCTGAAGTATCAGAAATGCAAGTCCAAAGTGAAAGGAAACGGGGGAAAAGTGAGGTAGAGGAGAAAGCAGAGACAATAGTGATTTATGGTGGTTGAAAATTCTCAGAATGATTACGTAATGCATGCAGTGAAATCTTAGTTAAATAAGTGGTTAATGAAGACCAAAATAAATCTCTATTTACATATGGTTTAAAAGAGGAGGCAAATGCAATATCTAATCTATGATAATGACAGACATTATTCCACCAAGACTTCACTGAAAGTTTAGTTGAGCATTTCGAGTTAAGTGTGACTTGCTGGAAAGCTAAGGCCATCATCAAGTCAAATAAACCTTTTTCATGTAAAGAGAATCCCAATGATTCTGATAAATTGCCTGTAAAAATAATTATATTTGATAAAGGTGCATGAAGGTTAAAAATAGCTGAAAGGTGTTTCCAAATATCCTTCCAAAAGGATGAGACAGCAGTACAATAAAATAATAGGTGCATCAAATCAGCCATCGGAGAAAGACAGGACCAACAATCCTTATCATTAGCATGAGTAGAATTTGCTATGGATGAGGGTGTATAATATAATCTATGGTAGAGAAAGAACAGGGATTGAGTAGTGGATGCAAATCTAGAAATCTTTAAAGACCTGGTACAAAGTTTATTCCAAAAATCTATGCACCAATCATAATCCATATTCATCTCCCAAGCAGGATCTATCTTAGATTTAGGTCGAATATCATCAGGAGTAAGAAGATGTTTATAAATCAAGGAAGCCTTAGGAAACACAATTAGGACTCTGAGTAGTAGATCCACTATGAGAGTAGGTTCAGTAGGGGGGAGAGAATAAAACACATCAAGGATTATTTCCATGAGGGATGAAAGTGTGTGCCAGAATGAGCGCAGGCATTTAAAGGTGTCCTAAAATTGAGGAAAGGAGCATGGAGATAAACCATCAAACACATCCCGAACCCAGATAATACCTTTAAGTCTCCAAGACTTCCAAAAAAGAGGCCAATTATTAATGGTAATAAGACGATTGTACCAGAGGGGGGACTGAAGGCAAGCATCTCTAAAGATAATTTCCAATTGATAATGAGGTTTTAATAATGAACAAGTGTGTTTAAACAGCGGGAGAGAGGTAACCTTGACCTTTGTTGTGAAGGTGAGGACTTCCTTAACAGAAAAGGGTGCAAGTAAGGAACGTTCAATAGCAACCCACAAAGGTGTAAAAGGGGAGACATCAGTAAGAAGCCATTTAGAGGCTAGTTGAAGACAAAAGGCCTTATGGTATAATCGGAGATTGGGAAAGTTCACTCCTTCCACAGATTTAGGTTTATGAATCTGTGAAATTCTAGATTTTTTATTATTCCATAAAACTTTAGAGAGAAGGGAATCAAGTTTTCTTTTATATAAACATTTGGGATGGGAATTATAGAAAAAATATATAATAAAATAGGTGTAATCATCATTTTGATAGAATCAAGACGTCCTCACCAAGAGAGAAAGAGAGGATTCCAGGAAGAGATAAGTTTAGAAATACGATCAATCACTTCCTTTATTTTTAATTTAATTCAGTCTAATATAGAATTATTAAACCAAATGCCTAAGTATATATGATTTTAGAACTGTTCCAATGAAACTCGGTGGCATCAAAATGTTTTTTAAAACAGAATTTGGTAATGGGTAGAATTTCTGTTTTGTCAGAATTAATTTTATACCCTGAAACAAGGAAAAAATCTGAAATTTTTTGCATAAGGGGAGGAATAGAGGTTTCAAGATGAGATATAAAGAGTAAGATGTCATCCACGTAAACAGATAACTTCAACTGTTGATCACCATAAACAAAACCAGAAATAGATGTATTTTGACAAATATGAGATTAAAAGGGTTCAAGTGATAAAATAAAAATAAGGGGTGAGAGAGGGCAACCATGACGTACACCGCGCTGTAAATAAAAAAAATCGATAAAAGACCATTAACTACAACAGAAGCTTTAGGAGTTGAGTATAACAAAGAAATCAGAGAAATGAATTTAGGACCAAAACCATGCCATTGAAGAGCTTTAAATAAAAAGGACCAATTCACTCCGACAAACGCTTTTTCCGCATCGATGGAGACTGCAGCTAGAGGATATGGAAGAGTTGAGGCCTTATTCAAAACATTAATTAATAAACGAGAGCTGTCCGATGTTAATCTACCTTTAACGAAACTACATTGCTCTAAGCCAATTAATTTCGGTAGAAAAGGTTCAAGGCATAACACGAGCATTTTTGTGAACATTTTGTAGTCCACATTCACAAAGGACATAGGACGATAATTTTTACATTGGTTGGGATCACGACCATCTTTATGGATTAAACAGATTGTAGATTCTAAAAATGTGCCCTGTGCCTTACCAGAAGTATGAAAATATTGAAAGAGCTGTAAAAGTTTTGGAAAAAGAAGATTCGAGAAATGTAAATAAAATTCTACACAGAAGACATCCGGGCCTGGGATTTAAGACTTAAAGATTGAGAAATTTCCAAGATAGATAGATCAGATTCTAGAGGAGCAAAATCCAGATTGGCCTGAGATGGAGGTGGGACGTGGTTAAAATATGTATCAATACAAGAGGGATGTAAAGAGGACTCTGGGGTACATACATTCTTCTAAAATTCCATGAATTCATTTAAGATGTCTTAGTCTTTAAAGAGGAGTTTTCTGTCTGACGAATGAATAGAATCTACCAAGACAGGTTCCTTCCCAGACATAAGGTAATTAGCCAGGAGCTTCCCAGATTTATTCTGTCCACCATAATACCTCACACTCGTTCGGAGAAGAATAGACAAAGCATTATCAGTTGATGATTTATTAAAGTCAAGTTTCGCACGAACAAGCTCCTGTAAGGCCGATTCAGATGAGGATGTATAATATTGGTGTTCTAAATGTTTTTTATTGGCTAACAAAACTTTCTGCTGATTAAGTAATTGTTTCTTTTTCCTGGAAAAAAAGTCTATAATGAAACCACGTGCTGTAGCTTTAAAAGAGTCCCAAAGTAGTGAAGGAGAGGTGTCTGGAGACATATTTAAAGTAAAGAATTCCTCAGTGAAGGAAGTAAAAGAAGAAAAAAGTGGATCTTGCAAAAGAGAATTATTAAACCTCCATCTAGAAGATCTGGGTTGTGAGCAGAGCAGATCAAAATTGGCAATAACCAGGGCATGGTCAGATATGACAATGGGTTCGATTGAGGAGGAAATAAGGTTCTGTGTCAAAGCAGAAGAAAGAAAAATATAGTCTAAACAGGTCAGAGTGCCATGTGGGGGAGAGAATATTCTGTGTTTTCAAGATTGCAGAGCCTCCAAGCATCTACAAGGTGTGTCTGAGATATTGTACTTTGAAATTGTTTGTGGGTTTTATGAGGGATGAAAGGACTTGGGATTGTCAAATGATGAAAGGGTCAATCACTTGATTACAATAACCTCCTAAAATAAAGAATTCATCTTTATGTTGAATGCATTTTTTTGTGATATTAGGCCAAAAGTAATAATCTGTTTGAGTTGGACCATAAATATTAAAAACTGTAAGAGAAATATTGTTAATGAGCAACTTAAACTAATATCCATCTACCTTCTAAATCAATTTCTTTAGAGATAACAGAACATTTCAAATGTTTATGAACTAGAATAATTACCCCATTTCCTTTTAGTAGACGTAGGAGACACCAAGACTAACCCGACCCACTGTCTTTTAGGCTTTAAAGTCTCTGTTTCTGTCAAATGAGTCTCTTGCAATAAAACTAGGTCAGGATTATATGAGGCTGCCATAGGATTGATAAAACGTTTCACATTCCATGAAACAACTTTGAATGTAAGAAAAATTGAATAAATATAAGAAACACACGATCAACAACGATGAAGAAAAGGAAAAATAGTCTGTAAAAAAGAGAAATAAAGAGTAAAATATTCAATGAAAACACTAAGAAAAAGGAAAGAGAAAAAGAGAGGGGAAAAAAGAGAAGGAATAAGTGAGATAATAAGCTAAGACAGTACATGTCATACAAAAAATGACGACTGAAATACATACCTGAAGGGGAGAAGACAGAAGCTAGGACTGGCGACAGAGAGCAAAGACGGCACACCCGACAGGTGAGACGAACCACGTAGGGAGAACAAAAAGGAAGACGAGGTTATGGAAATAAATATGTAAGGAATCCAAACAATCTGTAATGAAGAAAAAGACACAACATATATGACTATAAACAGATAAAATTACCAAAACATAACCTGCAAAAGAAATGGTTAATGAGGGTTAGAGTAAGAGTTACAGGAGACTTTAAAAAATCTGAGAAACTCTCACATAAATGTCACGTAATGGAAGGAGGACCGGCTGTATCCATGGTAGTCGAAGAGTGTGAATGAAGACATTTTCAAAGGTCTGCAGGTCAAGAGGTGCTGTTTTGAAAAGTAACTTTGAACAGGCATGGATGGAATAGACCATATCAGGCACAAATGGAGAGTAAAGCTGGTCTAAGATCTAGAAATTCCTTCCGTCGTTTAGCTGTTACTGTTGAGACGTCCTGGGATATGAACACTTTAGATCTTAACCATATTAATTGCTTCTTAAGTTTGACCACATTCAGAACTTGCAAAAGGTCCGTGAATTGCAAAAAAAGATCTTCAGCAGATTTTTTCAAGAGAACCACCTCCCTTTCCAAAGATTACATTTTGTCGAGGAATCCTGAAGGTCACAGACGTGTTGTTAGACCGTGGATAGTCTGGAATCAAGCGTAGACCATTTAGTATCCAAAACCTGTAAACGTGTATTGGTTTCCTCTGTAAATAGGCGTACAGCACGTATTTCCTCAAGAACAGTGTCTAAAGACACAGGCGAAGCAGGTTTCTATGGAGGAGGATCTTGTTTGAGTCTTTTGTTAGTAGATGAGGGTGAATTTAATTTTGCAGTCACAATGGATGAAGTGGCTGCTCTGGAAGAGTTAGAATGAGCCATATTGACCTGGTTGCGCAAGTCATCCATACAGGGTGCCAAGGAAGCTGGGTGCATCTCAAGCAAACCAGTAGTAGACTTTTTGCTAGAATGCAACAGCTGTTTAGATCTGCCTGTGTAAGTAAAACCAGCGTGAAAGAGGTATATAAATAGTAAGTACTTCCTTTAAGGAGAAATAAAAAGACCCGCAGCATTAACAATGTCCTTTTGAGAATATCTGGAGCAAAGTTAAGAGATATAAATCTCAAGAGTCTATGAGCAAAACAGGAAAGGAAAATCCAGTCAGGAGATGAGACAAAATGGCGGCCGGAAAGCAGAAGAAAGTGTCTCATGACATTTCACATCAGCAAAGGGAGGAAGAAGGGTCCAGAAAACAGCCTCATAGTCAGGGGGCGTTCCGCAATGGAAACCTCCCCCTGGAATGCAGTAAACTGCACTGGAACTGCTAAAATCCCCTGACGATCTCCCAACATAGCGCGGAGCTAGGAGCTCAGGCGGCCATATTGAAAGGTGCGCGTCAACAAATGCTTTTTTTTAAAACATCTATTATTTTTAAACACAGCACCCCCGTCCCCCCACCAAAGTCCATGCCAGGTGTGACTGCACCGGTCACACCTGTTGCACCGCCCAAAAGATGGCCCTGCTTTCAAGGACTACAGATGAACCTCCATCCAAGAAGGAATCCTGAAAGTCACTTGGTTTTGAGTCTGTCACTCGCTCTAAATTGGTGATTTAAGGCTTGGTTGTTGTGTTTTCTTTCCTTATTACAATCAGTTACGGCCAGGAGAGGTAAGTGCGGTGGAACGGTGGAGCAGGGCAGGACGGGAGGGGAGTTGACATTTATTGATTTAATTTTACCTATTCCATTGTCTGTCGCGTTCTAAGACCCAATTGTCTGAAACAGAATTCTAAAATTAGCAATAACCTCCCAGCTAATGGACCTGACTGCCACTGCACGGCATACTGAGGAGCGCTGTCTGTCATTTACATTTGATCCTGTTCTAAAAGAAGACCGGTTTCCACATTGAAATCGGTCATATATTTTTTTATTCCTTTTTGTATACCTGGATCAATGCTTGAAAGGTTATTTATGCTTCTGAGTTTTTTAAAGATCTGTAAAATACTGATTGAACTTCATCACCAGTTTAGAGCTTGAAAAGGTCGACCCTCTTAGGTGGAACTGATGTATTTCTACCACCACTTACCTTCATGCGATTGCTGTTGCTTTTACATGATCAAATGTTTGATCAGATAGAGGTTTTGCCTGAACCATCAGCTGTTAAATTATCTAAGAACACTCCTCTCAATCCTGGGTTTCTAAGGAATGTTCCTGGTAATTTTAACCAGTAATTGAGAAGCCTATCTCCCTGCCCTAGTCACTAAATGCATGCTAGCTTATGATCTTTTCAATGCAGATTCAGATTTCTTATCCACTGGGGCAAATAACACAGCATCCTTGGTGATTACAGCTTTTGAGCATTGCTGAGAGCTCCACTGCTTCTTAAAATTACTAAACAGGCGAACCTGCCTATAAAAACCAGTCAGGTGGGCCAGGGCATACCACCTACCAAATGAAAAGCCAAGCAATATGTAAGACAAGTGGGTCAATCCACCACAATGATGTAGTGTAGCCTTTGGAGAGGTCCGGGCGCCTTCCTATATACAGGACAATCAAGAACTATGGACCCAGGCACTGCAAACAATATGAAACTCCTTTATATTATGGTCTACTGAAGCCACATAAATGAATCCTGAGGAGTGTGTTCATGAGCCTCACCCAAGCAGTGGCCACCTGAGCAGAGGAAATGTGATATTAAAAGTTGAGCAGAAATATGAAAAAGGATATGGCAAAAGGGAATCTTTTATGGGAGAAAAAAGGTGGACTCGAAATAAAGTCATGAAAAGAGAAGTTTCAGGGCTTCAACAGAGGTGTGATGAATTTAGTGGGCAGGTGATCTCCTCATAATGTAAGAAACATAATGAGGTTGGGGGTGGGGAGGCCATGCAAAATGAACATTGTTTCATAGCAGCTAAATTAGAACTACATTTGTGAGAAAACATTTTAGGTGGCAATGTTTATTCACCTGGAATGTGTTGGTCTTGTGGATTGTGTTTTAGCTTCTGCTCGCTGCATATTGAATGTACAATACAAGTGCATCTATGCAAATGCCTAAGCAAATGGCTTTAAGACAGACTTGCTCTGGGGTTCTGATTAGTGTGTATTATGTTCTGGCTAAACATAGCTGTAATTTTCACTGCTAGCACATTTCACACACAAAAATCACTTTAGGGACAATGTTGTAGCACGGTGCAGTGCAATATAGAGACACTAAACCATCAGACTTCTCTGGTTCACATGGCCACCAAACTACACAACAATATTTGAACACTGAACCACCATTCAGCACATTCCTAAAGTCAAAGGACAGGAACCTTAGAAAGCTCATTGCAACCATCTGTTAACCAGACTAAATGAAAGAATTATTGAATGGAGCACCACATCTATGACCAATAACCAATCACAGTGAACCACTGTGATGCTAACAAACTATACTGCATGGCGTCCTAGTGGCACTAACCTGCCACTCTGCACATAAAGTAAACTAAACCACTGTACTACTCTAAGAAATTGGGTTGTTAATGGTGGGGAGTAATAACAAACCTCAATAAATAATCACATTTCTTGTCAGAGTGAATCACTAAACTCACTAAATAAACCTGAACTCAATCCCCTGGTAGCTATGGCATCAAGGGGAACCAGCAGTATGAATTTTTCAAAATTTAAGGGAAAATAGCACCAAAAAGCACAAATCGTCATAGTCTTTGATCGCAGTAGACCAGGACCTAGTTGCAATTTTAAGCTGACCGCGGTGGTGCATGGGCAAAAGAAACAATTGATGGACGGAATGCTGGACAATGCAAACATTCACCCCCAGTCGTAATGCTCTGGGTTAAATCCATTATTCTTTCGGTCACTACACCACCACAGTTTGTACTCAGCCATATGCATATGAGTCTTGACCCTGTTCCTTGTGGGAACAGTCCAGCCCGAACTGCTAAGCCAGGTCCTCAATTGTGTGTCTTTTGCTTTCTCGCCCTAAGTGCGCCGACGTGGGTCCCGGGCTTACTGTGCCACTGGAATCAAGCTATCCTGGCTGATGAGGGGTTAAACCCCGAAACCGGTCCTGGGATTCTTGTTTCCAGTCCAGGGAGGACTTGTCTTGGTAGTTCGGGCTGGACTGTTCCCATGAGACACAGGGCAGGGACTAATTTGCATATGGCTTGGTCTAAACTGGGGTGGCAGGGTGAGCAAAAGAATGATGGATTTAACCCAGATCTCTTGACTGGGGGTGATTGTTTTGATTTTTCTGCATTCCGTCCATCAATTGTGTGTCATTTGCTTTCTCACTGCGGTGGTGCATGGGTCAGGTACAGTAACCAGGTTCATCCTGGTTAAAGATTTACTTTTTGACTTAATTCTTTAAGTCTCAATCCACCACAGGAGACCACTTCTAAATCACCCCAGGACCTCACATGAGGCACTTAGAAACACACAGGATGTCAGGCAGGGGCCTACAGCATGGCCCATTCCAGGTCCAGTTCACACTGATTAGTTGGGTACTTTCAGGGAAAATGTCTCTTGTAGCTTAGTGTATTCCTGGGGAAACAGCCTTTACAACAAAGTCCTTATCATGCAATGCCTTTTCCACATAACCTTTACCAAGCAGACAACGTGTAAAGTGTTTATACAGCACTAAAACTGTAATAAAGTTGAAATGCTACACAATAGAACAATCCCCTCAAAAATTTGAAAAATCGAGAAAAGTTTTATGACTAAAACTACAAACATCCAACAAGGGGAGCCGGAGATATGAATTTTTAAAGTTTTAAGTAGAAATAGTGTCAGAAGTACAAAGTGCTAATAACTGTTAACGTGGAACAGGACATAGACACAGTTTGAAACTGACTGTGATGGAATATGGGTCGAATCCACTAACCAAAGTTTATCCTGGTCAAATCTTTTACCTTCTGACTTTAGTCTTTTAAGTCTCAATCCACCAAAGGAGTACAGTTTTAAATGTCCCTGAAGGGAGGCACTTACAGACTCCCAAGTATCAAGTTAAGGTCAATTTGTAAATGGTTAGGTGGGCAGTTGAAGGAAAATACCACTAATAACTCATTGTGTCCATGTAGCTTTAACAGAAAAGTCTTCTCCCATGGTGAGGGGTTACTTATTACAATTTTACTGTTGCTTACCGCCAGGTTTACAGTAATCAACCGACAAGATTGGAGTACAACAATATTAATAACTCCCCTTACATCTGAGGGACACCAACTTACTGCAATCCACTGTACGCTAGGAGCACCAACCACTACACTGCTTCCTATGACTATTCCACACCATACTACATCGTACGCTACTGACACTGTACTGGCCCCTACCATCAGTAAGTCATAAAAGTGAACTCTTGAGATGCTAAAGCATTATACTGCACATCATCTGTGGAGCACTATTCAACTACACCAAAGGAACACTAATCCACTAAACGGTGTTACATCCTACGTAGGTTAGCCCATTAACACTGCATAGTGAGGACATTACCCACAATAAATGGCAATCTTGGAACAATGTACTGCATTTTCAGGAAGCTAAATCACCACACGCCATGCAACCACTGCAAAAATGCTATACTGTGTGTAAACTCATAAACATGTACCCAATGCTCATGAACTCAAAATACTGATTTGCACTTTAGGGACACTAATCCTTCATACTGCTCGCCTACGGACAAGAATATACCAAATTGCACACTACAGAATTTAGCACATGACATTTCATTGCATCAAGGAGCTACTACTCCACCACATTGCACCACACAATATGAACACCAACTACTCAAAATGCATTATATCCTACAGACATTAACATTTCAGTCTACTCTGTAACCAGAGAACTCTAACCCTCTACAAAGCATTGACTCCATGTGACCCTAATGTAGCACAATATTAGGGACAGTAGTCTAGTAGATTGTATCCTATGACTAATAACACACTACATTTCACAGCATCCTTGGAAATTTGGCCTTCGACACTGCTCCTTACAGACACTAGGCCATAATACAAGCCAGGGGAACTACCCACTTGCACTGCAGTCTAGGGACACTAAATCTTTACAATGCACATTGTAATGCTAGTGGCCAAAACACCTGACTGCACTGCATCTTTTTATATTGTTGGTAATAATGCTCCACATTACATCCTAGAGGTGCTAAAGCTATGCTGAGCCATAGAGACTCTACAGTGCCTCCTGGAGATAGCGAAGCATTGAACTGCATCCTATGGATGTTAATATCCGATGCAACACATAATCCAAGTTTCACTAAACTACCGTATTGAACCTTAGAACCAATATCCACAAACTTTTACTGCATCCCAGAGACATTCAACATGTGGCACCTTAGTTACACTAATCAATTACATTCCACTACTTCCTATTAATACTAAAATACCTAAAGTCATTCCATCTCATGGATAGTAGCACATATATACATAAATGATATCCTAGGAATGCTATATCATCACACTGCACTACATTCCTAGGATACAACATACAATGCAATATAGCGGCACTAATTAATTGCACTGCAGTGCACCCTAGAGACACTAACCCGCTACGCTGCACTAAATCTCAGGTTCCCTGAAGCCCTAATTATGAGTAGTGGGGAGTAAAGTGAGGTATTTACTGCAATTGGTAGGTTATTGACAGAGTGTAGTAAATGCCCCCATTTCAGGAGTAAATCTCTCTTAAATTCTCATTGCCCGTGCTTCACTCATGGCACTGCAGTGAATACATTTTTAAGGAGTTGAAACTGTGGTGTTAATGAGGGGCACTGTAATATGAAATCTCAAGATACACATCATTCAACCACTAACCTCTTTAATGGCTGAAATTCACTGGCCACAAATATCTAGAGAATCATGTAATCCTTATAAGCGTAATCAAAATTTCCAAAATGTTCCTCTATTTTTGTAAAGTTAAAATCTTCCACAGTATTTCGTTTGTGAAAAATCCAGCATCTGTCTTCACGCAGACATGGGGTGTTTCGGGAGACATATACTCCCTTCTTCAGGGTTTCACCGGAGCCAAAGGCTCAAAAGTTCAATAGAACCAAAGGCACCAGTGAAAACCTGAGGAAGGGAGAATGCTTCTGCTGAAACGTGCTGTGTTGCTGTGGAGACTGATATGTGAGATATATGGGATATTGTGTTTTCCACAAATAAAATGCTATGGAAGATTTTAACTTTCCAAAAATAAGGAATGTTTTGGACTTTTTTAATCAAGCTTGTAGGGATTAAGTGACTTCCAGATATGTGTTTTGAGTGAAATTTTGCAAATTAAGAAGTTTTTGTTTCAATACAATAACTCAATTTCTGAGTTTTTCAGGTGGGAAGAAGTAATAACAGGCATAATCTTTTTTACCTTAGTGAATTCTTCATGTTTTGCCTTTTTCCACAGCTGTAATGTAATGTAAGGTGGATTTGCAGAGTGTTGCTTGTCTCCGGTGAGGGTAACCAAGTGCTGAGAAGGTGAGTGTAGGTGTGGGGTGAGGCTGGGCCTGAATATAGACAGTTAGGATGGTCCTACAAAAAGACTGATTAAATAGCCAGGTCTACAGCTTCTTGAAGAATTCAAAAAGTGAGGAGGAGACCCTGATGTGTTGGGGGAGGTCGTACCAGGATTTGGCGGCTAAACCAGTAATATTTGCGGGGTTTTTGCACAGGCTACTGGGAATTCTGATTTAAGATTCCATAAGGTACTCTAGAGAAATTAACCCATGATATTGCATTCCATGTTGTGTATAATACTCCACTGGACTGCATGCTAGGTCCACTAACCCACCACATATTATTGTACATGATGGACACTAAACCAGCACATTCTTCAGCAAAATAGTGACACTGTGCCGCTAAATTGCATTGCATTCTTATGGAACTAGCTCACACCATTACATTCCTTTAAGCCACTGCACTGTATTGTATTGTAAGGGCAATATCACATCACAGTGAATTTACCAAATTGCACTGAATGTATTCAATCACTGAGATATTACACAACCATAATACACTGTGAGGATGCTAGTACACTACACAGCAACTTAGGGACATTAACCAGTTGCACTGTAAAGTACCTAGCAAAACTAACCAACCACACTTCACACCATACTACAAATACTAACACACCACTCTGCACTGAGCTCTTGATACACTAACCCATCATCTACTCCACTGTACTCTCTGAATGATGACTCAATAGACTACACTACGACCTATCGGCACTATCCACTAACCAAACACAATACATTAAATCCATGGTAAACTGTATTACATTTCAAGGATTCTAAGGATCACTCTGCATTCTAAAAAGGCCATCCTAATGTAGTACACTGAATAATAACTACCTACTGCATTGCAATGCATCATTGTGAGACCTACTCATCGCATTGACTTCTGGTTTTTAGGACATCAAATGTTGACACTGCATCTTATGGAAACTTAACATAGCACATTACACTACACTTTAGAGATGTATATCAACCACATTGCACTTCACCCAGTGGGCACTAATCACAAAAACAGCATTACATTCCAAAGATACTAACTCGATATTTGGCACTGCATTCTATGAGACACTCAGTCATCCCAATGAAGAACATTTTAGGGACACTAAAACACACACCAATTGACCACCCTGCTAGACAGTGTCACTATCCCACTACTCTGCACTTTACTCCAGGAACATTAACCCACTAAACTATGTTGCACCAGAAGAGTACTAATCTACTACACTGCATTACAATGTGTGCATCCCTAGGATAATCTCAGCCAATACTGCTGTTAAACCATAAAAAACAAGCATGGTGGATGTTTTGTGCCCATACTTATAATGGAATCCTTAAACTACAAGTACCGGCATGTTTAGTGTTTCCTACTGAAAAAGTAGGGTTGGCTGAAAGAGACCCTCATAACAAAATGCATGGTGAGAGGTTTATGTAAAGCCTTGATTTCTGCCTGAGAGCTGTTTACAATTTGATAAGGATGCAGTAAGCCAACCCTCTTCTATTGATTATCAGGTGGACCTTTTCTTTGCTTATTGAGAGGTAAAGGGAGTTTGCAACCAATCAATCAATTTCAGTTAACAGTAAGGGTGGGTGTAGTGGGCGTAGTGGGGCTACGTGAAGCAGCGCATAGTGTGCCCAAATCTATGCACACTCGCGCGCTCCGCGTAGCCCCACTATGCGCCGCCCGCCTCCCGCCCACCCTCCTTTTAAATTAATACCCTGCATGTTAAATAATTAAAAATAAAGAGACTTACCTGAAGCGCGGCGTCTCCGGGGCTCCCTCTTCCTCGTTTTCAACTTCTTGTGACAAATGCGCGGACGCACGCGCATGCGCTTTTCTTGCGAGTAATGCGAATGCGCGGGCGTCCGCACATGCGCATTTGTCATAAGAAGTTAAAAACGAGGAAGAGGGAGCCCCGGAGATGCCGCGCTTCAGGTAAGTGTCTTTACTTTTAATTATTTAATATGCAGTGTATTAATTTAAAAGGAGGGTGGGCGGGAGGCGGGCAGCGGGCGGCAGGCAGCTACGCTTCGCCCTGGCATGTGCGTAGCGCTGCCTGCTTCGCCTACTTTGAAAACTGCGAAGCAGGCAGCGCTACGTACACTACGTGGGCGAAGCGTAGTGTTACGCCCAGGGTTAGTTAACAGTGCAAACCATTTGACTACACAATAGGGACAAGGAATCAGTGACTATAGTTTAGAAAGTTTATTACACGTTAGCAGTCAGGTTAAGATAAACAAATCTTAGTACCATAATGTAAAGATACAGAATAACAACCGGAAAACCCAAGTTCCTGAATAAGTTTAGGCGTACCAATAGAAGGCAGACAAGAAGTTCAGTTACAGCAATACAAAAGATAAGAGAAAGATTTGATGCTCACAGAAGAGTTCCAAGTTTTCTCTTCTATACATGAGTGAAGTCTAAAATCTTCTAAGCTAAGTCCAAACTAAGGAAGATGGTTCAATAACCTAGCAGGAGCTCAAAAATCAGTGAAATATAGAAAAATAGGAAAAGTGTGTGAAGTGCAGGAAGGTGTTAGCATTTCAGAAGCTCAGTGAAGAGTGTTCTTGGGTCAGAGGAATAAGTGTTAGCATTAGCCACATTCAACAAAGAATCAAAGGGAATAAGCATAGAGGTCTAAACCTCTCAAACTTCAAGGGAAAGTGGTTGTATACTCAAACAGGGTGAACTTCAGCTATTTGCACTAGACTCTCCCAGGTAACACCCCTCTGTTTGCATCATCAGGGGCTTCATTGTCTTTTCCATTCTCGTGCTGTAAACTGCAACATTCACCAAATATCCCAGGCCAAACATGGGAACCGTTTGTTCTTTTTTTCACCTACAATTGTTTGCAACAGTGCGGAATGGACACTTTCAGTTAACGCTCTGACTCTCCATGTTTCTTGTCAAGGTCCTTTTCCCAGGCCCTCTCTCTCTATCACTAATACAGTGTTGCATCTATTCTCAAACTAACAAACCATGTGAATGTAGCTGCAGGGAAAGAGACATGCAAGCAAATAATGGAAAGTAGCATTTTATGCAAGAAGAAACATAGGCCTAGTCCAGACAACTTAAAGCATTAAATCAATACTGTACATTAAATATATGTGTGCGCATTCAAACACAAATTAATAAAACTGTTGGTACATTAGATTCATGTTAAAAGTTCATAAAGGTAAAATAACTTTGAGCATAAGTCTTTAAATGTGACTAAGAACTACATTCAAAGGCACAGGTGAAACATTAGTACACACATTTCATCAATCCATAGTCTTTTCTAATATGGATACATGTCAATACTGTGAGGATGGTTTATCCAATCACAGAAGCAATAAATGTTCTTTAATAAAGTTAAGGCACACAGTATATATGAATTTGCTAATCCTACAATAAATGCACTTCAATAATGATGCCAAGTATGACACTTCACATTAATATTGTTGGGGCACAAAGAAAACAGGTGCTAAATGCATGTTTATATTGTGTATTTGTGATGTGTAAGGGTGGAGCCCAAGATTACGCTGCTCCACCGTACTACACTTCCCATCGGTCACCTCACTGCATCCACGGTAAGTCAAAAGGTACAGAAACATAAATCTTGATCATTCAACCTGAATTCAACACCGTTTGTAAGAAGGAGGGCTCCACAAATTGATCTGACATACTTATGCTTGTTTCTTTAAAAGAGGTACAGTGCTATGTTTCGGAAAACATATGTTGCTGTTTTAATTCTTATTTTATTTCGCTCTTAAAATCAATGGTATCCTGTGGTTTTGATGCTGAATTGGGGGTTGATTCTTTTGTACATATCTAGCTTATCTGTGTTAGTGTGTTGATATTGGTACTTGGGAGTAATGTATGCTAAATCTTAAACCTCTATATCAAAGTGCACAAATTCTCCAGTTCCATCTGTGAGTAGCTAATCTAGTTGTTTTTTTTCTTTGCATTCTGGAACTTACAGTGCTGATTTTATAACAGGATCAACAGGACTAGAAAATCTCAGAATGCAAAGAAAAAAGTGGACTGGATCAGCTGTTCATGCATGGGACTGGGAAATGTGAGAGCGCTGCTATATTTAGCATGCAAACATTCATAGTGTCAAGAGTCACATGGCACAGGTCTATAGTTACAGATTACTCCATGCCGTCAAGGACGTTGTGTTCCAGTAATGGGTTATCATTTATCAACCTAATACATTATTAGAGTTTTCCGTGATACCACCATTTTTTCCAATTGATTTACCACATTTGAAAAACATAATTTATCAATGGAAAACCAAGCACTGGAGCTGTCTAGTTTCGTTCACAGGACGTCTCACAGTAATTTAGGTAAATATTTAATTTGGTTAAAAAGGGTGGGGGGGGGCAGTCTTGAAAAGTGGTGTGAACAAAGAAGTGTAACTAGAGATTCTTTCCAGAAGATGGGCCTTATGTAATTAACAGCACAGCTAAAAACGTATAACTGCAATAGTATGCATCAAATGGTGTTCCTCCTTACGAGTATTTGTGTAACTCTGATTTTTCTGTTATTGCATTAAGGCATATCACAACTCAAACATACACATAAAACAAGTCAGACCAATAGGGGGGCCTATGCATGCTTGCAATATCAGATGAATGGGCAACAACAATGATTTTATTGCAAATAAGAAATGAAAATGTTTCAATTCTGAAAATAAGAAACTGTGAATCAAACATTACTAAAGTTTGTGAAACATGTAGTGGTTTTCAGAGTGTCTCAATCATGCTTGTTCTCCCCTTAAAACCACTTTATTCAGTAGTCTCTTATTCTCCTGCACACCTATGCCAGTTTTCTTCCCACAATTTTCTTAAATCCTCTTGATCACTCTCTTCAATCTCTCCTTCTGCGTATACTTTCTTGCATCACCTCCCTTCACCATACTCAGTCTCTCACACATTGGGCCCGATTCACAGAACTAATTTAAGACAAAATCCTAAACTTACTACCATTTTGGTATTCACAGAAGGCACTTACTCATTTTGGTATTCACAGAAGGCACTTACTCATTTCGGTATTCACAGAAGTTAGGAGTCCTAACTTTAGGTCTCCTAAATGTCTTCTGTGAATACCAAAAGTCTTAAAATTGGGATTTTTCGCAGTTTAGTAGTAGTATAGTTAGAACTCCTAACTTTAGTACTCCTAAATGCCTTCTGTGAATACCGAAAGTCTTAAAATTAGGATTTTTCTCAATTTAGTAGTAGTAAAGTTAGGACTCCTAACTTTAGGACTCCTAAATGCCTTCTGTGAATACCGAAAGCCTTAAAATTAGGATTTTTCTCAGTTTAGTAGTAGTAAAGTTAGGACTCCTAACTGTAGGACTCCTAAATGCCTTCTCTGACTACCAAAAGTCTTAAAATTAGGATTTTTCTCAATTTAGTAGTAGTAAACTTAGGACTCCTAACTTCAGGACTCTTAAATGCCTTCTGTGAATACCGAAAGCCTTAAAATTAGGGTTTTTCTCAGGTTAGTAGTAGTAAAGTTAGGAGTCCTAACTTTAGGACTCCTAAACTGAGAAAAATCCTAATTTTAAGACTTTCGGTAATCACAGAAGGCATTTAGGAGTCCTAAAGTTAGGACTCCTAACTTCTGTGAATACCGAAGTGAGTAAGAGTCTTTTGTGAATACCAAAATGAGTAAGTGCCTTCTGTGAATACGAAAATGGTAGTAAGTTTAGGATTTTGTCTTAAGTTAGTTCTGTGAATCGGGCCCACAGACACTCTCTTCACCTGTAAACATAGCATTTTGTTTTCCTTTAGCAACGGCAATATTTCAACAGCTATGTATCACTTCTTCACACACACTGACATAAAATGGCAATTACAAGACTGTGTGTTCTGCAAAAAAAGACTAAGGATTGGATGAACATGTAGGCTGAATATCTTAAGATCAAGCAACAGGCCATTGCAAATTAACACTGCCTTCAATCTTAACTCCACTCTATCACGTGCAGTCACCAACACACCTAGATGTGACTCTGTTCACAGTATGCACTATACAAGAGTCAAGTTGCATGAGAAACACTACAGAAACACAACATTCAGAATAAGCAAACGTTCTTAGGAAATGCAAGATGAAATAAAGATGAAGAATATGAATAGGAACTGGATCACTGACATAGATGACCTTAAAGGTTTTCTTTTTTCAGTCATTGTTGAGAAATCGATCAGTGCTTTCCCTGTAAAGATAAGGACGTGAGCATGCAGGTTGCAAAGTTAGTTTGTTTTTAATTACTGCTAGGTCCGAGACTTGGGAGGTCCGGCGACGGCCCCACTTAAAAACATGGAGTCTGGGACGGTTCAGGGTGTGTAGCCAACAGCACAGTGTAGTTCCCTTTTAGTCATTGCAAGTATGGCTTCAAAGCTAGAGGTCGATTACGATGTTTGTCAGAAAAGCATTCCGACCGCCGAGGTAGCGGAAAATTACCGTCTGCAGGTACCGTGGCAAACCAGAGGTCAGATTAGGATGCACGGCCTGAAAAATCCTACCGCTGCGGATAGATTCCACGATACTCCGCCGGCAATGTCCGGAAAAGCTGAAAATTCATCCGGGTGGTCAGAATTGCTGCGGAAAGCCCCAAAACCACGTTCAACCAGCGGTCAGGAACACGTGGTGGTGTCTGGGATTCGATTTTCGCTCATCCTGCCGTCTCCGAATGGCAAGATTCTCCGCTGCGGTGTGATGGACTGTTTGAGGCATCGTGATGTGTCCGGCGGTCGTAACCTCATTCCGCACGGCGGTCCCTCTCTATTGGCTCCCTCCGCCACCGCTGTGGAAGGATATTTCTCACGGATCCCGAAACTCCACAGCGGACGGGAAATGGGCTATCCTTGGCTATCGTAATACGGCAGATGCGAGGTCCGCCGCAGGATTGCGGAAAAGGACGTTTTCCGCCAGCACCGCGGATGTGCCAACCACCACCATCGTAATCAGCCCCCTAGTATGGAAAACACTCTTGGCAAAAAAGCTCAAACTATATCAAAGTTTCAAATGTGAATGGGGGTTCTTGTAACAACACTTCGTTAACTGGTTTGCAGGGGGGCATTGTTTATAACTTGAAAAAAATGACAAAAAACATGGCTTAAAGCCGATAGAGAACAGTGTTTTCCTTTACTTTGAGGAGTGCTTGTGTAGTGCCTAAGTATTGTAGCGCCTTTTGTGAGAAGAACATAGGTGTTCCCTTGTCCTGAGGGAATTGCATATATCTGACCACTTCTTCAAAATATATTATGAGTGTGGATCCATTTACTGATAAAGTCGGTCTGTGATGGAGGACATGAAGCCTGCTGGCCTGAACTTTCCTTTACAAAACATTGTTATTCGGTGCCTCCGATTGGTTGGTTCAAACAAAAGGAAACAAACAATTACCCACCCAAAGCACGTTTATTGGTTAAATAGGAGCAAATGATCCTAGCCATGCTAAGAGCTTTAAACTATTGGCTTAAAACCTTAACCTTGCTGATAATCACCCTGAGAAGCGTCCAGATGATCGCAAGCCACTCCTGGTAATCCGACCCGGGCTTGTCACCGTGTGCTCACTCGCCACGATGGCCTCTAATTATTTCCTAAGAGTCACTGAAGAGGAGTTGTTATAATTTGCTATATATTAATATATATATATCATTATAGAGTTGTGAGTTACTGACTTTATAATTTTGTATCAACAATTGTATTCACTCACACTATGTAGTCTCTTCCACAACCCTTCACCCCTTCATACCTTCCCTATTTGGTACGTTCCAGTGTCACCGACCGTTGGAATGTTTCCGTCAGTTGAGCCTGTGAGGTGACACTGCGGGTTGTAGGATGATTTCTGAAAAAAGATAGTTAAATCTTTGAGAGATTCGTCCTTCATTGTAACAGGCGTCTTCTCGAATCCTGTTTTGTTTATGCCATTCTTTTGGTTATTGCCCCACATTCACAATGGGGAAAATAACTGAACTGTGGAGCTCCCGAGTTCACGGGGTCCATGCCTTAATAACCCATCCGGTCATCGGTTTTTTCCATTATATTCTTTCACTTTTAGTCTCGTGATCAACGGAACTACAAATCCCAGAATGCAAAGAAAGAAATTATTATTCATTGATCTGGTAAGTTGCAGTACCAACATGCGTAGTATTTAAAGCACGGCTAAGTAAATTATTCACACATAGCATTTAAAAGCGCTGAAGCTGGTGTGGTTATCTTGCCCCAAGTCCCCATGTAAGTGGCCACTACATGTTGTCTTTACCATTTTAGGTTCAGAAAGCAGAGATGTAGTGAAGTACACAGCTGTATCTGATGTTAAACCAGACGTTGCATATTTAGAAAGCAATCACGTCATGCTTGACTGACAGGTGACGCCTTCAACCAATCCAGGCATTTCGTCTAGCTGACTTTGCATGCTGAGCATTTAGACCCATCCCCCATTAGTTGTATTGGGAAACATGAAACTACAAATGCCATAATGCGAATAACTATTGGGTAAAATTAACACCAGGCAACTGAGTGCATGGCACGATGCAAGGTGCACGCGTTTTCTTCGTAGTAGAAGGATGCAAAAGGCATCTTTTACGGTTTCACTCTTTGCCGCTCAGGTTGCATTATTCGTATAGCAGGCTGCACCTTTTAACACCGTCCCTTTAAAAAAAAATTTTTTAGCTCTTAATGTACACAAAACTTAAAGTGGTACCCACTGGTTGGGAGACGGTTAACGCGCATTACTATTTTGTTAGCATGGTGAACCTTGTCACATGGTGCGAGAACACTGTAACCTAGGAGATAGAGATTGGTGGGTGGAACCACAAGAGGGGGCTCTGGTAGAAGTTTCCAGTGTGTCTGATGCTGGGGACTGGAGAGCTCAGCAAAAGGAGTTCCTGCTTCATCTAAATGGTTGGACTGCCTATTTTTTCATCTATCGTGTTCAATGCAAAGTGGAATAATTAAAGAGCCCGCTGGATGTCCAAGCCACTCTGGGGTTGCATCTGTCAGGTAAATGTGCTTTTTATTCATCATATGCTGCTGGGAAAGTTGGGCTTTATCATAGCGCACCAAGCGGCGTTTATTCTAAGGCTAAGCAGGTGGCTGCACTTGCCGTTCTCTTTTGTGTGAGAAATGCTCCTATAGCGCTGCTACTCAAGGACCCCGCCGGGCGTGTGTAACGTGCGACGGGCGAGGGGTGCTTCGCATGGGGCATTGTCACGCACTGTATGTGCCGAGCCTCGGAGGAGAGAGCGTGAGCCTCCGTGCATTGTGAAGCGTGCTGTGTGGGGATAATGTGCTTACGATACAATGCCCCTTCATGGGAGCCGCGGATAGCAGAGTCATGCTTCCAGGAGCGCCGGAGCAATGCGATTTGTTGCATCCTTGGGGCATTCAGCAGATGGAAGCATGCGCTATTTTCTCTCATTTATGTTTTCATAATTGTAAGCGCAATGGAAGAAACGGCTCTCCGGTGAAAGTTAATGGCATTCAGTGGCGTTCGCCTGGTTACCCTGGTGTCACGGGTGTTTGCTGGTGCTCAGCACTAGGTGTTAGCCGTCAAGCAGTCTGTCTCTCTGTTGTGCCCCCCCCCCCCACCCCCTTGTTTAGTTCTGTCACCAAAGCCGGTGCTCGCCCAGCATCCTCTGTAATTGTATGTTATGTGTCTGAAGCGAAGGAATATGCCGCGGAGCTACCACTCACAGGGAATTATGCGTCATGCCAACAACCATGTGTGCAGAAAGGTACCTCTCCCCTCCCCCTTCCTCAGAACGCTTTCTCGGTTCCGGCTGACGCACGAACACCGTTCCTCTTAATTGTAGGTTGAATGTGTCTGAAGGGAAGCAGCAGTGCTGTCTTTCTTAAGTTTTCAGTCCGCACGTAGTGATTTTTTGCCTGTAGTCATTGATTTTCCTCTCTACAGTCCTCTTCCCGCCCTTCGTTTTTGGTTTTGCTTGACTGAAACCATTGTTATAGAAGGCAGTGTGGATGCTCGGCTTTTAACCCAGACCTGTCAGACACCATGATAGGAATAGCGGAGGGCGCAAATAAAGTTCAGCATTCTGCCCATTTAGGTATCTGCTGATGGTGTTTCAGACTTACTACACCCACAGGGGGCGTCTGGGGTATTACACCCACCCCATAACAAATGTACTTTATGATCCATAGTTGGGTACTGGTGCTTTCAGTTGGTTATGGTGAAATGCCTGTCGGATTTAACCAGAAATGTTTACCTAGACTCAGACAAAAATGCACACACTCTCTCTCTGCTTTGAAGGATATATGACATTACAACACAAACCATTACAACACATGTTTTTACAACGCGGTTTTTACATCGCAACTACCATTACATCGCATGATTTTACAACGCATACAATTACAACAAATTTTCAAAACTATCATTACAACTCATTCCATTACAACACATTACATCACAATGCATACCATTACAACGCATAATACTTTTAGTGCAACAGTAGGGTATGTGATGGATAGCATAGGGGTAAAAATTACAATTCCCACTCCAGTGAGGGCAACAGTAGGGAAAGTGTTGGATAGCATAGGGGTAAAAAATGACTATTCCCTCTCCAGTGAGTGCAACAGTAGGGAAAGTGTTTGAAAGCGTTGTGGTAAAAAATTACTATTCCCTCTCCAGTGAGTGCAACAGTAGGGAAAGTGTTGGAAAGCGTAGGGGTAAAAAATACTCTTCCCCCCTCCAGTGAGTGGGGAAAAGTATTAATAGAATTACTATTCCCAACTACCCCTAAACCCATACCTACCGTAAAACCTAAAATTCTCCATTACTTACCTTATAATGTGCTGTGATGCATGCGTTGTAATGGCATGCGTTGTAATGACATGCGTTGTAATGACATGCGTTGTAATGGCATGTGATGTAAAGGCACTTGCATTGTAAAAGTTGTGATGTAATGACCGCGTTGTAATGGATGTTTCCCTGTTTTGAAGGTCCTCAAAAATGTTGCTTATTCAAAAATAGATATTGTGTTTTCTCTCTTAATACTCCTACTAATCACATACATCCCCCTTCCCATTGCCCCTTAGGCCCCTCTCAGTACCCCTGCTTGTAGTATAATGCTTTTAACAATATATGTCATCAGCCTGATCGTTGGAAATTCTGAAGCTCACCACCCTAATCTTACTGACCAAGCTACGCCACTGTACAAGTGCACCAATGAAACAGGTGCACCTCAGTAGTGTACTGCAAAATGATGCCCCCCACAGGATGTGATGATTGGCCTCTGTATCCCCCATATGTCACACATATTTATTGGCTGTGGGATTACAGAGGCCCCTTAAAGTGCTGCCCTCCTGAGCCGCTGGTGCACCTATCTAAGCAACCCATGATTAATAACTGGATATTTTGGAAGAGTTCTGTGGCAGTCTAGGTTTATGTTTTAAACACTCAAACTCTAGGTAGAAGTTTTAAACGTTTACTCCACAAAGCTGTCAAGTTTCTCAGGCCCATGCAAGATGTGCTTCTTCAGTAAATGTTTTTACTTTTGAATTCTGGGATCTGAAATCCTGTTTTATAAGGGAATAATAAGTAATACAGCAATCATGAATATGAAAGCAAAGTATATACTCATTATTAAAATTATAAAGCTTTTTTTCTTATCATTTACTTCCTGCCTATGTTACCTATATCTCAGTAGTGGCCCGTGGAGGGAGTGTCATGGGGCGGTGGGGCGGGACAGAGGAGCGGTGGGGGTAGTAAACTCCGGCTCACGGCCAACCGGAGTAATGTAAGTAAATAAAACGAATTTCATTGCGTGCGCTGAAACGTCACATTTCAGCTCGCACAATGAAATTTGGTTTATTTGTTTATTTACTTACATTACTCCGGTCGGCCGTGAGCTGGAGTTTACTACCCCCCACCCTGCCCCTTCACCGTCCCGCCCCACCGCCCCACGACACTCCCTCCACGGGCCGCTACTGCTATATCTTATATAACACGATTTTCTTGAGAACATGTATGCTTGATCTTTGTGTTATTGTGGTAAATGCATCCTTCCAATGTCTCTCCAAAAAGAGTTTGTACTGATAAGATACCTTTTGCCAGGCCCTATGGACACCCTGAGCAATTTGCTAAAACGGACTACACACATTCCTAAAATGAGCAGAATAGCATACAACCATTAGAGTGATGCTTACAGCACCAGTGTGAGTTAAAACACCTCTAAGTACATCGCCCCTACATTCTACATTATTCAACACTCTCCAATAGCTCAAAGTATTCAGTGAATGCCTGGAAATATATATATATGTCCTTGTTATGTAGAATTTGTCTATAGCACTGTATCACAATTATTTAACTTGAGCACGTGCCCAGACATCCACTGGTAGATCATCTATTGCCAATGGACACGCTGGCATTTCTCACAGATTTTTTTGGATAGGCTTTGGCCTTAAGCTACAACTTACTATGAAACACGCCTCTGTAACCAACATGAGGCATCGCCAGCCTTTACCTTGTTTAACATGGATCACTATTTTCACCCTATACTTTACTGCTTTATAAATGATGCACCATATAACTTTAAACATGTGCAACCACACTTGCCTCCAGTGCTTACACTGCTTCCGTTATATTCAGCCACATGTGTACACACAGTAACTCTATGCTGTTTATCACTATAGTGTTATTAGTGACGTCATCAATGATGTAATTTTAAAATGTCATGAGTGATGTAACATGTGAGGTCATAAGTAGTGCATGGAGAGGTCGCAAGTTATAGTTAGCTCAGTAAATTATTACTTGTGACATTCAGGGATTTTTGCTGCTTTAAATGTTTTTATTTTTAATCTATAAGACCTAACTACAGCCTCACTTTAACCTTTAGTTTCTATGTGCATACACAACTATAACTCCTCTCAATCTCTATTTGGGTTTTTTCTTTACTGTTTTGTGTTAAAATATTTCATTCTTTCTAAACTCATTCACTGGCATGCAGTGATTGCTGTGTTAAAATTGTTAGTTTGCCACATTTCTGCTGGATATATGACATTAAAATGAGCTGTAGCAAAATTTATTTTAATTCTTTTTGACAGCAGTCAACATTTTTGATAATCTTTCATACTACTGGTACATTGATTGCAATGGAGGATTGATCTCACTGTAACTTCTGGCTAACTCATACAAAGCAAAACATTAAAATACATTCTTGTGATAAACAATTCCTCATGGAACGTTATGTTTTTTTATGACTGAACAATGTTGAGCTGATGTGAGTCAAGCCACACCTTGAACTTAATAGGAGTACTTGAAAAGTCAGGCCTTCAGTTTCTTGCAGAATTCATTCATTTATGAGCGATTAAAGAGAAGACTTGACCACCGGATCTGCTTTTCTGTATGCGTGGCATGTGTGCAAGTAAGAGTCTGGATGAGCAGAGGGGTATGGAAAGGCTTGTGAAAGCTGCAATAGTTGAGGTCTGCTGGGACAGTTGTATGTAGTGCCTCAAAAGCGTGGGTGAGTAGTGTGAATTGTGATTATTTGTGTATGGGAAGCCAGTGGAACTCCTTCACCTGAGGTGTCGGCGAGGTTGAGGGCGATTCTGGCCGCCTAGTTCTGAATGGTCTACGGACTCCTAGCAAAGTGTCTTTATTTTTTTATTGATCCAGGCATAGGGGATGTACACGTAGTTGAACTTTACCGTGATATGAACGTGCATGATGGTTTTCCAGCTGCTGAATTTGAGCCATTTGAAAATCTTCCTCAGCATCTACAGGGTATGGAAGCATGAGGTGGTGACAGTTTTGAGTGGGTGAATATGTTAAGTTTGTCGTTGATGATGATCCAGAGGTTCTTGGCATGGGTGGTGGATGTGGGTATTGGTTCCAGCTCTGTTGGCCACGACGTGGACTCCCACGTTGATGTGCTCTACCCGAACACCACAGTTTGGGACTTGTCGGTGTTCAGCTTTACAGTTGTATTCATCCATTGGGTGATTTCAATCATGCAGACATTGACCTTGATCTGGGTACTGAGGCAGAGATTGAGTTAGGTCATTGGGGTAGGAGAGGACGTTGATGTTGTCAGTGGTTGATGCTGGCTAGAGGGATCATGTATGAGTTGAAGGGGGGGCAGGGAGGATCCTTGTGGAACTCCGCAGATGAGGTTGTGAGGCTGCGAGGCGTATGGTGCCAAGCTGACTGACTGGGTCCTTCCAGTCAGTAAAGAGCAGGTCCATCAGAGTGTGTGGTGAGGTATGGATTCAGTGGGGCCCCTGTGCAGATGGACTTGATTGTGGTGGCACTTACTTCTGGGGTGATGGTTGAGTATGTGATTAGCATTGAATTTGGGGGTGTTTGTTGAGGTCTGTCTGGTCTGGTTGTGGGTTGAAGTTGTTGAAAATAGTGTTGATTTTGTCACTGAAGAATTGAGAAAGATTGTTTTAGAGGTGCTGCAAAGGGGTGATCGTATTGGAGACAGGCACTGGTAAGGTGAAATCTTTCACAATTGCAAAGATTTCTTTGCTACTGTTGTCCTGGCATCGAAGCGGTCTGCCAAAGCAGTGCATTCGGAGGTAGCGTCTAAAGGAATACTTAAATGTGCTCCTATCTGAATTGTCCTAGCTTATTCTCCATTTGTGACCCATTGTTTGCATTGGTGTTTCATCAGTCCGGGTTCCTTTCTGTCCCACCTGGCCTGAGGGCCAGGGAGTCTGCGCAGGTGGTAAACCAATTGTTGAAAATCTTGATGGCTTTGAGGCAGCTGCCATTGTGTTTGGGTTGGTGGGTGTTGGATACCAGTGTTCTAGTCCTTATCAGTGATGCTGTTCCAGTTTTGGCAGGCTGTTATGGTGGTGCTTCGTGTGCTTTGGGCCACAATGGGGATGCTGAATTTCACAAGGGAGCAGTCTGTTCAGGGGACTGGTGTGGGCTCATCGACTCAAATAATGTTGAAGGTGGTTAAAATAGGGTCCAGGAGGTGTCTGACAAAGTGGGTAGGTCCCTTTATCCGTTGTGTATTGGGCCCAGGCTTCCAATGTCTTCAATAAGTGTTTTGAGTTGGGGTTGGTAAGGTCTTCTAGGTAGAAGTTCAAGTCTTTGAGTAGGATGTAATTGGTAGCATCGAGGGAGAGTTATGGACTAAGTTCATGATGGTGTGGTGTGCAGTTGGTGCGTGGTCCTGGAGGTGTGTAGAGAAATGCCACTTAGTTGGCTGTGCTGTGGAACTTGAATGAACGGTGTTCCATGTTGGAGAATGACCTGTCCATGAATGTGGTGCATGTGAGGGTGTTCATGTGGATGAATGCGAATCTGCCTCCGGGATTGTGAAGGCTGTCTTGCCTGCCAAACTTGTAGCCAATGGTGGCGGCTATGGGGATATCAGGTGCTGATCCAGGTTTCTAGGAGGAAAAGTATGTCCAGTGCTTTATTCTGAAGCAGGTCACAGATCTCTTTGGCGTGACTGGTGAGTGAGCAGGTGTTGAGGAGCATGTGTGTGAGTGTGAAGTGGTGTGGGAGTGGTTGCAGGACTGTGTCAGTGTGAGAGTGGGTTGTTGGGTGCTGTTGATGCAGGTGCTGTGAGTGTTGGGTGTAGGTATTTGCATGACAACTTGTAGGAAATCAAGAGAATGCTTCATTGGTATTGTGTGGAGTGGCAAGGCAGCTGGGGTTGAGGGCATATAGGGTCACAGCATGGATGCAGCGGGAGGCAATGGCTCCTGGTGCTGGGCACAGTCCAAGCACAGAAAGGTGCAGACTGTCTTGCATTTGGTATGCCCGCTGCGCGTCCATACTGTGGAAGCCATTATGTAAGTCCTCGGAGTGGGGAGGGGTAGGAGTGATGTCCCTTCCTGTGCATATAGATGATGGGAAATGCAGTGATGTCCCTTCCTGTGCATGTCACTTCCTGTGCAGTTGGATGAAGAAATACCACTTTGTGTGCAGACGGCTGATGGGAAATCCAGTGAAGTCACTGCAGGTGGATCATGGAAATGATCTATTGATAAGCCCCTTAAAAAATGATTGTGCCTATTTTCTAATGTTCCATATTTTCATGGAATTCATCATGCAGAAAAAAGAGCTGTCATTTTTGAAGATCATGGGCAATCACCAGTGCTTTATTTGTTTATGCAGCCATATGTTTTTCTACGGGCAAGATGCTTGGGATATAATTAAGGTGACTTTCTCTTTCATGCATCATAATTATTGTTCGAGTTTTGTTTTTTCATAATAAATAGGTAATATGGATACATTTTGACTTAAACTATTTTGTTTTGTCTGACAATCCTTATGATCCTTTAACTTCCTGTTGTCTTGTACTGTAGAATATTGAACGTTTGCCTGAAATGTGCTGACTCCTCTTTCACCTTTTAGCTATGTTTTTGTGCGCATCTTGAACAATGTTATCATTTTATTACTATTTTCAAAGCAGTTTTTTTGACTGCAAAGACTGAAATGGATGGATCTAGATTTTAGTCCCATGTGTGGATGGATGGCCTTTACATCAGTTTCTTCATCCATTTGTGTGCCTTCTATTAGATTCATTGTCTGTACCTCCAAAAAGGAAGTCTTTGCCCCGATCTCTCTGAAGAAGTTATTTATCAGAACCTAGCTATAAAAAAACAAAACTGACCTTGTACTCATAATAGCTACCGACCCATTGCTGGAGTCTCTGCTTAATTTGTAAAAGAATAAATGCTGGTGCCCAAAGGTTTCTTCAGAACCTGGCCACTGGCGCTTCAGAAGGTCTGGCTTCCGCGTACCAAGGGCATATTCCATTCTTGAGTCCACATCATGTCTCTATCCACAACCCTACACTCTGCGCCCCCCTTTTTTTTTTTATTTCTTACAGGTTTTTTCTATCCCTGCTTTCTTGCTTTGCCACTGTTTTTCTGTCTTTCTCTTCCTCATTTCCTTCTTTTCTGCCTTTCCCTGCCTTGCATTAAAGTCTGATGGTATAAATCCGTTTCTGTCCCTAAAAAAGTGCACCAATGGGTCTCACCTGCAAACTCCGGCTCACATTAAGCAATGACTGTCGGGATTGTCAGCACGCTTGTTGAGAACATTGATCTAGAGCATTTGAGACCAAATCTATGGCAGCACAGCATCCTCGGTAGCACACAGCTGGAATTCCTACCAGACAAGCATCTGTGACAGCCCTGGTGGGTATGGTTGCTAATTAGTTCGAAATGATGGTGAAAGGCAAATATGGAATACTGAGTTTGCTTTGACCTCTCAGGGAGGTGTGGCCATGTGGACTGTGGCATTGTTTGGTCCCCCATCTTCAAGGCAGTGTGGGATTAAGTGTACACTCTTAAGGGATTTGCAACATAAATTAAAAAAGAAAAGTTGAATAAAGAAAACATGCTGCCATCTAAACAGCACATGCATATGCTTACAACAGCAAATACATTTTAAAGTAACTGAGGCAGGCCATCTTGCAATGGTTTTGTACATAGTTTCTCACTGTTTTCAAGTTCCAGCATGGCAGCCAAATTTAGAACTAAAATGTTGGCTATCGGGGAATGGTACAACTGTGTTACACCATGAACAATACCATTTCATGATGGTTGCCTGGCTTGGAAGCCGTGGTCCTGCGGCACAGTGCGGATGAAATGAAAGGCAAGGATGTGGCCAAATAACACTGTCTAAGGAGCAGTAGTACGCTCTACAAAAGTGGAAGAAAAGAAATGAAAGGGGACTTGTATTATGAGAAAATTGAAAACTAGAAATCTTAAGGACTGGCCCACCATTGCTAGCACTGAAGCAAGAGCAGTCATTTTCTAGCAGATGGGCATCTTATCAGACCAATTCTATCGCTCACAGGACAAGGAAGCCAGTGGCTGAAGAGTACTGACCCTTTACCCCATCGTGTTAGCTGTCATAGATGGAAGCAGAGTGTAAATGACGCCTATACAATGGCAGAGGAGGGCTGACCAAAAGCCCATCTATATATGTATTTGCATCCATATTGTACATACATTTGTATTTTCATTGAAATTTGTTGATTGAAGGTGCTGGCTGACGTATATGCCTGCCGGGCCAACTGAAGGGAATGTCACAGGAATTCCTTCTGCCCTTAGGATTGGTAAAACATGAACACCAAAATCGTTGCCCACAATAGTAATCTGAGATTTCATGTAATAAAACACTTTTCTGCATGCTTTAATATAGAGAAATGAGAATCCACACTTAAAGGTCTATGGTCAATAACATATGCATTTGATAATAAATAATAATAAATAAATCCTGTCCACTGCCTTTTTATAACTTTTCATAATAAACAGATAAGACCTACAGCATCTTGCATAATGTTTCCAAGTGAAACAATAGGGTATACAGCTTTTATAATTGGCTTGGCACCGTAACCGACTCAGACCGATTGTGTTGAGCATAAGATTTCTCACATGGAAACCTTCAGATATACTGTAATAAAATTTCAAATATGTAGAAAACTAGAGTTGTCAAAACAATATAAATTCCCTCATAATGGGGGCCTAAGAAGAATTTTCATGATGCAAATATTCTATCCCTATGGTTTGCACAAGTAGGCCATCAACACCAAAATCCTTGCCCACTATGGTAGACTTGAGATTTCATGTAGCAAAATACCTGTTTACATTAATTTGCTTTAATATTAACCAACACTAAAAATCTTATTGCCTTTGACATGCTTTTCATAATAAGCAAGTCAGGCATACTGACATTGGTATAACTTTTCACAATGAGCAGATCAAACATATGGAATCTGACAAAGATTTTCCTGGTGCACCAAAACCTTCTACAGCCTTTACCACTGTAATCAGCATGGGCCTAATAAAGTGTGCATAAGCTGGCAACTATCATACATACTGTTATAAAATTTAAAACGTACAAAATCACAGTTGGCAAAACAATATGCAACTCCATTGAAAAGATCTAGCAAGGAATGTCACAGTGAAACCTTTATACACCGAGGGTTTGGTGGAGGGTGGACTGGTGCGCCAACACATATACCCTCGCTTGCTATGGTAATTTGTGAGATTTTGGCTAACAACATACTTGTCTACCACTGTAACACAGTGTGTGTTATAACTGCTCATCGTAAACATATTAAATCTATTACACTGGGAATAACCTTTGCCAGTGAGCCAGTCAGGCCTGCGGCTTTTATAATTGACTGGTTAGCAGAACCGGCCTGCTGTATTGAGCATAAGCCTTTCTACAAGGCAGCCATATGCAACAGTCATAACATTATAAATGCATACAAAATTACATGTGGCCAAGAAAATACTAGCTCTCCTAAGAGGGCCTAAAAAAGGTTATCACAGTGCAAATCTTCTCCGTCCACAGTTTGTCGGAGAGGATAACCAACACCAAAACCATTGCCTACTATGGTAATCAGATACTTCACATAAGAAAATAACTCCTTGCAGTCTTTAATACTGACTGATAAGAATCCCCCTTTAAATGATTATTACCTTTAGCATACAGTAAATACATCAAGCCATTTGACTTTATGTTAACTTTTCATAATAAACTGATCTAGCCCAAAGCCTTGATGATTGGATCTTCACTCCTGATGTAATGAGCATAAGCTTTCCCACAAGACAAAAAGCAATAGAAAGCACTGTTTTTCTGTGTACGCAAATAACCTCTGCCCATTTAAATGCTGTACTAAAGAAAGCCAATATGTAGGTGGGACATAAGCCACTCTGTCAGAAGTACTTTTGAAAGCTCTTTTTTTATTATCACATACGATCTGGCAACAACTTCGTTGAAAATGCAGATTAAAAAATGTAGGATATTACCTCAGTGATTCCTTTTCTGTGTGTTTCAATGTTGTCTGGATCACAAACAATTTGGTATTTCATGACTTGAGGGTGAATGATATAGTTAGGTTAAGTTTAAGAACATTTCTTATCCAAATGAAAGGGAATTTGAAATTACTTTATGCCAACATGCGCTGTCTAAGTATCACAAAAATATTATGTGAGACTACACGACTGGTACATGCTGGAAGTATACCTAGTTTTCAAGTTCAGAAGAACTGATTTTTTTCCAATGGGCTTATGAGATCTCCAGTGAGTCAGAGTCATAGTTATAATAAAGTTTAAATGTATGTCTGTGCTTTTCAAATGTAGAAAGGGTCTCACATTCAAATATAAAGAGATAACTATACATCAAACATCGGGGTCATTTGATATCAAGGAACACAGGTTTCATCAGACATCCTCATAAGGACAAAGGTACATATGTGACCCATACTCTCTTCCGAGAATCATTGTTAGCCTATAATGCACTCCCACACCTAAAGCCATGATTCAGAAATTGTTCCTATCCCAACCTTCCCTTACCATGGTGAGTAAGTTATAATTTATACAGTGGGAAGGGTTTCTGATATCAGTGTTGATGTCTTGGGTTGTACTGTAATTAAATTTGCTACTGCATCAATGATATATAATATATACTTGTAATGAGTACATACGATTTCATAACCTAAGACTTTGACAATGGTTTATTACCATTTGTTTTCCTTTCAACTATTTTCCCTTCTTATTAGTTGTACCTTGGGAAATTTTAAACAGCCATTCTTCTCTCTGTGCAAGGTATTTATTTTGGAAGGATCATGAAGTTCCCCTTTATAAGGCCGATTTCCCGTGCACAGCAATGGATTTCCAAAAAACGCCTCCTTTGTTTTTCAGTTCCATCTTTAGAGAACCATTGCAATGATATTCAGCAACAGTAGACATTGAAATCTGTCAATGATGAAACCTTCAAACTACATTCAGAATATAAATTAGATGTAGTATATTCAAAAACCTTAAATTCAGTATTCAAACGCCTGTATAAAACAAGCATTGGCATTGCCAATCGGTCTCGCCTTTGGGACCTTATAAGTGTTTAGCCATGCAACAGTTGCATAACCAAATACTTATAAGGTCCCAAAAGCGAGACCTATTGGCTATACAAAGCGGCCATGCACCTGCAAAAGTGAAAGTAATCGCGGTAAAGCGCGGTAAAGCACCCGCGCACATGCACTGTAGCTCTAGGCTGGCCTGGTAGCACTGTTTGGAGCCCTCTCAATAAGTCTCGCCTGACCTGCACATGCACTGGGGCAGGCGATACCTAAAAAGGAGAATGGTCATTTTTTTCCCTGGTGTAGCTTCCCTATTCAGATAGTAAGCCTTTTCATAGTTTAAGAATACCCCCTTGTTGGAAAACGAGGCAGCATCTGTGAGGCCTGCACAAATAACATGACTACATTTGTCCTTCACTGGGAACCAAACACCCAATTGTAGCGCCTGACTCTCAGAGGGTGGCGTTGCAGAGCAGTCTGAGGCTTACTCAAGGGAGGTGGTGTGGGCTAGCAATCGCCATTTTCAGGTGCACAAAAATAACACTCAATAATTGATTGTCCAGTCTGTACTTTGCTTTATAAAAGTAAGAGTACATTTATTAAACACACACACCACTCAATACTATGCACCAATTTACAAATATACATAAGCTGTTGGAATTTATTTGTGACATTGCATAACATCTCCACCCCTCCCGCAGGGGGGTGGGGTCGGGTACCACCACTCCCATGTAGGCACATCAACTTGCCCCCAATGCAGTTAGTTGAACATAACCTGGAGCGAGGGCCCTGCGCACTGGCACCATCCCAGTGGCGACCCAACCCATTACCTCAACAAGCATTAAAAAGGGGTAAACCTGCCTTGGTGACACATGACCCTGACTGAGCATCTCCTACTGACCATAAAGTATGCACCTCTATATCTTAAGGGCTAGCAGTCTGGGGTCTTCACCTAAGCGCAGCAGCAAGAATCCATGTTTACGCACACTTTAGAATGACAGTACTCATCACCTTGGTTGATCATTTGAATGCATTGCAATTACAGCCCCTAGGGGCATCACAGATGAAATCACAGGATTGCGCATATACAGCCAGACACCCTAGCAGGACTGTCTGGCAACATAGCCCCTCTTGGCTTATGACATCTCCTTACACATGTGCCTTACAGTCCCTTCAAAAGAAGTACTCCTGGCAACTACACTTCTCCTGCAGTGCCTCTTCACTTTAAAATGAATCACAGGTAAAAGCATGGGATTATGTAAATACAGCCAGACCCCCTAGCAGGAAGGTCCAGCAACATAACTCCATTTAGCTTAACATCACCTTACACAGGTACTTCACTTTACACATGTGACTTTCAGTCCACCTAAAAAGAAATAACCAATAGTAAATGCATTTCGGTGCAATTACACCACTTCACCTCCAGGGGATGCGCTTCTCCAGACATCCCCAACTCAGCCCTTCTGCTGAGCCCTTGAGGGGTTATTCTTTCAGATGCCCTGTGAAACTTAGGGGTGGACCGTTCTTCTTTATGCTGGGGAAACTGCGGTCTCCGGCAGCCCCCCCTGCACCCCTTTTCCCAGATGAGGTTGACCCCCTCCTCTGGGGGCCACCAGGCACCAAAATGGCAGATTTCTTCGTGCTGGGGGGGGGGGAAGACTGTGCTCCCCCAGCCGCTCCCCCAGCACCTTTTCACAAGTGAGGGTGACCCCCCTCCTCTGGGGGCCACAAAGCACCAAAAGGGCAGATTATGGGGCGCTTCATGCTCCTCTAACCAGCCCCCGCCACTGGGAACACTCTCCTCTGCCATCAGAGTCTCTGATTCAGCAGGGTGCTGTCTTCCCTGCCTTCCTGCGCCAGCCTCTCGCCAGGCTCTCCTTCTGGGACTCTGTTCTCCCTGCGCTGAGGTCCCTGCTTCTGTGCACCAGTCCTGGACTCTTCTTCTGGTGCTGATAGGGTCCTGGGGGCAGTCAGGGGGTCTCTCCTTCCAACTGCCCATTGCGCCAGGCTCCAGCACCTTCACCCTCAGCAGACCACACCCCAGAGAGCCCTTCTCTTCCTGTGCAAGCACTTTTTAAAAGTTGAGTAGGGGGCTGGCAGGAAGTCTCTGTTGGTCCTATCAAACAGCGACACATCACGTCCCTGCCCCTGCTCCCTCCTTCTTGTCCAGCCTCTGAGCTTGTTCAAAATGGTGTCGTCCAGGGTTTCTGGCCACATGTCTGAAGCCTCATCCCCCACGCTGCCTTCCCTCCTTGGTGCAGCCTGGTGCCTGGCACCCAGTGACAGCTGCTAATTGATGAACCTGTATCCCCTCCCATCTTCTCTTCGTGGAGAGGAGGCCCTAGCTTGTGGAAGAAAGGTTATCAATCCATCCAGCTGAGGTGAGTCCTCAGCCTGGGTCTGGTCCTGGCTGGCTCACAGAAATATGACAGTTCTGGATGACCCAAAAGCAGTACAAATATGACTTTGGACTCTGCAGAATACTTCTTTTCACCTCCAATACAATGGACTTTAGTGCATGTCTGGAAACTGTAGGCCTTGTGGAAGTTAATTTAGCCATGGGCCCCACATTCCCTTAGGGAAATAATGAAGTGAAAACACAGTAAGACACACTGACTTTCCCTGGCATGTTTCCAGTGTATAAAGCCTATTCCACCCAATACTGCATAAGTCCTGCCACACCATTCACTTTGTAGCTGCTCCTGGACTGCACACACTAGGAATCTCCCCTGAGCTGCCCGTACATGTGTGCACACGCATGTACACATGTGTCTGCATGTAACCAGCCCAGTGTCTCTTACTCCAGCTGCTGCGCAGTGGCCTGATCAAGCCAGGGGAACACCAGTAAAATCCCCATGCAGTCTCTTACATCCTGAGTTCACTGTGGGTGAGTCCCAACTTATGAGGCTCCCCCACAGTAAAAGCTCAACAATTAGGTGCTCAAAAATCAAAAATTCCGGGCGGCCCATAGTGTCAGAACCACCTTCTAACACCCCTATTAGATGCTATAATGTTAACATTTGACATGCCCTGGGGAACTTTGCATGTGGAGGTTTTGTTTTAAAATAATGCTTCAGTTTACAGTATAACCACCAGAATGCTGTCACTCTTATCAATTGTTAGAGTGCCAGAAAGTACAAATCTGAGAAACTCTAATTTAGAATTTATTGACGTGAGTAGCAATCGCAAATGCTGTGTAGTGTCCACATTTTGACATTGGAGGCGCCTGAAAATCATGGCAGGACTGGCCGTAGCAGGCACTGGGCGTTTCTCCGGTGGGCTGCCAGGGTGGACGCCGGCTTTAGACCCCTGGGGGGCCATTTTTGTAACCAGGGGCTGGTTTTACAGCATGGCTGCAATATCGGCCCCTTGAAACAAAAGCGGCACAAATCTTTCCACTAGGAACCCCCCGCTTTTTCTCCCTGGGCCGGCTGAGCTTTTTGCCAATCCGGTTTCAGTTCCCAGTCCGGCCCTGCTGAAAATCCGCCAACATTTGGAGGAAGCTCTAAATACCGGGTATATAACTCTGAATTTCTTCCACAAGAAAATCCCGGGAGTGAATTTCTTCCACAATAGATTCCCGGGAATACCTTTGGCCTAGTGGATTCTGCATTGTATACAGAGATTCATCCAGAAATTGTAGGATTTTCGGTTCCTTCCATACTCGAAATGACAACCGAACTCCTAAAGCTGGGAATTTTGAAGACTGCTGTAATCCAATATAAAACTAGACTCCGAGACCACAAATCCAGTCACATCTCACTGATGAGTAGTTAAATTAAAGAATATAAACCAGGCATCAGTGTATTCCCATACCTAATTCTACTTCTATACACATGCGCTCCAAACCTTGCTCTTCGCAAAATATGACCAAGTGGTATTTTTCACTTAAAAGGAATTACCAGACAGCAATTGCCACAATGCACTGGGGCATCAATTTATCAAAGCGGCGGGTTACATTTCGGAAATGCAAATCTGATGGGAAGCAATCCATACTGTGAACTCGGTGTGCAATTTAGCTGCGAAATAACGAGGTGGCAACGATGGAACAGGCACGTGCACTCTCATTAAATTCCTAAATGCAAGATGAGCACAGAATACATTAGTGTAATTTGAACATTTGTTCAACAGCAGTGCACATTTCTTGGAACGTTTCCCCCTCTACGAGAGCTTGATATTTATAATACGGCACAAAGAGTTCCCATAAACAGAAGAATATCAAAAAGATGCAGAAAGCAAAAATTTTGCAGCATTATTTCTTGATGTCTGCGAAATTTGACACAAATCTATATCCTCCCTCGCCGGGCTTGAATTATGTCTAGCCGCAGACCCATTTAATATTCTGATGAAATGCACTTCTTTTTGAAAGACAAAATGTTGAGTCAGTTTTCATTAGGCGTGCCTATTTGATATGAAGAGGTGCACTGCTGTATGCATTACTGTCATAAATCTACCTACTTTAAAGATATTTGTTTCTGAGATTGTATCTGTGTATGATTCTATTAATAATCTGACGGCAGTGCAGATCTGCCTGTAATATGCTGGTACACTCGATACATATTTTCATCTTCCGGGGATGGAACAAATGTTTATGACATCTGTTAGGTTGGCAAAGTACTGGAATAAAAACGTAGTAGCCAAGATATATGAGGGTCAAAATTATTAATTCAAATTATCCTCAATGTGAGCACCACACAACATATGGGGCGCTTCGATAGTACCGGAGTGGTCATTTGTAACATGTAGAATGTCACTCGCCTCAAATTGTGAAACTGCTGCATGAGTAATACACGCTTTATCCTTGAGCGTTATTTAATGCTTGGCAGATGAGGTACACCCACCAAAATGTGTCAGAGGCCCTACCCTCCCTATTCAGAGTGTAAGGGGCCGCTATGTACATTATACAAGGTGGGAGGGAATTTGCACCACTTTTCGGCAGATGTTCCAGATCTGGAAATTTCTAAATATGGCACCTTGAGCCTGATCTATAAAATGGCATGAGACAAATCGTGGAAGCAAATTTCGCACACACATTTTGCGACGTGACATATGTATTAAAAGGTTATATTGCAAAATGTCCAGTTGCTGGAGGTGGCAGATCGACCTGGTTAATGAATATTAATAAGGAAGGTTGTCATTTATCACCACTCCCCCGTGATTGGCTGTGAACACAGCAATGAAGGCCTGCAAGGACCAGCAAACATCAATCCCTGTGTTTGCACTCCCGGACGAGAACTTTCAATTTTTTTTTCAACATGTCCCGTAAAGGGAGAGGAACTGCTTTAAAAATGAAAGCATGGGCAAGACATCAGGGGGTGCATGTCAGTGGTCCTCCAGGCCACTCTCTGCTCCCCCTGAGGCCACCCATGGGAAGCTGCACGGGGATTATAACGTCTCTTTGCAATTGAGTTACACACTCCTTTGAAGAGTCAGTAACTTTCAGTGATTTGAAACCGCTGTAACGGATGCCGTAATGTTGTGGGGCCCCAGGCCCCCACGCAAAAAGTGTAAGGACACAGACACGGTTAGTTAGGGTGTAGAACTGGCTCAGGACGCGTGCGCCCGGCCCCTTTTATTGTCAGTGTCTCATGTCCTGTGATGCCTGTGTTTGATGGGTGTGGGTTGGGGTGTAAGCCAGCCCTCGGGGAGTGGTTGGTAACATAACCACTAGAACAGTGACCAGAATGTCACTACAGATGCAACAATTGATACATCTCACTGCGCTTCAATATTAGGAGGGGATGCCCCTTTGAAGCACACTCCTAATTGCAAGATTCCTTGACACATCTGCATGGTGACTCTGCCTCCATCAAGATACCCTCATTGAAAATTATGTTCTACTCAATGCAATCTATGTAACTTCATAACTATGTTATTTGCTATTAGTAATTTGACTCTGGTTTACCTAGCGTGTTTCCTTCTCTATTGTCTTGCTAAAGAAAAATGTGTTTCCTTCCGTTTTGTCTTGCAAAACTTGTACCGACTCATGCTAACTGTCACCATACTCCTACGAATTCAATCTCCGGGCCTATACAACTAGAAGAAATTACGTTTCTCAATGTGTGCTTTATACAAAAACAGCATTTTAAGAAACTTTTAAACTTGACCGCCTTGGGTTTTTTTCCATTGAAATTCACAAAGTAAACAGCTCTGTGCATACTGGATCTGAGAGGCCAAGGTAGTTTATAATAAGGTGCCACTCCCGGAAGAAGAGCAGAAATGTGCCCAATAGACTTGAACAAGACGCAGACAGTGCTGACTTGGATTATCTGATAAATTGAGAGACAATGGAGGGATTCCAAAGTTAGTGTCTTGTGGTCAATTTTTGTTCTGATTTAAGCAGTCTCGCAGCCTGATTTCGAACAAAGTACAATTTCTGAATTTATTATCCCTCTTTTCATATGATCTGTTAAAGTAGTCGGTGGCATAGCACCAGCCCCTTCATCATTTTCACTTGCTAGACTTTTTGAAAGCTCGGTGCTGCTCTGACCATCATCAGTTGAAAGTTAGTAATCTTTGTTACAGCTTTGATTTGTGATGCAAAGTTGGGGTCAGCAATGAATGTAAATTTGTATCCCTAGGATTTTTTTAGTTTGTTGCTTATTTGTTCTTTGTGCTGCCTATTCCAGGTCTGTCTGTCATTGGCAATTTTAGTGTTTTAATCAGTGAAGGTTTCACCATAAAAGTCTGATTTGGGCATGTTCAGTCAGAGAAAGTTCTCACATTCATATTTAGACAGTTTGGAGGCGGTGATATTGATTTAGTAACTGCATTTGAAAAGCAAGAACTGATTAGGTCCTAGAAGACCCTGCCAGCCTCACCCAAAAACTGCACTGTAGCCAGGGCCACAGGAATTATGCAATTGTGCGGCTGAACGTTTTTCGCATAATTATTGATTTGCCGCAATTGCCACATAATCTAATATCTGCTGCATAATATTCAGATTTTAAGAAGAAAAATGTTTGTAGCTCAAATGGTTCAAAAGCTACTAACACAGTGACACGTGTTGCTGCACAGTGGAAGCCCTTTCAAAAAGCTTGACTGGTTGCTTATTGCTATATTTGGGTGTTAAACTGGTACTAATGAGGCTCAACCAATGCCCACACAGTGTTAACAAGTGTAAAAGTTACATAATAATTAAGTAATACTATCAAAAATGTACCCCATTACACCACATAATTTTCTATCTTGCCGCATAATTTACTCAACCTTGCTGTATAATTTGGCCCTCCCTTGCTGCCTAATTCCAGTGGCCCTGACATTAGTTTGTAGAAAGGTCATGTAGCATCCAGACGGCTGAGTGAGTCCCTGCCCAGTGGTTTGAGCTTGTCCTCTGCCAAATGAAGCAGAACGTTTTGTGCCTTTGGTTTGTTTAAAGGCCATTTGGCAGCCATGTAAATAGAGACTCACTCCAGTAAGGTTTTAAAAAGTTACTTCTTCAATCTTGCCAAAATAGGGGGGCAAGTTGTGTATTGGTTGTTAGCTCGAGAGTGTTAATTTCCTCACAAATAATGTTGCTTGTTTGAAAGCCTTTCGACAGTCCTTTTTGAGAGGTGGTGATGTTCAATATGAGTGCTGGCAGTGAAGGTCAGAAATCCTTTGTAAGGTTTTTTTTGTTCCCTAGCAATTACCTGGAGCACTTCAATTAGTGTCTTGACGAGGTTAAGACGTTGTATTTATAGGGAATGTTGGAAGTGTAGGATTATATTTCTGGGTTAATCCAAACATCCTTCCATATCTCTGTGTTTAGTAAGAATGACAAGGACTTCAAATAATTTGTAGACAGTGTATCATTCTTGGCTGCTGCCAAATCAGTGAATTCCAAGCAGCTTTTCTGACTCACTTACTGTAGTAGTGTTTTGTGTCCTCGATCGTTTTATGGTAGTCTCTCATATGCTGGTAGCTGTGTTATGTTACGCTGCACATTCGTACTGTTGCATCGCCATGCCAAAAGATGGCTAGCCCTTTTCAACATAACCTGCTTTGATTTGAATCATTTATTGGGTAGATTACGTTATGGTTTTGCTCTCTTCAGTTTGACCTGAGCCTCTGTATGGAACTCCGGTGATGTTTTCATAGAAGCTCTATAGAAACCACTCTAGGCCAATTTCTTGATGTTTGGTTCAAACCATTTCAAATGTCTCATAATTTATCATTGCAACCCTTTGAGGGACACTCAACTGAATGATATTGTTGCTGTCCCATTGAACAGAGCGGTGAGTGCTTGAACGCTGATCATGATAGTTGAATAGTGTGTTTATGACTGGTGTTGTCCCATAACATTTACTAACTGTTGTAGCAGAGGCCCAAGTCTAATTTTTGCCTGCCCTTCAGGTGGAATTGATAATTGTGTAAATCAAAATTGCTGTCAGTCTTATTTATCATGTACAGTGTCCGGCTGCCTTTTGGCTAGTTTCACACTATAGAAATACCATATACATACATGCACTCGTATAACATTCACAATGAGCAGTTCCCAGCCTAAGAGGCGTCATTGGAGCTGGTGTTGGCTGCCCCTGGCTGTCCCGAGCATCCACCCGTGCAGCCTCACTTGTGAAACAGTGTGAAGCTTGGCTGCTGGAGGCACCGCTGGGGACCCCTGTGTAGGATGTGGTGTCCACGCCACGGTGGGAGACTTGCGGCAATCCAGAGCCACGTGAATACCAACTCGCTTTCGTCCCCAGAGAGCAATTCGATGTTTGCATGTTTCAAGAAACGTGGTCTACACAGGAACTATTAGCTGATGGGTTTAAATGTCTTAGTTCCCCTGCAATTCCTCCTTAATCCAGGCATGCTTGGGGTGGCCTGCCTATATTGGTGAACCTTTCAGTGGGAGGTGGCATTGAGTCAATCGCAACCAGTAATGATAATTTCCAGGTCATGAGACTTAAGCGAGATATGATTCTGTATTTTATACATTTTTATAATAATGATTTCACTAATGTCTTGAATGCCAAGTTCCCGGTTTTATTTGATTATATGTTATCCCTGCAGAATGAAGTTGCCAGTAAAGGTCTTTCTGTAGGAGTTTGTCTGGCTGGGAATTTTAATGATGCTAGGCTCACTGCTGATGCCGACCTTTTGTTTACTCTGACCTCAGATGCAGGAAGCACCTTAACTAAATCAGTGATTGGCACTGATAATAGAGGTTCTGAGTTGCTGAATCATTTGGCCATGCAGGCTCTTATCAATGTGATGGACATAACTGGTAACACTGACCACACAATACCTACTGATTGGGGCAGAGGGTGTTCTGCCGAAATAGATTATTTTTATCTTTCATTCAACCACACTGATCTAGTACTACAAGGGAACAAACTCCCCTCAATTTACGGGGGGCATAACCACCTTGAGGTGGTAATTGCGCAGCCTCCTAATCCTAAATTTAGGGTGGAATGTGGAGTCAGATATTTGCAAGCTTCCACTGACTGATTGCGATTAAGGTGGAGAGCTGTTGAGCCCGTCAAACTTTTCCATACTGTGATCATTGAGAACCCGAATCTGGTAGAGATGTGTCTAACAGACAGCGACCCAGAACATGAAGTGGTTTGGGCTTTCAGCCAGCTCTGCGTGAATATTCGGAATATGGTATCATGCCCATGCAGTATGCCCACTACTAAGCCTAGGTGGTACAACCAAAGATGTTCCATGGCAAATCGCCAACTGCGCAAGGCACTCGCAGACACCCTTAGGCACCCCATGGACGTAGCAACTCACAGGAAAGAATATGAAGAGGTCACCGATGGGAGACAGAGGAAAGTGTTGCAACTTTAATGGGATGCCCTAGATTCAACAGCAACTACTAAGAATAGAAAATAATTTAGGAGGTCTGAGCCCTATATGAAGCGTTTGCATCACGGTGCCACCTCAATAACCTGCCATATCACCCGCAATGTCTGGATAACCCATTTCAGCAAAATATATCCTTGTACATAAGCACCCCCATAAGGGAGCTCCTCTGTGGGAAATTTGAAGTGACTTCGAGCGAGGTGGAAGACACCATCAGTCAGAGCATAGGTGGTAAGGGTCAAGGGCCAGATGGCGTGCAAATCGATCTCATCCAGATTAATCCTGAGTTCTGGGTACTGTTACTGCTGAACGTTTTTAATGGTCTGACTCACTCTACACTACCCAGCACTTGGAATATGTCTATATTTGTGTACATTTGTTTTCAAAAAGGGGGCTCGTTGACAGCCAGTTGCTACAGACCTATCTCCTTGATTGCCACCATCGTAAAATTCTTGGGATAGTTCTCTATAATCGAGTAAGAGAGCTAGCGGTGGAAAAGTCCATTCTGTATCCTTGCCGCTTTAGGAACCGAGTTGGCATGATAGAGCAATGTTTAAATCTATCTTCAATCATTGGGAAATATACCATTGCTAAGCAATCCCCTCTGTATTTGGCTTTTATGGATCTGACCACAGCGTTTGACTGCGTTAATTGCTAAACGCTGTGGTAAAATCTTCTCTCTCAGGGTTTGAATGAGGCACTAGCACACTTTCTCACATATTTTCACCAAGGACATGGGAGCTAGGGTTAGAATATGCACAGCTGGAGAGGTCACGCCTGATGTAGGTGTCTTCCATGGTGTCAGACAAGGTTGTGTCTTGGCACCACTTTTATTTATTTTATATATATTAATAATCTCCATCCATTTTTAATGAATATCACATCTGATGTCCCTAAAATCGATGATTCCTCACTATTCTCCCTCTTGTGATGCTGTTCCAAATGCTCATACTCCTTGAGCCCTGCGTCTTTTGATTCACGGTTTTGTAGATTTTATGGCCACACTTGACCTATGAACCAATTTTATGAAAACCTATATACTGGCATGTGGGCCTAAGAAATGGTGTATGGCCACAGTATAGCACTTTATCATATTTGGGTTTAACATTTGCAGATAGAGGATCCTGGGCTCCACAAAACGCATTGCAGGATTAAACTCGCAAAGGCCTTTTGGCAAATTTAGTTTACTCCCGCCTAGTGGAGGGGGTGCTCTGCTACCCTTACTGTAGATTTATAAAACACAATGTATACCCACCGCAACAAAATTTGGGACATTTGAAAATGTACTATTGTACAGACTGAAAAAACTGGTTTTGCAGAAGAGCTATAATGGCACCCATCTCGCCCTCTAACTTAATCTGTCATAGAGAACTGGGTATTCCATATATTGAAGACTACATCAGAGCCCGGCCACCCTTACTATGGCTGTCTGTTTGGAAAAATAAGGAGGTGAGCCTTACTAGAGATATTATTAAGGACTGCATCAGCTGCGACAAAGGTTTTGAAATCCCCTGGCTTACCAGTGTGGAATCTAGCCTGTGCTCAGTCAATTTACAGCAGGCATTTACGGAGTAGGAATCACACTTAAATGTAAATAAAAAGCAGTTTGTGCCGGACCCTGTATGATTTAGCTGATACTGAAAGAACATCTATAGAGAGGTGAAAGACAAGTGTGGCTGCGTATATGAACTCTGTGTCTTCAGACCAGCTCGTGGGATACATGACCAGGCCTTTGGGGCATTGGGAATGTAGCTTACTGTTTATCTACATGGCAGGCACACTGAAATACGTTATGTTTCCCATTGGGCTACAGTTCAAATCTTCATTAGCAATTTTAGATAAGCTTCAATTGTATTTTTTCAACTTATGGATGTTGAAGTGATTATTTAGGTGCATTCTTGAGGACAGCAGTACAGGCTTGTGGGTCTATGAACACTGTGTAGACTTGCTATAATGCTTGATGTATTTCTGTCTATTACTTTGCGAAAGTTGGTATCCTAGGCTATTGTATACATTGCTTTTAAGGCATGTGTGTTTTACTGTGCACGGTTATGGATACCTGGTATTCAAATAAAGTTTTAAATAAAAAACAAAAACATTCCAGGCAAGCCTGTTTCCTGTCTATAAACCCAAAAGTTGAAGTCCGTTCCATATTCCCTGAAGTCGGTTATCCTGGTTGTGTTATAGTTAATAAAATAGTAATATTGGCTGTCTAGGAGGTAGATATTCATAGAGAAGTATGAACCATTGGAGTTTACCACACAGCATGATTCATATTCCATATGGAAAATTTCTGGCTCTGTAGGATGACATCAGTGAATATGTTTTAGATTCCAGTGAACACAAAGACACACCACTATTCCAACTCCAGTAGTTTTTGAATCTCCTGGTATTTTATTACAGCCTAGTCACTAAACTAATCTGCCTTGTTCCACAAGCCTGTGGATGCCTGGGTGTCACCGTGGAATCTTTTGGATCAAACAAATTCAGGCTATATAGTGGATCTGTATATACCTGGGCTCCACAATAGGCATACTTCTTGTTTTACATATGTTCATGCTGTTTGGCACACTGGGCTCATGCAGAGGTGAACTGAGGTATAACAGTAATAGCGGCTTACATTAAGCATACAACATTTCACATTTCCAGTTATCAAGTTCAGATAGGGAGTGTTTTTGTGTTATAAGATTAATGATTTTGTATGGTTAATATGCCTTATTTCATCCATGATAACTAAAGATACTCACAAGGGTCATTTGACGAAATCCTGGTCCATGCTATTTCAACTGGACATCTTTATAACTAGACAATTTATATCAAATGTACTGCCCACACTGTTTGAATAACAGGAAGTAACTTGTAAATTATGACCATACCCCCATCTTTCATGGTGAGATCGCTAGCAGGTATTCTTGAGGAGCCTATTCTGTGAAGAGCTCCCTCCATTACGTGGGGAAATTCACATGAAAATGAGAGACAATTGGGGTGACAAACGGTCCGTAAATTTCACGGACCGCCCGTTATTTTAGTATGATGTCTGTAAGGCGTCTGTAATTTGGGGTCCCCAAATTACAGACGCCTTACAGAAATCATACTAAAATGAAATTGGGGAATTTCAGGAAGGTATGCTGTTCCCCTGCGAGAGACCCCATGAGTTGAAAAGTTTCCACTCGGGCCTCTCGCACTTATCTTTTAATCTGTAGACTGAGGTTGCCTGCAGCAGCCCCTGCTGGTCCTCACAAAGACTGTGGACTGGCCCATTGTCATTCTGAGACTGCAGACAATTATCACAGATAGATTGACAATTGGCCCTATTATAGTGACAGCAAGAGGTGTGCCTTCTCCTGCACAAATCTTCATTGCAGAAAGGGCCTGATGTCACTTTGCAAAGCTGTGCGCATACTGAAAAACTGTGACGTTCACGATTGTTTCAACCGTATATAAACTTATTTTGACTGGTACTTATTTTGGTTGTCTATTTACTTGTATACTATTGTGCGACCTCCTCTGATATGTTTGTAAAACGTATGCTTTGTCCCAAATTGGTGTCCTAAATTTTGACCTTCTGTCCTGAATTTTTTGTCCTGAATTTTGACCCTTTGTCTTGAATTTTTACACTGACCGTCCTGAATTTGCACTCATGCCTGTTGGTCACCTTAGAGACAACCCCAGATGTCCCAGCAAACATAACATTGTGGAATGTAATTTCTAAATGAGTGGTCGACATTTTTTAGTCTTTGCAAGTGTAGATTTATAAGAGGTTTCAATTTCCCACTGAGGAGAACGTTTTGAAATCCACTCGGTAGTATGAACCCCTTGATTCCACTGCCAAAGATAAAATAGCGAAAAGATTTGATCGAATGACCTCATAGCTGAACTTGAATTCTAATGAATTTAATCCTAATGTTGGCTTTGGAACTTGACCAAAAGTTACTTGATTCTGCTTTACCTCATTGTGCCTTAAATTGTAAGTATGTTTAGTTGTGTAATATGTATGATCAACATCTATATCAAAATGTGATTAATTGCCATCAATGGGAAATAATAACGTCCACCAGGGTTACTGTGAGTGTGTGTTTTTTGTTTTTATAAAATTAATACACCACCATTCACAAAATAACCATCATTATTCTACTGAATCAACTCACTGTATGGAAGTACAACATTGTGTAGTTTAAAAAAAAAAATGTTAAAGAAATTTCAAAAAATAAACCAATATCTGCGGTTAGCTGGTATCTTGCGTGACTTATTTTATGTAATGACATGCTGATTGTAAAAAGCCAAATGCGTTACTGGCAGGAGGCTGGTTCCAGCAGAAATTGGCTGTCAGACATTTTCTGCATAAACAAGTCTCCTGTGGCAAACAATTACAGAAATCATGCAATGTGAAATTTAGAGAACATTTTTCGAATTTCACCATCATAATTAACATTTTGCCCAGGAGAACACATTATTATAAAAACAACATTACTTTCAATCACGTTTCTTGATTTTTTACACATATGTATATAAGTACATACAATATTTAAATCTTTTAACCATACCAATGAGGCACTGCCTAATAATTATCTATATGTAGTACAGACAATACAAACGAAGGTGTGCCTGAATATGTTTAGGTGAATAAACTAATTTACCTTCATTTACCAAGGTCAGCATTCAACCATATGGTAGAGGCAGCAAATGTTTGTTGATGCTCTGTTTCGGCCTGTCCATTCTGCTTTGTTGCGAGCCTTACTCAGAAACAAATCAATTCACTCATTTCATTTGCCCGTAGGTAGCCAAATGATTCTTTACATGGGAGAACAAAGTACTTTTTTCAACTCTGTACAATATAATTCATTTATACGAGATTACTTATTTGCTATTTACGTTTAATCCCAAATATCTGAACATATGAATTCAACAAGCACAAGAGAAGAGAAGAATACTCCCAAATTGGACAAGTAAATACGTTCAAATCAATAGGATAATGAAGTGCTGATGCAATAAAATCCTTTATGGGAGACTTTGGAGGACAGAAAAGAACAGTTGCATGCAATCTGAGTAAAAAAAACTCATGCCTATAAATGAACTGTAAATTGTTTTATGCAGTGCTCATTAAGAGAGATTCCTACCTGGGGTAAACTTAAGTATTAGCAAATAAAATGTGAAATTTGAGGAGCTGTTAAATGACTACTTAAATTTGCCATTTGTATGGAACATTTTTTTCAAAAGTATTTGTTCATATTAATCAATTTCAAGATTGATTTTGGATGCAATGTAGTGTCCGTACAAACAACACACAATAGGACAAGGACATATTAAAACATGCAGTTCATAAAAATACAAAGTGCAAGAGGATTTAAAATATAAAAACAGACCAATATAGCAATATTATCAGCAAAGTTTAAGATAACATAGACCTACGAGCTCATACAGCAGATCTTAAAAAGGTCCCATAATGCATAACCGCTTTGTCATTAGAAAATTGGAGTAAGAATATAAAAGCAGGCCTAAATTGAATGACATTATGGTAACTCTTTTTTAAAAATGGAATTAAGAAAAATATGGTGTACCTTACATACAATTTACAGAAAAATGCAAAATGTAACATCAGTTGGCCTGATACTTAAGAACAAGACCTTGGATCAAGATTCTGCAATAAGCCTAATGGAAAACATAGCAGATATTTTATTGTGTCTGAACGTTCCCATCGACCCTGTGCATACCAAATATAATTAGGGGGGGCAGTCAAATTCAGTCAGTCGTAAATAAGCAGTAACACTAGTTTTCCCTTCCACTTCCTTTAATCGTCGGGAGTCCTCAGATTTATAAAGTGCTTGTGCAACAATCTTTTTACTTAAGCAGTGTTAGAAATGGTGGTCTCTAGTTGGCAATGGTTTGCACCTTTGTCCAAGTAGGGACCCTTCTTCCTAGTCAGGGTAAGGGGGATACACTTGTAAAATCATTCCTACTCACCCCCTTGGTAGCTTGGCACTAGCAGGCAAGTTTATTTCAGAGGGTGTTTGTAAAGTATTTGTGCTCCCATACAGTAATACAGTGAAAACACTACAAAAGTACACCTTACCAGTTTAGAAAAATAAGTAATCTTTGTCTAAACCAAACAAGACCAAAAATCCACAATACAGTAGTCAAAATGTACTTCTTAGAAGGTAAAAACAATTCTGTTTATAGCAAACTATAGATAGGACACTTTCAACACAAAGTACCTTGGATGCGTCACAATCAAACAACAAGCATTTGCAATGCAATAGGTCTCGCATTTATATGAGTTTGAGCTATTGGCATTGTAAATGACAATGCTTTTTATTTAAGTTTGTTTTTTTTAAAACATAAATAAAAGGCACTGTCATTTACAATGCTAATAGCTCAAACTCTCGCAAATGCGAGACCTATTGCATTGCAAATGCTTGTTTATATATATTGTATGCCTATTTTCTCAAAAACTAACATGCAAAATTTGGCATGTCAGAAAAGAGTAGTAATGGCCCCTTGTTGTCTCAAAAACCCAATGGGTATCTGTAAGAATAAAGAAGCATATAATAAACAACACCATTATTTGTATTAATGTTGTTTGACTTTTTAAACACATCACCATAACGTGGAACTACATTCTTTGGCACATCAGCCGTGATATATTTTTCTAGTAGTTCGGGTGCACCTCACTTGTGCCCGAGTGGTGATAAATAATAGTTATTTGTAACACACACACGTTAAAACACATACACACACATTGAAACATATACACACATTCACATTGGTTGCCTAAAGTAGCTGGCTTTGGGAAAAAAGGTCGATGCAGTTCATCTTTGTGAACGTTTCTTAAAACTGAGGCCTTTCTTAGAGTAGATGAATCACACAACCATACATCCCAAACGGGCTATTGAAGCATATTCACTGAGTATCTTAACAGACAGATGCGGCATACTTGTTTTATCATACTTTATAAAAAGAGACACGGTATAAGCATTTTAAGAAGATATTGTACATACGCAAATTAGTAGGTTTGTCTGACTCCATTAACTCGCACAGAAGGAGAGGTGTCCTTGTAAAACACACTGCAGGTAAAGTGACATAATGTTAGTTTAGCAATAGTGACATTCTTGTAAATCGGACGGACTCTTGTTCTCCACAAAACGAGCTCAATTTTGAGACCTGTCAAGTCTTACTCAAATGATAGTTGCTCAACCCCCACTTGTAAATACCTCCGTGCTTCTCTGCCGAACGATATCTCGTACGTTCCTGCCATGTTTTATCTGGTCTTTAATTGAAGACAAGAAGTGGGATAAGGGAGGGGGTAGGTTGCACCGTCTAAGGGGAGAGAGGCACAGGCTGGCAAATGGTGTGCACTTTCGAGGGCGCATTGATGTTCTCAGTGGCCGCACGGCTCACTGAGAACATCAAAGCGCCCGCGAAATGTACACGCAGGCTGCCAAATGGTGCGCGCGCCCAGCGCACATGCACTGTAGTTGGGGGCCTGAAAAGCACTCGTTTGCACTTCCAAATCCCCGTTTTCTATAGCTCTCGCCAGATCAGCGCTAAAGCGCTGGCTCAGGCGAGACCTAAAAACAGCTTCAGGGAAGGTGATGCATCGGTTCCTTACACACAAGGAAGGTGATGCATCAGTTCCTTACTTCAGGGGAGGTGATGCATCAGTTCCTTACTGCCAGGCAGGGGAGGGGATGTGTCGGTTCCTTACTGAAGGGGAGGTGATGCGTTGGTTTCTTACTGTTCTGGGAGGTGATGTGTCTGTTTCTTACTGCGGCCCCAGTGTCCTTGTAGATTTGGCACCCCTGTGCAATGCGTGGGGATCAGGGATGTGTTGGCTCTCGAGGCAGCAGCAGCAACGGCGCTGCGTTGGTCTCTACAGCTGCGGTCCCAAGATGCATTGCTTCTTGCCGCTGTACAGCAGGGCCAGCGCCAGAATTGGTGCAGTGATCTCGGACTTCGGAGATTGGTGCACAGGATTCAGCACGCTGCAATTTCGCCAGTCGCGGACAAGCTGGGTCGGTTTCTTCAGCTGCACGCAGCGATGCGGCGGACACAGTTGCGGATGTATCGCGCTTCTTGTAGTTGTCTTTTTGACAGCTCCCAACAGCAGGAACACCCTCCAGAGGCCCAACTCAGCAACAGACACCTCTTGGCAGGTCAGAACTCCCAGCAAGGAAGTTCAGGGCAGCTAGTGGTGAAGTCTTTGTGTCCCTGTGTCAGAAGAGGAGGCCAGCTCTACTTCAAGCCCTTGGAGATCTTCTTCAAGCAGGATACACAGCACACAGCAAAGGAATTTGTCCTCCTCTTGGCAGAAACAGCCACTGCAGGCCAACCCCACACAGCTCACAGCAAAGTGACAGTACTTCTCCTTAAGCTTTCCCAGCTCTTCTCCTTGGCAGTGGTTCCTCTTGAGTCCAGAAGTATTCTAAAGTTCTGGCATCTGAGACCCACTATTTATGTTCAATTTCTCTTTGTTCTCTTGTAGCAGAGAAGCACTGTGCTCAGTCAGAACCAGTTATGTCCTCTCTGGTCCAGCTTCCCAGCAGGAGGTGCAAACAGCATTATCTAAGGCAGAACAGGCCCATTGAGGTGAAAGAAAATCTCCTCCCTCTACTCTAAAGGCAGCCCAGGTCTATTCAGCCCAGCCCTGACTCATCCATGAAAATCAGTACACACCTTAACCCCGCCAGTGGCTGTCTACAGAGTATTCACATCCCAAGCCCCTGTCACTCCAAAGCCGGACATTCAATATACAACCCAGCAGAGGCACACAGGATGGCTAAGCAAGCAAATACCCACTTTCTAGAAGTGGTATTTTCAAACACCGAATGTAAAAATCATCCTCACTAAAAGATGTGTCTTTATATTCTGTTTTCAGGCATACTAAACTGTACCTATCTATCTTGTCCCATTGGGAAGTTATATTTATAAGATGTTTAAATAAACTTCCACTCTATCCTATTGGACAGATAGCCTTTCAATAGTGAAAAACGAAAATTCACTGTAGTTCACTACCAGGAAATGTTACACTCATCATGACATGTCTTACTTTTCACATACACTGCACCCTGCCCACAGGGGTACGATGGGCCTACCTTAGGGGTGACTCACATGTAAGAAAAGGGAAGGTGAGGGCCTAGCAAGTGGGTGCACTTGCCAGGTCAACATGGTAGTAGAGAGTGCTTGAGGGCACTTCAGTGGCAGGTCTGAGAACCCTTTGCAAGGCTGCTTGTGTGGGTGGCACAATCAGTGCTGCAGGCCCACTAGCAGCATTTGACTTGCAGGCCCTGGGCACACACAGTGCACTGTACTAGGGACTTAGTAGTAAGTCAATCAAGCCAATCATGTAAACACCAATCCATAATAACAATTTACGCAGAGAGCATATGCACTTTAGCACTGATCAGCAGTGGTAAAGTGCCCAGCGACCTAAAACCAACACAAACTGGGTCAAAAACCGGAGGCCCAAAAGCAAAAAGTCTGGGGATAAACCCACTAAAAAAGCCAGGTCTAACAAGCTGGTACAAGATATCGGGTCAGAATTAACCCTGGGCGTAGGACTACACCACGCTCGCGTAGTTTGCGCAACTACGCGCTATGCGAATTGCACGTAGCACAGTGCAAAAACGCGTAGCGGGCATTTTATGCTTGCTCGCAGCCCTTAACATCAAGTTGGCGACCGCGGGCAAGCAATATAACATCCCGGTGAGACTTTTTCCTCGTTCACGATCAGCATCATCAAGTTGCCAATCGCGAGCATGGAAAATAAATCTCCCGGCGAGATTCTCAATGCGGGGAGGTCAGGTTTCTCATTGCGAGTGGTCGCGTATGCTCGCAACTGCTAGTAATGAGAAACTACCAGTCCGCATTGAGAAAGCTGCCGCTCAAGTACAAATCTACTCGAGCGGTAGAAAACGACCGCTTGCACTGTGCGGACAAGCATCCGGCACTGTGCAATCAGTGCGAAAAGCATTTTGTGGAAATCCACGGACAGCTGCACTCGGCTCGCCGGACACTTTTAGATGGGAATTGAAAAGATAACATGAAACCAACTGACTAATTGGCTCAGCGCAATACTTACGCTTTACTGGCTAAGGAACGAAGAAATTTTGAATATTCCAGTCGTGGATTTGACCCCTATGTGGTCTGGAATTTTAACCACATATTAAAGGTACCAATTGAATAGAAAATAGCCTTGAGGAAGTCGTGGGTTAATGCCCCTACACGACGAAACACGTGTTGGCTGTGACTAGGATGTCGCCTTGAAAATAAAGAACAAGGAAAACCAAACCTCGCACAAGAATCTTATTGCTATTGTTGTTTCTGACTTACACGTCATAACTGTTTTGAAACTTTGATTAATACGAGTGCTGGGGATTTGTTGAACTGTTACGTAGAGCTTTTGCTCTTCTGTGTAGAGTTGGTGGTTTCTCTATACCTTACAGCACCGTCAGATTAAGTGTATGATATTTTACAAATGTGAATTTCCCTTTGAGCGCCTAGGACACCTATGATCAATACCACTATCTTTAACTAAGCATTTTGCACTAAGCAGTTCGCGTAGCTACGGGTAGGTTGCGTAGTGCAAAGTGCACTTCGCGTAGCTACGCGTAGCGCTACTATGTGAACTACGCCCAGGGTTAGTCAGAATATGCAGAGTGCACACCAGGGTTACAGTATTCTGGCTTCACATAGGCCAACCAGGGAATGAATAGTCCTCTGTCGAGAGAAAGACAATCCATTATAATATATCTCAAGAAAGCAGCCTCTGAATTCCTCCAGATTACATAACAAAATAAAGCTGGCCAGACCCTAATCCGATCTTCTATGTGAGGGAAGTTCTTTATGAGAGAGAAAATGCGAACATGATATGGGTGCAGACAGAAGTTTCCTACAGACTGTATTATTTTTGAGATGAAAAGTCTTGCTATTTGTCCATATAATGCCAACAGATCCTGACAAAAATGTGTATTACGATCTGTTTAATAATTTGAAATTGTTCGTCATCTTTCTGACAATACTCGCCTCTTTTTTAATGTACTGAGTAAATCCCATTCCTATCAACATTCTTTAGCCGCTGTTGCGTTAGATGCTGAAAAAGCATTTGACAGGGTTAACTGGCAATTTATGCTTGCAGTTCTGGTTTGGTTTGGTTTTGGCCAGAAATTTCTTGCTTATGTCTCTTTGTTATATTCTTTTCCTAGGTCCTTTATCTTGGCCAATGGTCTCGTCTCCTCTTCGTTCCCCCTCTTCAGAGGTGTCCGACAAGGCTGTCCTCTTTCTCCTCTTCTTTTCATTTTGGCACTAGAACCATTCTTGATAAAAATTCGCATGAATACAGAGATTACTGGTTTCCCATATGGGGATAAGTATTTGAAACTCTCTGCCTATGCAGACGATATTCTTTTATTTATTTCCAATCCACAGTCCTCTATTCCATCCTTTTTATCTGAAGTATCTAATTTTGCGAGAGTCTCAGGTTATAAGCTTAATGTTGATAAGTGTGAAATTCTCCCCCTGAATAAATTTTGTTTCCATGCAGACTTTTTGACTTCTTCCTTTCATTGGAGTCCGGTTAAGATAAAATATTTAGGCCTATGGTTTAAATCCTCTATTAAAGACACTGTAGCGCTTAATCTTAAAAACCTACAAACATTGTTACTGGATTCTACGACTCGTTGGCATCCCTTGTTTTTATCCTGGTGGGGAAGACTAGACTCGATTAAAATGATGTTAGTTCCCATTATTTTGTTTTACCTCTCTAACCTTCCAGTTAATATCCCTAAGTCTTGTTATAAGAATATTTATTCTACGCTCTCTAAATTCCTATGGCAACATAAAAAGGCTAGAATGTCCTTTGCAAAACTTAAATGCCCTAAGCAGTTGGGTGGAGTTAATTTTCCGGATTTTGCCTCTTATCATTCTTCATTTTTCCTTAAACACTCTATCCCTTTATTATCCGGACAGGTGTCCGACGCCCTGTCAAGACCTTTGTGGGTTGAGATTGAATCATCTTTTTTTCATCCTTTTACCTTTGACGAATTTGTATCACTGTCCCATATTCCCAATAAATTCTCTCTCCCTATTCTTAAAAATTCTCGGAAAACCTTTTCTCCTCTCTTATTAACTGGTTTAGATGACCGTTCGCGTTTTTTACAATCTCCCGTGTGGTATAACCCTCTTATTAAACTTAGAAATAGGATACTTTTTTGGAAGGATTGGTATGACCTTGGTATATTCTGGACCCATCAACTGTTTGATGAGGGCACGTGTATTCCTTTTTCTATCCTCCAATCTCGTTTTTCTTTGCATGTATCACATGCATCCAAATATGAGCTTTTACGTGAGGTTTTGCAAAACAGGTACAATGTTCTTTCTGACTCCACCACCCACACTAATTTTTCTCCTCTCTCTATTCCTTGCTTACTGGCTTCTTCTTCTGCTTCCCAGATATATGCAAAATTGAGAGATACTACTAGTATTCGCGATAAATCTAAAACAGAATTGGACTGGGAGTCAGATGTAGAGGACACTTTCTCTGTCTCACTGTGGTATAGGATCTGGACTAAGATAAGGAAAACCTCTAGAGCAGCAAATACGACTCAAACGTTATTTTTTATATACAACAGACTTTTGATTACTCCTGCCAAATTACATTCAATTGATCCTTCCATTCCCTCTTCTTGCTGGTCCTGTTCAGCGTCAGGGGCGGATCTTAAGCACATGTTATTTAAATGCCCGAGGATTCATAAATTCTGGTCTGAGGTATGGGCTCAGATTAATAGGATTTTTTCCACCTCTTTCCCTCTTACACTTTCACATATCTTTTTAGGTAGTCTTTCAGACATATGGTCCTCTCTTAACACTAACACGTCCATTATTGATTTACTTTTGGCTGTAGCGTTTCAGCAAATCACTAAATCTTGGAAGGATACCTCATGTGTTTCCTTTCAGGCTTGGTGGTATGGAGTTTGTTATCATCACAGACTTGATAGAGCCTATGTTTACCCCATTACACTTGCTATTAAGCGCGATTTATTATGGCTCCCCATCACAGATTTCTTAGATGTGTCTGCTCGATCCCTACCCCTACATAATCCGTGTACAGAAGAAGTTCCCAAACCCCCATGATGGCATTCCTAATGGTTTTTTGTACATACTTTAATTGTTTAATCTATAACTACTGTGTATATCTTTATTGGAAGAGTTTTTGTACATCTGATGCACTTTTTCATTTTATGTATAGCTCTGTATAGCAATGATTACATTTCTACTGCAATTGCTTTTGCTATATCTGATGATGCCTTCTACCTTTTTCTTTTCTACCTCTCTCTCTTGTCTTTTCTTGCTCTCTCTTAAATATGACTTTCTATTTTTCTACTTGGGATAAGTTTTAATATTATGCTTTGTTGATAATATGTTGTAAATGAACTTTAATAAAATCCTCTTTAAAACTCAAAAAAATAATTTGAAATTGTTAATTTGTGGAAGAATAATTTAGGTTTCCCTTAATCTTTCTTCGATCATTTATAGTGCTGTGCCTTCTTTAGAATGAGGAAGTTGATATGCTGGTCGTTTGAGGTGTCTCTGTGGTTTTATAAAGAGGGGCATGTATAGTTGTTAATCTTCTGCATGTTTACCGTGAGGTCATGAAATGCATTGAGTTCATAATTTCCTTTTCCCTAGAATATTCGCTGCATGATAATGTTAATGCGGCCAAAGGACATGTTTGTGACCTGTGATGCTTCAGTGGTCAGTCTTACAGTCTCAAATCTCAAGTTGTATACATAGATGATAGAAGATGGAGAATCCTTTCACTAAGACACAGGCATCAGCCAGCTCCTCCTAAATATCTCCAATATCAATGTAATTCTTGCAAGAAGAACAGCTTTCATACATCAGTGTGTGCAGATTACCATCTGCGTTCAATGACATTCTACTTAAATATCATTCCTTCTATCGCTTGAGTCCTGCTGGGATTATATAAGGCAATACAGCATCCCTCAAGGCACAGGAAACGCCGCCTTTCAGAAACTTTAGGTGTGACAGCTTCTGGAGTGTTGTGGGCAGGGAACTTTGATTGTGCTTCCTTACTTTTGAAATGGCTACCCTGGTTGCAAATCGAGATTTTCATTTAATATTTACTTTTATCTGTTTAAGACACATTAATTAAGAAGCACTCCCAGTAGGATCCAAATATTCAGAAGAAAGCCATTGTGCAAAATGTTGATAACATATCCTCGTTCGTAAAGCAGATAAGCCTCTCTAGCTCTGTGTTGTTCCCAGAAATATGAACCCTTTTTAGCAGCTTTATGAGCACTTTTTGTCAGATCATACTCTCTTTGATTATGTATCAGGTTGGTCTCCGCATTTCTGTTTGAGTTTCTTTCATCCTGATTAAAGAAGAGTCATTTTACCCTTCCCTTTGACGGTAGCTATGGAAGTATGTTTTAAACGGCTCCCAAAACTGTGTTATAATTATTCAAAAAATATATATAGTATATTAGTAGAAAGAAACCATGCTAATTGGGGTTGGAAAAACACACAAGCTAATGTTAAAAACACCAGTATCACTGAAAAAAGTTCTAGTTTAGTGAATTAACTATAGCTTGTGCCCCCCCCCCATCATGCACTACTTCTCACTTTGCATATTTCATCACTTATGACATCACTGATCATATTTAAATAACAACATGGTCGAAATTACTAATAAGATCAGTCCATGACTCTTCTAGTGTTTTATAAGCTTGAGGACTAATAAACATCATAAATAGATGGTTGGACACTTACAAACTTGTCTGCAAGCGTTCAAAAAATGCAATAGAAATTGGATATTTCAGAAGTGAAGCACTTGTGATGGATATCATTGTCATTTGACTTGTGTTTACCCAAATGATGGCTTCAGTGGTGGTAGGTCGTTTGCGGAGAACTACCAGTTGAACATCATTGAACAATAGATCCTTCGTTAAACCCCTTTGCTGTGAAGGGCTGAAGGCTGGGTAAGTTGAGTGGTCACATAGGAGTGAGGGATGGCCAAGCACAGTGGGGTTGGCCACATGCTTGGGCCCGGCTCGGGCCTATAACTAGGATCAGCCCACCACCCAACCGCAATTGTATGTTGCATGCAGGCTCTGGTTTGACACCAGGCCTTAGAGATAACCCCCACTGCAGAGCCCTGTTTGAAACATGTCTACATATTGCTAAAGATTTTGTGCTGTGGAGGTTTTATGCTTGTGGAGGGGTGGTGTACAGGGCCTTGCCGGAGCCTAGGCACTGAGCCCAAGTCCTGATGCGGATTGGATGCAGAGTCTGGCCAGAGGCTATGACATAACAGGGCCAGACTGGGAACCCAAAGCAGCCATGGCAAATGTTATCAGGCCAGCCTCCATATGTTGCGTAGCCTGGGAGCAGAGTGAGTGAGCCTGCCCACTATAAGGGAGGTTTGTCTATTCTCCCCCCAAGAAAATATGGAGACAAATGGCAAAAATGGTGCATTCTTCAACAGTTTTCATTATACATTCAATTGTATTAGCTTTTAAAGCATAGCAAATAATGACCTCAGAGTCCACAAGGATATGACAATCCTTGTTGGGGCCCTCAATGATTCCCTTACTATCATCCTCCAACAGTGCCCCTCCTCTCTCCATATCCCCTCTCACATGTATTTCATTTGTTTTTTAGTGCCTCTCATACCAGTGTAGGGTGTAGGAGCACTTTACATCTTACACACACACACACACACACACAGAAAATGCTACATGAGTCAAAGCGGACTATGAGGTGTAGGGATTTTTAAGAGAGCTTGATCAGGAAAAGCACAAACTCAGGATTGGAAACATAACACAGTGGTTAGGGTTGGATTTACAAAAAGATGTATTTCTACCCAAACAAACCCTGTTTTAGCAACATTAGGACAATGAAAAACTGGGAAAAACATAAGTTTCTAACCTGTATCATACAGTTTGCATGCAGCTCATAGCTACACTGAGGTAGATTATGATTACAACTTATGAACTGCAAAATAGCAAAAGGATCTCTGTGACAATAGCAGTAACCGTCTGAGCTACGCACATAAAATACATTTCTGTGACCTGCATGATATGCGTGTTTTGCAGCAGGCATATTAACCCTCTCTGATCCCTCTCCAATAGGAATAATAATCACCAACAATTTAAACTGTCAACACACACATTCATTGGATGTTCAGATCTAGTATCAAGTGTACATAACGTACCGTTTACATTCTCTGGTATGTGCTCGTCAACAGTCCCGCAGGAACAAAACTATTCCCCTTCCCCCTTGAGTTGCATTCTGATAGACAGGCTGTGGTGTCTACGTGCTACCGGGTTTACCTATGCGAGGTTCCCAAAGACCGTGTGTTGCAATGCTATACCTTCTGATGTTTTAGGCTGATTGTCCCTCTTGCCCATCATCTGGGTCCGGTTCTGCCACCCTTGGAGTGCCCGCCCCACTAATAGTGTCCTGCTCATTCGCCACCAGTTCACATACTAGGCTCTCCCAGGCTCTGGCCCTCGCCATCTTGCCTATTCCCCGGCTGGCCTCTCGGAGTAACTATCTGCCTTCCGCTCCCACCCACCTCTCAAGCTCTCTTTTCCAGGTAGCGATCCACGGCCCTCCCGGCACTTTCCAGTTCCTGGCTATCTCCCTCTTGGCCAATACATAGGCAAGATCCGGAAACTTTCCCATCACCTTATTTTTGGCTGTGTGAGGAAACCACCCTAATAGAAAGTGCTCTGGGGTCTGCGGAAGCTCTTTGTCAACCAGGTCGCCTATTACCTGCCGTATTTCCCCCCAAAAGATTTGCAATAGTGGGCAGTCCTAGAACATATAGAGTATGTGCGCCTCTCTGTCCCTGCATCTCGGGAAGCCGCCAATTCCGCACCAAAATGCTTCCTAATGCGGGCTGGTGTTAGATGTGCTCTATGCAGCACATAGTAGTTCATTAATTTAAATCGCGCATTTCTAAACACTTTCGGGGTATGTTCTAGGATCTTATCCCACTCTCTCTCTGGTATCTGTTTACCTAGCTCTTCCTCCCACTGTAATCGCAAGCGGCTTTTGCATATCCCTCTGTATTGCCTTATAAAGAGGGAGGACACCATCTTAATTCAGCGCGACAGACCTTAATCTCTCCAGCGCTCGTAGCTCCACACCCCCACTCCTCCAATGCGTCCTATTCCTGCGCGTTAGGGCCCTATGCTTCAGGAAGTGACCCCCCGGGTAAGCCAAACGCATTTTGCAGGTCTTCAAAGGAAAGTAGCGTGGAGTCTCGGTATAGGTCCCCATCTCTCTTAGTCTTGCCTCAACCCAATCCTCCAGTCCTTCCAAGTGTTCCCCCTGTGGAAGATAGCACAGCATCGTGATTGGTATATCTGGGGAATAGGGGGTCGCAGCGCCCACCTTCCTCAAGTATCTGGTCCAGCAGCGCATCACAACCCTAGTTGCGATTGTGTCCTCGGACGTAGTTCGGTGCACTCGCAGAAGGATTCTCGCCAGAGTCGCAGTGTCTGGTGCAGTTGGGCATTGTTCCCTGTCTGGGTTACGATCCGCTGCCAACCGTTGGATCAGCCAGTATAGTTGTGCAGCTAAATAGTAACTCTCGAGGTCAGGCACTGCCAGCCCACCCTCCGCTGTGGGGCACCGCAGTGAGGCCAACGCAACTCTCCTTTTGCCTGTAGCCCAAATAAATGACATGATCATTGAGTCAAGCTCTTTGAACATCGCTCATGGGATCCAAACCGGTAGAGTCCCGAAGTAGTATAGTAGGCGTGGTAATGTTACAATTTTCAGGACTGCTACCCTCCCAGCCACGGACAGCGGGAGCGTTCCCCAGAAGTCCATAGCTGCTTTCGCTGAACTCACCACCCTACCCACATTGCCTTCCAAGAAGTCCACCGCTACCGCTCCATGTTTTTTTTTAACTCCAAGGTACTGTAGGCAGTTAGGTTCCCACCTTAAGTGTTCCGGAGTAAGCGGCGGGGGGGGGGGGGTGTATCAGGCACCAGTGGATGTAAACTGGATTTTTGCCAATTGACCTGAAGGCCAGACACAGTGCCAAAGCGGGCCAGCATGTTGCACGCTCCATCCAATTCGCCTGCTGTGATACCTAAAAATGTCAAGAGGTCATCCGCATACAATGCTATAAAATGCTGCCCCGTTACAGTCTACAGGTCCCTGTAGTCCTGGCCGCTTCTGGCCCTGCACGCCAGCGGTTCCATAGCCAGGGTGAACAGGAGCAGGGAGAGGGGACATCCCTGCCTCGTGCCTCTCTCCACCCTCTGTCTAGGCAAGATGATCCTCCCAGTGCGCACACGGGCTGTAGGATTTGTGTATAGGAGCCATGTCCCACGTAGGATTCTCTCTCCCAGACCCATCTTGGCCAGGACCTCCTATAAATACTGCCACTCCAGGCTGTCAAGTGCCATCTCTATATCCACTGCGAACACTGCCGCATCTCGCTTGTCGTACCCTTTGGAGTACATCACTGCCAGGAGTCATCTGATATTTATGGCCGAGTTCCGCCCCGGGATAAACGCCGCCTGATCCGCGTGAACCAGAAGGGGTACATGTGGTTGTAAGCGTGACGCAAGGATTTTCTTTGGGATTTTATAGTCCATGTTCAACATGGACAGTGGCCTGTATGCCGTATAGTCATGGGTTTCCTTCCCTGGCTTGGGTATGGGGACAATAAGGGCCTCTCTGACACTTTCAGGCAGCTCTCCAAGCTCTTGGGCCCCTTGGTACTTTGTGACCAGGCGTGGGGTCAGCATGTCCGCATATGTTGCATAGGATTCGGCCAGTGGGCCATCTGTGCCTGGGGTCTTGTTTCGCGCCATGCCCTTAATGGCAACCCGTATCTCCCGCTGTGTGATATCACCCCCAGTAGTTCTGCCACTTCCGGGCTCAAGATAGTCAGCGGTAAGTCAGCCAGGTAGTCCCTGACATCTGCAGGTTCACTGGTGCACGTCCTCTTATAAAGTTTGGCATAGTAGCGTGCAAAGACCTCTTGTGTGAAATGTCTGACCCCCACTCATCTTCTATCTCCTCTAGGGGGGAACCCCTACTCACCGGGTTCGTCAGCAGTGCCAGGAGCGATCCTGACTTGTCCCTCTCAGCATGTGTACGCTCTAAGTATTTCTTATAATCGAAGCTTCTAAGCCTCTCCATTTGCTTCGCCACTTCCTCCTTGGCATTTAAGAGTAACCGTTGAAGCTCTGGGTGCCCTGATCTTCTGCGTTCCACCTCTCTGATAGCTGGCTCTGCCCCCTCTACTTCTTGCATGATGACGCGCCTGATGCCTGTGGCGCACGTAATACATTGGCCCCTCAAAACCACCTTGAAAAGCATCCCACTCTATGTTCAGCGATGCGGTCATTCGCGTATTAGTTCAGAAATAGTGCGCTATTTTGCCTCTAACCTCCTCTCTAAATACCTGGTCTTCCAGAGTGTCTGGGCGAAGTCGCCACGTAGGAATCGCCGTTGGCGTATGCGCCCATTTCAGGGATAAGACCAGCGGATTATGGTCCGAGATGGTGCGCACAAGGTATTCCGCAGCAGTGATATTACTCTGAGCATCTACTGAGCACAGAAAAGCATCTAGCCATGCATGCACCTCATGGACAGCTGAGAAGTAGGACTAGTCCCTTACCTGTGGGTTTAGGGGTCGCCATGCATCTACCAGTCCCCAGCTCTGCCGCCATGTATTGAACACATGAGAGGCGCGCGCCACCTGGGAGTTTTGCAATGGGTGGTGGGACCTGTCCAAGAGTATGTCATCTACACTATTAAAGTTGCCCCCCACTAAAACAGTACCCGCAAAATATTGTGCTAGTCTGTGGCTCAGCGTCGCAAAGAAGGCAGGTTGTTCTACGTTTGGGGTGTAGACACTAATCCTGTTAATCTCTCAACCCTCTAGTCGCCCCTTTATGGCCACATATCGACCCTCCAGGTCTACCACTGAGCTTAGCAGTTGGAACGGAACTCCCGCTTGAACCCATATTAATGCCCCTCATGCATAGGCTGAATAAGTGGTGTAAAAGAGCTGCCCTCTCCACCGTCTGTGAAATGCCTGCACTTCCTTCTGTGTTAGGTGTGTTTCTTGCAGGAGAGCTATCTGGGCTCCCCATCTCTTAATGTATGAGAGGACCTTGTGGCGTTTTGACATGGTATGCATGCCCCTAATGTTCCAGGTCATACATTTGTAGTGCTGTTTGTCAGCCATTATCAGGTGTTACTGTGGCCTGATTGCCTCCCTGGCTGGGTGGCGCTCCCTGCACGCCTCCCCACTCGAACCTGTGTGGTGCCTTGCATGCTGCAACTCAAGGTACCCCCCATTTCACCAGTAAACATGTTCCCCCAACAAGTCTACAAGTGACTGCTTGCAGTTCAATCAGTCAGTCCCAGGGGGTGGCCACTCGTCGATGCTCTCCCAGTCTCTGCGCCGCCATCCCCCTCCGTTACCTCAGAGGTCTTCCCGAAAGCATTCTCCCCTCATTTACCCCTGTACCTTAATGTAGAGGCAGGAGCACCCCACAGCAGTCCAGTTATGCTTATCTCAGTCCACCACTCCTCTCCACTAGATAATGTCATCCGCCGTCTGTGGGGTGACATTCAGAAGTGTCACACTCTGCGCCTCAGAGTCGCTGGACCCAATCTCGGAGCCGGTGTCCACTGCAGCCTCTCTGCTCTCAGGAGGGTCCTGGTTCCTCGCCCTGCCGCTGATATGGGCCACCACTTGCATCACGTTCTGCCGTTTAAGCTGCGCCTCCTCCTGCGAAGGTGCCAGAGTCTCTGGCCCGGTCCTCCGGTTCCTGGAGCAGGTTCCTCGTCGCCTTCTCTTTGTCGGGTCCCGTGGCTGTTCTGTCCCTCCTGGGTGGTCCAACCAGACGGACGCCTCCTGAGGGGTTCTGAGAACAGCGTCACGTATTTATAGTTCAGTTGTTGCAGCACCTGTTTCACATCAAGGTTGGATCCCCTCCGCAGCTGCACTTCTCGTGAAAAGTCCGGGAAAATGCACACTGTGGAATTATGCACTTGCATGTCTCCGCTGAGGCGCGCCTGGACTAGGATGTGATCTCTGTCCTTGTAGTGAAGGAGTTTTGCTATCACCACCAGTAGTAGTGTTCCCGGCAGGGGTGGCTTTGCGGGGACGAGGTGCCCCCTTTCAGGGCGAAGAAATTTGATAAGCAGTCCGGTGCCACTTCTTCTCTGAGCCACTTTTCGAGGTGCTCCGTCATGCTGCGACCTTCAATTTTCTCTGGCAGGCCCACGATTCTCAGGTTGCTTCTGTGTGACCGGTTTTCAGCATCTTCAGCCCTGCCCTCCAGCGCCCTCACTTTGGTTTCCAGCATAGTCATTTGTTGCTTCATGTCTGTGAGCGCCGGTATTGCTTCAGCTAGTTTCCCCTCATTTGCCTTGACCAGGTCCGCCAGCTTTTTGTGGTCTTCTCGGAACAATCCCATGTCCAGGCTCAAAGAGTCAATTTTACCTTCCAGGTGTTCACTGGATGTGGTAATAGCCTGCAATATATCCTGCAGTGTGCGGTCTACAGGGTGTTCCTTCTGCGTTGACACCGTCTCATTCTCGTCCGAAGGCCTACCCGTTGTGTGTTCTTCCCTGTCCTTCTTCTTGAGGGGCTTCCCCATGGCGTCTTGCTGCCCTGTGATGCTCCTGGTGCTGCGCGTACTCATGAGACGTTGCAGGCCACCCCCGCTGGTCGTGTGCTCGTCCGCTCCGGCAGGCGCCCTTCGGTAGGCCCCATTGTCTCACCAGCCACCTGGGCCACAACAGGTTCCTTCCCTCAGAGTGTTGCATTCTCTTAGGGGGGTTCTCAGGCCTCCCCAGCGTGTAGGATATGTGTAGGCTGTTTATTCCTTGGCCCCCAATCCATCACCCCAGTCACTCACACTGCAGCCCCGCACTGGTGGGACCCACTATGGGCACGCATCTAGATCTTCAGGCCCAGGCGCAAGGCATCAGTCCCTGCCCCCGCTGGTCGATGCCTCAGTTGATTTCTGCCACAAACAGGATCCAACCCGTGCAGCAGTCTTCACTTTTCACAGGGCCTGGATAAGAGCCCCCGGAAGCCCCCAAGCTCCTCTGCCCAAGAGCGCATGCCCCTTTCAGCCGGCTTGGCACACGGGCCCGTCATTGACCCAGTCCTCTCGCTGCCTCCTCCTCTAGAAGCACTCGCAAGGAGCCCCTGGGCCCCGCATCCAAGACTCGTGCAGGGGGAGGCAATCCAGCCCTACTTCACCCCCAAGAGGCGGCAAAACGGTACCTGCCGCAGCTCCCTCCGTGCCCAATGCACACCGTCTCTTTGCTGCCGCCTGCGTGTCTATTTCCGCGCCATTTGTCTCCCAGAGGGGCCTGCAAGTACTGCAGCTGCTTCTCAGTCCGTCGCAAGAGGCACCGGGGCCTCAGACCTCTCCGCCCTCCTACACAAGGCTTATTTTAAGGGCCTCCGGGCCCGGCACATTGTACTGCATAGGGGGCGAGATGGGAGCACTTCAGGCCCCATGCGGTGCCACACCAGCTGCCCGGTCTCCAGTTCAGCGGCCGCCATCTTCCAGGTGCACCGCCATTTTATCTCTGCATTCCGCCGTGTGCGCCGGGTCCGTCCCCTCCACTTGGAATTCCAGGGAGACTCCCGATCCAGCGCTCCGTTCTGTGTGGGAGGTAGAAGGAGGGGCACTTCAGTCCCTCGACCCTGTAGATTCCCTCAGGGGGCCGGCGCTCATCCCGGTTCTTTCAGCACCCGCTGGGTGCCGCCATCTTGGTTTAGCTCTCGGCTGTGCTCACAGCGTCCGACTTTTTGCAGTCCGGGCCCACAAGGGAGGCTTGCTTCTCTTCTGGGGCACCCCCACCCCTCTCCCAACTGCGGGGGTGCGCTGTGGGACTTCGTGCCCTGTGTAGGGCGTCAGGATGGCATTCGATGGCGGCCAGCCGACAGGAGCTCGCGATCAGTGCTGCTCACTCCATCAGCACCAAGCCACGCCCCCATCACCAGAGATATCTTGACACTTTTATTGTTGCTGACAACTGCTGGATATACAAGTAACTCTTTGCTTTTGATACCATAACATGTTTTAAAACACAGGGATGAAAGTGAATGATTAATGGATTATTTTGGTTTGCTGATTTTTTTACTGGGGCTGATATTGAAGGGCTGTTGCAAAACTGTTCCCCAGTAACAAAATCACCCCCCACCTTTCCAGCCTCCTGGGTAAACGCCCAATGCCTGGTATGGTCAGTCCAGCCCTGATTAGTGATGACCTCAATTATGTCAATTAACATTTCATGGGTAGTGTATTGTGATGTCTTAAGCAGTGCATTTTAGGGGTGCAAGATATAGGATGTTCAATAAACAAGGACTGGTGTATTTCAGTGTTTCCTTTTTTTTATGTTAGCACACGTCTCATTCCAGCACTTTAATAGAATGTCACATTAACATGTATTAGTTTCAATTGAAATGAATGCATGTATATTTGTGTATATGTGTGTATATAGATATATACATTCACTAAAAAAAAGGTTACAGGGACGTTATTGTTATGCTACAGAATTAAAAAAAAAATAGAAATTCACTGAAATAACCAAAGGTTGCAGATTATCCATGCACAAAACCATAGCGATCTAGCAGTTACAGTTACCTGAGCTAACTATAACTTACACGCCAGCAATGCACTGCATATGACCTCACATATTACATAACTCATGACATGGTCAGTGAAATCGATGATAACTCCTCAAGTGACATCACTTATACTACATTTCTTATCAATTTTACCAACCGGGGACTGTTCCCTGATTTCTGAAATGGCAGCTACAACTTTCTATTCAGGTTGCGACAACCCAATCACTGCATTGCTGTTGGCGTGTGGATTCTTGAACTACCGCAATGGATTTGTGAAGGATTTGCGCATCTAGATATACAAATTTGAAGTTTCCCTTTAATATCTCAAACTACTTAATGTATTTACACCAAATCACAAAAACCACTCTTTCTGGAACAAGATCTAGCTTACTTCTGAATTTGGTGTAATTCCGTTTAGAGGTTCAGGCTGCAGTCATGTCAAAATTCCCTATTGATAATTGCACAGGGAAAACTCATTCTGGGCCCCCCTTTTTCTCGGGCCCAACTTGACAAATCACCACAAAACTTCAAAGAGAGCAGCTGAACTCGGGTGCTTACTAGTTTTGAAAACTTCATGAAGATTTGTCAAACGCCACCAAAGTTATTAGCAAAACAAAACATACTTTTCCTGTGGAAAATAGGGGGGCGATTACAAGTCTGGTGGTCTTTGACCGCCAAACTCACGGTGGTGGTTCTGCAGCCTCCCTATTTTGATGCGGCAATTTGGATCACCACATCTTGTCTGCTGGGAAGTGGTTCAATGGACTAGGGTGTCCAATATGCAAGGCAGTCATGCTGTGGTCCACCAAGCATATTTCGAGTTCTAGCACAAGTTCTAGCCCAGCATGGACTTCACAGTCTTGGAACTTTTTTTGCGTTTCCATTTTGGTGCCCATTTTCAGGGGACCATCATGGGAATGACAAAAGAAAAGCCTGCCAGACACAAGTTGTACTCGTAATCTGGTGGGTGGACCATGCACGGCTTTAGCGGTGCTATGCCGGCGCAGCACTGCCAAAGTTGTAATCAGACCCTAGGTTCTAACTATAAGTACCTACTGGTGACCGCCAGTAGAGGATATTGGGTTAGTTATAGTCTCTCAAAGCCATACTATTTTAAGTTTAGTAAGCTGCTAGATGACTGAGAAAATGAGTAGCCTGAGTAAACAGGTGTGAAAAGTGAATGCTGTAGTTGAAACATCTCTATCTATAACTACATTTAGTCCCTTTAAAAATGCATTATGTGTCAAATTGAAAATAAATAAAAGCACACATTTGTTCATATTTTGACCCCACTCATTTCATAGCTGCATTAACATCTCACTGCTCATTTACTTCATCCTGTTCCTCAGGAAAGGCTTTCAATTTAACAGCTCCTATTCTGATAGAATGACGATCAGGAGAGCCTAACTTTTATCTTGAAGACAAGAACCTAGCACTTTAGTTATCAGTAGAACGTATCAGAAATGTCCAAAGGCAGAATCTATATTGTATGTTTTCTGTCTACCTTTGACTTATATACCATGGGTCCTTATCTTTCTAATAACCTATGAAAGGGTCACATTATCCAGCCAATAAACTTGATAAAACACCTACTGTTCACTCTCCTCTACATTTGAAGGTCAGATAGTGAATATAACATAAAAAATGTAGCCAAAATTGATATCTTTTTTTTGTCACAATGGTTTATACTAGTTCGTCTTCAGACTATCATACTGATGCATACAGGGTATGTCCAGAATTTATTGGAAGTTCCCCCAACATGCCCCATGTAGGGTAAAGGGTGGTGGCCAATACTATAGAAACTCCATGAAGTGGCCATTGAGGCAGAGAGGCCTTTACCCCAGATTATCGTACGAGATGCTGCCAGATCACCATACTACTGCACCATCCATTCCTGTTCTGAGAGCTGATACTGAGCCAATTCAGAGAGGACAACACCCATCATTTTGTTTACTTACTGCAGTATGCTCCTTGGAAATTCCTTTCAGTTTTACAGCTTTGATTCCATCAAGATAGTGTTCAGGTATGTCACACTTACAGAATGTTAGCGCTCCAGTTGTTCATTAGAACTCTGTGGTGAATCTGTAGTAGACAAAGAATAAACTAACAGGCTTCTGCTGCTGTTGAAAGTCTATGTTTTACTCAGAATATCACACTATGTTCTCACCTGGCTGAGGAAGATGGTGTGCCTTTAGCTTATAGAACACTGGATTACATTAGAACACCTTAGAATGATGATTTTGGGTTGGAAGCAGCTACAAATTTCAGTCAAAAACTTCTTTTAATAGTTATTCAAAATCCAATTTAATGGTGAGTTCGAATTTTAATATCGTTTTGAAAGGGTGCATTTAGAATAGTTACCTATCCCTGCCTAAACCCCTAGAAGCTTTTCTACCAATATTCAGCTGTTACTTGATTACTGATGCCTCCTCTGTGGTGAAATGGTGTTTGCTCCCAGACAAAAGACAAGGGGCTTGGATATGGAGTGGTGTTGACTTTCCCTTGACTGTATGGCCATGGGTATGTGCCCAATGACTAGTTGCACTTCAAAGAGGCCTACCCTGTCACAAGCAGATGGACCTGACACCCGGCCTGCTCTCCTGCTTTGTCCCACTAGCCAGCTTGGCTCCAAACCCAATGGGTGGAGGAACTGCGCCCAAACTAGTTTGGAGTGACTACAAGGGAGGGACTGCTCTCTACACCCTTGACCCCAAGTTTCTCAGAGGGCTTGTTGGGTTGCCTCCTGTTTTCGGAAGTCTCAGGGACACAAAAGAATTCCTGCAACTCTGCTGCTTCTTCTGGACTCAGCCAACTGTGTCATCCAACCCTTGCCTGAGGTGCCCCCTCCTGTTTTTCTGCAAAAATCAACACAGTGACGCTTTTGCACCAATCGGAACCAATGCAGTGCCCTCTGATGGTGCACTGAAGCCTTCAACGTCAATGCCTGCTCCGTATGAGGTACTTTCCAAAGGGATCTGTGTGGGTCCATGGCGGTCAGCCTGATCTTTGGATTTACCCCGTTCTAGCGCAACCTCAAGTAACCTTTTAGTGCTATTGACTGCTAAGCACTGCTTTCGATGTAATCTTTAAAATTTTAAATCTCAACTGCTACCTATTAGAGTTTGGTTGTTTTGGTCTTTTCGTACTCCACTCTCCATGGCCCAACAGGTCAACACCGCCGTCTCCAGCTGCTTCAACGCCCTCTGCATCCTCCGAAAGACCTTCAAATGGATCCCCCCGAATCAAGAAAGGCCATCACCCACACACTCATAACCAGCAGACTGGACTACGGAAACGCCCTCTATGATGGGATCAACAAGTCTCTTTTCCGCAAGTTCCAGACCATACAGAACACTGCAGCCAGACTCGTCCTTGGCATCCATCAACACAAACACAGCACCCAACACCTACAGAACCTCTCCTTGCTCCCCGTTGAGAAGAGAGTTACTTTCAAGATACTTACCCACACCTACAAATGCCTCCACAACACCGGACTCCAATATCTCAACGAGAGAATCTCCTTCCACGTACCCCAAATTAACCTCCGATCCACTAACCTCACCCTCGTCGAAACCCCACGCATCCGTAGAACCAGAACAGGAGGAAGAGCCTTCTCCTACATCATGGTCAAGACTTGGAACGAGCTCCCGATCGACATCAGATGTGCCCTCTCCCTGAATGTCTTCAGGAAGACACCCAAGACCTGGCTCTTCGACTGAACGGAGCTACTCACCCTCCCTCCCAGCACCTTGAGACCCTTGCAGGTGACTAGTGCGCTTACAATTACCTCATTGATTGATTGATTGAGTAATGAACTGGTGTAGTCTCCATTAGGAAGAATATAGGTATGAGAAATAAAGATTAAAATGAAATTTTGACTTGCACACCATATTAGAATTGCACCTTAGAATGTGTTTAAACCTTTGCAGAAATATTTTGCATAGAAAAATAACAGGTAGGGAAATTGAGCCTGCTTTAAACTTGTAAAGAATCACTTTAGAATGCATTTTAACTCTGCTAAAAGAATGCATAATTGAATCACACGTAGGGAAAATGTGCTTGCTGTAAACGTGTAGAAAAATAACGTGAAGATTTTTTTTTGTAGCTACTGCTGTCGGGTACTACCTTTATCCATCCTGATTCTTCTTGATTAATACTACAGCAATGATCATTCCTCTATCACTGATATTTCAACAGGGGACTCGGCTGAGTGGGGGTTTTTACTTCAGTTAGCCTACTGCATCCTCTGAGACTGGTGGTCTAAGTGAACACCCCCCACACACACTTAAAGGAGACTGCAGGCCATCATTGAGCCTCACTGGAGTTACAGAATGGACCCAGAATTATAAGGACCTCTACAACCCCCCAAAAACTGGGGGAGATTTCAAGACACACTGTCAAAATATCACAGGGATGGAATAGGTGGTCAGCTAGGACCTGATGCAGCGCGCTAACTGAAGATCTTTGCATCCTCAAGGAACATGTCATCAGGACTGCGTATGGCTATCCTCCGCATACTTACTCTCTTTGCATAGTCATCAGAATTGATCTCACTTCGAGTTGTTAACAAAAGACTAGAAAATTGACTTTAAGTGCCTAGAAATGGGTTTTATGTAGTATTCAGCACTGTAACATATGCCCAACAACATATAACAAACCGTGCTGAAAATCAAGATCATCGTTCATGTTTGCATACGTCATTGGCGTATACAGCATCTTCATCCGTGTAAAAAGGCCTGTAGAATATTGCACACAAATCATCTTATATATAAGCATCTATCCTTCCAGTGAATGTGGCGAATGTATGAGATTGATAAAGAAAGTAAGACTTCGAAAAAAGTTTCAGGAAGGTGCTAGACTAGAAGTGCCCAGTACCAGAGAATCGTAAGCCTCTATTGAGGCTCGTAGCAGAGTGCGCTACAAACCAAAACTGTCAGTCCAAGGAAAGTATTTTTAAAAACGCCAGTATCAATTATGAAAAAAATGTCGTTATTGACCGCTGTAATTGCATAGGGTTAATTCAGACAGAGTAGTAGACTAAATCCCTCATTTGGAGTAGCCTGGTAATCCACTCGATCATGTTGGACCTCCATGGTTAGCAATACCGGGGTACTGGGCCAGGTTTGCTGGGGCATTACAAGTGGGAATCTGAGGTCACCCTTATAAATGAGGAATTACCAAACTGATAATTCAGTGCCTTAATCACCAAGTCATTTATTCATTTCTCCCCAGAGAGTTCAGCTGCTTACCGATCCAATTTAGAATTAATAGGCCACTGGTAATGAGGGTCTTAATAGCATGTATCTTGTTGTCAGACAAGGACAATTTTGATGCGAGTAATTAATTGTTCTGTTAGAAAACATGCTATAAGCAAGGTAGATGTGCAGTTATGTTGTATGATAACCCTGTTATCCTGTTGTAGTGGAATGTGCTAATCTTTCCCCCCCCCCTCAACGAATTTAATAATTTCTTTTTATTTTACTTATTTTCTTTTTTAAATGTAGAATTGAATTCATTAGTAGAGATATTCAAAAGTGTGTTTTGTGGCCTGACTTTGGGTATTTCTTTCCAAATATTGTTCTCCTGTTCATATCACTTCTTGAGATGTTGTTCAATCTTCCCAGGGACCTTTTATGGTGGCAGCATTTTAATAATGGGTCGAGGCTCCGAATTGCTAAGGTGTATTAGGTGAGCTGTGTAGCTCGTATCTGCACATCAGAAACTTTATTTTTTCATCCTCCTTCATCGGAGGTTACAAATGCTTCTATAGCTGGGCTAACTAGAAATGTTACAACAGTGAGCAGCTGAGCTGTTAAACACCCCTTTGAAGGGCAAAACATTTTTGATGTTTACGCATCAAGAATGTGATCATATCCACAAAAAGAAAGGAAATCGTGTTTCTTGCACAAGTAGGATTTCGAACTCACACATTCATTAACGGGGTTAGGTAGTTGAGTACAAAGAGCAAAGACCGAATATGTCAATTGGGAGAAACAGAACCTGGGCGGAGAGGGTTAGCTGGATATTTGGGCGGTGGGAAATGCTGGGGTGTTGCCTCCTGAAAATTATGAAACAAAGACCGGGCAATCAAAACGGAGAATATGCTCATAAAGAAAGGCAACACCGAAATTGCAATCATTGACTTTATGAAATCTATGGTCTGCAATTTCAATTTAGTGTACTTGATGCTTTCTCTCAAAAAACTCTGGTTTTCTATGTAATCAATAGGAAAAGGGCGCTGTTGGGTGAGGCGTATGTTAAGAAGGTGGAACAGCTTATGTTTGTTCTACTTTGATAGGAGTTCATTCAATAGGATAGCGTGGCCTGTCTCTTCATATAAATATGATTAGAGAATGTGCACTAAGGTAGCAACTGTGCAGTTGTTAGTGAAAGTTTATAGATTTCTGCCAAATAGTGGTAGGACTTGTTACCTTACTAGAAACCTAAATAAACATCTAGAACCTAGAACTCTTGAGGGATTTTCTGCTTCATCACCGAGAAAGGCATGATATCCAGTGACATCATGTATGTCATACTTATTGTCTCTGCAGTAGCTTGTGAAACATGTGACATGCTTCTAAACGCTAACTTTCCTTGCAGTATTTGACTGTGTGAAGAATTGCTGTGATTCTCCGAAAGACACTCCAAGAAGTCTATTCTGTGAAGCCAATTTGAGCTCGCTAGCTGTGATTGTGGAGGGACTGAAAAAAATCCATTTAAAAGTCAAATCTGAACCCACTGAAATTCCTTGTCCCTCAGCACCCCCCCGCCTCAGCTTCAGAGTTTTCGTTCAGCAGAAAGTCCGATTACCAAGTGATGCCAATATTTTGGGTGGAAAAACGTCAACATTGAATGTGTGTCCAAATTATGCGAATGTAGATTTGCCAGACTGTAGCTCTTCTGACATTTTTTTCATTTATTTTGCTGCAATATAGGATTGGGATGGGTTTAATTTCTGAGCCCCTTTTGGTCAGGATAGGTGGTGCAGATGTTTTCATCGGAGACGGCTGACTAATTCATGATCTTATCCATTAAGCATGGGCAACTGGCAACTGGGTCAGCATTGACTAGCATCACCACTACCACCACAACAGTTGAGTTAAAAAGGAACATTAGGTGAGTTAGCAGGAAATAATATCCAGTATCCAATATAAGGACACAGGAGTTAGGGGTGCCTTAAAAACGGGCAAAGGGGTAGGCAGTACATAGGGGGAAAGCCACATAATAAAAAAGTAAAACCTATATAAATATTTTTTTAAACGGCATGATTTGCATTGGGTGCACAAATCCTTCCAAGAAAGTTTTTTTTTAAAAAGATGTGCGGTGTCCTGCGCTTTGTTTTGATCAGCCCCTGGGTGGGCCATGTCCCGGAGGCAATAAGTAAAATATATGTGGGAGCCTGTGGGGTCCCCACAGCCCCGGGGACCGCCCCCTCCACGGGGCTTTTATAATTTATACTTGGGGAGACTCCTGCCCCTCCACGCTGCCCCGGGGACCACCACCTCCCCAGAGCATTAGTGAAAATATGTGGGGGAACTCGCGGGTCCCCAAGCCCCGGAAACTGCCACCTTTCCGGGGCATCTATATAAATAAAAGTGTGGGGAGGGGCTTCTGCCCCTCCCACACTGCCCTGGAGACCAGCACCTCTCCGGGGCTTTAAGTCTGTTGGAGGGGGGCTGTGCAGACCCCCTCATGGATCCCTCCTTAGCCCTGGGGACCACCACCACCCAGGGCTGGCTCCAGCAATGTGCCCACCCCGAGACATTGCAGTTTGCAATGGCAGGGCGGGAGCACTGCTCCCGCCCTCTCATTGCAAACTTCTGCTTTGCTTCGTGGAATGAAACAAAGCAGAATTGCTTTTGAGCAAGGGGAGCTGCATGTCAGCAGCTCCCTTTGCCCAAAAGCAATGCCGGCTCCCGCAGGGGGTGGGGAGCTTCGAGGGACCACGGGAGCATTGTGAGGGCCAGCCCCGGGGGATGGGGTCCCTGTGGCCAAAAGTGGCCCTGGGAATATTACATTAAAAAATTTATTTAAAACGAGGCAATGCCCCGGGTGATGGGGTCCCTCGGGCAGATAAAGGCCTCAGAAGGGGGGCCACACGGCCCCCTCCTTTAAAAATATAAAAAATAAAATATGTACCCGTGCTTCAGGGGATGGGGCCCCCGGGGCCGAAATCAACCTCGGGTGGGGGGCTGCGCGGCCCCCTTCCTATTTATAAAAACATAACTATGTCTCAGGCCCTTGGAGAAGGGGTCCCTAGGGCCCACAAATAATTACTGGAAGGGGCGCTACACAGCTCCTCTTCCCCCCCCAAAAAATTGAAAAAAGCCGGCATCTTGGACTAAAGTGGACTTCATCCCCAAGCAGCAGTGCGCCAGGAGGTGCGTTTGCAGAGTGATGTAAAAAGAGGTCGTGGCCTCAGACCACTCTCAGCAATCCAGCTGTGTGGGGCTTACTAGAGATAACAAGAGGGCTAGTTGGCCCCCAGGGACCCTCAGTAGGCAAGGGGACTTCATCCCCCAACCTAGCCTCCTGGCACACTACAGGTTTGGGGATGAAGTCCACTTTACTCCTGAAGTATAGGTAGTAATTGGCATTTAAAAAACCTTATAAATTCACTGAAAAAAACCATAGGTTTCAGGGACGTTACAGTTGGTTGGACATTTCACTCATACAAAACCAGAGAAATCCGTCCATTATAGTTAGTTGTGCAAGCTATAACTCGCGCCCCCACAATGCACTGCTGATGACATCACATATTACATCACTCATTACATGGTCAGTGACATCTGATGACATCACTGATGACATCATCCAGAGACTGGATGATTTTTAAAAGTTTAAGAATGTTATATATAGATATGCAAAGATGTATTGAAGAATGAGTGGGTGTATGGGTGTTTGAATAAATGATTTAGTGGGTGCGTGACTGACTGTATAAGTGAGTGATTAAATGTTCTTAGTGAATGCATGGGTGAATGACTGATCTGTGTGAATGTCTGTATCCATCTGTCAGTTGTGTGCAAGTGGCTGCATGGGTTGGTGAGTGGCTACATGAGTGTCTATATGGGTTAATGATAGGTCGTCTGAGTACTTGTATGGGTGTCTGAGTGTCTGTGTGGGTGGGCAGGGGGTGTAACTCCCTTCATGGATGTGTGAATGGGTGATTTAGTGTGTTCATGAGTGTGTCTGCGAGGGGCTGTATGGGTGAGTGAATATGCGCAGGGTTTTGTCGGTGAGTGAATGGATGTATCTGTGGTATATGTGTGAGTAACTACATATGTGAAAGGCAGTATATGTGAGTGTTGGAGTACATAAATAACTAAATGTGATTGTGAGTAATTGTGAGAGTGGCTGTTTGCATGAGGGTGTGCTTGTGTCAGTGATTGTAGAAGAGAGTAAGTATGTTAATATCAGTAATAATAAGTGAGGTGATGTGTATATAACTGTATAGGTGAGTAAAAGGCAGTGTTATTGTTTCTTTTGGTGACTGACTAGGTGTGTGAATAACTCTATGGGTGAGTGACAGTATGCGAGTGTCTGTATGGGTGCATGAGTGCATATATCAGAGGCTGTATTGATGAGTGACTGCATGTATGAGTGACTGTATCAGTGAGTGAGTGGATGTGTGTAGACCTATGAATCAGTGAGTGGGTATATACTAACTGGTATTGTTGTGTCTATGGTTTCGAAAATGGTAGTCTGCATTTTAGAGTTGGTGTATGAAAGGTTATATTAGGGTGTGAGAAGGTGCATCAGATATTAACCGGATGATGTCATCAGTGATGTCACTGACCATGTCATGAGTGATGTAATATGTGATATCATCAGCAGTGCATTGCGGGGGCACGAGTTATAGTTAGCTCAACTAACTATAACGGCTGAATTTCTCTGGTTTTGTACAAGTGAAATGTCCAACTAAATACAACGTCCCTGAAACCTATGGTTTTTTTCAGTGAATTTTTATGGTTTTTACATTTATAACTATAAAGTAGTAAATGCGTTTGCAGAGTGGTACAGAAAAGGGGCTGGGCCTCCAACCAGCGCTCAGGAATTCCGCTGCATACGACTTATAGGAGGTACCAGGAGGGCTTCTAGACCCCCAAAATCCCTCAGGAGTAGAGTGGACTTCATTCCCAAACCTGTGCGTGTTTGCACAGTGGTGGAAAAAGGAGGGGGGGGACATGGACTCCGAAGACCATATATATATATTACCTACTGGCAGTCGCCAGTAGGTAGGTATAGTTAGGACATAACTATACCGCAACATTCTATTTGGAATAACGTTGGCGTCGATTGTTGAAACTTTTGCAAAATTTTCCAAACTTTTGGCCAGCTCCGGTCCGCTCCTATCCTGAAAATTTCACGGTGATTCGTCAAGCGGGGGCCGAGAAAAAAGGGGGGTCCCAAAACACGTTTTCCCTATGCATTTTCCCATAGGATCTGTTGATGCAGCTACAGCCCAAAGTGCTGAACGGAATTACACCAAATTTGGCAAAGAGGTAGTCCTCAGTTCAGACTCGTGCCTTTTGCTTAAATGGTGTAAATCCGTTCAGTAGTTCCTGAGAAATTCAAAAGTAAAATCACATATATATCTGGGCGGAGCCTAACCACACATCTCATCGTGAGATCTGATTGGCTGTCAGCACTTCATCCAAGAAGTGTTGGCAGCCATCTTGGGACCAATATACATGATAGCACCTCATTTGTTGATGGTACCATACTCATTTTAGGAATTGTGGCGTGTTCTAAGGTGATTTTACCATGTGAAAAAGCCTTCTGCTGTGATATCATGAATCATGTTTGAGAGAAAACTATTTTCTCATGCTTTTCCCACAGAGGTTTGGAAGGTGATTTAAAAGCTAAACTGAGAGCATATTTTCTGTAAATTCACATTATCTTTCTCAGTCATGTGAGAATGAAGTCTGAAATTCTTAGTAAAACATGTACATCCAACAATGGCAAAGACTGTCAGTTGATTACTTTGTGTTCTACTGCTGCTTCCCAGAGTGTTCTAAAGAACAACTAGAGCGCTAACAGTCCTACTTATGACAAACGTATGGCACACCTGAAGCCATCTTGGTTGGAATAGAGTGGTAACTCTTAAAACATTTAATTTAAAAAGGAACAAAATGAGGGGGTTTATTTTGCCATAGAAAGTATGATTAGTGCTACAGAAAGAAAAATTAGGGCACATTTTGACTTCTCAAATCCTCTTTTATTTCATAAAACAATTCTGACATGCAGACCGAAACATGCACTTCAATACCAGCAGCAGACTTCCCTGGTGAGCAGTAGCTTTACTACAGTGATCTAATGAGCAACTAGATTGCTAACATTCTGAATTTATGGCAAATGTGTGACACATCTAAATGCCTTCTTGATGGAATCAAAGTAAAACACTGAAAGTATTTCCTACTGAGGAGACTTTAGTAAATGAGGAAATTAGGAAACTTCATAACAAATAAGTCTCCCAAAATGGCCACCAAATATCACCCAGATGTAGCCCAAGTATAGCCCAATGACAGAATGTCCCAGAGTGTTCTTAAGAACAACTAGAGCGCTTATTGTCTTACTTATGACAGAAGTATGGCACACCTGAAGCCATCTTAATTGGAATAAACTGGTAACACTTAAACCATTTAATTTAAAAAGGAACACAATGAGGGGGTTCATTTTGCCAAAGAAATGATGATTAGTGCTGGAGAAAGAAAAATTAGGGCACATTTTGAGTGACTTCTCAAATCCTCTTCTATTTCATTAAAAAATTCTGATATGCAGACTGAACATTGCACTTTTAATACCAGCAGCAGACTTCCGTGGTGAGCAGTAGCTTTACTACAGTGATCTAATGAGCAACTAGAGTGCTAACATTCAGAATTTATGGCAAATGTGTGACATATCTGAATACCTTCTTGATGGAATCAAAGTAAAAAACTGAAAGCATTTCCTACTGAGGAGACGGCAGTAAATGAGGAAATTAGGAAACTTCATAACAAATAAATCTCCCAAGATGGCCACCAGAGACAAAAGAGCCCAAATGCAGCACAAATATCACCCAGATGTAGCCCACATGTAGCCCAATGACAGAAGTGTGCAAAACACTTATTTTTTGTGTATTTGCAGTTTTATATAGTGCAGACTTGTCAGGTATTGGAATGCTTTACATGAGCATTGGTTACATCACACATGATCAAATTCATTTTGGTTGTAGACATGGGGAGATTAAGTGATTTGACCAGAATCACAGAATGTTGAGCTGAAGAAGACACTCCAACCTGGTTCCCCAGTTGCAAAGTCTGCAGCTCTGGAAGTAACAGCACATCCTCTCCCCTAAGTGCAACATTTAATCAAGTGGTCAACTGGAGAAAAAAACATAAAAATTACAAATAATTTAAAAGTTCTTTGTCGCTATTTGAAAACTCAGAAAATATGTCCTCATTTTAATTAATTCACCAACTTACAACTGGCCAGGGGTCGCGTTTGCATAGTGCTGCAAGGAGGGGGCGTGGCCTCCGGCGCGATGCCGGTCTTTTATTTATTTTATTTTTTTAATAAGGAGGGCTGTGTGGCCCTCAGGATTCAAATGAACTTAATCTCCCAACTACAAACGGCCACAGGGCGTGTTTACACAGTGGTGATGGGAGGGGACGGGGCCTGAGTTAACGTGTGCAAACATGCCCTGTTGCGCGTTTTAAGTTGGGGAAATAATTCCCCTTCAATCCTGAGGGACCCTGGGGGCCAACTAGCCCACCAGGTGCTTCCAGTAAGGGCCACTGCGCTGCGTTGCAGAGAGGTGGTCTAGGCGTGCCCCTTTTTACATCTCTCTGCAACACAGCTCTGTGGCGCTTACTGGAGGTACCTAGTGGTCTAGTTGGACCCTAGGGACCCTCAGGATTCAAGGGGACTTAATCTCCCAACTTAAAATGGCCACAGGGCGTGTTTACTCAGTGGGGAAGGGAGGGGACGGGGCCTGAGGTGACGTGTGCAAACATGCCCTCTGCCGCGTTTTAAGAGGTAGTTTTAATCCCCTGCCCTATTATATACTAGGGGCTGACATAGGAGGTCATGCTAATGTCAGGGGGACCCCAACGCATAGTGTTCCCTAGTGTATGTAGGTGTTTTCACTGTATTCTGAGTGTCTTTTAACATAGCACTGGCTCTTGGACTGGTTAGTCAGACTCAGTTACCACCAGTATCCGTCTGAAAAAGTTGAGGGTACAGGATGATTTTGCAACAAGGCTTCTTTCTGCTCTTCTGTTTGTTCTTTCTGCACGTTATCCTTCTTCCTGCTCTTTTCTTCGTCTTTGAGGACTTCTGTTGCTTCTTTCTGCATTTATTTTTTTTCTTTCTGTGCGTTTTTTCTTCTTTCTTCACATGTCCTATCTCTGTAGGCATAGTTAGAAATTAGCATTTAAAAAACCTTTAAAATTCACTGAAAAAACCATAGGTTTCAGGCACGTTACAGTTAGGAATTAGCATTTAAAAAACCTTAGAAATTCATTGAAGAAACCATAGGTTTCAGGGTCGTTATAGTTAGCTGGACTTTTCACTTGTACAAAACCATTGAAATTCCCCCGTTATAGTTAGTTCAGCTAACTATAACTCGCGCGCCCTCAATGCACTGCTGATGACGTCACATATTACATCACTCATGACATGGTCAGTGACATCACTCATGACATCACTGATGACATCTCAAATGACATCACTGATGACATCATCCTTGTGATAGAGTGGCAGACCTCCTCTCCCCCTAATATAACCTTTGATACACACATTCAAAAATAGAAACTAACATTTTCAAAACAATGGACATACCAATACCAGTTACAACAACTTATTCAGTAATTCTAAAATCCACATACACAGCCACTAATTCACCAACAGTCCTATACAGTCACTCATACATATACTCACTCATCATATGTACTCATACACCTATACATCCTGTTACACAACGCCACTCATCCATAGATTTACTCACACACATAGTCACTCATGCTAATAAAGAATCAAACATCCATTTACTTGCATATACAGTTATACACACACCACCACACTTACTTCTACAGAAACTTTCACATACTTAGTCTTTTAAACAATCACTTATAGAAACACATACTTATTCATACATGAACTCTTCCAATCTCTCACTCTAACATATACTCACTTATATACACCAATAGTCACATATAGTAGTTTAAAACATATGTAGTTACTCATAAAGACACTTTTGAGAGAGTCATTCACTCACTAACACACCCATCCACCCATACAGTCCTGCACATATGCTGTCTTCAACACATACAAACAGTGAGTCACTCATTCATACACCTATGCAGTACATAATACCCCCACCGAACCATACAGACACTCAGACTGATACTCGATAAACCAACTAATAACCTATATAGACACTCATGTAGCTACTCACCAACCCATGCAGCCACTTATACACAAAGTGAGAGACTGATACAGATATTTACATATTTAAACATTACTCACTAAGCCATGTTTTCACTAAGATACACTTAATCAGGCAGTTATACAATCAATTTTTCAAAAACAAATCATCAATTTAGACACTTATATACCCATTTATTCTTCCATCGAACTTGAGATATACATATATAAAACATTTGTAATTTTCAGAAGAACACACATTCACTGGATGGTGTCATCAGTGATGTCATTTGAGATGTCATCAGTGATGTCATGAGCGATGTCACTGACCATGTCATGAGTGATGTACTATGTGACGTCATCAGCAGTGCATTGCGGGCGCGCGAGTTATAGTTAGCTGAACTAACTATAATGGGGGTATTTCAATGGTTTTGTACGAGTGAAAAGTCCAGCTAACTATAACGCCCCTGAAACCTATGGTTTCTTCAGTGAATTTCTAAGGTTTTTTAAATGCTAATTCCTAACTATAACGTGCCTGAAACCTATGGTTTTTTCAGTGAATTTATATATATATATATATATATATATATATATATATATCTATATGTCACAATTTAAAGCACTGTACACAGCTTCTTGTAAATCACAAAAAAGCACATGATTTTAACAAGGATTTTTATCTGACTGTATCAGATAGTGTTGAACTGGAAAAAGAGAATACAAAACAATGATAAGATGAATGCAAGTGAAAAACACATCTGCAATACATAACTATGACGGTCATTTTTTAAAAAATCCCACTCCATTTTTTACAGTGTGAGAGGCCACACACTTTGTGTCTTAAAATATTTTCTATTCCAGACACTCCTGTTCCCCTACACTTAAGCAGTTGTCCTTCCCAAAACTGATCTTTCCTCAGAGAAAATATTCATGTTCTGCTTTGCATTAATGATAGAGCTATTTAGAATACAAGCCCTGGCAAGCCAAAAGCCCTCCCTTATTTATGAAGAAATCAAATCTTGCCAAAGCCCATGCTCTGGCTTGCAACTGAAAATACAAGCCAGACTTATTAGCTTTGGCAGTGCTTGTTCATATTGAAAACTCAGTTCCACTAATTACTGTGTTGCTTCTCTGCATTTGCTAAAAACACAAGATTTAAATGAACACAAAGTGCACCAAAAAGCCTAGCTAAAATGTTACCTTCACATTCCATCATTTTGTTCAAGCTGAAATGCTATATGCAGTTACTAGAGGTCCCTCGAGTCAGACATCAGCCCTTTCTGCATCTTAGGCAGGACCTAAGGGCCCTTGTGCCAGTTACAAGCATTTGCTGTAAGCAGGCTGAAGTACTGAAGTCAGTTACTAAAGGTCCTAGATGTGTCCAGCACTGCCAGCCTCAATCTCAGGATTACCAGAGAATTATAAATAAAGCAGAAAAACATAACACTGGAAAGCAACAATGCCAAGAAATTCCACTGTGCTTTTATGTTCATCATGCCAGATCCAAGACAGAGCGGCTTCAACTTTTACATTTGCATATTCACTTTCACACAAGTCTAATCCTTTTTCCTTGCTTTCGATGACCTCAATTGAAATGCATGTGCTTGATTATGATGATGCCAGCCTATATCAAGGCTCCGAAGGAAGTCAACCTAACACTGAAAGGCACCCCAATCACATGTATATGGGAAAAAACATGTTTTACACTATGTAGAACAGCGTTCAAGCCACTAGGAGTAGTCCTGGCTCTGAGACTCTGCATGAAATCAGTGACACCATTTTTGTAGCGTTTGATTTTTTAATTATTTTTGGGTAATATTTTGAGGCTTTCTGAAAGTATGTTTGGCTTTTAGCTATGGCATAGTTTAGCATTGAAAAGTGTGCTGCTTTTGAAGGTTGAAAGAGTTTGTGTTTTACAACCAAGTGCTCAATTTGAGGCCTTTAGGGTGGTAGGCTTTTACGGAGAATCAAAACATTCATTTTGCTGTGGCCTCAGTCTTTTCCGGTGTATGACCGAACATGTCTCTTGGTGTCACAGTAATCCAGCAATCAGATGAAGTGCTGATAGTGTTTCACCTCCATGCCCCTCTCAATGATCCCCCTCCGAGAGCCCCTGTCATTAAGGGTCTGAGTGTGTGCAGTGACCTTCTTCACAAGTGAGTCAGTCAGTCTTTCAAGAACTGCAATTGATTTCCCTTATCTTAGAGGGTGAAGCTGTGCAGAGCTGTGAGGCTGTCTCCCAAGCGAGGGTCCAGGGGGGGCGGCTTTTGATGCAGCTGCAGTCCCAAAACAACCACGCAACACAAACAAAGCACACGGGGATGCTATGGGCCTAGTGTATTAAAGAGTTTTACTCATTCTGTGTCCTTTGAAAATTAGGTTCGTACATGTGGCCTCCTGTTCTGAGTGTGTTCGGAAAATCGAGACTAATAAAAACTTTTTTACTATTGTAACATTCAGGCTGTTGTATTAGGCACTACAAAAGTTAGAAAACAGATAGTGAGTATCCTAATGTATGGTGAATATATGATGTGTATAATCATTCAGTCAGGTCTTGTTAATAGACCCCGTTTAGGACCATCCACAAAAAGGCTGTTGAAACAGGAGGCAGAAGATGAAAGTCTGTGTAAGACAATATACAAAGTACAATTGTTGTAACCACTTGCTAACACACCTATGTAAAAGCAATTAAAATAGAATACCACGCAGTGAGGGTATTTCATAGATGTTCAGCATTTCATGTATTTTGAGAAACTAGTCACATTAATTGTGGATTTCAGGATACTGAGACACACAATATTTAAAGGTGCTGTGCCCTAGTACTTTTGATACATACACAATCACAAAGACAAACTTGAGAAAAGTATTATGAAGAATAGGAATTTAATGTTAAAAAATATTGCTAATTTGATTGATTGAATAACAAGCCCTAAAATGTCATTGACTGAGTATAAAAAACGTAGGTTTAGTTGTTAAGGGAAAGTCCACAAGAGGCGGAAAACATCGAACAATTTAAAAAATAAATATGGGGAATTGAAAATGCGTGCACATAAAATGGGGAAGAAAAAACTGGAATAGCGAATGCAAGTTGTTAGTGTTTCAGTGTTGTACTTCCTGCCGTAACCTTAAACAGATATAGGAGTAAAAGGAGAGGACAGAGGGATGATACAAAGATGCTAAAAATGGGAAATTTAAGTTGAGGAGTGGAAAACGAGCATGATGCACTTCAAGACACTTTCACAGTAGATGCTGATAAAATATAGAATAGGGGTAAGAATTAACAACCAGTGACAAATGTTTTAAGAGTTAGAGTATACTGGGTTGGCAGAAATGCTACAGAGGGATCAAACTTCAGACATGTGAGGCCTTGCAAGTCCTACTGTCGAGTGAGGGGAAGAAAGTGGGGTTTGGAGGCGATTATCTCTGAAAAAGCAATTAAGGGGTGATTTGTGGAAATCGGGGAAGGGTAACGGTTTGTGACCAGAGTATATACCCACATCAAGGGGGAAAACAGTAGAAAATGATCTGTGGTGACCCACTGAAAAAAACACCCTGGGGAAAATTAACATGAAAGGCATTGTCAGCAAGGGTTGGACAACTTTTTATCATTTTCTTTGTCCAGGTCAATTCCAGCCAAAGGCATAATTAACCAGGCCCCGCACCAATCCCACATTAACTTGTGGTGGGATTATTAAAATAGGTGGTCATTTCTGGAGAAGACCTGACCTGCAGTTTGGGCAGCACTGTTCCTATTGGAGCAGGGCCAAGGCTGATTTACATATGGTTGGCCTCTGTTTATAATCGCACAATAGGCCACTCTTCGCACAGTAGGAGAAAACAGTGTCCTTGAATATGGCACCAGGTGATCACCACAGTCTGAGATCAACTCAAGCATTCCTTCCATCACTTTGTTGCTTGATAGAGTATTTGGGAGCACCTCTGTACTGTTCATTCCTTCCCTCTAACCACTCTTGGAGTGCATGCAGGCAACGCCCCAACTCTTTGGGGGAAACATTGGTGGTTTTACAGCGAGGCATCAACTTCACTCCCACATAGTAGGGCATTCTGATCCCCAGTGGGGAGATGAAGGTGCTCTGTGGTGCAGGTCTCTGGACTGTGCATAGCTCTGCTCTTACAATACTTTAGTGTGCACAGCAAAAACTCCTACTCTTGAGGGGGGACCTCTGCGTTCCTAACTTTACTCACCCTTATGGGACATTCTAGCTCCCGGTGGGTAGATGCAAGGGCTCCGAGGTGCAGACCTACGTTCTGTAGCCCCTGCAGCTCTGCTTAACCTCAGCCTAACTCGTCATGAGTCACAGTGGAGCTGTGCTCATGATGAGCTGGGCTCATCATAACGGCCGCGGTCCACCCACGCGCGATTGATTCCCTGCCTGTGCGGGTGAATTAATGAGTGGGCGGAGTTGTGACGAGCCCAGCTCATCATGAGCACAGCTCCACTGTGACTCATGATGAGCTGGGCTCGTCACGAGCACCGCGGTGCCGTGGCCCCCTCCCCACTCCCCCCACGCTGTGGGGGAATTACCCCCGCAGCGAAGGGATTACGTATCTTCGTCTAACCCTAGACCAGAATTTGGAAGAGAACAGCTGGCCCACGGTGGTGCCATGTCTTGTGCCCATTACCCATTGATGGACCTATGAAAAATATTGTTAATCACCTGGGTTTTCTACATTGTCTACATCCCTCAACAGGTGCATGGGTCCATAACAGTAACATGTATACGGCTGATAGAGATTCCTTGATTTGGTTAGAACACTCTTCTGTGTGAATACGGCAATATTTGAATGTGCAAGTTCTTCAAAAATGACAAGTTAAATGAAATTATTTAGGAGTAAGACCACAAAACATACATTATGCTCTGGGTTTGGCCATCTTTCTACTTTATATTGATGCAACAAAAATGTAAGCTACTATTTTACATTTTGCTTCCGCAGCTCATCAAGAAGTAGTTTTATTGTGTTTCTTTTAGTTTAACATATACCCAAGCATTCTTTTGAATATGGTGAATATAAATGCAAATTTGTGTACAGTACAATGCTAGAAACATTGTCTTTTAAATCCTATTTCCTCTGTAGCGGCTCCATGAAACCCACAACTATTATAAAAAAGACTGAAGTCTTTCCACACCTGAAATATATTAAGACAAATTTAGAGTCAGGGTAGTTAACAAGCTATTTTAAAACAGATTATATTAAATCCGGTGGCTAAAATGATCAGGAATCACTTTCTTTCTTTTATAGACTGCAACAAAAAGGACCTAGTTTAGAGCAATAGTGAGCCTTGTGAGGGATCCCAGGGGTAAGCAATACTAACTGAGAAAGTCCATGTGGATGATGCCATACCTCAAGTTGAGTTTTCTTTACCATACAGAGTTGATGAATGTTTCTAAGTTTTGGACTGGGGTGACTCTGAAAGAACCCGGTGTTCTAATTTAATGTTGTGCATAGATGTCATAACTTTGGTCAAGGCATAGGGTGGGTTAATCTTAGATGCAACTTAGGATGTGATGTATAATAGGAAGCTATTGATGGTATCCTGGTAGGGTCTGAATTTTTAGTTGCATTGCATTTAGTGTATCAGTGGTACATTGTTCCAGTCCTAAAAATAATGTTCCTGTGCGCTCTCCTCCTTTACCTTTTCTTCCTAAGATTTTAATTAAGATTTGTCAGGTGACTATTCATATGCACATGTCGAAATTCGTGTTAGAGGCTGTCTGCATTCCCATAGTTTAGGTGTGCTGTTGCATAGTAAATAATTGGATATGGTTTGAAGGTAGCACATGCACGGTTATGATGTTTGCATGTGAGCAATTTTCAAGTAAGTACAAGTTATCCAGTGCATTGTCCATGATGCTATAGGTGTGTCGTTTTACTGGGTGTGTTCTTTTCTTTGCTTGCAATGCTTGGTAAATGATTGTTACATGCATAGTTGCTGAAAGTTTTTACTTTCGGTATTTGCTTTCTTCTAAATAATTTTCCTTTTGTGCCAAGTACCTGGGTACCCTATTTGTTTTTTGTAAATCTTTTTTTAAAAAATATTTCTTTGTCTGTGTTTTGCATTGTTTTAATGTGGTAATGCCAGTGTTGGATCTTGTTAACTTTAGGAAAGATAATGTATGTCCATCTGTTAGTCTGTTTGCTCAATCTGTAGATTAATTTTCCTAAATAAATATAGATTTTCCTTTTAGAATGCAGATGTTGACTCCATCTTTGCTATTTTTGTTGAGTTTGCGCTAGTGAAGTGGAGCCCTGTTTGTCCCATCTGCAAACATACGTTTCCTCCTAAGCAGACAGCATGGACTAAAATCAAAAATGTATAACTAGGTGGAAAGTCAACAAGCATGTCTACACCCCCTGAATTGGATACAATTGATAATGTGAGTTTGGTGAGTGCATGGAGCACAACGTGGGAATCCTATTTGTGGATCTTGACCAGCTCCATTCATTCCTGTTCGGTAGGTGAATAAAGTGAGATGGGGTGTGTTAGAACTGGCATCTTTGGCGTGTTTTTCCCCGGTCCTTTTTTTCTTCTGACCTTCTGTTTTCGACTGTGTGCTGCATTTTGTTTATGCTGGTTTTAGAACTCTGGGCACTGCTGACCAGTGCTGAAGTGCAAGTACTCCCTGTATAAATTGTGTCTGTAATTGGTTATCCGTGATGGGTATATTTGATTTACTGGTAAGTCCCTACTAAGTTGCACCGTGAATTCCCAGGGCCTGTAAATCAAATGCTACTAGTGGACCTGCAGCACTGATTGTGCCACCCGCAGGAGTAGCCCAGGAATCATGTCTCAGACCTTCAACTGCAGTGTCTGTGTGGGCAGTTTTAAACTTCCATGTCAACCTTGCAAGTACACCCACATTCCAGACCTAAACCTTCCCTTTTACTACATGTAAGGCACCTCTAAGGAAGGCCCTAGGTTGCCCGTTCACAAATTGTAGTATATTTAAATTGTAGCACATGTACTGGTGTGGTTTACATGTCATGATAGTGAAATACTGCTAATTTCATTTTTCACTATTGCAAGGAATATGTCTCCCATTGGTTATGATTGGAGCTGCCTTGTAACCTCTAATAAATGTAACTTCCAAATCGAAACATATAGAGATTTGAAGTTTGGGGTCTCTGAACTCACAATTTAAAAATACATATTTTAACCCTTTCACCGCGGCGGGAATTCCGCCGCGGTGCTGGGGGGTGCGGGGGGGCAGCGCGGTGGCGCTGTGCTCATGACGGAGCCGCTCCGTCATGAGCCACGGTTGGGCTGTGCTCATGACGGAACGGTTCCGTCATGACTCCGCCCATTTGCGTTGTCCCCCCGCACAGGCGGGGAAACAGCGCCGCGCAGGCGGAGCGGCCGCCAACGGGCGTGTCATGACGGAACCGTTCCGTCATGAGCACACGGCAACCATGGCTCATGACGGAACGGTTCCGTCATGAGCAGGGAAGGGGTTAATGAATTTGGTTTTTAAATTGCATGTTTGAAAATGCCACTTTTAGAAAGTTGGCATTTTCTTGCTTTACCATTCCGTGCCTCTACCGGTGGAATCTACGTCTGTGGAAGGACAACAGTTGGATTGTTTGTGCATTCACTCTAGACAGTCACACAAAGGGAGCGGAGGTGTGCCCTGCATATCCTCATGTCCCATCACCAGGCTGATGGGTCTTCCTGAAATAGAGTGGTGGGAGGGGTTGTCACCGACACCTGTATAGGGATGTGCCTGTCTCCACACAAAGCTGTCTCCACCTCTGTAGTGTGTCTGGAGCAAGGTCAGAAAAAGGCCAGGTCTTGTGCACTGCAAAGACTTTCCTTTTAAGTTTCCCTACTTCAAAGGCAGAAACTGGTATAAACACTGGAGCTGTGACACCCTAACTTTGGAACACTTCTGGACTTGAGAACATTCTGCCAGGAAGAAGAGCTGGATGTGATTAGAGGGGAACTGCCCCTCTCCTTGTTGCTTTGTTCTGCTGGCCTGCTGCTTGCTGTTTCTGTCCTGGAAGTGAAAGGACTGGACTTTTCTTTCTACATCCTGCTTGCCAAGGTTCTCCAAGGGCTTGTGCACGATTACCTCCTGTTAAGAAGTTTCAGGGCCATCAAAGACTTCACATGCAGCCCCTGAACCCCTCTGCTGGGAGTTCAAACCTGTCAAGTGATGCCAAATCCATTTCTGGGCCCCTAGAGGTGGTTTTGCTGCTAAGAACCACGAAAGACAATGCATTGACTCTCCGTGCCTATTTTTCTAATGCAACTTTGCATGCGGTTGAAAAATCAGCGCATCGCTACGGTGGGCGAAGAATAAATGCAGCACCTGCCGTGCGGCAGAAAGATCACCACAACCTGAATCCTGAGCACCGTGTCACTGACGTCTGTGACACACACTCCGAATACGATGTGGCCCCTGCTGTATGACTGAAGAAATCAATGCAGTACCTGCTCCGCGGCTGGGAAATCAATGCAGCACCTGTCCTGCCGCTGCATGGAACCAATGCGCCTGGATTTTGATGCATGGTCCCTGTGCACCAAGTTCTTTGTCATCTTTGCCCCCGCAGTGATGCACCTCCCCTGGCAGTAAGGAACCGGCGCATCACCTCCCATGGGAGTAAGGAACTGACGCATCGCTTTCCTGTTCAGACACATCACCTCCGTTGTACCTGTTTTCATCTTTGCTTTTGCTGCACCCCAGTTACTTTGTGATAAAAGTTTCCTATGGACTGAACTATTCCAAACTTTTGTAAAGTGATATCTATACTTGTGTATATTGGATGTTTGTCATTTTGGTCTTGTTTGATTCAGATAAATATTGGGTATTCTTCTAAACTGGTGTTTATTTGCAGTGTTTTCACTGTTATTGTGTGTGTATGTACAAATGCGATCCTGCCGTTTGAGTCCAAGTCCTACCCGCTGGATCTGGGTGTTCCTCAGGGCTCGGCGTTGAGTCCCACACTATTTAATCTTTATGTGAGACCGCTAGCTGCTGTCGTCAAACAATGGGGTATAACTATGGTCTCCTATCTGGAGATGCCGACCTGGATGCCCCCAGATTCCGGGATGGTCTGTTGGAGGTAGCCAGCTGGATGAATGCCAACTGTCTCCAGTTAAATGCTAAAAAAACGGAGGTTATGATCGTCGGTAAGCAAATGGATCTTTGGGGTAACATGTGGTGGCCTCCTGAACTGGGTGTTACCCCTATCCCAGTTTCAGAGGTAAAAAACTTGGGGGTGTGGCTGGACCCAGCCTTAAGTTTTAGTACTCACACTAAAGAAGTGGCGGCTACTTGCTTTGGCATTTTACGTGGGTTGAAGCCTATCTTGCGGTTTTTTGATGCTCCGACTAGACAGCTGGTTATACAGGCTTCCATTTTATCTCGGCTTGATTATGCCAGCTCGCTCCTGTTGGGGGCCAATCAGGCTGAAATGGTTTGGATGCAACATATTCAGAACGCCGCAGCCAGAGCACTGGTAGGCTTACCGAGGTTCTGTTCTGCGGAAAGTACCATCCGTTCTCTGCACTGGCTGCCTATAGCACAGAGGATTTCTTTTAAGACTCTGTGTCTTTCCTTCAAGATTCTCAAGTGGGCTTCACCCCAGATTCTTGCTAACCTTTTGGTACCTTATGTGCCTGTGCGCTCCTTAAGATCTTCAGGTCAAAATCTTGTAGTGGTCCCACGGTTTAGGCTTTCTAGAGCTGGAGACCGGTCTTTTCGGGTTCTAGCTGCTAAACTTTGGAACGCACTCCCGCCCAACATTCGCGAAATTGATGAACTGTTTAAGTTTAGGAGGGCAATTAAAACGCATCTGTTTCCTCTCGTAGCTTAGCTTTTCGACTGCGTCCCCCTGGCTGTACATAGTGTTGTAGTGCTGGGATCTTTTTAAGCACCGGGACGCCCCTTGGCTGGGGCATCTGTGCGCTACAGAAGTGACTGTAACATAACATAACATACACATTGCCTCTGAGATAAGCCTGACTGCTCGTGCCAACCTACCAAGTGTGTGAGCAGGGGTTATCTTAGCAGTGTAATCCCCTTACCTTGACCAGAATAAGGGTCCCTACTTGGACAGTATGCCAACCATGGCAACTAAAGACCCCCATTTGTAACTTTTAATTTGTGGACCCCTTGGCGCCCAGTGGGGTTTAATTTCGAGCGGACTACAGTAACCAGAATTCTCTGCGGCACATGCCCACATGGGCGGGGCATTTATTGTGCTCAGGTGAACTGCTCTTGCTTTGGGGTTTCCTGTGCCAGTGATCAAGGGCACCTATACGCCCGAAACACATTTGGCAATATTTGTGTGCTGTTACTGGGTTAAGACAATTCTTGGAATAAAATGGATTCAACACCCTGGGATGTGGCCTCGTCATTTGGAGGCAACCTGTGTTTTTTTTGTATATAGCGGCTGGCTTGGCCTCAATGAGGCCCCACTGCAGAACAAGCGGGTCCGGGGTGCAGTATACTAGGAAGCACTTCTGGAACAGCGTGTCCATTCTGAGGAGGGTGGAACCCCTCCTTTACCTCACTGCAACGCATACCCACTTGGGTAAGACTGTGAATTTGGGGACACCTTGGCGCCCACTGGGGTTTGATTTCGAGCGGACTACAGTAACCAGAATTCTTTGCGGCACACACCGACATGGGTTGGACTTTTATTGTGCTCAGGTGGACTGCTCTTGCTTTGGGGTTTCCTGTGCCAGTGATCAAGGGTGCCTACATGCCCAAAACGCATTTGGCAATATTTGTGTGCTGCTACTTGGTTGAGACAATCCTTCAAATAAAATGGATTCAACACGCTGGGATGTGGCCTCGTCATTTGGAGGCAACCTGTGTTTTATTTATATATATATATATATATATATATATATATATATATATATATATATATATATATATATATATATATATTCACTGAAAAAACCATAGGTTTCACACATGTTATAGTTAGCGGAAATTTTACTGATAAAAAACCAATGAAATTCCCCCGTTAGTTAGTGCAGGCAACTATAACTCACGCGACCGCAATCCTCTGCCAATGCTAATACTGTATTTAGACACTTATTTGCCCATGTCTTCTTCCATACATTTTTAGCTATACATATATTACAAATATTTTTTTTTCATAAAGACACATATGTCATCAGCAGAAGATTGCGGTCGCGTGAGTTATAGTTGCCTGCACTAACTATAACGGGGGAATTTCATTGGTTTTTTATCAGTAAAATTTCCGCTAACTATAACATGTGTGAAACCTATGGTTTTTTCAGTGAATTTGCAAGGTTTTTTAAATGCTAATTCCTAACTATAACGTGTGTGAAACCTATGTTTTTTTCAGTGAATTTGTACGGTTTTTTAAATGCTAAGTTACTTTACGCCATTCGTGGCGTGCGCGCCCACTTAACGCAGTTCGTTCCGTGCGCGCACGGTGCGCTTCGCGCACCGTGCGCGCACAGTAAGCACGCGGTGCGTTTCGCGCACCGCGCGCCCACTTTACGCAGTTAGTGCCGTGCACGCACGGTGGGCACGCGGTGCGCTACGCGCACCGCGTGCCCACGTTACGCTAGATGGGCCATGTACGCACGATGCGCTTCGCGCACCGTGCGCACATGGAGGACATATGATGCACTTCGTTTTGAAAGGTAATATTTTAATTTTTCGTAATTTTTATAAGCCATGCACAAATGGTGCCCTTCGGGCACCATTTCCACACGGGGTGGACAGAGTGTGGATAATTTTTTTTTTTTTTTTTTAAATATCATAGTTTAAGTCATCTGTTATAAGCCATGCACAATTGGTGGCATTCGGCCACCAATTGTACACGGGGTGGGGAGAGTGTGGATAATTTTTTTTTTTAGATGATTTTTTACCGTACGCGTACGGTAAGCGTAATCGGCGAAATTAGCGGAAATTTTTTTTTTTCGTTTTTGGCCTTGGGGGATCTTTGGGGACTCCCTCAACATGGCTATGTGTGTGGGAGCTGTCTAAACAGCCCCTTTACATGTTTTTGTGCTTTGTATTTTCATCATCACTCTCAGTGCGAGAGAGAAAATGGCAGCCGCCGCTTCCTGGTTTCGGCCGATTCGAATGTTTACTAAGATCTAAGAGCCAATCAGAATCGTGCTCGCGCACGCCACCATACGGTAAGCGTACCGTAAGCGCACCGTAAGCTGGCTCAGATATATATATTGATTTAAAGGCTATTTTCTCAGAATCTACTGAACAGATTTACACCAAACCTACAAAAGGCACTTCCTTGACCTGAGGACTACCTCTCTGCCAAATTTCAAGTAATTCTGTTCAGCCGTTCGGGCTGTAGCCCTGTCTAAAGGTCCTATGGAAAAATGCATGGGAAAAACGCGTTTTGGGACCCCCCTTTTATCTCAGCCCCCGCTTGACGAATCCCCCCGAGACTTTCAGGGTAGGAGCGGAGCGTAGCGCCCCACCTATTTTGAAAAATTCGCGAGGATTCGTCGACCGGCGCCAAAGTTATTCAAAATAGAATGTTGCGGATTTCCTATGGAAACGTGGTCCTAACTATAACTACCTACTGGCGACCGCCAGTAGGTAATATATATATATATATATATATTCACTGAAAAAACCATAGGTTTCACACATGTTATAGTTAGCTGGACATTTTACTGATAAAAAACCAATGAAATTCCCCCGTTATAGTTACTGTAGGCAACTATAACTCACGCGACCGTAATCCTCTGCTGATGACATATGTGTCTTTATGAAAAAAAAATATTTGTAATATATGTATAGCTAAAATTTAATGGAAGAAGATATGGGCAAATAAGTGTCTAAATACAGTATTAGCATCAGCAGAGGATTACGGTCGCGTGAGTTATAGTTGCCTACAGTAACTATAACGGGGGAATTTCATTGGTTTTTTATCAGTAAAATGTCCAGCTAACTATAACATGTGTGAAACCTATGGTTTTTTCAGTGAATATATATATATATACATATATGCAGCCACTTATATACAAAGTGAGAGACTGATGCAGATATTTACATATTTAAACATTACTCGCTAAGCCATGTATTCACTAAGATACACTTAATCAGTCAGTTATACAATCAATTTTTCAAAAACAAATCATCTATTTAGACACTTATATACCCATTTATTCTTCCATCGACCTTGAGATATACATATATAAAACATCTGTAATTTTCAGAAAAACACATTCACTGGATGATGTCATCAGTGAGGTCATCAGTGATGTAATTTGAGATGTCATCAGTGATATCATGAGTGATGTCACTGACCATGTCATGAGTGATGTAATCTGTGACGTCATCAGCAGTGCATTGCGGGCGCGCGAGTTATAGTTAGCTGAACTAACTATAATGGGGGAATTTCTATGGTTTTGTACGAGTGAAATGTCTAACTAACTGTAACTTTCCCTAAAACCTATGTTTTTTTCAGTGAATATATATATACATATATAATATGTATATTCAACTCGTATTCACTCCTTCCGGACAACTTGGGACCCATGAAGAGTGGCGCGCTTGCTGGCGGAGTATACCGGCATGTCAATCTTCTAACACAAATTCCCAGCGGTGGACAATTATTTTACAGAGTCTTTTGTTTCTGAGAGTGCGCTTACGAGGAATTTGTGTTAGAGGAGATATATATATATATATATATATATATATACACACACACACACATACATATCAAGAATCACTAAGACTTTTTAAATAAGAAAATGCATTACCATGTTGTGTAAAGGATGATTATGTTAGAAATTTCTAAGCAAATGCTGGATTTGTACTGAGATGTAACACCAGGGTGAGTGATGCCAGTAAAATTGCTACAGTTAATAAAAGCTGAGCTCAGTACAGTTCTGCCATTGGATTTTGAGAAGCAACATTCCTGCTCTGGCATTGTTGTTGTGCATATTTAGGACATGGCTATCTCCTTATAAGGGCAGATAGGCTATGTATAGAACTGACTCGTCTTGCTTTGCTTCTTGCTGTGAACACAATATCCGTATTGTACTGATTGGGACAGATTTGTTCAGAAAATGGCCATACACAAAGGGTCGAATTGCCAAATAATAAAAAACACAGTTTGGCGGTCACCGTTGGATTGCCCTTTTGCCCACTGTGTAACTCCTTAGTTTTGTATTTTAGTCTACACATCCCAGGCTGCAACAAAGGTGTGTTCTGCAGTCGAACAAAACAAATAGTTTCCATGTCATAATTGTCTACGGTGATAGAAAATAGCTCTAGTTCTTTGCTTTCCTTTATTAGAGCGTGAAGTTGAAAGTGATGGAGCCCTGGACCCTTCTAACAAATCTGCTTCTTTGGTCCATAAATCTTATAGTAGCTTGAAAGGTAAGAGGGAGTTAAACATCAATCACAAAATGTATTAACAGTGTAACAGGTTTGGTCACACAATAAATCCAGGACTGTTGAAGATGGTTTAGTTGATTTATTACAGACTTAAAAACAAATGGAAATAAATGAGTCTCAAAAGCATGCTATAAAATTATAAAATGACCAAAATTAGTCTGAATCGCCTAAAGAAATTCAGTTTAAACAACATGAAACATACCAAAAACTCAGAGCAGCAATACAGAATATAAGAAACAATATTTGCAAATGGAATTGTAGATTTCAATCTTTCTGCCTAGTTCTGAGTAAACTCAAGAAATTCTAAATATTCTACTCTACCCTATAGCAAGGGAAAATCCCAGTTAGTCAAATATGTCAGCATAATGGAGACTTCAAAACAAGTACTCCAGTGAAGAAGAGTGTTTATCATAAACCACACTCTAAGATATAGTAGTGAGGTCTGTACCTCTGGATAGCCTGAAGGCATCTGAACTCCAACTAGCAAAACAATACCAATTAATGCAGAATGCTCAAAGAAACCCCACGGCCTTGTCTCCAGTACGGTTCCATCTCCACAATAACAATTGGCAACTCTTCTTCTTCTCTTCCCACAGTCTTTTGGAACATCAATTGACCCTAAGCTCCTCTTTTCTGCCGTGAAACTTGTCTCTATCCTCATTAACAACTTTTCTCTTGCCAACAAAGCCATCCCGTACCTTGTTATCACTACATTGGACAATAACCTTTTCACTAGCTAACGAAGCCTAGCTTGCACCTGCAGAGGAGAGGAAAAAAACATGCAAGCAGACAACTTTGACTCTGAAGGTTAAACATTAAAATCCCCAAAAGCTACAGACCTTTATCCTTGTGCTAAATTAGAAAAATAATCACCATTAGTAAACCCTGGTCAATGAACTGCACCAGGCTGTATTTTAGCACATCACTGTGCAATCTAAGCCTTTAGAAGATTAATATCCGCAATCCAGATACTTCAGCTAAGGAAAACGTTAGTATGAATTCACAAATCAAAAGCACATAATGAATACGCTTCTCTATAAATTCAGTGCACCATCTCTCAATTGTTAACATTGCATCACATAAATATATAAGGCCAAAAATAGAATAAATGTGGCCTAGCCAAACGTATTAGAGGCGGAGCCAAAAATTAAGCTGCTCCAAAAAAATGGTGAATGGATGTCATAGGCTAGAGAAATGACTATCTCCTTGATAACGTTGTTGGTTGTATAAAGAAATGTTTGAATAAAGATTCCTTGGAAGAATGATTAATATTGTGGGGCGAGGCATGCTCATACTGAGATGGGAATGGCTGGTAGAACATGTATACCCACTCACAAATGGAGTAGGTCTCTCATTTGCTTTTTAAAACTTACTGCTGCCTGAAGCATGTATGTCACTTACCAACGATCACATCTGTGCATATGAACACACAGGCATTTTGCGTTTGCACACGTAACACAGTTTGTTTGCTTGAGGCATTTTGAAACTACCTCATTTTTAAGGTTCAATATTCATTTTAAAATCATATCATATGAAGAAGCATAAAAGAAACTTTCATCTTTTTTAGTACATTTTACCCCGGCACCAAGGTATGAATGGAAGCTGTAGATATGCAATATTTCACCAATGAGCAGGCTGTTAAAAAAAGCCCAGCATTGGAGCATGAGATTGTTGTCGCTTTTCTTGTTTAGAATTCTGGAGAGTGAAAAGCTGATGGTTCTCATGAAAAATGTATATATGCATACCTTATCCAACATAAAAGGGTGCAGGCCGCAGTAGTGCATAGTTATAAAATACAAAAAGCATAGCAATCATTACACAAACCCTTAGATCAAGACTTCGGTTTTATTTTCAGAATAATTGTCCTTATTTTAGGTTGGGTCGATTGGTGAGAACGCAATGGGTGCTTTACGTGCCGGTGGCGTAGGACGCGGCATTCGCTCAGTTCTGTGCGTGTGCTTAGGGCCCCTGCATGAGAAGCAATGGGAAGCTAATTAGTGCATTGTACCTAAAATTAAACTCACTTAAGCAGGAGCACGTGGACGTGGACGCGCGTGCTGGCTTGAGTTCTGAATCTCATTAGGCCCCGCTGAATCTGGTGACGCGAATAAGCGAATACTTCCAATCGCAGGCTGCAGATTGCCATGGTTATCAAGTACCACAACATCCAGCAAACACCCCTCATTAGGCTCCTGGAGGAAGGATACATGGGAGCTCTCTTGTCCAAATATTGTTCTGTCCTGCCAACTACACGGTGACAGACGCGCAGCAAAATAAATAATGGAGATCATCAAAGTAGTTTCGTTGTTGCCCTTTGGCCAGTAAACACTTCAAAGGTATTTATGTATTCGTTTTTTAAAGCGCGAACATGACCCTTGCGGGTATCAAAGCGCTTTACAGAGTTACAGCGAGCAGAGTAGTGAAAACAGTAATATTACATTCAATACAATTCACTAACATATTGTCATAGTTCAGACCTCTGCAAGTGCCAGGCAGTGTTGAGGCGCAGGGGGTAAAGACGTTACTGCGCCACAGAGCGCATTAGGGAGCTGGAGAGAAGTTTTCATGTGAGCAACCGAGGAGACTAGAGTCATGGGATCTAGGGAAGAAATTTGTTCATGAGGAGTTCCTTAACTTCTTTCTTGAATGATATGATTAAAGGTAGAATGTCAAGCACATGCACATATGTCAGATTCCACACATTTACACGCACTCCCTTCTGACCGGACAGGAAAATTTCTAATCGCCATAAAACACATGGAATAGTTTGCGCATAGGAGCAGAAAAAAGATTGTCAACTTTCCACCCAGAAATGTGGAAAACGTGTAGAAACACCAATCCCTATAGATTTATCTCCTTTTGAACATACATTTGCAGCGACACAACAATTATATGGTGCTGCAAAACAATTTACCAAAATAACGCTAATGAGGGCATTTGTGTTTGTATAGGTAGGTTAGTAATTCAACATGGCGATAATGCCCAGGAAAACACGCCCATAGTATTTGTTTGAGTGAGGGGCCGGTGGAGGTTTTTGGGGAGATTTTGAAAACTTTCAAAGCAACTCATTGATTTGTATACTATCTGGGCTAAGGTCGGTAAACATGGTGGGAGAGGTCAATTAATGAAATATCATCTCCTTTGCTATTCCTTCAGTGATCTGCAAGAAGAGTTTTGTTTGGTCCTTTTTCGTGGTTGCAAGTAATCCATCCCCACAGAGTAATGTGGCATCGCTTTAATGTAAAACTGTACTGAATTCATTATGAGACTCTTCTGCGTGTGTCTGATTATTACTAGGAACAAAAGGGGAATCAAGCAAGAGGCAGCCAGACCCGGCGATATTTCTTAAATGCTTGCCTCTGTGCCAACAAGCTCTCTTGTAATTAAATGAAGATTAGATTAGGGCATGGCTTCATATTTCATAACACGGTACATTCATCTTTGATGAAAAATACTTCCTTCATTTGTACCAATGTGCCCTCCAATGTTAATTTTGCAAAGACAAGTGCATGAAGAATGACTCTACAAGTAATGACCGCTTGCGAATGGTTCTGCTAGAAATATCACGAGGATTCTGTGTGGGGGGGGGGGGGGTAGGATCTGTGCTGACGACCTGTGGCTCATTTGAAAGAGGGCAGATTTACCACACCAGTCACATGCAGATGTCCTGTGTTGCTTCTCATTGCCTTTAAGAATATTAGTCCTATTCGTGTCCATTAGCCCTGACTCCTCCCATGCCACCTGATGTTTTCATGGTGCGTGCAGCGCGGTCCATTTTAAACTCCTCCCATCCAGGTTTTTAATGAAAGCTGCTCGAAGCCTGGTACAAAGCTCTACAGCAGCTACACTGATGCAAGTCACATGTGCCTGTCCCAATCAGCCAAGAACAGAATAGCTACATTGCTCTATCAGTGGTGTAAAGAAACTTGAGGGTCCCTGATTAACCAGTAACCTGCATGCATAAAATGTAGTCCTAAAAAGAGCTTATCCTTGGAGTCCACTGACACTGAAAAGTCTTGCTATTTTGGTATATCTAGTGCGTGGTTCTCTATGATGATGTGAATGCTGTGCTTTGAAAAATGAGTTCCCATGTGAATTATCGTGTCTGTCTGTGGAATACACGTTCCATTTCAAACTTGAGCTAATTAAGAGTGATGGCAGGCAACATTACTTGATAGAATCGCTTAAACATTCAGCACTTAAAGTTCAAAGCATGTTAAGCTTGTTGCTGGGTTATGGAGTTTCATAGTACAAAATATACGTCTTGTTAGGTTATCTATTCATTTTAACTAATTGCTAGGTTACCTTCTTGAAATGTTTATTTGATCTTTTTAATATCTACACTAAAGGTCTGATTCAGAAACAATTTGTACATCCTAAGGTACATAGATATATGCCTAAAATTACGGTCACTAGCCAGTACTTTGCTGGTTGACAAATCATTCAGCAGTATGCAAGGAAAACATGATGTGTACAGCGTCTCTGGCATATGTCCATTTGCTCGAAACTTTACATGTGCAGAATAATCACATTTCAGGAATTATGCTTGCATTACAGACCGGAAATAATGAGAATTAAAGGATCTATTTTGAAACGTATTTTTATGGAAATCATTTTATCCGCTATTGTTCCTCCAGCCTCTGGCGATAGGTGTGATGATTAGCTTTACCACACTGTCTGCACCACTCTTATATGGGTTATTCTGGTGTAAGTAAATGATGGGTCTAGGAAAGTAATTTCAAATATTTATGAAAACCCTCAAAGTCACAGCTCTCTGGTTATTCTCCTCATGACGTAGGATTTTTCAAACCTTTCACCGGACATAAATCTATATATTAAAGTATTGCTTGCCAATGTTAAGCATCCTTTTCATAAGCTCTGATATCGTAGATGGCAAACTCTGCACATGTAACTTAGAATTTCACCCTTCATAAATCATGATCCACTCATGTGAGCATGACTCGATATTATTCATGTGTAAGTTGGAAGTTTTGGGAACTGGACCCATTTTGTCATGTGTGCTTCCCATTGATGCCTTTATCAATAAGTGAGGTAAGGCGTTGATTGAAAACATTGGTGTACAATCAAAGGACTCACAGAGTTATTTTTCTATATATTACTATCTCAAGGTCAATCAAAAAAATGTCTCCTGTTTTGATTTGGTGGCTTGAAATAGGACTTCAAATGCAGGAAAGCCGAGAAGAAATGTGCTTGACTTACAGTTCTGTCTACAGTGAGCCAGAGCACTGCAAGCAACATGCACATTAAAGGAAGCAACAGCTGAGCCATTTGCTATAAATGATGGAAGGTTGCAAAAGCAGTTTCTTGCTGACAGCATTAATTATTTATATAAATGCCATTCAATGAAGAATCCTAAGTGCTACAGTCTATGTGCCATCAATCAGACACAAGGTTACATACTTAACTCTACGCCAATAGTTAAAGGTTGCTCATTTCAGTAAAATCCCATTAAAAGTCTGACTTTGGTGTTTGACGGACTTTGATAAAGCAACACAATTGGTCATATATCAACTAGATGGAGACCATTAAAAAGAAAAACACATTTCTTGGTTAATAATGAACAGTTCCAGAATTGCAACATGCAGGGCACAGCTGCCGCGATAGAATAATAATAGTATTTGTTAAAGATTGCATACGAAATCAGTCTTCTGTATAGATTTGGTGCACGTTTACGTTGGGTAGTGACACAATCATGAGTTCCTTGTCAGCAATATACGTAGCTATTGAAGTACATCCCAAACAAATCCTCATCGTATCCAAATGTTGTTGATATAAAGGCAGGTTTCAGCTCTCCAGCAGATCTGGTTTAATCAGCACCCTTAAAATATTCAGTGACCAGACGTATGACAACAGGAAACAAAACCCTATATGAAAGGTGAGAACGCTGTAGTGTATTTCTATATGAGAGGGATAATTGGATGACAATAGTGTTAAACTGTTTATGTGACGAGGGGTTGTCGTATATCTGTACTAATAAACTTAAAATAGAATTGGGTGAATCTATATTTCTTTGGCGACATAGATGCAGAAATCACCTAGACAGAATGAGCCGAACATTTTAAGCCTTTCTCTGTTGTACACTCAGACTACTTTTTGCATAGTGTTAGAAATGGGATTTCTGGTTGGCTAGGGCTTGCACCTAAGCCAGGCAGAAACCACCACTCTAGTCAGGGCAAGGGAGTTACACGCCAAAGACAACCCCTGCTTCACCCCCTTGGTAGCTTGGCATGAGCAGTAAGGCTTATCCCAGAGGCAATGTGTAAAGCGCTTGCGTAACACACACACACAGCAGCAACACACTAGGCACACCACAAAAGGAACTCCACACAAGGTTATGTAAAAAAATAGCCTTTGTATTATCATCAACACATTAGAAACCTAATCACACATTTACACGGTGCCAACTGGCACTAGGCCCTATTCACAGGGGACTATATACAAGACCAGGCCAATCGGGCCACTGTCCGAACCATTAGAATACAGGTAAGTAAATGCAAAACACAACCAGTAACTACTGGTACAATAATGACCTCAGCATTATTATGTCAGGCATAAAACACATTATGCCCAACCCTCCTACGCATAATCCTCTTACGCACTAGGACATCAGCAGCCCAAACCCATTAGGCACCAATCATGGGGCATAAATCACATTGGGCATAAATCATCACAAGCATAAATGCATTATACCATCTCATTAGGCCTAAACATCACCGCATGACATTTGCATTAGGCATCATCTTCAGAAACTGACCCCCCAGGCCAACTGGCCTTCTCAGAGGGCTCAAATGCCCTACCTCCAGCAAAGTCATGGCTCAGCTGCCACTGCAGCAATTATAAAAAGTACGAAATGCACTTGGCCTAAACATAGCAGCTGCCGCTAATGGCGGTACAGCTATGAAGGCAACAAAATGTGGGACTTGGAAAAATGGCGCTGGGCTCTGGGACCGTGCTCTGGGGCTCTCCCAATAAATGTAGCCCAATGGGCACCGAAAATGTGCCTCGATCATTGCAGCTGCCCACTGCCAGGCGGGGCAGCTGAAAAACCAGCCTGGGCACTGCTGCGCCCTGTGCACCAGGGACACGGGCACCGACAATGTGCCCTGGCAGGGTTGCGCTCCCCAGCCAGCCCCACCGGGGGAAGAAGACACGACCCTCTCTGAGCTCCACTCACCGGGCTTTTCAGGAAAGGCTCCCTCTCCTCTCTGGCAGGCTCCTCATGACAGGGTAGGCTCCCGCTGGTCACCAGACTCTTCAGGCTCCCACTCCGTATCTGGCCACCGGACTGCAGCAAAACACGGGGCTCTCCTCACCACACAGGAGCCCCGCCTCACCGTAAGTACGGTACTACCTGTCCCTTCGCTTCACCCGGACACCCTCCTGGGACCCGGGACTTATATCACACTGGGCGAAGGCCGGGCTCTCTCTGCTTTGCTCTGGACGTGGAGCTGGGCTTCCCTCGCTAATGCGGAAGTCCCGCCCCACGTCAGGTGCCACGTTGCCTGACTTCCGGTTTGAGGGATCGGGCCGCAGCGGTGATTTCCTCGGAACACGCGGGGTGGGCACCTGCCGTAATTAAACGACACACCTTATGCGGGGTGGGCACCTGCCAACACAGCGGCCATGCGGGGTGGACACCGCTATTAGAATTAAGCATAAAGCGGGGTGGTCTCCCCCTGCCTTGCTCAACTCACCACACCGGTAAGGCTGCATGAACACGGGGTGTGCTCCCGCTATTTATCGCAGCATAAATGTCCAAAAGCACACATCAATGCGGGGTAGGCTCTCGCTCTCTCCCTTCCATTAGGGGAAATCCACACATCGGGATTCCCTCAGGAAAGATCGCAGCTCAGCGCTGTGAAGCCCTTGTGCTCCTTTTCCATGGCAAGAGTAGAATAAAGCGCTCACAGGGCGCAAGGGCAGTCAAAAGTACTTAGATTAAGGTCCACGGGCATAGCTGGGCCCAGGGAGGCCAGCACACAGGGCCCTCCAGCAGGGAGGCAAGCCCCCATGGCAGTTCCTCCTGGGCCCCAGCAGCAGCCAGCCCCCACAGGTCCAGGAACAGCTCTCCTTCATGGGGTCACATCCCCTACATTTATATCACCTTTTCCCTTTGTGTATGCCAGCACAGGGCTTGGTGAACCAACAAAAACTGGTACAGGGGGATTTGGAGTACTTTGTTTACAAGGCTCCTCTTCCCCTTTGTCAGGTGGGGGGCTCGTCATCAGATACACCACAGGGGGGTGGAGCCAGCCGTCACTAGGGCAGGCACACTCCTATTCAGGGACCAGGAACTTCTCCCACCACTCCAAATGTAGATGTCCCATTCAGCCTAGCCCTGACTCACTCTGCCCCTCCTGGAGCCACACAAACCTCCCAGCCCCTGTCACTCAAAAGCCAGACAGGCAATTCACATCAGGCAGGCAGACACATAGCACACAGAAATGCCAACTTCTAAAAGTGGCATTTCCAAAATAGTTATAATAAATCTGCGCACACCATTGTGTAGCATATATTATTACCATTTCAAACATACCAAACTTGACCACGCTGTGCCTCTCATATCAGGAATTACCACTGAAACACTTATCAGGGAATCCCCAATGCATTCCTATGGGAGGGCAGCCCCACAGTAGTGAGAAACCAAAATGGCTGTTTTTCAGTACCAGGACATGTCACACACACTTAAGGTACATGCCCTATCTTTTACCTACAATGCACTCGGCCCATAGGGCTAGCTAGGGCCTACCATAGGGGTGACTGACATGTAGTAAAAGGGGGGGGTCCCGGTCATGGCACACACTTCAGGTGCCACATCACAGCGGCAGTGACACTGCGCGCACAGGCCCTGCAATGGCAGAGGCCTGAGATAGGTTTGAAAGGCTACTTGGGTGGACGGCGCAATCAGCGCTGCAAGCCCACCAGTAGCATTTAATTTACCAGACCTGGGTATATGAGATGCCACTTTACATGGAACTGACAGGTAAATTAAATAGGCCAAACAGGTGTAGACCAATCTTACCACATTTATCACAGAGAGCACATGTACTTTACACTGGACAGTAGTGCTAAAGTGCCCAGAGGCCTAAAACCACCAACACCATGCCAGAAAAAAGGCTAGGAGAGAGATAAAAAGTTTAGTGATGACCCTGCAAAAAGGGCCAAGTCCAACACATAGGATTTAACTCAGAAGGTTTCTGTCGGAGCCTTTGTGAGCACTAAGCACACTAGTTACCATTAAGTGAACTGCAGTTCAGACACCGGAGAATTGCTAAACAAGCTCTACCTGTTACTAATGAAGCAACAAAACAGTGACCCATTTCTTAATGCAGTAGGCTATAAATACTGGGACCTAGTGCGGAAATCAAAGCTCACTGAGAATATCTGGCATTTGAGAATACCAATTACTTGAAGAAATGCCTGACCAACATATATGAGTAAAGGGAAAGGTGATTGACTTTGTATTTCAAGCATTTTAAACTAGAAATTGTGCAATAAGAAGGAAACCTTGCAGAGAATTTAAGATCTGCTGTATTATTTTCCAGTAATTGTATTTCTTAAGTTCAGGCACAATAAAGTAAAGGATTGGGCTCCACATATATTAATCTTTAGTAAACCTTTTTTTCCAAAAACATTTCTATTACCAACTAAAAGAAATTCATGACAAATTAATTCAAAGTAACGAGACAGGCCTTTTTAATGTGTAGTTTATTGAAAAATATTATTTCAATTCTTTTTTGTTAAGTTGGATTGGATTTTAATTGAGCTTTACAATGGGACTTTCAAACATTGGGATTGAATATAATATGAGTAAAAGTAGGAAAGATGCTTTCTATTGGGACCATACCTAACTGCTTACATCATAAGACAATTGTGTTGCCAACTTGCAAAATTAACCCTGATTTTTTATATATATAAAAATATATGTGTGTGTTATTAAGCTAAAAGACCCAGATAGAAGTGCTGTTACCAAAGAACACCTTTAGCTCTGAGCTGTACTTACCAGGTTCTAATATTTTTAAATGCAAGGTTTCTTAAGTTGGGCTTAAGTCATGATATATTGTAGAAGGGGCTGTGCTTAAGACTGAACTGTGAACATTCACATTTAAACTGGATCCTGGTTAGCTTAGTTCTGTATATACTGATAGCAAACAACGAATCCCTTAGGTGCACAGAATTGTGCCTCCATTCTCAGGGCCTTATCTGAGTAGCCAATAGCTTTTGCTAAGTAAAGGTTTAGCCATTTGTCCATGATCACCTAAAATGTTGAAATGAGTTATGCTTTTTCTGCACCTCAAATAAATGTAAGCTATTTAAAAGTTTTAAAAGATCACTCACATTGTGTTTTTGTGTGCCTATATATGACTGCTGGGCTGACTTAAGAATTTAGCCACAAAGGACCCAACTGGCAAGATATTTTCCATCTGAAATTGTAACTTGCAGGCAGAAAAGTGCCGGCTTTGAATGTAAAACCCAAATCCCAATTAACAAAGTACGAATCTTCAAGTTTTTAGTTGTGTAGGTATATGGGATAAAGTACTTCCAACTTACAAAGATATCTGAAATCACAAAGGAGATCTGCACCCATGCAGTATCCAGAAGCCATAGGTCGAGTACCTTTTACGTGGTCGCTGAAATACTCAGTGCCTTGCAACATAATTTTTAATGTATTGATGAGAGTACATTATTCACTATCACGTGGGTCATTTTATTTCCGTAGCCTTCCCAAGTGAGCTCATATTTTTCTAGGTAAGGTGTGGAATCTTCCAGTTCTAATTTTTCTTTTGACTCGTATTGGTAATTGTCAGTGCTGCAAGAGGACTGTTACTCCTAAACCACATTGTGAAAAACATGCCAATGTATGAAAACAATAGAGCACCGCGGTGCCACAAAATGGAGAAGAGAGTTTTGGTGCTGGGAACTGAACTCCCTTCAAGTCTGCAGTGTCCTGATGTCATGATTGCTTCTATTGAAGGCAATCGTTTATTGGTGCTGATCATCGTCCGGCTTCAGTGCAGAGGACTTCATCTGGAGTGATGGCCAAGAGAGACCAGAAAAAATAGTCCCCCTTGGAAAGAGCATTTTATGCAAATTTGCTGCCTTACCTTGGGCCAACCAGATCTCCGTATTATGATTGTGAAAGAGACAAACAATGGCAGACCGTGCTGACTGGTGACCGTTCTGGATTACAGTAAGCTCTTCTATTTGAAGACACTACAGGGCTCCTTTCGTCCATGGGTAAATATTTGGAATGAGGTAGAGGGGACTGTGGACGCTGGAGGGAGGAGAAGCGGGGGATGTGCTCTGATGTCACCTTTTTTTTTTAACCTCATTCGCCTCCAACCCCAGACAACTTGAAGAATAGGATGACACTACTGTTACTCAATTTTTGAGACGTAGGGCCTCGAGATGACACCCGCCTACCAGTAGCAGAAAAACCCACCTCATGTTGCTGACCTCTCGTTATCAAGGAGAGGGTGGTTGCGCTCTCTTTTGATTACTTGTAACCGATGACTGTTGCCGAAGGCTCACCCAAGATCGAAACTGGGAACCAAGAAACGGCGAGGCCCAGCACAGTCTGAGAGCTTCCCAAGAGGCATAATCATAGGATCAAAGAATATTTAACTGAAGGAGAATTAACCAGGAGACCAGTTTATCAAACAATCCCAAATGGTTTTCTTTCTGCTACTCTTCAATCTGGCCAAATCAGTCTTAGAGGTTTTATACAAAGAGGACAACTAGTCTGAGTGTATGTGGAAATGGCCTCAATCAATCTCTTACATAGTTCTTGTCTAGCCAACAGAATAGGATAGAATAAGAAGCCTCTAATCGAGCCTGTGACTTCACTTTGTATACCAAAAATGATGAAGCTAAGAGAAATATGAACTGGGTTGCCCAAGATGTCAGTTAGAGTATTCCCTACTCTCTCTCAAAATTCAGAAATGGCTGGGCAGTCCCAGAACATATGTATATCGGAGGCATTCACCATGTCACATTTTTTACAACTGACAGGGGAACCCTTAGCCATTTTTGAAAGTCTAGCCGGGGATAGGTAAGCCCTATGTGTGGTAAAATAGTGGTTTCGCCTAAAACAAGCTGGCTTTACAACTGTGAATAAAGTGTCAAAAGATGTTTGCCACAGATCTACCCAGTCTATATCTAATATGGAAGCTCCCCATAGTTCTTCGGCTAGGCTAAAATCCCCATCAATAACCTCCTCAATGGACCAATAAAAGAAAGATACTTCTTTCGTCCCTGCTGGCCTCTGTACCAGTTGCTCTTCCAGCATGTTCCCTCTGCCTATCGTTTTTTTAAGACTCTGGGACCAGCTCTTTAGTTGTAGGTATTTGAATCTAGACATACCTTCCGCTAATTTATCGTCTAATGACGCCCAAGGCAGAAGTGAACCCTCAATAGCCAAGTCTCCCCACACCAAGAACCCAGCTGTTTTAAGAGGGGCAGCCAGTTTGCCCTTCAAACAGCTTGGGGAATCCCACAGTGGAGCTAGACTTGAGAAACAGTCTAAGCCCGTGCATTGTTTAATTCTGGCCCATGTACGAGCCATGCTCAATAAGACTTTCAGCCTGATTTTCTTGAAGAAATTTTGGTCTCCATATTTAAAAAGAAAGCCCTTGCGAGATAATCCCACTTGATCTAGAATAGCCAAAAACATTATCCCCCTCTCCGATGAATCCGGGGATTTCAGCAACATTCTTGAGTGTGTTAACTGGAAAGCCCAGGCGTAGTACTGTAGGTCTGGTAGTGAGAGAGCCCTTTTTCCCTCTTACGCCTTAGCTTTTTCCAGGATATCCTCGTGGCTTTATAGGCCCACACAAAAGAGTTAATGGATTGCTGTAGTTTATCAATTGCCTGCTTCTCAAAATATAGGGGAATGGTGTTAAAAAGAAAAGTAACTTTTGGCAGAATTACCGTCTTGATTAAATTAATTCTACCCAAGATGGTCAAAGGGAGATGAGCCCATGATTTCATGAGTTTCTGACACTCTCTTGAGATATTCGCGAGATTTATCCCCGTCATCTTATCTATATTCTGGACAATCTTCACCCCCAAATATCTCATCTCGCTCTTGGTTTGATGTCGAAACCCCTGTAGTTTCCACAACATGATCTCAGTTTTTCCTGCATTAACTTCGTAACCCGAGACTAGACCAAAATCCTGTGCTAAGCGGATGACGTGAGGAAAAGACAACTCCAAATCTGGTGTAAGAATTAAAATGTCATCCGCGTATATAGAGCAACCTTCCTCTCCCATGCTCCACATTTAAATGGTGTAATACCCGTCTCCTTCCTGAGACGTTGAGCAAAAGGCTGTATGTACATATCAAATAGGAGGGGGGAGAGGGGCATCCCCGTCTAGTTCCTCTTTTAATCCTGAAGTGATTTGGTCAAACTTCCACTGACCAAAAGCCTCGCTGAAGGGTCACTGTATAGGAGATTAATACCTCGACTACATTTTAGCCCAAAATTACATTTCTCCAGCACGGCCGCTAGATAGTTCCAGTTGACCCTGTCAAATGCCTTGGTGGCATCTAGTGTCATTGCTGCTAAAGGCAGTGAGAAAGTGGAGGCAAAGTCGATAGCACCTATAAAATCATGGGTAAGATCAAAAAGGTTCCTACCTCTCAGAATGCCTTTTTGATCTGCATGCAACAAACCACCGCCACCAAACCCAGCCTATCAGCCAAGATTCTAGTAAAAACCTTATAGTCAGTGTTTAAAAGCGAAATAGGTCTGTATGACCCACAATTAACTGGAGGCTTCCCTGGTTTTAAGATCAATGTTATGGTAGCTTCTCCCCACGAGGTGGGAGGTCTAACGCCTTCAACTAATACTTTGTTAAAAAGAGTTGTCATAGTCGGGATTAGTGCCTCCCAGGAATCTATATAATTCTACAGGGAGGCCATCTGGCCCCGCGACCTTACCCGTCTTACAAGTAGAGATAGCCTTCCTCACCTCCTGTTGAGATATCTCTAGCTCCAATGTTTTCCGTTGGAAGGAATTTAAGGAGGTAAGATTAATCGGACTTAGCCATTCCTGCATACAGTTGTTATCTACCTCGTTATCTTCATCATATAAGTCTTGAAAGAAGGCGAAAAAGGCTTCTCCGATCTCTTCATCATTAACTACCGATATTTTAGTGTACTCATTATCAATTTGTTTTATAAGATTTCATACCCTATCATTCTTGGCTTTCCATGCCAAAAGCTTGCTAGCCCCCTCGCAGTATCCAAAGTGGGCAAGCTTACTAGCTTCCCAACGTTTAGAAATCCGCATCTGAATAATATTCTCTAAGTGATCCTTCAAAGTTCTCAGTTTCGTAAAATGTGTCTGGCATATTGTTGGGTCGGTCTCATTATTCATCTTCCTTTCGACCTCTTTCATTTCATGCTCAGTGTGTGCAACTTCCTCCGTGAGCTGCCTATTCTTAAATGAGGTCCTACTTTTTACTAAACCTCTCAAATAGGACTTCAAGGCATCCCACACTTCTGAGGTCTCTGCCGAACCTACATTTACCTTTAGAAAGAACTCGGTCTCCTGAGATAAATAACAGGCTTCTGATTCATCTAAAAGAAGTGTACGATCAAATGTCCACACGGATGTATGACGTTACAACGCACACTTTTACAACGCATGCACTTACAACGCATTTTTTACAACGCATAATCCATTACAACGCATGACATTACAACGCAGGACACTACAACGCATTTTTAAAAAATACCTTTACAACGCATTACCATTACAACGCATACTACCTTTACAACGCATACCATTACAACGCATAATATTAAATTACATTTAAGGTAAGTATTAGATAGTATAGGGGTAAAAATTACTATTCTAACTCCAGGGGGTGCAACAGTAGGGTAAGTGTTGGATAGTGTAGGGGTAAAAATTACTATTCTAACTCCAGGGGGTGCAACAGTAGGGTAAGTGTTGGATAGTATAGGGGTAAAAATTACTATTCTAACTCCAGGGGGTGCAACAGTAGGGTAAGTGTTGGATAGTGTAGGGGTAAAAATTACTATTCTAACTCCAGGGGGTGCATCAGTAGGGTAAGTGTTGGATAGTATAGGGGTAAAAATTACTATTCTAACTCCAGGGGGTGCATCAGTAGGGTAAGTGTTGGATAGTATAGGGGTAAAAATTACTATTCTAACTCCAGGGGGTGCATCAGTAGGGTAAGTGTTGGATAGTATAGGGGTAAAAATTACTATTCTAACTCCAGGGGGTGCATCAGTAGGGTAAGTGTTGGATAGTATAGGGGTAAAAATTACTATTCTAACTCCAGGGGGTGCATCAGTAGGGTAAGTGTTGGATAGTATAGGGGTAAAAATTACTATTCTGACTCCAGGGGGTGCAACAGTAGGGTAAATGTTGGATAGTGTAGGGGTAAAAATTACTATTCTAACTCCAGGGGGTGCAACAGTAGGGTAAGTGTTGGATAGTGTAGGGGTAAAAATTACTATTCTAACTCCAGGGGGTGCAACAGTAGGGTAAGTGTTGGATACTGTAGGGGTAAAAATTACTATTCTAACTCCAGGGGGTGCAACAGTAGGGTAAGTGTTGGATAGTGTAGGGGTAAAAATTACTATTCTAACTCCAGGGGGTGCATCAGTAGGGTAAGTGTTGGATAGTATAGTGTAATATTATGCGTTGTAATGGTATGCGTTGTAATGGTAGTATGCGTTGTAATGGAATGCGTTGTAAAGGTAGTTTTTAAAAATGCGTTGTAGTGTCATGCGTTGTAATGTCATGCGTTGTAATGGATTATGCGTTGTAAAAAATGCGTTGTAATGGTAGTGCGTTGTAAAAGTTGCGTTGTAAAGGTTGTTCCCCTGTCCACACCCTCGATTGTTCTTTTTCTAACAAATTTAAATCCATCCATACCTCTGCAAGGTCTGATAGTCAGATAACCTATGTCTTTGACATTGCTTCTCAAATCATTACTAACCAAGATGTAATCAATCCTTGATTTGTGTCCATATTTACGATTTGCCCTGCTACTTGGGGATTTGTTCATTTGAGGGTTCAAGACTATGTTGAAAACTCCAGATAGAATAGTTGAATCTGGAAATCCCAACAGATTCGCGAAGATGGTTTTCAGAGTAGAGGGGTCATCCAGGTTAGGGCCATATTAGACTACTACTGTTAAAAGAGAACCCTTAACCACTCACTTTACAATGACCCACCTGCCACTTGAGTCTGTCATAGTATTAGCAAGACAAGCATTTGCTTGTTTTTTTAACCAGAATGGCTACCCCCCTTATGTTAGCGTTTTGACTGGAACTAACACAGTGCTCTACCCATCTGAGCTTTCCACAAATCCCACTTATTTCTTCTCTCAGGAGATGTGTTTCCTGTAAGATAATTATCTGAGCAGGGGAGTCTTTAAGATATTGAAGAATTGTTTTCCTCCTACATTTTACTCGGAGGCAATTAACATACCAGGATAAACACTGTAATGTTCTCATGGAGGATTAAAAGGTGAAACCCTGAGTATGCTCGGTCTCCCAAGTGTCGACCCCAAACCAAGAAAAATAGCCAGTAAGAAATAACTAAACCAAGAGGCGAATGATAATTTGTTATCTTTTTTACCCCAATGCCCCCCCACCCGTGCTTCCCCTTCCCCCACCCTTGAACCCCTCCCTGGAGAACCCTACCCCCATGTACCCGGACTCAAGTTCTGCCTACCAGGGCACCCTACCCCGTCCCTAACTATTGCTATTAACTAAAAGTGAGCAAACAGCTGAAACTCACACATTTCTAGTGTAGTGACCCCTGTATTTAAATTAACCCAATTTCTGACCCTAATTACCTCATGTATTTCTTTGCAATAGGTAAGGATTTGTAAGTCTTCGATCATAATCAACTGTTCACTAATGAAAATCCAAACATGTAGTAAATATGTGATGTAATATTCCAATAAGAAACTATTTAGGGACTTTGACCAAATTATCCAAGAGCTCCTCCACCTCCTGCACTGTTTTCAAATTATACATTTTATTGTTGTGCATAATTTTTAAGTGTGCAGGGAATTTTAATTGGACAACCGCCCCTAATTTCTTAAAGTCATCCATTTTCTTTCCCAGCTCCCATTGTCGATCTAAAGTTACTCGAGCTAAGTCCGAACGGATTTCAAAGGCGAAGTTTTCAGGTTTCAATGATTTCTGCTATAAGGCAGCGTTTAGTATCTTCTCTTTCAGGGAGAAAGTCAAAAATTTTATCAAGATCTTTCTTCGTTTTGTCCGGTTGGGGTGCCTCCTGAAGGGGTCCCTATGAATCCTTTGTATATCCCTCATCAAGTCTTCCTCCGACTCTTCAATCTGGACCGATTCTTTTATGAGGGCTGCAATAAAAACTTTAAGATCTTCCCCCTCTTGGACATTTAGAAGGCGTAGATTGTTGCGCCAGGAGTTGTTTTCTAATGATTCTAGTCTGTCCAGAAGCAAAGCGTCTTCCTTCTTAAGCGTCAAGATGTCAGCTTTAGCTGCTCCCAGATCATCTTTAAGCTCCTCCACAGAACTTTCCAAAGCCACAGCCCTGGAGTTAAGAGGGTCCAGTTTTTTCTCAAGAAACTCACAGAAGAGCCTGATCTCTCCCTGATTCGTCTCTGAGACAGCAAACCCCTTTCTGATGTCCAAGGAGAGGGTAGAGAAAAGGGCTTCCCAAGATGTCGCAGAGGGACCCTCTTTCTCAGAAACTTTCCCCACTTCTCTACTGCTACTATCGTTTCCACAACCGCAACCATTGCCTTTGCTGCTGTCACTGCCACTGACCTCTGCGCTTTCTGCGGCAAGGTTTTCTCCTCTTACGTGCCCTCTGACTTCACCTGAGGTCATGATTGAATCTGCTCCCAAGATCTCAGGGTTACTTGATATTTCAGGTTGTTTAGTAGGTGTGGGGGTAGATGTATTTTCTGTCTCAACCTCCTCCATAAGTCCTGTGGAAGGTTGTTGTTCTATCTCAGAGTGCTAGAACTTTTTTCTAAGGGTCTCCCCCTGTTTTACCACGTCCAAGACCTGTGGATAAATCTTAAAATAGGACCTTAGTGATGGGATGATCTTTACTTTGGAGTCTAGGGAATGACACCTCTTTCTGCTGGTTTTAGTGCTCCTGCCCTTAATCTCACAGAACTGAAAAGAAGAACTATTTTCAGGCTCCTTTTCCAAGGTGTTCTCCCCTTCCTGTATGCCCCGCTGTTATGTAAGGCATATTTACCCTCCAAGGGCGACTTGGGTTTTTTGTTAAGAGATTTCTCTTTAGTAGACCCCTGCGCTGCTGCTCCTCGTTTCCTGCCTCTTTTTGTAATTTTTATCGTCGAGGTTTTTGCTCCCTTAGCTTTAATAATTCCAGAGGCTACACTAGGCTGTATTGTGCTGGTCTCGAGGAGCTCCCCCCCCCCCTTCCTGGCTCACCAAAGTCTGCCCTGGATGACTCTACGGCCTGAGGAGGAAAGGTAGGAAAAGCTTACTGACCTCTGCTACTTTGCTACTCGGTGTGCCCCCCTCCTCCTGATTCCCCAATACCTCGCTTTGTTCCGACGTTAGACTCAAGGCAGTCGAGGCAGACCTACACCTCTCCGCAGGGAACTCCCTGCTCGTCTCCTCCATGCCGACACCCTTCTCCAGCGTGACCGGCACAGCAGATCTCCCCGCGCTGCCTGTGCTGCCTCTGCCCTTTCCGGACTCGACTCGGAGGAGTCCGCAAGCAGCCACCCTGCGACCCCTCATCAGCTCCAGGGCCGCTACAAACCAGCGCGGGAGGTCTACCGACACTCCAACGCACATCCCCCAAGCACCCAAGGTGAGCCAGACTTCACACAATCATAGGAGGGGGGTCAAAAAAGAAATGGATTTTGCAGATTATTTCCGTCTCTGCCGTCACTGCTTGCTACATAACTCCACGGGACGAGAAGCACCTCCGGCGGCAAGAGACCGCTTAACTCACGGCCGCCATGTTCTCCCGATGTCACCACTTCCTTCTAATTAGTTGTTACAAACACGTTGTGACAAATGTATCCGAATCACAACTGCTGTTTTAGTGTTTGTAGTGTTTGGGGGGACGCTGGTACAGGGGAGGCCTAGGGGCATGGGGAGATGGTAACATAAAGCAGGACACAACAGCCAGGGTCACTGTGGTGGGCCAAAGACCACGAGCGGTCTCGCGCCCGTTTATTTATACCTTCGGGCGTGCCCGCCCTCCGGGTGCGTGGGTGCGTGACCAGCGTGCTGGAACGGGCCGGGTGGCTCCGTTACCACATCCCTCCAATCTTTCAGATACAGAGATCATTTATCACGGAACAGTTCGGTTCTTGCGCACACCACGCAAAGTCTCTGAGTCTCTTACTTGGGGCCGGGTTTGGCCGAAGTCCATACGGCTGACTCCGTGGAACATCTCCTCGGCCTGTTCCTCCTGCCCCTCGGCCACTGGGCACCTCGGCCTCTGCAGAGGGCCCGTCTTCTCGATCGCCCGCCCCGGGCAGTGGGGGTGCGCTCCGCGATGGGCTCGCCTGCACTCCTGGTGAGCCGCACCCTTCCGGGGCCTCAAACTCTTCCTCCTCCTGGTCAGTCTCAGGGAAGACGGATGTTATTCGTTTGAACCAAGATGCATTTCGCGTTACCGTCCGCGTCCCTCTCCTGGCGGACACCATGGTGCCCTGCACCCCGGTCACTTCCCACACTTCCGGTTCAAACGGGGTACGATATTTCCAATTCGGGTACCGGTCTTTCAGGATGACCCCTTTTCCCACCTGGAGACTCCTCGCCCTGGCTCTTCTCTTCAGACTGGCCTTCTCGTTGGAGGTCCGCCTTCTCCCTTGCGCCGCCTCTTGGTCTAGCGGCCTAGGCTGCCACACATGACTCGCCGGGATATTGTCCCTGGGGGCCTTCTTGAACAGAAGGTGCGCTGGCGCACACCGGGTCGTACAGTGGGGTGTCCGGCGGTAAGCACTTAGGAACTGCGAGAGGCATTGATCCGCGTCTTCTCCTTGCTCGACTCCGATTCTCAGCGCCCGGTTCATCGTGCGCATAAATCGCTCCACCTCACCATTTGCCTGGGGCCACTGCGGGGTGATCTTCCTGTGCCTGACCCCTCGAGCCGCTAGGTAGTCCTGGAACTCTCGCCCTTGGAACGGTGGCCCGTTGTCCGACCGGACTTCCTCAGGTAGGCCCATCATGGCAAATATGCGGTCCAGCGCCGCTCGCACCTGGTTGAATGTCGTGGATGACACCACTTCCACCACCGGGAACTTGGAGTGTGAATCCACCACCACTAAGGTGTGTTGCCCATCCGGGAACGAACCAAAGTCTACACTCAACTTGGACCAGGGTTCCAGACATGGGTCCTCCGTGATCACTGGGTGAGGTGTCGGCTCCCCCCCGGTGATGTTGCACGAGTGGCAGTTGCGGATGGCTTCCTCAACCAACGCGTCCATCCGAGGGAACCACACCTTGCTCCGCAGCCTTGCCTTGGTCTTGGAGACGCCTTGATGCCCTTGATGCGCCAACCTAACCACCTCTCCTTGGAGACTCCTCGGAATGACGAGTGTTGCTCCTCGCAGGACCACGCCATGCGGCCCCTCGCTGAGTTCACTCCGCGCGTTCCACACCTGCTGTCGATACACTCTCTCCTCTTCAGTGAGGGCTTGCACTCCATCCAGGAAGTTCCGCCAGTGGTGGGTCGCCAGCGTGCGCTTCACTTTCACGAGGCAATCGTCCAGCTCCGTGGCCTTGCCGATGTCTTCCAACGTGAGTGCCACCGGGCATGCAGCTTGCGACACCAGGCGGACGAACTCCTCCGTTCCCGCCTCATCCGACTGATCAGGGTGCACCGGCTCCGGGTGTCGGGACAGGAAGTCCGCTGGGTTGCTGGCCCCGGGTCGGAACATGACCTCAAATCGGTACGCTTGTAACTGGACCGCCCATCTCTCGATCCTCGGGGGCCCTAGCCTCGCCGTGCCGGCGAAGAGCGGAACAAGGGGCTTGTGGTCGGTGACCACCCGGAAGTCGTGACCATAAAGGTAGAGATGAAAATGTTGACAGGCCCACTTGATGGCCAGCGCCTCCCGCTCGATCTGCGCGTACCTCATCTCCGTGGCCGTCAGAGCCCTGCTGGCATACGCGGTCGGGACCCATTCTTTCGCCTCCGTCTCCTGCATCAGGACCGCGCCCAGCCCCACGGGGCTCGCGTCCACCACCACCTCTGTCCGCCGGTGGGGTCTGAAGTACGCCATCACCTTGTCGTCGATCAGCGCGTCCTTGACCGCTTGGAACGCCAGATCTTCCTTAGCCGCCCAGGTCCAAGGTTGACCACTCTTCGTGAGAAGCCGGAGCGGCTCCGACAGGGACGCCAGATTGGGAATAAACCTCCCACAGTAGGTTGCCATCCCTAGGAAGCTCCTGACCTCGGTGGCGGATGTGGGCCTCGGGGCAGCGCGGATCGCCACCGCTTTCTTCGGATCCACTCTCAGGCCTTCCCTCGAGAAGATGTAGCCGAAGAACTCGACCGACTCCTGGTAGAAGGAGCACTTGGCCTCGTGCAGGGTGAGGCCGCTATCCGCTAACCGCTGCAGCGTGTCTCGCAGATGCCGATGGTGTTCTTCCAGAGTTCGTGAGAACACCAGAATGTCGTCACTTAAATTGATGACTCCCTGGAGACCCGAGAGAGTCTCCCTTATGGCATTTTGGAACACTTCGGCCGCTGACGAGATTCCGAAGCTCAACCGCTTATATCTCCGCAGGCCGACGTGGGTGGAGAAGGTGGTTATGTTGCGGCTATCGGGGTGGAGTTCAAGCTGGTGGTACCCCGAGTTGAGATCCAGTTTCGTGAACCACTGCGCGCCGTTGAGGTCGGCCACAATATCGTCCATGGTGGGCGTGAGGTGCCTTTCGCGCTTGACTGCCTTGTTTGGGAGGCGCATGTCCACACACAACCGGATGGCGCCGGGCTGCTTGGGTTTGGGCGCCACGACCAGGGGGGACACCCACGGGGTCGGACCCGATACCTTCTCAATCACCCCCAAGTCTTCCAATTTTTGCAACTCCTCCTCTACCCGTGGTCGCAGGAGGAATGGTATTCTCCGGTGACGCAGCGCCATGGGCCGGACCGTCGGGTCCACGTGTAGTTTGAACTGCTTCCCGCGTAGGCATCCTAGACCTTGAAACAACATCGGAAAGTCCTTCAGTATCTCCCTTGCGTGCAGGTCGTGCACCTGATTCGCGAAGAATACCAGCGCCAGATCTTCGGCGGTGTGGCAGCTCAGCAGGGTGCCCCTCTTGCCTTCCGCCACGTGGAATGTCGTGGCCAGCTTCCTGCCATCGCTGACGACTTCAACGTCAATCACCCCTCGCAGGGACAGTGGCCGGTCACTGTCATACGTGAAGATTTGAGCTTTGGAGGGTCTCAGGGGTGGTCGTGGCGACAACCTCTCATACTGGCAGCTGTCCATGACGTTCACCGACGCCCCCGTGTCGATGAGAGCACTCACCGGGGACCCGGCCACCATGATGTCACACATGGGCGGCGGTCTTCTCCTCGTGCCTTCCCGGCCCACGAACGAAACGAAGAATACTTCCTCTTCTTCCCCCTCTTCATCGAACTCTGGCTTGGAGTTTTCGCGCAGGGCGGCGGATTCCTCCACTGTCAGTTGGTGCACGCGCGCCACAGCCCCACGCGGGCCGGAAGCACCTCCGCGCCCCCTTCGGCCACCTCTGCAGACCTTTGCAAAATGGTTCGCCCGACCGCACTTCAGACATGTTTGTCCCATTGCGACGCACCGGCCGCCAGGTGGGTGACCTAGGCCGCAGTTGCCACATGTGCTGCCCTGTGGAGCCCTCGCGGCTCCTCGCTGCTGGTTCGGTCGCTTCTGCAGCGCGTCCACTCTCTCTTCCTTGATTGCTGGCGTTTTCGGGGCAGTCGCTGGCCGATTGAGGGCCGCCTCCATCGCATCCGCCCGAGCATTGGATAGCTCGTGAGACCGGCCTAGGACCAGGATGTTATCTAGGGAGATGCCTGGCTCCCGTAGGATGAGACGCCGCAACGGGACCGACCTGCACCCTTGTATGAGCTGAGCCCGAATCTCTGCCCTCTGGTCTGGCAGCTCACAGGACAGCGAGAGTTTCCGCAGGCGTGCATAGAAGACGTCGATGCTTTCTGTTTCTTCTTGTCGCGCCTGGCGAAGCTTAAACCACTCAAAATCGGGGTTGGTTTGGGGGTCAAAATGGCGGTTCAGGGCCCTTATGGCGCCCGCATAGTCGTCGTCGTTCCCCCTGTCCGGTAGAGTTTCGAAGAGGTCGTACAGTTCTTCACCACCGTAGCACATGAGGAGAGACCTCTTGACCGTGTTGTCCGTCTCCCGCACTCCGACAAAGTAGTGCTCCAGCCGTCCGATCCATGAGCGCCACCGCACGGCCGCCGTGGAGGGGTCCGACAATTCGCTGAACGGTGGCAGCGGGGCCACCGCGCTGTGCCCAGGCGCGGCGGCCGCGGGCTGTGCGGCAGCTACCGGCTGAGGCTGCTGCGCCGTGCCACTTCCGCTGGAGGCAGGGGTGGTCATACTCGTCACTCCTCACTGCTCCTCTCCCAGACCGTGGCTGCTTGGCTGGTGTCCAGGCGAGACCACCGTTGCACTTCCTCCCTTGATCGGGCCGATGCAGGCCACCTGCCTGTCGCTGCGCGCAGGCGAGACCTTTTCTTCTGCTGGTGCTGCGCGTGGGCGAGACCTTTTCTTCTGCTGGTGCTGCGCGTGGGCGAGACCTGCTCTTCTTCCTTTTTTTTTTTTTTTTGATGCTTTATTGTTCACTCTCCCCCGCAGGCACCGCTGAGGACGCCCTCTGCCACAAACTGCCTCGGGGCCTTCACCGGCAGAGCCAAAGCCAGCTTTGTCTTTCAGACGCTCACGCAGCTCACGAGGGCCGACTCCCCCCTCCGAACAGAGCTCACCTGCAGAGCGCCCGCCTCGGGATCCACAGCGCGAGGACGCGCTCGGCGAGGTCCGCTTCGTTCCGCCTCCGCAGAGAGCGCCGGGCACCACCAGGCAAGTTCGTAGTGCGCCGGAGGGGCGAGGCGCGGGTAGGCTCCGCCCTCGTCGCCAATGTAGTGTTTGGGGGGGACGCTGGTACAGGGGAGGCCTAGGGGCATGGGGAGATGGTAACATAAAGCAGGACACAACAGCCAGGGTCACTGTGGTGGGCCAAAGACCACGAGCGGTCTCGCGCCCGTTTATTTATACCTTCGGGCGTGCCCGCCCTCCGGGTGCGTGGGTGCGTGACCAGCGTGCTGGAACGGGCCGGGTGGCTCCGTTACCACAGTGTTCATTAAATGAACAATCATGAGTAGAACGCAAACATTTATGACAGTATGTGTACTTTTTATGGCTTTAATTTATTACATGAAAGCTAGAATTTCTCCATGTTACTACATGTGAATTATTGCTATTTTTAAAGTGACATGTTCAACTTCATATAATATGTTTTGCAACAAATTACTGGCTAGATAATGGTGTGTTTCGGTTTCCACAATATAATCTGCATTTGTTCTACTTATATGCAAATATAAATCATTCTGAAGGGGAAGAATCTAAAAATTTCATCTTTTTGGAGGAGGGCGATAGTATGACCATAACCAATAGATAACTTCTGCTGTACATTAAAAGGATTTTGCAAATAAGTTAAGAGTTAAATGACCTTATAAAGGAGCTCTCCCTTCCGCCTTGTTCTTCTATATCCCTATGGAACTGCTTTTTAACATGCATTATTTTTATAATATGCAGCAGATGATAGTTCATCCCATGCACATTTCTGCCCCTCCCTTATTTTGCGATAGTGTGCTGATTGTTTTGCAGTTGTGACTTTTATGACTACGAAGCTTGTTTTGAGAGGGGAGGTCAGAAGAGTGGGTAATGCATATGCTGTGACATGCCATGAAGTTGTAACTGCGTGAGAGTTCAACATTTACGATGCCTCACTCTCAGATACGTGCACATTTTAATCCGCTATTGCAACAAGCGAGTTGTCAGTGACGCTGCAAATTTAGGAAAGGGACAAGCTGACACCGAACTGAATCCTGAAAGAGAATGCAAGAACGGAGATTTAAGCTTTACACACACGAGCAGTTTTTGCTGTCCCTTAATGAATTTGTTAAGAGCATGACCGTTTCATTAGTGTTGGGAGTAAAATTGTTAAGTGTTTGAAGTTTGCACCATACTGCACCTAATATTGTAATTCTCATTCTTTACAGTTGTATTTTAAAAAATAACACGTGCTCAATACATTTAAAAACTCCTGACGCAAATCTAGGGACTTAATACATACATCCATGCCCACTGACAACTTCAAATGCTGCAGAGAGAAAGATGTGTGCGTGATTCGGCCTCTGGAGAAGAAACATGATCATGGACAAAGGAAGGCAGTTTCATGACTGGGAAAGATCAGAAATAAGGCAAACGCTTGGGTAAGCCTGGGGATTGCCTGCTATTCAAAAGAAGGGTCACATTCCCATACCGATGGTTACATTCATTGCTAGTAGATATTCTCCGCTACATGACAAGATCCACCATAGTAACTGCGAATGTTGTAAATGTAAACCCAAGTTAATTTGAAAAAATTAGATTTAAAAGGCATTGGTGAAGAAGTACAGTTTTGATAGGTGCGCAGCGCTACTAAAATGTCAAACCAAATTCTTAAGTGTACTATGATGGCATGTTTATAATTCCTGAACTAGAACCCTCATTGAAGTCCTTAAGGAATCGCCAGAGGTTGCTGCTGCGACCCCTAGCTTGCTCCTTGAGACCCCTGACACTGCCTTTGGGACCCTTGGCCTGAGAGATCACAAAGGCAGTGTCAGGAACTGAAGGGAAATGTGGCTTATATAACCTGTGTTTACTTAATTCATTTGGTTTTATCCTCATTGGCTCTAGAAGGGATTTTAGGGGGCACACAAAAGGGCTACAGAATCAAAATAAACTTGTGGGTCTAGCTTCATGAGAATTGTTAGCGTGTGTGTGTATGTGCATATATATTCACTGGAAAAAAAATCAAAGGTTAAAGTGACGTTATTGTTGGGTAAATATGTCAGTGACAAAATTACTGTTTTGAACTAAAAAAACACAGAAATGCACCATTTATAGTTAGCAGAGCTAACTATAACTTGCGCCCCCGCCACGCATTGCTTATTACCTCACATATTACATTACTGGTGACATCATCCAAGCTTCTTTTGGATGCAGTGCTTTATAAAATGGTATAGCAGAGCTATGAAAGTTATTGCGAAATAGCTCAGAATAATATGAAGCATCATTACTGCTATCATGCATACAACCCCCATAGGTAAAGCAAGCTTGTGTTATGTGCAAAATTAACCCTATACCACACACTTAATGGGTAGCCGAGTTTATGTGGACTATGAACCACAGATGTAAGGGTAACCTATAGTGCACACGATTTTCAATCTGTATACAACTGTTCAGGGAAAACCAAGTTGCTCCAGACACCGAAGCCCTGTTACATACTAGTACCCTACTATGGACAGTCTTTACCTGTATCGAACGTTTGACACTCACTGAACCAAAATGGAGAAATGAAGTGGATATAAGTAGAAAAGTGGGTAACACTGTTTACTCTATTGAGAGAGTTTACTCTATACCACACTGTTTGTAGAAAGTGACACTCTCATGAGTAAAACACCCATGGATATCATTTGGAGGTAGTTGGGGGTCACAGCTTTGACCTCTAGCTTGCTCCCTGCATCTCCTGGCACTTCCTTTGTGAACCCTGGCCTCAGAGGAGGCAAAGATTGTGCCCCCTCTCATCCCAGGGGTCGCAAAGGAAGTGTCGGTAGTAGCAGGGAGCAAGCATGAGGTCCCAGCTCGACTCTGACTACCTCCAAATGACGTCCATGAATGCATCACAGGGTAATAAAAAGTATCCAAGAGAACAGTGTGCACCGTATGGAAAACCTGTCCAAAGAGCGACTGTTCACTTAAAATAACCAGGGTCTGAAGGTGCTAAAGATCATACTAACAACAGCCTTCATACTGTGGTGAAAACTTTACAGATAGCCCATCTTCTTAAGCAAAACAAGCACATGTACATAGTTTAGTGCCTGGTGCACACAGTCTTCTATGTTGAGTAGAAATAGTCATGATAAGTTGATTCTGCCTAATAACTCATGGCTACTTACCATACTTAGTAAGTAGTACGTAGAATCTTTTCCATGCTGGAAATGTTTCTGCAGTACCAAACATCTTGTTTGGAATATAATGGACAGAACTCAACTGTCACCTGCACACAGATTTAGTCTTCATTGCAAAGATTATAATGTGTATAATACCTCTGCACACCTATGGAGCATTAGGCACACACCCGTTTTGTAAACACTTACACCCAGTCCCTGGACATAGGCTGTACAAAATTAGGTAGAAAGGTAATATGGCAGCTACCCGCCACTAAACTATAATACAATCTAGCACACTCATTGGATGATGTCATCAATGATGTAATTTCATATGTCATCAGTGAAGTCATAAATATTGTCATACAACATGTCATGAGTGTTGTAATATGTGAGGTCATAGGCAGGAATGGCATGGGTGCAAGTTATAGCAAGTTCTGCTAGCTGTAACTAGTGAATTTGTGTGTTTTTTTTGTTCAAAAGTTAATGTTTTCACTGGCCTATTCAGCTGACCACAACATTACTTTACCCATTGTTTTTTTTCAGTGAGTTTTTTTTTTTTTTTTAAACGAAAGCAGATCTTTTTATCACACCTAACTCTAACATTACTTTATCCTTTTTTGTTTAGCGAATTTCTAGCATTTGTTTTTAACCTAAAGTAATATTTTATTACAATACAGGCCACATGGTCTTATGGGATGCTCTAAGAGTGGAGATGTGAGTCCCGTAACATTGGGAACTTAGTAAGAATGAAAGCACTAAAACTACAAAATACTGGGTCATTTCAACGGAAGAGAACCTAATAAAAAGAGAACATATTTATGCAAGGATTGAATAATAATGACTATAATTATTCAACACAGAATTAGAATGGTCAAGAAGTGATGCTAAAAGATAATCAAACCAAATAGAAATTTTCAATCTCTGTATTTCTATTACTTAAAACTGGGTGAACAACACTTTATATAAGGTGATGGTACGTGAAGATTTATGTCCATATAAGCTCTGAAGAACTGCAGTGTGCGCGAAACACTTGTTGGCTGCATTAAGGAATTAAACGTGTGAAAGAATAAAGACATCAACACAAGAATTCTGGTTTGTGCTGTTGTTACTATCTCCGTATTGTATATTATATATGAGTGGCACTGTCACTGTATCTGTGTGGGAGAGGGTGTCTAGGTGGCAGTTCAAGTGGCTTTATGGGTGAATAAATTGGTGTGTGAGTAGCTGTATTGGTTAGTGTGTGTGAGTTGCTGTATGGGTGGCTGAGTGTGTGTGTGTGAGTTGCTGTATCATGACTGGTGGCTGTATGAGTGGCTCTATGGTTGAGTAAGTAGATGTATAGGTATGTGGCTGTTTGACTGGGTGTATGAGTAAGTGAGTGAGTGGCTGTTTTGCACAGTAAATAGTTATGTAAGTGGCTGTATAGATGAGTGAGTGGGCACATGAGTGGTGTTATTGAGGGGTAAATAGGTATGTAAGTGGTTATGTGGTTGAGTGGACGGATGTGTTTGTGGCTATATGGGTGAGTGAGTTGTTGTGGGAGTGCCTGTGTGGGTGTGTTAATAGGTATGTGACTGGCTGTATGGATCTGTGAGTAAGAGTGGTTTAATGGGTGTGGGAGCAGCTGTATGGGTTTGTGAGTGACTATGAGTAAGTGGTTGTGTGAGTGGATGTATGAGTGACTGGGTTTCTGTCAGTAGTTGTATGGGTCTGTGAATGAGTATGTGAGTCGGTATATGAGTGGTATGGGGGTATGAGTGGGTCTGTTGATGATGTCATAGGTGATGTCATTTGAGATGTCCCAAATGATGTCAATGACCATGTAATGAGTGATGTAATATGTGAGGTCATAAACAGTACATTGCAGGGGCGCTAGTCAAAGTTAGCTCAGATAACTATAACTGCTGAATTTCAATGGTTTTGTATGAAGGAAATCTGAGCCTATCTATAATGTCCCTGTAAGTTTTTTTTTTTAATGAACTTCTAAAGGTTCTTTTACATTTTATTCCCTAACTAAAATGTCCCTATAATCTTGTTTTTTTCGGTAAATTTCTACTTTAAAAAAATTCTATTTCCTAACTATAACGTCCATATAACCTTGGTTTTTTTCAGTGAATTTTCTTTTATTTCCTAACTGTAACCTTTGAGAGTGGGTGTGTGAGTGCCTGTATAGGTAGGTGAGTGGGTGTGTGAGTCTGAGTGAGTGGGCACGTGAATGTCTGAGTGGGTCTCTGAGTGGGTCCATTAGTGTCTGAGTGGATCTTGGAGTGGGTGCGTGAATCTCTGAGTGGATCTATGAGTGGGTGCATAAGTCTTTGTGTGGGTCTGTGAATGGGAACATGAGTCTCTGAGTGGGTTTGTGAGTGTCTGAGTGGGTCTGTGAGTAGGTGTGTAAGTATCTGAGTGGGCCTGTGAGTGTGTGTGGATCTGTGAGTGGGTAAATGAGTGCTTGAATGGATCTATGAATGGGTGCATGAGTGTATGAGTGGGTCTGTCAGGGGGTGCACAGTAAAATTAAAGTAGGGGGTGCGCAAGGGCAGGTCCTCATGCCAGCTTCCTCTGTGATGGTCCTCCTGGCCAGCTTGCCTGCAGTCTGCTACTCTGTGCTACCTTTGGTTTTGTACCTTCTTTGCTCATTTTCTCCTCTTTTTTTGACTCTTATCTGCCCGCTCCTGCCCACTATGTTGCCTCTTTCTGATCATTCTACCAGTTATTTTGCCTCTTTCTGCTAGCTCCTGACCTTTATTCTGCCTCTTGCTGCTCATTTCTGACCTCCATTTTGCCTCTTGCTACTCATTTCTCACCTCTATTTTGCCTCTTTCTGCACGTTATTTTGTTTCTTGCTGGTCGTTTCTGACCTTTATTTTGCTTCTTTCTGTTAGTTTCGGACTTCTATTTTGCCGCTCTCTGCTATTTTATGATCTTTATTCTGCCTCTTTCTGCTCGTTTCTCACCCTTTATATTGCCTCTTTCTGCTCATTATTGACCTTTATTCTAACTCTTTCTTCTTATTTCACATCATCATCTTGCCTCTTTCTGTTAGTTTCTGACCTTAATTTTGCCTCTTAGGGCTCCCTTCTGACCTTCCTTGGAAGTGCTGGGGAGCCTCAAGGCTTCCATGGTCCCAGCTGAATACCTGCCTCCTGCGGGATCCGGCAATGCTGCTGCACGCAGAAAGTTGCTGGAAATGCAGCTGCCTGCATGCAGGATCAATACTGTCATCTTTTACCTGCCCCCATGTCTGCAGGCAGAGAAAGAGATGAAAACTCTGATTCCAGCAGGCGGGAGCACTTTGACAGCTCCCACCAACTGGAACAGGAGTGTTTGCTTTTGGTTGGCAGGAGCTATCCGCTCCCATCAAACAAAAGCAAATGGCTATGTCCTGAGAATGGGAATCCTCGGACATAGCAGGAGTCGGGCCAGGGGTGTGGTGGTCCGCTGGGCCATGTGTGGCTCCTGGAACGGTGCCACATGATACCCCTCCTTTACTTTTCAGGGCCAGCCCCGGGGAGGTGGTTGTTCCCAGCAGCCCCTATTCCATTTCTATAAAAACATATTTGGCCCTGGAGAAAAAGTAGTCCCCGGGGGCTGAGGTTCTGCGGGCCCCCCCATTATGTTTTATTTAGCCCCAGGGAGTTGGTGGTCCGTGGGGGGGGGCACGCAGCCCCCAGTCAATGTTTCTTTAGCACTGGGGAGGTGGTGTTCCTAGAGCCCATGGAGGGTGACCGCATGTGCCCCCTCTATTTTTTATCAACAGGGAGGTGGTGGTCCTCAGGGCTCAATAAGCCTTAGGAGAGGGGCCCCTGTTTTCTTTTTATGCCCCCAGGACCTGACCCACCCAGGGGCTCTAATCAAAACAAGCGCAGAAGCCTGCACTTGAATTTCTTTTTTACATTTTTGCCACAGATTCGCTGCTCTGTCCCATTTCTGATGCAATTCTTTTTTTAAAGTGCTTTTTGGCCCTGTCGAGGTCACAGGGAGAACTCAAGAACCCAAGACCCCAGTTAGTGGGTCAGGGTATTCCTACCCTGCCCCTTTTCTTTTTTTTTTTTTAAAACCTTTTTTTGTGGGACTCGTGTAAAGCAGAGTCTCAAGATTGCTACCAACACTGCCTGGTTGAAGTCTTACACCAAATAACAAGAAGCACTCTTCTGTACCAAGAGCTAGCTTTCTGCCAAACTTGGTGAAATTCCGTCCAGCGGTTCGGGCTGTAGTCTTGTTCAAAATCCCTATGGGAATTAACATAAGAAAAACCCTTTGTTTGCCCCCCCATTTTTCTTGCCCCTCACTTGATGGATCGCCCTGAAACTTTCCATGCAAAACAAGGTTCACTGGGGGTCCTTTTTTAAAAAATGTTGTGAAAATTTATCAAACGGCGCCAAACATATAAGCAAGTCAAAAAAGTATTTCTTATGGAAACATGGTCCTAACTATAATTGGCGACTGGTGTGTATATACCGTATTATAATAATTTGGATCTGCATTAGAAACATGTTGAATTATTTTATTTATTTTGCTTTTAATGTTTATTCTTTAATTTATTATTGCTTTATTTAGTTCTGCGATCTTACTATCTTAATGACATTATGTCAAAGGTCATGTGGCAGCAACTTCTCTAACAATATCACTGTCAAAAAGTAATGTGATGTCACTTCCTGTGATGTCATCAGCGGCTGAAGGTTTGGATGATATCGCTTCTGCTACCATTAATATGAAGTTGGGTGCAGTTTATTGAATTTTGGGTGCTCTCTTTTTTAATTGCATCCCTCTTCTTCAATACCTAACTACACAAGGTTACCAATCCCCGAGATTTTATCAGAGGAATTATATTTACACCAATAGTGCATGAACTATTAGTCTGGGCTTATATTTCTTGGGATATTTCTGAGAAGTTGTATGCAAAAAAAAATGTCTCTCTTTACCTGGTGAGTCTGAGATTTTCTCTGTGTTCTTCCTTGGAACTGTAACTGTAACACTCCTGCCCTCGAAAATCCTTTAAATCTGCCTCAGCTATTTTACATTGCTTCTTTTACTGTCCATTCTGGGAGACAACACTAGCTGACGTAGCTTTGACCACTGACCTGATTCCTTCACTTCTGATGCCGAGAGTCCTATAACGGCACTCAGAAGGGCCCCCAGTATGTTCTGATTCAGATAGGACCTGGGCTGGCAGTTTGGGCTGGACTGTTCCTATTGGAGCAGGGTCAAGATTGATTTGTATATACTTGTGGTCAAACTGAGATGGCATGGTGTGCAAAGTCACAATGGCCTGGGTGGTGGCCCGAGTGATTACCAGTGACTTGGATTAATTCAAGTAGACCATCCATCCCTTTTTTGAATACGTCAGAGTCCTATAAGGGCATTCACAAGGACCTCAGCTCTCCATATCTTTTTGGCAGCCTTCCTCAGACTACACTTTCCACAGCAGACGGGAAGGGGGCTCAGCCAACCACAAGGGTCAAGGGGTTGAGACATGATACTAGAGCCAGGTTACCACAAAGAGCATGTTCTAGCTAAGGAATACATTAATCACATACGGAGGCAAACAATCACTCTGGGAACTGATAGGTAGGAAATCCCGACCTCCGCCAGTGTTTGCTGAAGCATGCAGAGCTCACCTTTTATGAGTGACACAAAGAGTGTTAAAAAGGGTCAGTTCAGGTTGGGCCTCTGCCAGGCAGGAAGGATACAAGAGATGTACCAAGCCCTCCGAGCGCGCTTGAAAGCAACTCACCCACTCAATATAGGTTTCTCTGAGTTGTTGTGTAAGTTGTCACAGACATTCTTCTCCTAGGAGGGAAGTTGACTCTGAGAAAGTTGCACTCCTTATTTTCAAACTCTTCATGGCCTTATCCCTGGCAATCCAGCCCTGGTGGGCAGAGGTGCAGGAAGATTTGAATGTATTGAGCATGTAATGGGCAACCCATCAGAAAAGTGAGAGACAACGATTTTACTGAGCACAATAGTATTCATATTAATTAAAACTAGTAGATTCCCTACTCCAATGAATACCATGCCTAACACCTTTCAGTTTGATGTCACTTCCTGTGGTTTAATTTTCTATGATGTCACATAATATAACATTAGAGGGGCCTCGCGTGTTCCATTTCGGCTGGGTTCTCAAAAATCCTTGAACTGACCCTGCTTGCAGCCTCGGCCCGTGCAGGTTAGAGGGGTGGGGCGGTGAGGCCATGTGGGGGGAGTTTTCGATGGAGGATGACAAGGGCAAATGAATTATTTAATTTAATTTTCCTTCGTCATCGTCCGTCGAAATCCCCCTCACCCCAGCCAGCTCACCACTCTTGCCTGCACGGGCCGCGGCTGCCTGCTTGTGAGCGGTGAGTTAGTCTTATAATAAATGTGGCTGCTTGCTAAGAACTCATGACAGCTGCTTGACCCGTGGAATTGAATTGTTTATTCGACCAGCTGTGCCACTTTCATCAACACTTTGTAAATACCTCGCGCCTTCCCCAAGCTTGAGCCTTTAGGATTTAGTCATGACCTCAGCGAAAGTAGAGCTGAAAATATGCAGCTTGCATTTTCCTTTCGGAGCCTTTTTTTAAGATTTTGCAGGAAAACATTGACGTGCCATGCATAGGTTTGATGCAGTTGCTCTCACAGATACCGAGCAGCTGCAACGATTAACTTAAGATCCATAAACATTTTGCAAAAGCTCAATCACCAGAGTGATTTATCTCCCATGAAGGATCCCTCTTGCGGTTTCCGCTGCAGCGGCTTGTTTCCTGAATAGAAGGAAGGGGTATTTAAGATCACTTCATCAAATCCATTTTCTAACAGGAAAGCCTGCTTGCGAGAACACTGGCATTTTGTCAGTTTTCCATCATTTCCTACATGTAACGTGCTGCAGGCCGTTTCCCGTTACCTTTACTAAAAGTGCAGAATAAAATGGTGCAGCTACACAACCTGGAGGTCTACAACTGCGACATAGCCAGACAGCCCTGACTTTCTACCACAAGTTGCTTTACATTCTTGATGTTGTGTTGGTCCTCATCTGCAAAGTCAAACTTTAGTACTACAGCTAACACAATGCACAGCGGTGGGGTGTAAGAATCGTTATCTGCCTGAGCTTCTCACATATAACTTGAGATCGCACCAGAGGCTTACGATTGCTGCGGGTTTCAAGATCAGGCGCTTGCACTTTATTGCCAGATGGCGCTAAATCATAACCCCATAGAAGACGTCACGCCCATCCTCGGATGCGCAGGCTGATCTGAGCAGCCGGGCAGGCAGACGGTGTGTTTATGTGGCAGTTGTGCCACTTAACGCTTTTCTAGGGTCACTAGATCACATATTTACATTTCTATAGTTTCCTTTTGCACAGCATTGCCTTCGGGTGCTTTGCTCCAGTTGGATTAAAAAAGGGAACCAAGCATACAAGCCACATAATGTAGTAGCTAAAAGAAGGCCAAATGGAGTAAACTTTCTGTTCTGATGACCGCCATCTCGTCATCCTGTTCTTTTCGTCAAGTGCCAACTAGGTGTTTCAAATGAAATTGCAGAGCTTATAGTCCTTGCTGCCGGAACACCAAATAAAACAAATGTATTTTTCATACACTTTTTAACAAGCTCAATCCCCATCTCCATATGCAGAAATGCATGCTAGTCAATGTTTTATTGCAATCTGTAGTTCATCAAATGAGCACCCCCTGCACATTATGGTTCTGTGGAGGCCTTTGAAATTGAACAACACATAAAAGCGAAGAGGTTCGATGAAATGCGAGGTTTCCAGCAGTTGTAGTGCATGGATTGCAAACAGTCCAACTGATTATATTGGGTGCAGGAAAAACCAACACATAGGATTGGATGGGTTTACAATACCTGGGCCCGGGATGCTATGGCAGCAGCTCCTGACCTTCGGTCCAATAGGCAGCTTGAAAATTATATTATATGCTACTGTAGGAAGATAATGCTCCGGAGTGCTGTGACAGACCCTTAATCATTGGAAGATTTAATACGTTTCTTTTCAGAACAGCCTATAAAATCGGCCACGCTCCAGCCAATGTATTTAGGGATTCAACCCCAATCCATTAGAGTACATCCAAGTTGCCATGTGCAGCCTTTTCACCCAGCCTATCTTTTAGCCAGAAGCAAATTGCTTTTAGGGAATTGTAATCTGCCAGCATCCAAAGTGTTGTTGGCTAAAGAGCTAGAACTGGACAGAGTGCTGGACCTCACTGAAGAGCCCCAAAATAGATCTATATCAGTCTGAGGATGTTTGTGGTCCCATCTAGAGGGCGACTGGCCTTCCAATTCGGGCTGGATTGTTTATTTTAGAGCATTGCCCTGGCTGATTTGCATATTGCTGGTTCGTGTCTGAGCAGTATGTTGGGCAAAAAAACAATCAACTTGAATGCGGTCCTCATTAATTGCCAGTGGCTGAGATTAATGTAAGCATTCCACCCATCACTCTTTTGTCTCCCCACATTGCATAGGGCTGCTTGCCTGCTTCGCCGCTGTTGACGTAGGGCCACTTGACTGCTTTGTCAGTGGCAGCAAATCTCTCCTTCATCACCTAAGCCTCTTAGTCTATCAGTACAATGCTTCCAGGCTATATTTTGCCACATCACACCTGTAGCCACTCCTATCCATGTACTTTGATATTGACTCATTTCAACTTAACCAGTCCTGAATTTTTTCCAGAATCCTATTTTAGTTTTTGCTATAGTGCTTCAATTTTCGAGTGTAACTTGGCTACCCGATCCATTTATCGGTAGTTACACAGAGGCAGCTCCTCCGTTTGAGTGGAGGAGCGTCGCCCCACTTAAAAATACCCCCAAATATGAAAAATAAAATAGTAATTGGTTACCATTTTATTTTTCATCCTCCGAGCTGAGCGTCAGGACGAGGCGGGCTGCTGCTGAGTGACAGAAGCAAGTCACTCAGCAGGGAGGAGGGTGGGCTGGTATGGCACGGTTTAGAGTCTGCATGTCTTGTTGGCCATCTGACTTGCGATGGCCAGCCACACGTGCACTTTAAACATCTCTAACCCAACTCTCTTAAGAGGCTGGGTTAGAGAAAGCCAAAGCCTCCAGAGTGCTGTGGAGCTCCAAGTGAGGCCCCTCCCACCAGTCCTACGGCTTCTCTCATTCTGGTGAGGGCAGCCCTAGGATTGGCTGAGAAAGTTGCTGTTTCTGGTTCCTGTGTTGAAAGAAAAGGTCCGGAAGGAGGACGTCGCTGAGTTCAGGTAAGTTTTATTTTTTTATATATATTATTTTAAGCACTTGTGCCCCCCTGCCCACCTACCCCCATAGATACTTACACAAACCTTGATTTCCTTTTTTTTGCTACTAATTTACCATCTAACATGGCTGTCCGCCTATGTTACTATGCATATGCACTACACTAGCTGGCTAGAAATAGCAGGAAATAAGCTAGCTCCTAGAAAAATGTTCTATCCCACTAGATGGCAGCGCTCTGCCCCTTGGTACTCACAGGATCGTAGGGAACAAAAAATGATTTGTAAACACCTTGAGAGACGTTGGAGAAAGGAGTACAAGGATAGTGATAAGGAGTATTATAAACGGGGTCTTGCCAATTACAAACTACAGATTCACCATGCAAAGCTGTTATTTTTTTCCTTGAAGATAAACAGAGCAAATTACTCCGCAAGGGAACTATTTAACACAGTCACCAGCTTGGCCAATCCAGTAGCTAATACATTTACGCCTAGTCAGGAACCCTGTGATAAACTGGCCAGCTTCTTCTATGGGAAAGTGGATGCTATTTTCTCCACTTTCGCTAAGGTAACACCTAAGATTTCTGTGGGCAAAGTGGAGGACATACATACGGAAAATAAAGTTTTACTGGACAAATTTGCCCAGGTTACAGTTACAGAAACCTTTAAACTGCTTATGCAGGTTAAATCTGGCTCCCCTTCTGATCCCTGCCCAATAACGATATTAAAGTTAGCGTCAGAGCCGATCGCTCGAGCTTTGACCCCTATTTTTAATTCGATGTATTTAGAGGGATATTTCCCTTTTGACTGGAAAGAAACCTCCATTTTGCCCTAACTAAAGAAACCGAATCTTGACACAAAAGATCCTAACAATTTCAGACCAATATCCAGACTTCTGGTACCTGCAAAAATTGTTGAGAGAAATCTAAAGATGCAATTTAACCAATTTCTGTAATTTACTCAAGCTTTGGACCAAACCCAGTACGGCTTTCGGGGGGTCATAGCACCGAAGCTGCGCTCTTGAAATCTACTGAAGAGATTCGGACTATTCTAGATCAAGGGGGCAAGGCTACCTTGATCATGCTAGATCTCTCTGCAGCATTCGATACGGTCCATCACAAATTGTTGATGGACTGGCTGCAGGAGATTGGTGTTCAGGGTTCTGCTTGGAGACTTCTAAGATCTTTTCTGTCGAACCGGAGTCAGCGGATGGCTCTAGGGGAATTCTTATCCGAACCTTTTTCACTGCCATGTGGGGTTCCACAGGGGTCCTCATTGAGCCCGACGCTATTTAATATATATGTGTCCTCTTTGGCGCCCCTTATTCAGTCATTTGGGTTCAGTCTGACTACATATGCGGACGATACTCAAATAGTGGTGTCTGTTACCAACTGAGTTAAGGAGTACGGCAGTTCGTTTCAAAGACTGTATGAATGCCGTAGGGATCTGGATGGCCCAAACTGCCTTAAATTGAACTCCAGTAAGACAGAGGCGGTATGTTTTGGCAATGATCCTAACTTCTGGACACCAGAATGGTGGCCAGTCACCCTGGGTCCTCTCCCCTCACCCAAGAGGAAGGTTAAAAACCTAGGTGTGTGGGTGGACCAGAAGCTCAGTTTTAAAGACCAAGTAAACTCTGTGGCTTCTGCTACGTCCTTCGCTCTCAGGTCCTGCAAGAAAATTTTGACATTATTACCTAAAGAATGTCGCAAAACAGTTGTTACGGCTCTTACTATGTCAAAGTTGGATTACTGTAATAGTATGTATTTTAACATCCAGGAAGGGTTAACGCAGAAGCTGCAACTCCTACAGAATGCGGCTGCTAGATTGATGTCGGGTACTCCACAATATGCTCCTATCTCGAAGGAGATAAGGAAACTGCACTGGTTGTCAGTTAGGAAACGTACCCAGTTCAAAGCGTTGTGTCTGGTTTACAAGGCACTGCATGAAGCTGGGCCAGCCTATTTAAAAGAGCGGCTGTATTTGTATACTCCAAACAGACTATTGCGCTCATCCGATACCAAATTGGTCCATGTGCCATTATTAAAAAAGGCTACCTGGGGTGGTAAAAGCTTTGTAGTTAATGCAGCCAAGGCTTGGAATAAGCTTCCTCTATAGCTTAGAGGTATGACCAGCCTGCTGGCTTTTCGAAAAGCTTTATAAACTTGGCTGTTTACTGGTTAGCATGACCTCGGATCTTTTCTTTCGGCAAGACTTCACATAGCACCAGGACACCTATGGGTAACAGTAGCGCTTTATAAATGTTAACATAAAATAAATGCACACATGCATTACTATACCTGCGTGCTCATGTATCAGGTATCACAACTCATTCATCAGGTATCACAACTCATGCACACATATCAGCAATATTTTGGAATGGGTCCTCTTTAATAGAAAATCAATTGCAAAATTGCCAGCCATGCTTGCGATTTCATCATGAAAGCACTCACATGCTATGGGCAGTAAAAATGTATTGGCAAAGCATATAGCTTTCCCTTATAGAGCTGAGAGCCCCTGGCTTTGCAGATGCTTGCTTGTTTTTCTGTTTTACTGTTATTTGCTAGCAAAGATCCATCTGTAAATGCCCTCCTGTCACACACAGGTTCAGCTTCTCTGCTCCCAAGATGGGTGACCTAACGCCACCGCTCTCTAATGAGCTGGCGCAGCACACTAAGCTTCAGGGTAAGGCAAAGATTTAATGGGATTCTTTTCCAGTCTTTGTCTCTTCTCACTTGAAGCCTTCAGTAGACAAGGGATATGCAGAGTTCACATGAGATCTGTTTTTCACAGAGCTTTGCCTTTTATGGATGTTTTTTAATATATCCGAATAAAGATCATTTGACTTGAGAGCTTTGCCTTTATAGGTCTTTGTGTGCATAGCTGTGATAGAAAATAAAATCCTAAAACGGTCTTTTGTTACCCAACAAATACATGAGCAAAAAGCAGATTTACACCCTTCAAATGTCATTGAAATTGATCTTTGAAATAAACTATAAATCATTGCAGCAGTAGTGTGGCATATGTTTCCTAAATCGAAATAAATTGGGATAATTGATGGTTGTACCTGTCTGCACCCTTGCCTAGGCACTCTTGACAAACATGGCATGTGCTAACTAATTTATAAGGACACATCTAAAATGCGGCAAAACCAGACTATCATTCCACATTTTTAGAAGTATATCATTCATCTTGCAGTTCTCCAGTCAAGTACATAAATAGAAAAAATTCAATGCCATATCCACATACGCATTGAAGTTAACTGCTACAAATTTTAAAACACACACATTCCAAGCTCATTAAAGTAATCTGCCTTTGTGGTACTACAGCGGGATTGGTAAAATTGTTTGCATTAAATAGAAATGTACATAGGTTGGTCCTTAAGTGCTACTTTTAAATATACAGTCAGTTATAAGAAGTTTTGTGTTTGATCCATACTTCACAAGCATGATGGAGGTCCTCTTTTCTACTGAATAACAGTCTGAAATAGCAATAGTCCAAACAATTTGTACCTCTGTTTTCATAGATTATTGTAAATCAAGGCAAGTTTCATGTTGTCCCCCAAACCACCAATGATGCAAGGGCAAAATTAGCAGAATGCACTATTTCACCACCACATTATCAAGAGCAGTCATGTGACAAGAGTACATCAGAGCACTGATTATTGTAATGCATTTCATTTGATCACATGATCTTTGCCTACAGTAGGATTAAAACTCCGAGGGAACTTTGATTAAAGATGATACCCTTAGGAAGTAACCCATTAGAACAATGTGTCTCAATCGTCTAACCCAAATGTCGTATTAGCTCTCTTTGAGAAACAAAGAATACACAAAAGCAGTATTTGTAAATGTCCAAGGCAAGGCATAACTAAGCCCCTGTGGCACATGGGGCCCTCAACCCTTGAAGGGACTTCATTCAGCCAAAAAGCCAATGAATATCTGTGAGATATGCGATGCTCTAGGGGTTCCCTCATCACTTTTTGCCCAGGAACCCATTCATTTTGCTTGACATCACTGGTCAAAAGACCTCAGAAGTATATCAGCACAGAACTTCTAGGTATATTCAGTGCATCAGCTAGATATCTTTAATCTTCTGATTATGGCTTCTATTTTTTATTACTTTCATTTGCAATGTTTTGTTACAAAGTAATTGTCTGAGTTCGGCCTTATGCGAGTGAGAAAAGAGGCAGTTTATTTCCAATGTCAGCGCAGATATAGGTGTGCAAATCGGACTCCTGTAACAACTATACGAACCGAGCTCTGGGTGACCCAGACAGACTTGGTCTGAGGTCTGCAAGGAAATAGTAATTCAATGCTTTATGGGGTCTATCTATGTGAATATCCAGTCATTTTCTGGTCACAGGATCAGTTGTTGACTTAAACATTGTAATTCTTCATTAAGACAACAGTTGTGTATTTAAAAAAGGTAATTTACCTACTCAAACGCACATCAGTCTATGAGCAATCTGATAGAAAAGGTTGTAGATATCTTGGACACTGTTCGCTTTATTAGTAAATTATATTTACAAGAGATGGTTCATTTATTGAATTGTCAAATGTTTCTATTCTTCCCTTCTAAATAGACTGCCCTAATGTTCATTGTATTGGTATGAATGCACACATGAAGTGTTAATTTCTTGAAATTCGGATGTAAACAGAAATGAGGTATTGAATTGATTCTTGCTGAATGCTCACTTCATTACTTTAACACTTTGGATTATTAAAGGGTCAGAGAGCCTCGGGGTATCTGTTCCAACAGACTCCTTTGCCTTTATGTTACTTCTTCACCCTTTTTCATGGTTGCATATCTTTTTATGACTGTTCATCTTTTTCTTTCATGGTATTGTTTCATAGCGGGCACTGACTCTCTCATGCGGTAAGTGATCTAAGGCATTGATTCGCACCTGGTGAGGAGGACATAAGTACCTTTTTCCATGTGCTCTTCTTTAATTAGGTCGCTACAGTTTTTTAATATTACTGTTTTTCACACTATTCAAAGTCTAGGCATGTTCTGGTTTATAATGTACACGTTTTTCCTCTCCTTTTTTTATTGTTCATTTTTGATTTGTAATTATGATATATTACCTAGAGGATATTGGTTAGTGATTCTGACATTTTATATTTTATGATAGGATAAATATCCATTTTTTATTTTTTCCTTTATTTTCTTAAATTACATTACTGGTTGTGGTTACTTTCTGTTTATGGTGTGTGACAATATTGTATTTTACTTTTGTTATCAAAAGACAACGTATTGGCCCTGATAAAGCGACCTTGATGACGTGAAACACATTTTGGACTCTTATTTGTAAGCAAAAATAAAACTGAGATACTTCAAGCAACAAGGAATCCCCTTTTTTGTTCCCTTAATGACGAATCAAAATATTTAAGTCCCCAATGATTCTGTGTCCAGAACATTGCTGGATATTAATCTTGATCGACCATATAAAGCATTGACTCACTATTTCCTCAAGTCAAGGCAAGTCGTGGCTGTCTGTGTTGCATATACTTGTGTGTGCTAAGGGGAAGGCACCACATTTTTTTGAGGTCTGATCTGTCTAATTATTAGAGCCTTGTTGCCTTCCTGGGTTCAGCTTACTACCTCTGGGTGAGTTTCATGTTCTCAACCCCCATCATTTTCCCACTTTTCAGAGTCACACCACTTTTATGTCAGGCTCAGATATTGTTCCAAGCCTCTAAATTGACAACAGAATATTAACAGGCCACTCGTCTTGATGGGCCTTCTTAAAGAGCATCTGAATGCAGTTTGACCCTGACCACAACTTGTGAGGGTGAAACCCAAGGAGTTCTATTGCCTAACAACCTCCAAATCAATTCCCCTTAGTGCCTATGTAAAGGTGTGCTCAGCACTAACAAGTTGTATGAGGATTGTTTTTCATCCACCCAGTACTACTTTTCTGATGATAATTATAATAATATCCCCATTATTTTTAGATAATGGGGAGAGGATGTAGCCTAACGGTGAGGGCGGTGGACTTCAAATCTGGGGAACTGGGTTCGAGTCTCAGCAATGACGCTCAACATCCTGTGATTCTGGGCAGATCATGTTCCAGTGCCTAACAAAAATGAATGTGTCCTCATGTAATGCAACTGGTGCTCATGTAAAGCACTCTCATTCATGCTTTCGGGTCAAGTTCGTGCTATATAAAACTTCGGAAAAGCAAAGAAAGAAAGAGGGTAAGTTTGGGTATGTTCCAAACTGATATGGCAAGCTTCTGCTTCATCGCCAGCATTGGGAAGAGACCAGATGGACACAGATCACAAATCGCAGGCATATTTAGGCTCTCCATACTGAAATCTACAGCATAGCAAACATGGTAGGATCCGTGGAGTGTCCCTGTGATGCTCTCCTGCCTGACCTGGGATTTCTTTGCACCACACCTCTTCCGCTGCTCCTCCTAGCTGCATGTAGATCAGTGTCCGCAAGTGAGCCAGATGGATCAGAAAGCCACTGTGCATGCACGAGTAGTCCATGTTTCCTATAGCATCCCCTTGTCCACTAATGGACAGATTGTGCCATATCAAGAAACGCTCATGTTGACACACACACACACTGACACGTGTGCGCGCACACACACAAGGGCACAGACACACACGCACACGCTTAAACTTTTATTTAATTGAAATGTTTTATAATCAGGCACTGGTCAGCAGTGATGTGTGCAGGAAAATGTTTTTGAGAAAAGGATGATTTCCTCTATCTATCCTTTCGCTCTCCGCACTGGGGCGAACAGAAAAGGGTGGTTCCGATTTCCTCTCTTTGTGCATAATTGACACTGTGAAAGGGAAGTGGCATACCTCTGAGCCAGTATCGCTGCTATGGACTGGGTGCAAGCCAAGTGGCCGCCATTTGTGATTAGCACAAAAGCCTCAATTCCCGCACTTTGCAGTTACAAAGGGGTCAGATACAGCTAACATGTCACTGGTCATACCACATCTCCAGAGCAGTGCCTCGCTCTGGGCCAGCACGCTCCAGAGTATGCTGGAAGCAGTCTGTGGTTTTAATGTGGCCAAACCCATAACCAACAGGCGCATTGGATTGTGCACGTCTGATACCTTAAAGTGCAATATCCGAATCGTCGATTAGAAACATGGGGTGCAGTAAGGGTGGAATCACACTGCTGTGACATTTCTCTTGAGATGAACAATTCAAACACATACCGCGATTCGTTGCTGCTTTTCGGCTGCATAATAATGCCCTGTATGGCTGCTTTAAAAGGAAGTGCAGGGCCGCACTCTCGGCTTCCTTCCTCTTTTAAAACCAATCCCTTACAGCGGTGTTTCAGTTGTGTTTGACTTGCGGCTCATGTGTCGGTAGATGAAAATGGTTTGTCGTTTTGCTTTTTATTTTCTTTTGTATTACTTCCTCTCTCCTGCCCCCTTTCCTTATTGCAATAAAGATTAGCAGTTGATTTGTCTCCTCGCCGTCCTTCAGCTGCAATTTTCATTTCATAAAGATAATACTGTACGAGTACGTGGGTGGTGTTGTGCCTTCTGTGATTTAGAACCTGGGAAATGTTCCTTCACAGGCTGTGTTGACTGGAATAGATGTCTGCAGCTCGAGCTCAAGTGGCAGAATATTTCGACATGACATTTCAGTTTTTCAGTTTTAATGAAACCTGGGGAATGAGACTTCTGGGTAAGACGATCATTAACAGCACGGCTTTCACGAAGAGCTGCACTCAGATCTTAGGCGGTTTTTTTTTATTGTAAGAATGAGTTACGCTTGTAAGTGTGTTGGAGGCGATGCAGGTGCATGTCACTGCGTGTTTGCCTTCCTCGCCTTAGAAGCAGAAGCACGTTTTTCTATCACAAATGGAGTTTTCGTATTCAACACCTGTGTTTCGGTTTTCTTGGCTTTGTCAATGCTTCTTTTAGACATGTTGCACAGCAACGCAGGCTGCTGTGCAGCATGGCTTAAAGAAGAATAAGCGCTAAGACATGGCCAACGTTGACCGTGCCATAGCGTTTATTTTGCTTTACGCAGGCTGCGGTGCAAAATGGCTGAAAGTGAAGAAAAAAGCAATATGACCCGGACAGCGTTGATCATACCGTAGCATTTTTAAAAAATCTCAGTGTGAGGGGGGTCAAACTACAGAAGGGAGGGAGCAGCAACTATGGACAGCAGTAGAGGGAAACATTTGACCAATCTCACACCATCTGCCCGTTTTCTGCACTTGGTTGTTGAAGGAATAAGAGCAGAGCTCCCCAAGGTCTCCCGCTTCCGCTGGCAAAGAAGGCAATGACTGCACCATCACCCCGAGGCTAATGCTTGGTGCAAAGGCCATTAATATGCCCATAGGTCCAAGCAATCTTAATTTATAGAAAGAAAAATATATAGTTGGCGGCTTCTGCTGGCCTCGCATGTGTGGTGGCATTTCTTGGGCTCTCACAAAGCGTGTGCCTCTCTTTCTCCCTTCTCCTCTAGCAGAGATGGGAGGACAGCTCAGGATGTGAGTGCTTTCAGAAAGAAACTTATTAAAGATGTAGGTGCCCTTAAATGACAGTTTCCTTATCTATACCTTGCATTGCTGAAAATCCGAGTCATTCAATGGTTACTCTAGGTAACACCCATATTTCTGCAACAGCTGGTATTTTGCTAAAGGGCGTTTTTCTTAATGGAAAATTTTCCTTAGAAACGCCTGGAAGTACTTTTAAAGATTTAATCACCAAAAGCACAGAGATCTAGTAAGTAGAAAACTACATTTCCTAATTGTGGCTAGTAGTTGGAATGACTGCAAATGTAAGTAACATTTTATTGTGTATGGTTAATTAAAACCTTTACAAAAGAGTAAAATTCAAAAGAGCTTATTCCATTTAAATAAATAATTTAAAAAAGCATTTGCGGAATGATGACTTTTTTTTTTTTTTTTTTTTTTGGAGAAATATAGTCCAACTTTCATTGTCTATCTTCAAAGTCATTTATTCCAATAAGGCTTTAGGTTTTGCCCGATAGGTCACCTCTTATTTCGTTTTTCTTTTTGTGGTTCAATTTTTTATTGAAATTTACAAAAGAATACATATAGTATAATAACTGTTTGCATTATCATACAATAAATATATAAGAAAATTGTTATATATAAGCATATAATAAAACTTTCTGAATAATTAATCATATTATATAATTTAATAAATACATAAACAGATCCATGCAAAAACAAATATTTGACTTTATATTGAGGCCATAAAAGATGGAATTACGGGAAGGGGGGGAGGAGAGAGAAAGGGAAGGCAAAGAAGGGAACACAAAAGAAAACGATAAATGAAAATGTACATAAATATAAGACATAATGCTATATAAAGCTATATAAATATGTTCCTGAGAAAAGAAGACACTCTAGAAAACCAATAAGAATAGAGAAAAGATGAATATAAGGGATAATAATTTCACTTGATGTATAAATATATATATTAAAAGATACAGAATTATATGTAAGTGTTCTGGTGAGTAGCTATTAAAAACAACAACAAATAGGTAGACACAATATGTATTAAGATTTATTAACCACCAATAATGAATGATGAATGAGAATGAAAAGGGATAAGAATTAAATTACTGCGTAGATGGGTCATTAATATTAGCATCGGTATTTAAAGCTAGAAAAGGTGACCATACTCGAAGAAAGAGATCAGATTGATCCTGTATGTTGTATATAATACGTTCGTAGGAAGCTGTTTGAATCATGGCCACCATCCATATTTCTTGTGATGGTGGTTGAGGTGACTTCCATTGCCGTAGTATACAAATTTTGGCTGTAGCTAAGGCTGTGTGTAAGAGTTGGGCTTGTGGTTTAGAGAGTGATTGTGATTGACGTGTATCATGCAGAAGAATGGTAGCATGCGAAAGTGGAGTTTGTAGAGGCATCGTGGAATGTAAGGTTTTACCTATATAATTCCAAAAGGGTTGGATCACTGGACATCCGCAAATGATATGAGAAATGTTACAAGACGTACTATCACATCTCCAGCAGTTTGAATGGGGAAGCAAGCCAGCTTTATGCAGTTTTGTTGGTGACCAGTGCCAATCATGTAAGATCTTGAATAAGCAAAATTTCAATCGTGCTTCACGTGCACCCTTGTTGAGATTGTTAAGAATGTCAGACCATTCATTATCAGTATAAGAGACTGATAATAAGGTTTGCCATTTAGTACGTAAAGTTTGCGATAAGGGTTGAGAAAAAAGATGCGAAGTGAGAGTTTGGTAAAAGCCAGATGTAGCTCCTTTCATCTTACCCCAAGTGTGGAGATATGTTACAATTGGTGAGTCAGGCAAGAGCCATGGTGGAGGTCCTAGACTCCGCCGTAAGGATTGTCGTAACTGGTTGTATTTTGAGACTTGTATATCAGGCAAATGGAATTCTTCCTGCAGTTGGGCAAATGATTTAATATCTCCGTTTGAAAAAAGTTGATCTAAGGTGGAAACACCTGCTGTTTCCCAAATAGGCCAAGATATTGATTGTCTATTAATACGAATTGCAGAATTATTCCATAATGGGGCTTTTCTATGAAGACGAGGATGTGAGCCCAGTAAGCGGTGTGCCCTTTGCCAAGCAGTCTTATTTCGTTTTTCAGCAGAAGGAGACTCGCTTTCTGAAAAAATCTGGTGGAATATCTGTAAGAGATAATACCGTCTCAATTTACTCAGAAGGGGACAGATGCACAGGACATGAATCAAGGTTTCCTCGGAGAGACCACAAAGCCTGCACAGCGCTGTTGGCCATGTTTGCTGCCATGCCGGGATCTGATCTTTTGTGGTGTAGGTTCCCAGCCGTAGTCGTAGTAGCATTTGTTGCGTGGATGGTGTTATGTAGTTAACTAGATACGGTTGCGGGTCGCATCTCTCATACGTGGCCAGTACCATCCAGCCGTGTTTTTTCTTTGCCAGTGCTGCTTTATCGGCCATCCAGGATTTCTGTTTTGCAGCTCCATTTGCTACTTTTTTGAAGGCCACGAAGGTATGATTGGAGTTCCACGTCTCTTGCATGTCTAAACTTTTCAATGCTTCTTCCAGTGTTGTTTTCCAAGCCTTTTTTCCTTTTGTTTGATTGTCAATTTCAGACCAACAGTGACCCATCAGTGTGTCTTCTTGAGCTGCTCTTATTTCCAGCACGTTTTTATTATGGCGGCTTGTCTGGCTTGGTGCTGATTTAATAACCCAAATTCAAGGCTGCAAATCTGTAAAACACGCTTGCTGTAAAAGTCGGAGTATCACTTTTTAAAAGGTGAGAGTATCTCTGGTGAGAGCTGGATGCCTGTCTCCCTGGCAGTGACGTTGATGTTCTCTGTTTTGGTGGAAGGGTTTGCTATACAGTTTAACAAGAAGTCAACAAATTTAATCTATAGTGTAGCGGCCTAGGCTATTTTGCCACACATTAAGGAGCAGCAAGCAGTCAATAAGGTTAAATATGGTTTATTACAAATTAAGAACCACATTGATGTATATAAATCCCAAGAGCATATTGTAAAGATACAAGATCACCAAAGGATAGCCAAACTGTGGAATGAAATTAAGTTGATACAATATAAGACATAAAAGAACCCCATTTGCAGTAAACAGAGAATAAGGAACAAAATCTGATGATTGGTATATACGTTTCGATCCTCCAGTCTATGCATGAGTCAATCTAAAATCGTTTTAACCAATCCTAAACTTAAATTGGGAAGTTGGGGACCTAGTTAAATCAGGAAGGTGTCCGTATTGAGGAGACTTCAGTAGAAGTTCTCCTAATCAGTAAAATTGCATAACATGAAGCCACACAGTAAGAGCATTGCGAGCGGTCTGTACTCCTCAGAGTCTCTAGGGAATCTAGTCTACCGACTAAAGTGTGAACACCAGTTAAACACCCAGAACATTCAAAAGTTCCACATGATTAACTCCAGTAACATTCCTCCTATGAACAGAAGGAATTGCCATCCTCACTCAATCCTCCTCTTCCCACATTTCATACATCAGGACGTCCTTGAATGTCTCCCATCTCCATTATGACATGAATAGGTGTCCTTCCTTATGGTTCGTTAGTGCCTCTCGTCCATGCCAAAAGTTTTCCTCCCAAGCCTCTCTATCTCTAATACACAGAATGCCTTTCACTGACTATGAGAATATGTGAACAAATCTGCAAAAGAAAAACATTGCAATCCAAGCACCTGCCACGCTTAAGGTAAATCACCGAAAACCGATCTCTTAAGGCCTTTGATTAGGCTAACTTAATAAAATAGTCAATGGGCACTTTGACTAGATGGTTAGGTGTGCACGTACAAGTACAATAAATGTGAAACGTTAATGAATATATTATTACTCGGCAAGTATACTTCAAGTAAATGCAATATAACTCAAAATACACAGATGTGAATGTGCATGACAACTACAAATTGTAACATTATAATGCAGGTATAAGAACACACAGTAATATAAATGACTTCTTTATACCATAACTACACTCCGGTAGTAGGTTTATTGCTTAATTTTACATTAATAGGATTAAGACACACAAAAAATATTATGATAATGCACATAAATATTGAGCTTCTGTGACATACAGGGGTGGCGCTTCGATTGCTAGTCACCAATAGCCCAACTTCAAAGGACATTGACATAAAGCTGAACAAAAGCCTCCTCTGTCCCTGCTGGGGACACGCTGAGCAAAGCAAACTTCATGCAAAGCTGCATTCACCAAGACTCGCAGCAAAGTTGGAGTAGAGTAATCTCAGTTTTTGCCAGTCTCATCCATCGACAATACAGCTGATTTCCTGTAAAGGGTGACTTCATGAGGGGCCGAGGCGTGGCTCCCATTGTTTAAAATGTGATTACAATAAAAGCTGAATTGACACATGATGAGGTTAAAGCGTCAAAATATAAAAGCACGTCAAACTACAAGAGTACAGGCAGAAGGGCGTCGGTGAAGGAGAGGGACTACAGAGACATGACTCCTGAGTGCATGTTAAAAAGTAAAAAACACTACCTGCAGGAGTCTGCGGCCAGCGGAAGTACACTGGCCACAGGAGGCAGTGCTTGGTCCATGCGCTTTGATAGGGACGAAGACTCAAAGGCCCGGAGGAAGCCGGAGGCGAGGAGGAGGCGCTGACTAATAGGAAGCAAGGAAACAAGAGTGATGTGGGAGTCAACCAATGGGAAGTAATGGGAAGGCCCTATGCCAGTGGTTCCCAAACTGTGCGCCATGGCTCCCATGGGAATCGTCAAACCTAGCCAGGGGAGCCGCGCTGCAAGCACTTTAATGCATTTAATGTTGAAGGCGTTGTGGGCTTCAGTTAAACTAATTAGACTTAAACGCATGAAGTCCATGATTTGTAAGTGACATGCCTAAAGCTGTAAACGTAGTGCTTAATTGATGGCATGTCGAGGGAGATGACCTCCATATTTCACAGGATTCCCACATTCCAACACTCCCAAAGTAAGCAGAAGATTCCTGATTTATTGTATTAGACTCGTTAATAGTTTCATTTTTTTCCAAATGCATTTTACACCAATGCAATTCATCAGGAAAGTACAGTTATCCTGTCTATTAAGCACACTAAGTATTATAAAGTATTGACATTTGCACTTGAATCATAGGTACTTCCAGCACACATTTCTTTCAGTACACACACATTTCCAGACGGGCCTGCTCTCTCCTTGAGCACAAGGAAGTAAAACACCATTTATGGCATAACGCCAACATTTAAAATCAAGAAAGAGGGACGTTTAAAAAAAAAAAAAGAATCCAAGGCAATTTTAGGGAGGCAACAGCAAAAATAAAGCTGTATGTGGTTTAAAAAATCGTGAGTCACCCTGCTGAGATAGGTGTGTTGGCACGTATGACATGGGTAGAAATAGAAGTGCATGCAAATATTCTTTAAGCGCAGAAACACTTTGGCAATGGGGCCTACATGCATATGGGTGCTATCTAGCACTGTAAGTGGGATGAAAAAAGTTTGAGAAGGTACTCTAAAAAAGGCATGAGCAAAGTGTAACTAGGAATATTTTATTAGAAGCGCCGCCTTAGTAATACGAAACACTCTGCGTGTATTATTATAATACCTTCATCAGCTTCATCCCAATTATTTTCAGGGAGAAAAATGCAAGTACTCCTGAGAGCGGGCTTATATTCCCCCCTCCCCACCCTCCAAAAGAAAACTTTTGGTAACCACTGACCTAAACTCCTGTTAAAATGTATCTTTTCCTTACAAGAGATTTTGTAAGCTAGAGAGCAAGCGCTGTACTTTCAAAACTTAAAAAGACAACCTAATCTGTTCTAGAAACCGGCCTCCCTGGATTATGTAGCAGAGTGCAAATGTGCAAGAATGTGCTTTTTAGCCCTCATTGACATATTATGAGACTGTTTTATTGAGCACTATTTTTTAGATAGCCAATATTGTTTGTGGCACTAAATAGAATTAATTGTATTTTTTTCAATGTTGAAAAAAAATAACATTAATTTATGCTTCCTCAAAACGGCACTCACTGCCACAAAAGAAAGAGCACTTATTTGGAGCAAGATGCAGTTTAGTATATGTTACATGTTAAGTAATGTTGTGCTGCATTGCTTCACTTCTTGTAGTGAATATTGTTCTTTTGCAGGAACACATTGTTTGATTGAGCAGTAGTTTTCTATCACCACTAACTGCTGCAAATATATTTTTTTAAATAGCATACCTTTACAGTATATAACATGGTTATAAATAGCACATCAGGTCAAATTAGCACCATCTTTGCAGAGTATGTACTCCTGCCTCTCTACCTTAATTTCATGCAATAGGGGAGAATGGTTGAACTCAGTTGTCATTGCATTCTCAATATCACAGAGGTACTAGAACTTAGATGATCTCACAGAAAGTGGCAACATGTACACTGTGAACAAGACAGGCAATGGCCTGTTTTAGGGAACAATCTTTAAAGTTAATAAAAAACAGTGGAAATGTTTGCAGCAAGGTGATATGGGGGCAAAAGAGTACAGTGTAGTAGCTGAGTTGACGGTGCAGGAGAAGCAGTTGCTTGGTTGAATCATGTTACATTATAGAAGTTGTATCTACCTCTCGCCCAATTTCCCTTCTTCATTATCCCACCAAATTTCCTTAAAAGGTGTTCATGTCCAGCTTTCCCCTTATTTTGAGGCTCCCCATCTGCTGTACTCCCAGCAGGCAGGGTTTCAACCATTGCACTGCACTGAGGCCGGTCCGCTAGTCTTCATGGATGACATCCCCATGAAGTAGACCATCAGGGACAGAGCTATACTGATTGCTGGATCTCAGTCCTGCTTTTGACACCATCTATCATGCTGGCTATCTCTTGCAGATGAATCGGTACACCGATCTGCGCTATTATTCCTGCTAGCAGCTGAATTTGTTGCAGCTACAGGGGCTGATCCCGCTAATGATCATGGGACACCTTCCTCAAACGAGACTTGGTCCCATTATGTTAAGGCCGATTTATTCTGCCTTTTCACATTTCATTTAAAAATTGGTTCATTCACCAGAAATCAGCTGACTGCTCTCGCTTCAAATTACTTGTACTTGTCCTAATGATGACCCTTAATCCACAACGGGCTATCGACAACTATAGCAATAGGTACCCGAGATCTTGGGACCCAAATTGTACAAAAAAAATTCCATTTTCTTTTGTATCATACATCTGCTGTATTTTACTCCTTTTTTCACTGACCGTGATCTCCAGAGCACTGAACACATTTTATTAAGCTGCAAAATATATGGATGAAGTCTACAATGGGCCCTCTTGTCTTTCATTGATATTTTGAGCTTCTACATTATTTTTGGATTAAACAACTCTTTATATTTATTAACTTTGGTACTCTAATTCAGCAGAACCCAAGGGACCTCTGTTCAATTTGCATTTATATACCAGGGTTCCAGGTAGTTTTTGAGCTGCCCCTGTTTGATAAAAAAACAATTTGAAAACCATAGGCAATTGCCCATTTCATGGATTAAACTTGAATTTTAATTAAAAAAAACTGTTGAAATGTTTGCAGCAATGTGATATTTGGGTCGTAGGAGTATGGTGCAGTTGATAGTTTGTTGGTGGAGGTGGAGCAGTTGCCTGGTTGAAGCATATTACATTAGAGATGTTCTATCTACCTTTCGCTCAATTTCCCTTCTCCCTTATCCTGCTGAAATTCTGAAAAAGGTGTTAGCATCCTGCTTTCCCCTAATTTAGAGGCTCAATGTCTGCTGGACTAACACCAGGCAGGATTCCAACCATTGCATGACCGAGACAACTCTGCTAGCCATCATGGATGACATTTACATGAAGTTGAAAAAGTATTACTCATTGCTGGATCTCAGCGTGGCTTTTGATGCCAGATCCCATGCTGGCCTTGTCGATAAGCTCTAGAAAACTGGCATCTGTGGCCTTACTCTAAAATGGCTCGCCTATTTTCTCAGGAGCCAGTCACAGGTGGTGTATCTTAAGGCCAGGGCCACTGGAATTAAGCAACAGGGGAGCACTAAATTATGTGGCAGGGTTGACTACATTTTGTGGCTAGAAAAGGCAAATTAGGCTGCATAACGCAGCACATTCTTTGATAGTGTTAATTGATTCTTTTGAGATTTTTACACATAGCAATACTGTCTGGGTACAGATTTCACCTTATTAGTCTCAGTTTACAGCCAAATATAGTGAAAGATGACCAGTTGACCTTTGCGAAGGGTGTTCCAGTGTGACACAAACATGTCATCAAGTTTTTAGTAACTTTCGATCCGTTTGAGCTAGAAGCATTTTTTTGTTAAAATTTATACATTATGCATCAAACAATGGATTATGTGGCAAATGCGGCAAGACCATAATTACGTGAAAAAAGCTGTGGATGTAGAATTGCATATTTTCAGTTGCTCTGCTTCAGCATTTCAGATCCAGCTGTAAGCCAGAGAAGTGTTTAGTTTCCCAGGGCTCCATATTAAGCCCTACACTTTTCAACATCTAATCTCCCAATACTAAATTTATTAGCAGTTTTGGCTTTGCACTAATATTCTATGCTGGTCACACCCAAATCGTAATCTTTCCCCAGGGACTAAGTTTCCCCAAGGGTAAGTTTTGGAGCTGCATGTCTGCCGTTGCAGAATGGATGAAGAGTAATTCTCTGAAACTCAATGGGGATAAAACCAAGATAATCCTCTTTTGCGGGCTCTTCAGTGTGTGGGCCTTGAACAGGTGAATAAAGAATTTAGGCCTTGGCCGTATTCAGAAAGACATGGTAAAAACATCTGGGGCTGAAAATGGATGTCTTTCGATTTTGTCAACCAAATCTATTTATTAATATCCCCTTATTTTATTATCTTGTTCTACTAAATAAGGTAATTTCTCTACGTCCCAAGTTTTACGCAAGACAAAGGTGTATGCCATCATTCTTTCCTTCATAGACTACTATAATGTGCTTTATTTTCGCCTTCCAAGAAATCAAATCTACTAAGTTTGATGATTCAATAGGTCACTGTGACAGTGCTTCTAAATCTTTTTCCCTTCTGCCCTGCGTCTTCTCACATATGTATGCTGCACTGGCTACTTGTGCAAATACACATCCAGTTTAAGGCGCTAAGTTTTTGTCACAAAGCCTATCTAGCTTTCTACTATCTAGACCATGGGTACTCACAAACTTTCTCTCGGGGGCCAAATTTACAGTGTGGTTTCTGGCTGAGGGCCGCACCGGTGGGGGCGGGGCCAGTGGGGGGAGGGGGCGGGGCTAGAGCAAAAAAAAACTGTGACCATGAGGTTGAACACCGGCCCCTGCAGTGGACGCCTTCATCCACTGAGCCACCAGACCCGGTATGCACACATATCTATCTATCTATCTATCTATCTATCTATCTATCTATCTATCTATCTATCTATCTATCTATCTATCTATCTATCTATCTATCTATCTATCTATCTATCTATCTATCTATCTATCTATCTATCTATCTATCTATCTGTCTATCTGTCTATCTGTCTGTCTGTCTGTCTGTCTGTCTGTCTGTCTGTCTGTCTGTCTGTCTGTCTGTCTGTCTGTCTGTCTGTCTGTCTGTCTGTCTGTCTGTCTGTCTGTCTGTCTGTCTGTCTGTCTGTCTATCTATCTATCTATCTCTCTGTTTCCCTCCCTCTCTCTCTCCCTCTCTCTATTACTCTCCCTCTCCCTCGCTCCGTCTCCCTCCCTCTCTCTATCTCTCTCTCCCTCCATCACTCTGTTTGTCTCCCTTTCTCTCTGTCTCCCTCCCGCTCTGTCTCACTCACTCTGTCTCACTCATTCTGTGTCTCCCTCTCGCTCCCTTTGTCTCACTCACTGTTCGTCTCCCTTTCTCTCTGTCTCCCTCACTCTCTGTCTCCCTCTCACTCTGTCTCCCTCCCTCTCTCCCTCCCTCTCTCTCTACCTCTCGCTCCCTCTGTCTCACTCACTGTTTGTCTCCCTTTCGCTCTGTCCCCTCCCTCTCTGTCTCCCTCTCACTCCGTCTCCCTCCCTCTCTCTCTCCCTCTCGCTCCCTCTGTCTCACTCACTGTTTGTCTCCCTTTTGCTCTGTCCCCTCCCTCTCTCTCTCCGTCTCCCTCCCTCTCCCTCTCTCCCTCTGTCTCCCTCCCTCCCTATCCCTCCCTCTGTCTCCGTCTCCCTCCCTCTGTCTCTGTCTCCCTCCCTCTGTCTCCCTCCCTCTGTCTCCCTCCCTCCCTTTGTCCTCCCTTCCTCCCTCTGTCTCCCTGCCTCTCTCTCCCTCCCTCTCTCTGTCTCTCTCTCTCCCTCCCTTCCTCTCCGTCTCCCTCCCTCTCTCTCCCTCCCTCTGTCTCACTCACTGTTTGTCTCCCTTTCTTTCTGTCCCCCTCCCTCTCTCCCTCTCCCTCCCTCTCTCCGTCTCCCTCCCTCTCTTGCTCTCTCTCTCCCTCTGTCTCCCTCCCTCTGTCTCCCTCCCTCCTCCGTTCTCCCTCTGTCTCCCTCCCTCCCTCTCCCTCCCCCTCTCTCTGTCTTCCCCCTTTCCCTGTCTTCCTCCTCTCCCTGTCTTCCTCCTCTCCCTGTCTTCCTCCTTTCCCTCCCTCTGCCGCACTCTGTCTTCCTCCCGCTGTCACCTCACCCCCTGCTTAATTCCCTGCTGCCCTCCATCACCTCACCCTGCTGTCCCCTGTCAGCTCACCCCGAGCTGAGACTGCTTCCAGGGAACGTACATGGCCGCCGCACCCAAGTACTTCACAGGTCTTTTAAAGACCATTCACTTGTTAATGAGACTTTGTTGTATTTCATCTCTTCTTAGCGCCCCTGCATCTCCACTCAATCAGAGGGGAGATGCAGGGGCGCTAAGAAGAGGTGAAATACAACAAAGCCTCATTAACAAGTAAATGGCCTTTAAAAGAATCGCCCGGCCTCACAGCTCCGTGCTGCTGTAACTGGCGGTGTTCGCTGACAAGCACAGGGCACAGGCACTATGTCTGCAAGGTCCGCGGGCCGCCAGGGAAGGCTTGCCGGGCCGCTGGAGGCCCGCGGGCCGTACTATGAGTACCCGTGATCTAGACATACACTCCATCCCATGGACTTAAACCTATGGAAATCCAATGTTGGCTCTTTTTGCATGGTTAACCCAACATGTTTATCCTTCATCCTCCTGTTTTCTAAGCCCATTTTTGTTGCCTTTTAGTAATCTGCACTCTTTACCACTGCTAACGAGTGCTAAAGTGCTTGTGCTCGCTCCTTTAAATGTGTTGAAATTGGCTTACACCCAATTGCCTCATATAATTTACTTATAAGTCCCTAGTAAAGTGGCACTACATGCACCTACGGCCTGTAAATTAAATGCTACTATTGGGCCTGCAGCATTGATTGTGCCACCGTCTTAAGTAGCCTTGAAACCTGTTTCAGGCCTGCTATTGCAGCATGTGTTGCAGTTTTAAACTGCCATTTTGACTTGCTAAGCCTAAACCTTCCTTTTCGATACATATACCTGCCCTAGCGTAGGGCCTAAATGACCAGAGAGCAGAGCGCAGTGTATTTAAGAAGTTGGACATGTATCTTTAAGTTATACATGTCCTGGTGGTGAAAACCTCTTACATTTGTTTTTCACTACTGTGAGGCCTATCTTTTCCATGGGATAACATTGTGTGGCCTTATTATATTGTCTAAGTGCTAACTTTTAATTGAGAACAGGTCAACCTTTCATGTTTGGTGTTTGAGAAATTGTAATTAAAAATACTCTTTAAGAGTAAAGTCGGATTTTAAATTACAATTTTGAAAATGCCACTTGGCATTTTCCCCTGCCCTAATTACTTGGTGCATCCAGTCAGGTGACATGACTGGGTGTAGTTGACAGTTGAATTGCATTTATTTCTCACAAACAGTCCCACAATAGAGGTACTAGGAGTGTCTGGATGGGCCATCAACTGGCACAATGGGAGGTGGGTAACTGAATAGGCTGTGCCCTGTCTTCAAACAAAAGGACTTATCACCACTCCATTGTTCATACAGGCAGTTTGGAGCTTGGTCGGGGGAGGCAGGGAACTTCAAGGACTTCAAAAGGAATTATTTTGAAACTTCTCCATCTTAAAAGTGGACTCCAGATATAAACCTTGGACTCTCAGACCCAACTCCTGGACGTATGAATGCTACAGAAGGACAGCTGTGCTGCTATTCTGTCAGAAGTATGGCCACTCTTCTGCTCTACTACTCTGTTGCTCTGTTGGCTGAAGCCCTGCTTGCTGAAAAGGAAGACTGGACATGTACCCTTCATCCAAGGCTGAAGTAACTCAAAGGGGACAGCAGACTGACCTCCTGTTTTGCGCTACAGGGACATGACATAAGCTCCAAAGGCTCCCTGCATCTGCTCAGCTGACCTGCAACTGGGCCTGCCTGAGCCCTACTGGCCTCTGCTGGAGTAAATTCCTGACCACTAATTGTGGCCCTCAAGTCCTGATCCCTTGGTGTGGCCTCAGGGGAGCTCCTCTCCAATGAAAGGGAGAAATCCAGAAGTTTTGAGCTTTTCATGAACATGAATGGGCCTGTTCGTCTCAAGGTCTTGCTGCCCACTCTGCTCACCAAGTGAATTTCCAGCAAACCCGACTTCACGCCACAGCGACCACTGAGGACACCCAGCAGCGTGAGATCCACACTTCGTGCTACAGCATTGGCATCTCATAGTGACAACCAATGCAAAGCACCAGTAATGACCGTCTGTGATGCTTGACAGGGTTTTTGTGCTAAAGTGTCAACCATCCATGATGACCGGCCTGCTCTTTGCGCTACATTGACTGCCATCTGCGATTCTCTCGCTGCTCCTCGTGGCCCATTCCACTGTGAATGGAACTCTTTGTGCTGGACTTTGAAGGTAACTCTTTCAGAGGGACTAACCTGGTCCCTGTATCTGGCCCACACTCCATCACAGTCGGCCTGAACTTGTGTCTTTTAGTCGGTCTCGCACAACCAGATAACAATAAGTGGCGCTTTACTCACCTGAAATCATTTGATATTGCATGTCTCCGGTTCTGCTAATTGGATTTTTGTCATTTTAGTGTCAAATAATTTATTACATTTTATCTATTTTTCTAAATTGGTGTGGGATTTTTCTTGTGATGTTTTCACTTTATTACTATTTGAAACGCTGCATAAATACTTTACATATTGGCTCTGGGATAAACCTGACTGTGTTGTGACAAGCTCAGGATAATTTGGGGTTTGCTTCTGTTTCACCGACAGAGATTGTGGCTCCTGCTTGAGTAGGGTTTCATCCCCCCCAAACAGTAACCCAATTACCAACACCCAGCTCATGGCTGTGCCTCGCTTCAGCAATCTTGGTTGGGTGACAGAGTTTCATAAAGTGGGACCAAGATAAATGCTCCATGTCACTGGACTTTAGGGCTGAAACTCACTTAGGTTGGCTTTTTGCCTTGCAGTAAGTCTCCTTGAAAGTTATTCTGCAGGTCAGCCCTCGGTGCCAGGATATCTATCAGGTAGGTGATGCACTTTAAAATCCATTTAATGCTTTCATTCATTCACAGCTTTTATCACTGTTATGATTGCATAATGACCTCCTACCCTTGAAATGTTAGTAACCCACAGCCAATTATATTTAAGCTGTTCGTATCACTCAGAACAATTCCATGCCTCCAGTCTTTAAAAGTCATCAATGTTTGGGCCCGCCCATAATTGAAGACTGCCTTAATCTGCACATAAAGTCAAACAATGGTAGGAGAGGAAACAGCTCTGGTGTGGTGCATTAAATTAACTATACAGGGCACCAAAGATCTAATCCAGATAACAAAAATAAACCTTCTGAGGACCTCATCACAAAATGTTCCCAAAATGTCATAAATCATTTGGCTCAAGAAATTGAAAGGGTGAGCAGAGAAATCACAAAATCCACTTCACCATAATTCACACAATCAAAAGCTGTAAAATGCCTTAGTCAAAATATTTGAGGAAATATTGAATAGGTCTCCTGTGGAAAAATAGTAGTGCACAAGCCTAACTGCTTGACACCAAAGTGACATTATAATATTGAATTTCATGGCAGAGAGCCAAGCCTTCAAGTGTTAAAACTGATTAGGAAATCAATCTATCCTTCTCCGTGGACAAGGGATACATGCAAGTACTGAACAATCCCAAATGGCTCCACATCAATTGGTGGTCCAAAATACCCTAATATTTTTTCTCAAATCCTGGCAGCATTTTAGTAGTGGAGAATGAAGTATTTATTCGAGGAAGGGTGAAGTGGTATTTTCATGATGGTGTTTGGATTGCAAATCAAAATGAGGGGCGCAGGGTAGGGTGTGAAAGGTAAAGTAAGGTTCCCAGGTCTCTGACACATGTGCCTGGGAATATCTTCGTTGTAATCCATGCAGAAAAGCCTAACCTACACTTTTTAGTGTGTTTCTTTCTTGCCAAATGGCAGCTTAAATGTTTGCTGGTTTCATTTTTGCAAAATCATGAGTTTTGCAATGTGTTATGCAATGGTATGCTCTCGCGTTGAACTGTTAATGTTTATGCCCTGTTGTAAGGAAAGAACGCAGAGCTGCCCAATGCTTTTTGCTTTAATTATGGCACATGCCACCTATCTGGGACAAATAACAAACGGACCTGCCGAACTCCAGTCCACAGTGGAATTTTCAGGAACATAGTTTGAAACACCATAGCAACCACATGCACGGTTTAGTAAGGTTTAGTATTTCTATGCGAGTTTGCTCTCCGAAGCATTTAAGTGTGTAGAAATGTTTGTCAATGCAATTCATGCAATGAACTGATGTTAAATGTACCACTCTGGTGTGATTTGTGTGCCATTACTGTATGTGTTTAGTACTTTAGCGAGTTAATACGATATGAGCCAGGTTACAAGGGGCTCGTTAAATAGTGATCACTGTGCATTACGTTTGCCCAGGGATCTCCATTACAAGTGATGTAATGTGATTATCACGCCCAGTAATTGCTACCAATCATTACATTTCACCAGGTCAAACCTGCTAGAATTAAACAATTGGAAAAGGCCCTGCATTTACCAGGACATGTGGCTTGCGGTCTAGTAAACTCATTATTCCCCAAAATCTCAGAATATTCAATAATTATCACATCTGATAAATTCCGAACACCGCGGTATCAATTTTTTTTCCTGCCTAGCCAATGTTCTTGCACAGCACACCCTTGTATTTGAAGAAAAATTGGTGTTGAGAATGAAGTAGCTATATGTTAAAATATGACCTTAGTTATCAATGTGATGAAACCGATGGTTTATCTAATCTTAATCTTACCTAAGGCAGGTCCATTATTCTTACTGGTACAATACGAAAATATTTTGTGGTCTACTGTACCTATTTTAGGGCAGCCTTTGAAGCACAAATTCTGCCTCTTGTAACCCAAGGGGCCAGGGCTCAAGTATGTATATTCAGGATACCAACATATGCTAATAATAAACCCATAATCCCCAGGTCCCTTGGTCCCAGTCTCATTCATTGCAAGTGGAGTGGAGATTAACAATCTCCCAGACAGAGAAGAATATAAGGAATGCTGGACCCCCCTACGTCATCCCCTCCCACTGGGAGTACTTAGCCAGTACTTACCCAGCATTCGTTCTCTTCTTTGTTTCTGTCTGCCAACAAAATGTGATGAGGGACTTGCTGGGGGCTGCTCCTGCTGGGCGGAAGTGGTGGTGTCCTCTTGGGCTGTCCTGCCTGCTGGGTTGCAGGACAGTGGTGGTTCTCGTGCCTCCTGCTCTGCTGGGCTTGCTGGGAGGCTAGACTGGCAGAGTCCGGCCCTTTGTGGCACGGCACAGGATCCGGATGTGCATGAAGGCTGGAGCGTGCCGCGCATCTTACTGGAGGAAGAGCCAGGGGAGAACATGCTGTGTCTGCAGCTAGTCGATTGGCCCAAGGAGCAGGTACCAGGGTGGGCTCTTGGTTTGCCTGGCTTTAGGCGAGGATGGACGGCTGGAGTCCAGGCATTCCAGGAGTGGAGTGCGCTCATAGGCTTCCCCAAGGGGTGTCTGGGCAAAATACAAGGGGGAAAGGAGTATTTCTGCCGGCCTCAGGGGTAAGTACCGCATAGCGGTTTTGAGAGCATTTTCACTGGCTCTTGTGCTGCTGATTGGGTTATTCCACATCATTGCAGTGTATGCTAAGAAGAGAGTGCACAATGGGCAAGCACTCTAGGAAGATGTAGCATGTGGCAGAGTCTTCCTCCCCCATTTCTTTCTCCTCTTCTCCGGCCTCTAAGTGTCGTAGTGAGAGCAAAGACACCAAGCTGATACTTTTGATCAAGGAGACATTAATGGAGATGGGAGACTCTGGTAAACTGAAAGGGGTGGTGCCTGTCCCTTCTTCACCTTCCTCGGGTTCAGAGGAGAAGAGCTAGGGTCTGAAGGAGCAGTAGAGCAAATATGTTTCTAAACAGATGTTGCCTGACCTTATCAGGCATGTAAAGGCTAAAATAGGGTTTACAGATTGGGAACAGCCTGAAACTTCTTCTGGTGGTCTCCTGCGACAGTTTCTGAGTGGTGCGCCTCAGGTTGTGCTGGTGCACCCTTATATTACGAAGTTCCTGAAGTGCAAATGGAGGGATCCAGACAAGATTGTTACTGCACTTAATGGCCAATTTGTACGCTTTGCAGGATATGCAGAGGAAGTTGACATATTCCATTCCCACTGACTCTTTTGTAGCCTGTCTGATGGGGAGGACAGCCTTGATGGAGCATGCAGTAATCAAGGAGGGGGTAGATAAGAAGCTGGATGCCTCCCTTTGGAAGGTGAGCTCCATCTCCCATGTGGCTGTTAGAGCTGGAATTTTTTGGACCTATGCAGCTCAATCCCTAACTATGGATATCAAGGCACAGAATAGATTCTTGGACGATGCTTCTGTTTTCACTGGGCTACTGGAACATATTGAGCACCAGGTAGAATATCTTTCAGATGTATCATTCGATGTGGTGCGGGCTTCTGCCTTGTCTGGAGGAGCATGTATGGCTGTTCACCGGAACTTGGTTCTGAAGAGCTGGCGGACTGATTCTGCCCAGAAGGTTTCTGCTCTTTGTTTGCCTTTTCAGGGGTCTCTGTTGTTCAGGGCAGAGTTGGAGGAAAAGTTGCATAAATTATGCAAGGAGGGAAGCATTCATCTTCCTTGAAAGTGACAGGGGGGAGAAGAAGTCCTTTAAGCCTAAGACTCCTTTCTGCCCATCCTCCTGGAGACAATTTCCACGGCGTCAGGGGAGGTTCTCAGCAGGAAGGTGTCAGGATCGGAAGGAGAAGTGGAATTTATGGTCGGCCATCACCTCCAGCACTTTCTCCGGGCCTGGGCAATATCTACTTTAGACAACTGGGTGTAGCACATTGTCAGACACGGGTAACAGATCAAGTTTGGGACAGTCCCTTCAGCATCTGTGGTCCATCCGACTTTATGGCCCTCCAGGAAGAAAAAGCAGGCAACCTTAGCCTAGGGGATTTGTTCCTTGCTGAAAAAGAAATCCATTCAGGAGGATCCCTCATTAGAGAGAGACAGAAGATTCTACTCCATTTTTCTCTGGTACCAAATGCTACGGTGGCTTCCAGCTGGTTTTAAAGGATCTGATTCAGTATGTATCACAGATTCCCTTTAAGATGAAGACGCTGCAGAGGGTCATTCATCTTGGTCTGCAGCGGTATCTGATGTGCTGGATCTGCACGATGCATATTATCATGTGTCAATCCATCCACAGATCCAGAAGTTTCAGCAGTTTTGCATCCTGGGGTTCATTATCAGTTCCTGGTGCTTCTGTTTGGCCTGCGGTCAGCCCGTAGGATAATTACAAAGGTGGTGGTCCCACTGGTGGCGTCCCTGCATCTCCAGGGGATTCACCTTTACCCATATCTGGATGATTGGCTGCTCCATTGAAGGAGAGCTTCTTTCCCATCTGAAGGTGGTGTGTACATCCTTCAAGGTGCATGGGTTTCTCCTGTACTGGGAGAAGTGTCAGATGGTCCTTTCTTGGGATATGATGTTCATTTGGGCTCGGTTCTGGACTGACCTCAACAGAGTGTTCCTTTCTACCCCAGGATTCACGTGTCACAGTCTCTGGCCCCGGATGTGATGAGCAAGACCTGCCTGCCTGTCTGTTGGGGTGCATGGTGGCGGGCATATATTTTTTGTCCCGTGGGCCAGGTTTAATTTCCGGCCTCTGTAATTTATCTGCTTTCTTTGTGGAATCCTTGATCCAGAGACTTCGATCGGATTGTGCCAGTTTCTCAGGAGGTTCTTGCACAGCTGGAGTGGTGGACTGCACTAGGTAATCCGTCTCTGGGGATGCCTTTGCAGCTGGAACCTCTGCTGGTATTAACGATTGATGCCAGTGCCTTTGGCTGGGGGGCAACTCTGGGGCATAGGTCCCTGCAGGCCTGTTGGTCTTCCAGAGATGAGGTGTTCTTCCAATTGTAGGGATTTGGTGGCAGTATCCAGGCTGTTCTGGGGTTTCAGTATCTGCTGGAAAAGGACAACCTGGTGATTTGGTCCGACAACTAGGTGACAGTGGCTTATCTGAGCAATCGGGGGTTTCGGTCCATGCCCCTAATTGCGGCAGTTCTACCCTTGCTACAGTGGGGGGAGTGGCATCTTCTGTCCCTGGTGGCTGTCCATAACTGAGGGGTGGACAATAGTGTGGTGGATGCCCTCATCTGTTTTTTTTTCTTCCCTCTTACAAGCTGACTCTTACCCGGTGGGCTTTCATCAGATGTGCTAGAGATTTGGTGTGCCTTTCCTGGATCTATTTGTTTCCTGGCACAATGTTCAGGTTCTGCGGTTTTGTTCTTGTTATCCTCAACAAGGGTCTTAGGAAATGGATGCTCTGATTATTCCTTGGTCGGGGCACCTTGTCTGTGGAAGGAGTCCAGTGTGGTGGTGTTGGTGATGTATTTCTGGCCCGTCAGTCATGGTTTCCCACTCTCAAACTGATGGCAGTTCAGGGTCCATGGATGATGCCTTGATTTCCCTCTTCTACCACAGGCAGTCCAGTCCCAGCTCTGCCATGGCTTTGACTGTCAGTTTGGAAGTTGAAAGGAGGAGGATGCAGAGCAGGGGGCTTCCGAGACATTTAGCTGTGGCTATCCAGCAGTTTCGTCTGCCTTCTACTTTAAAATCTGATTAGTGGAATTGCGGCAATTTTCAGCGGTGGTGTGGGACACTCTAGCTGTCTCTCCTAGAGTGTTTATTGACAGATGTTATGTAGTTCTTATGGGATGGGTTTGAGAAGCTCTTGGCAGTCTCTACCGTGTGGGCCCAGTGGGTGGCTATTCATGTGTTTTGGGACCCTTGGGTTAATATGGCTGATTTAAATGATCAAGTGGCTCGGTAGCTGCTCTCTTTCCAATCCTTTGCTGAAACCCCTGTTTCCGTTATGGAATTTGCCATCGGTGTTGAAGGCTCTGGTGTCTACTCCCTTTGAGCCTTTGGAGTTGGTGGACATTACTTATTTTTTCTCACCCTTAAGGTGTTTTTCTTGGTGGCCATCACTTCCGCCTGGTTGATTGGTGAAATGGGACTCTGGTGGCAAGGGAGCCCTATGGATCACTGACAAAATATTGACGGACCGAATATCGACAAGACAAGACAAGAATGTCAAGTACAGAATATCGATGGACAGAATATTGACATCCTATCTCTACAAAGGTAAGTACAAAAATATCGATACCAAAATATCGTTGTTTAAAATATCGTTTTTTTAAATGTCTTAAAAATAATATAAAATTAATTAAATATTAAATATAATTAATAAAAACATAGTTAGAATTATTTAAAAAAGTAAAAAATGTGAAATAATAAATGTAATATAAAAACAAATTAACATACATATTTACAAAAATGTATATATATTAACTTAATATTACATTATTTTATTTAATTATAAAATGTTAGAAACATAATAAAAATGATCAATATATATATATATATACACACACACATAAACCTGTAATATAAATATAAAAATAAAACATATACACAATAAATTAAAATATAAAAATTAATATTTATTTGTAAAAAAATATTTTACACTACATTAACTATAACAGTAGGGACAAAGTTGGATAGCGTAGAGGATACATTTACTATTCCCACTCCAGAGAGTGCAACAGTATGGAAAGTGTTGGATGGCGGAGGGGAATAATTTACTATTCCCACTCCAGAGAGTGCAACAGTAGGGATAGTGTTGGATAGCGGGAGGGTAAAAATTACTATTCCCAATCCAGTGAGTGCACAAGTAGGGAAAGTGTTGGATAGCGGGTGGGTAAAAATAACTATTCCTAATCCAGTGAGTGCAACAGTAGGGAAAGTGTTGGATAGCGGAGAGGTATAAATTAATATTCCCACTGCAACAAGTGTAACAGTAGGGAAAGTGTTGGACAGTGGAGGGGTAAAATCTAGTATTCCTACTCCAGTGAGTGCAACAGTAGGGAAAGTGTTAGATAGCAGGTGGGTAAAAATTACTATTCCCACTCCAGCAAATGCAACAGTAGGGAAAGTGTTGGATAGCGGGTGGGTAAAAAATATTATTCCCACTCCAGTGAGTGCAACAGTAGGGAAAGTGTTGGATAGCGGAGAGGTATACATTAATATTCCCACTCCAACAAGTGTAACAGTAGGGAAAGTGTTGCATCATGGGTACTCACAAACTTTCTCTCGGGGGCCAAATTTACAGTGTGGTTTCTGGCTGAGGGCCGCACCGGTGGGGGCGGGGCCAGTGGGGGGAGGGGGCGGGGCTAGAGCAAAAAAAAACTGTGACCATGAGGTTGAACACAGGCCCCTGCAGTGGACGCCTTCATCCACTGAGCCACCAGACCCGGTATGCACACATATCTATCTATCTATCTATCTATCTATCTATCTATCTATCTATCTATCTATCTATCTATCTATCTATCTATCTATCTATCTATCTATCTATCTGTCTGTCTGTCTGTCTGTCTGTCTATCTATCTATCTATCTATCTATCTATCTATCTATCTATCTCTCTGTTTCCCTCCCTCTCTCTCTCCCTCTCTCTATTACTCTCCCTCTCTCTCGCTCCGTCTCCCTCCCTCTCTCTATCTCTCTCTCCCTCCATCACTCTGTTTGTCTCCCTTTCTCTCTGTCTCCCTCCCGCTCTGTCTCACTCACTCTGTCTCACTCATTCTGTGTCTCCCTCTCGCTCCCTTTGTCTCACTCACTGTTCGTCTCCCTTTCTCTCTGTCTCCCTCACTCTCTGTCTCCCTCTCACTCTGTCTCCCTCCCTCTCTCCCTCCCTCTCTCTCTACCTCTCGCTCCCTCTGTCTCACTCACTGTTTGTCTCCCTTTCGCTCTGTCCCCTCCCTCTCTGTCTCCCTCTCACTCCGTCTCCCTCCCTCTCTCTCTCCCTCTCGCTCCCTCTGTCTCACTCACTGTTTGTCTCCCTTTCGCTCTGTCCCCTCCCTCTCTCTCTCCGTCTCCCTCCCTCTCCCTCTCTCCCTCTGTCTCCCTCCCTCCCTATCCCTCCCTCTGTCTCCGTCTCCCTCCCTCTGTCTCTGTCTCCCTCCCTCTGTCTCCCTCCCTCTGTCTCCCTCCCTCCCTTTGTCCTCCCTTCCTCCCTCTGTCTCCCTGCCTCTCTCTCCCTCCCTCTCTCTGTCTCTCTCTCTCCCTCCCTTCCTCTCCGTCTCCCTCCCTCTCTCTCCCTCCCTCTGTCTCACTCACTGTTTGTCTCCCTTTCTTTCTGTCCCCCTCCCTCTCTCCCTCTCCCTCCCTCTCTCCGTCTCCCTCCCTCTCTTGCTCTCTCTCTCCCTCTGTCTCCCTCCCTCTGTCTCCCTCCCTCCTCCGTTCTCCCTCTGTCTCCCTCCCTCCCTCTCCCTCCCCCTCTCTCTGTCTTCCCCCTTTCCCTGTCTTCCTCCTCTCCCTGTCTTCCTCCTCTCCCTGTCTTCCTCCTTTCCCTCCCTCTGCCGCACTCTGTCTTCCTCCCGCTGTCACCTCACCCCCTGCTCTCACTCCCTGCTGCCCTCCATCACCTCACCCTGCTGTCCCCTGTCAGCTCACCCCGAGCTGAGACTGCTTCCAGGGAACGTACATGGCCGCCGCACCCAAGTACTTCACAGGTCTTTTAAAGACCATTCACTTGTTAATGAGACTTTGTTGTATTTCATCTCTTCTTAGCGCCCCTGCATCTCCACTCAATCAGAGGGGAGATGCAGGGGCGCTAAGAAGAGGTGAAATACAACAAAGCCTCATTAACAAGTAAATGGCCTTTAAAAGAATCGCCCGGCCTCACAGCTCCGTGCTGCTGTAACTGGCGGTGTTCGCTGACAAGCACAGGGCACAGGCACTATGTCTGCAAGGTCCGCGGGCCGCCAGGGAAGGCTTGCCGGGCCGCTGGAGGCCCGCGGGCCGTACTATGAGTACCCGTGTGTTGCATAGTGGAGGGGTAAAATTTACTATTCCTACTCCAATGAGTGCAACAGTAGGGAAAGTGTTGGATAGCGGGGATTTAAAAATGTATATTCCTACTCCAACGAGTGTAACAATAGGGAAAAGTGTTGGATAACGGGTGGATAACAATTACTTTTCCCACTCCAATGAGTGTAACAGTAGGGAAAGTGTTGGATAGCAGAGGGGTAAAAATTACTATTACCACTCCAGTAATTGCAACAGTAGGGAAAGTGCTGGAAAGCGGGTAGCTAAAAGTTACTATTCCCATTCCAGTGAGTGCAACAGTAGGGAAAGTGCTGGATAGCGGGTGGGTAAAAATTACTATTCCCACTCCATCGAGTGCAACAGTAGGGAAAGTATTGGATAGCGGAGGGGGGGGTAAAAATTACTATTCCAAATTCAGTGAATGCAGCAGTAGGGAAAGTGTTGGATAGTGGATGGGTAAAAATTACTATTCCCACTCCAGTGAGGGCAACAGTAGGGAAAGTGTTGGATAGCGGAGAGGTATAAATTAATATTCCCACTCCAACAAGTGTAACAGTAGGGAAAGTGTTGGATAGTGGAGGGGTAAAATGTACTTTTCCTACTCCAGTGAGTGCAACAGTAGTGAAAGTGTTGGATAGCGGGGATGTAAAAATGTATATTCCCACTCCAACGAGTGTAACAGTAGGGAAAGTGTTGGATAGAGGGTGGATAAAAATTACTATTCCCACTCCAACGAGTGTAACAGTAGGGCAAGTGCTGGATAGCGGGTAGCTAAAAGTTACTATTCCCACTCCAATGAGTGCAACAGTAGGGAAAGTGCAGGATAGCGGGTGGGTAAAAATTACAAATCCCACTCCAACGAGTGCAACAGTAGGGAAAGTGTTGGATAGCGGGTGTAAATAATGTACTATTCCCACTCCACCAACTGTAACAGTAGGGAAAGTGTTGGATAGCGTAGGGGGATCATTTACTATTCCCACTCCAGCAAATGCAACAGTAAGGAAAGTGTTGGATAGCGGAGGGGAATAATTTAGTATTCCCACTCCTGCAAAATAATTAACATTAATTAAGAAATATTTAATTTGTCAAAAATAATTTACCTCCCACCATGTTCCCCTATAAACAACAACACCAATATTGTAAAATAATACACAATTAACAAAATTAATTAACAATTAATTAATTATTAACAATTAACAAGCAATTTAAAAACCATCAAAAATAAATTATCACACAATTAACACTATAAAATAACTTTAAATAAATATTATATGTATAAAAAAATGTAATACAATTAAATTACTTTCCACCCTACTCCTCTATCAACCCACAACCCACTTCTGAAAAAATTACACAATTAACATATTTACCAAATAATTAATAATTAATATCCACTTAATAAATGATCAATAACATTTAACAATATAAAATATTAACTACATAAATTAATTAATAACTTAATTAATTATAATTAGATTACTTCCCACCCTACTCCCCTATAAAACCACAACCCACTTCTAAATAAATTACACAATTAACATATTTACCTATTAATTATCAATAACCAATTAAAAATAATTATTAACAAATTAACACAATTAACAATAGCAATTATCAAATATAAAAATATTAATTAATAAAATTATTAATATATTAATTTCAGTTAAATTACTTCCCACCCTATTCCCCTATAATCCCCCAACCCGCTACAGAACTAAAATATTCAAAAATTAATTAACATAAAATTAATTACTTGTAAAAAATTCAAACATCCATTAGAAAAATAAGCTACACTTTTAACACATATACTAACATACAGAACACCCCAAAAATTCGATATTATAAACAACGATCTTTTTACTTACGATATTACTAACTTCGATATTAATTAAAACGATATTTCTTACCTGCATGTCGATATTCTTGTTGACGATATTCTTGCAGGTCGATATTCTGTCACATCGAAACTTAAACATCGATATTATGTCTGCATACCGAGCCCTATTTGTCATTTCGGAGGATGGGGTGGTTCTGTAGTTGGACACCTCCTTTGTTCCCAAGGTTACTGTCATATGTCTCAGGAGCTAGTTTTACCTACTTTGGTGGTTGACCTTGGCTCGGAGGCTGGGTTGGATTGGGCCCTGTTGGACATGAAAAGGGCATTGCAGGTCTATTAGGAGCAGACTGGTTCCTTTTACAAGTCTAAGGATTTGTTTTCTTTGGGTCTTTTTCATTGGGGGATAAGGCATCCTTGCTATCCATCAGCTGATGGCTCAAGCAAGTGATTAGGTTGGCTTATTCACTGGCAGGGGCGAAGGGTTATTCGATGAGGGGGTTGGCTGCTTCCTGAGCCGAGTTACGGAGCATGTCCATTGCTGAGGTTTGTCGGGTGGCCACTTGGGCTTCCTCTATTACCTTTGTGTGTCATTGGCTTCAAAATATCTTGGGGTGGATGATGTTAATTTTGGGTTGAAAGTGTTGCAGGATGTTTGCTCTTGAATGATTTGCTCTTGTACTGTGTTGAATAAATCACTTGGAGTGCTGCTGTATGTTGTGGTGTCCTTAGTGTTGTCTTTTTAGGCTCTGAAGGACGGGTCTCTGACTGTCTTGGGTATTCTCTACTTGTAATGAATGGGATGAGGTCTAAGGGACCTGGGGGTAATGTCCTATTACTTACCGATCATCTTCATTTCTCCTGGTCCTGTTGTCCTCATCCCATTTATTACGCCCACCCTCCCTCCAGAATGGCTGCCCTTCATATGGAGGGCTTGGTAGTTTAGAACGAATGCTGAGTAAGTACTGGTTAAAGGGTGGGAGGGTTGGGGAAGGGGGACCAGCAGTTCTTATATTTTTTTTCTGTCTGGGAGATGGTTCATCTCCACTCCACTTGTAATGAATGGAATGAGGACAACAGGACCAGTGGTAATGAAGACTGCCTGCAAGAAATTAGGTGGATAATGTCCTATTACTTAATGGTAATGTCCTGATGTAAAGGAATAGTGGCAAAAGGAAGGTGAGGAGCAGATGCAGTTATGTTTCTATGTGATGTCCAAATGATAACCTGATAATGTTTGAAAGACTTGTTTGCATTTTGGAATCAGAAATACTCAATCAACTTTAATGGACTACTTGAAAGATTTCATTTGAAAAAATAATTCTATCAACAGTGACCGAGTCACGAAAATGAGGTGGATAACTTTGTGCCTCATTAAGTAAAATGCAAGACAGTATACTACACTTTCATACCATTTTATCTTGCCTACTTTCTATTTCAGACTGGGAATTATTCACACAAAGAAGTCTCAGATTTTATTTCGCATCTGAAAATTTCACTAAAAGCAGAACAATTCTTAAAATGACATAAAGCGGCTATTTGATTTAATAACTGAGACATCTGCTTTTGCAAGAGTAAAAACATCTTCGGTGGAAGGTCTGAATATTTTTTCTTTTTTAGGGAGTGGCTAAGAATCTCTAAATCATGCCTACTGTTTATCCATTCTTTTATAACTGCAACTAACAAATCTGAATTGGATCTGGCAATCGTACAAAATGTAAGGTCCTTTGCTACATACTGCACTGGTCTGCCCTATCTTATTATCCATGCTTTTATATGCATGTCAAAATTTGTCTTGTAGTTCAAGTAATCAAACTTCATCATTTTTAATTCCAGATTTACTTAGATAGCAGATTATCTTGATAATGGGACTGGAAATAAGAATAGGGTCACTAAGGGGTCTATTAGGATGGCGTGCGGATCGCCACTGCCCTACCGGCAGTGGCGATCCGCACGTCAAAACACTCCGCCGGTCGGCCTTTTAGCCCCCGTCACATTAGCATGGCAGGGGGTTCCGCGGTGGACGGAAAGACCGTCCGCCGCTCTTCCGCCGGTAGGCAGTCATCACAATTGCCTACTGGGCGGAAAAGACCTGCAATATGGTGGCGGTGCCTTGCAGGCACCGCCATCCATATTAGTATCTGGCATTTTCAATGCCTTTCCATGGCGGAGACTCCGCCATGGAAAGGCATACGGAGTTCTCTTTGGGGGCCCGCACTTGGGGGGTACCCATGGTACCCCCCAACATTGGCATGCATAAGGTCGCAGGCACCGCGCGGTGCCTGTCACGTTGTGTGTGCCAATGCACAACATGCATATATAGCATTGTGGTGGGTGCTGCTTACAGCACCGCCCGCCACAATGCAATATATGCGGGATGCCACCGCCTCCCTGGCAGTGGCATCCTAATTGCCGGTGCGGGACCGCCGCACCACTGGCAGCCGATTCCAGCACCGCTAGGGTGGCAGGCGGACTGAAGTCCGCCTGCCATCCTAATGGACCCCGAAGTGTTTAAACCAAATAAACGTCTGGGGGAGGGAACTCTTCTGCCTAAATTGTGTTAAATCAGGTCATCACAGTGGGTGGTGCAGGGACAGACCTCTGACTGACTTTAAATAGTAGGACGTCCTTGGCCCCAGCAGAAAGCCAAAACTTGGAGCAATTGCCAAACCTAATCTAACCTTTGTCCCACAAATAACCACAGTGGTCAAAACAAACTTGCTTAACACAATACTGCTGTAATTTAAACTTTCTTGAAAGTCAATCTTGCATAAAACTTGGTGTTGTCTAGTGAGTATGTAGAGACAATGTAAAACACTGCAAGCAATAAAACAGCTTTTCTCCAGATAAATATACTTGAACAAAAACCTCCAGAGTGCCCCTCTCACGTGGATAAATGATTGTTTCTAATCCCTGTTCGATTCTCATAAATGTCGCTGGACCTGATGCACCTTACTCCTGCAGAGCTACATCCATTGAGGGACAGTGACATTTTTTTAAGGGGTGCAGGTCCAAAAATGAGGGACAATGACACACTGTCTTTTTAAATATTCCAGTCTTTGGTGGAAGAGCCGAGCGTCCAGCTTTCCTTCTTAGTATTTAAGTATATGGGGCGAACCAATGAGACCGCTAGAGGTGGCTGCTACTACAATGTATGCATGTCACGTTTTTGAGAATACCTCATGGTGAAGTCCAAGGAGCTTTTAGCATGAACAACCACAGTTTCTTTTTATGGTTGGGGTGATGAAGGTTTTTTTTGTTTTTCGTTATACTGCCGAATCGAAACATGGAAATTGGTGTGTTTAAAAATAATTCTGCAGGTTATGCCTCATTTGAAAATTAACAGAGGTGGCTGCTCGGGATCCAAAGCTGTGTGGCGGGAGAGAGGGGAATACAAAAATAAGCACAGACATGTGAAGTGCCTGAATCAGCCAAAGGGAATTAGTTGAATAGCCAGGTCTTCAGCCTCTGGCGGAATTTAAGGAGCAAGAAGGAGGCCATGAAGTGGGGAGGGAGAATGCTAAACCGTCCGTTCTGCTTTTGTGGCTACTGGGTTGTGTGCAAGTGAGTGAGACTGAGCACAGGTTTCTGGTGGGTTGATAAAAGTGGAGTTGGTTGTTAAGATATATTATTTCTATTTTATGCAGTGCCTTGTATGCGTGCATCAGGAAGTTGAATTGCCACCATTTATTTATGGAGAGCCACTGGAGCCCTCTCAGATGTGCGTGCAGCGTGGGAGGGCTTGGATGAGTCTTGCTGGGGTGTTCTGGATGGTCTGGGGTTGATGATTTTGGTGTAAAGTTCATTGCCGTAATCAAGTCTGCTTGAGGTGAGGGCTTGTGTGAAGATGCGTCTCGTATTCCGTGGTATCCATTTGAAGATATTGTGAAGCATGCAGAGTATATTGTAGCAGGAGGAGCTGACTTGTTGCCCTGTGCTGTCCTGTTGAGTATGTCGTGGAGGATGATTCCTAGATTTCTTCAGTGATTAGTTGGGTTGGACAGAGTTACTGGATCTCAGGAATGTGCTGGAAAATGTTTGCATTATGCAGCCAGGGCCACTGGAATTATAATATTTTGTGGCATTCTCCACACAATTATGAATTTGCTGCATTTGCCACATAATCCGCTGCATCCCATGTATATTTTAACAAAAAAAGTAATTGTTTGGGCTCAAAACAGTGCTAAAGGTACAAAAAATGCAACAACACATATCACCATGCAGTGAAAATTATTTTCCAAAGATCAACTGGTTGCCTTTCTGTTACTTATTTCTGTACTTGGGTGCTAAGCTAGTACTATTGAGGTACCACACAATATGCTGCATGATATTGCTTTTCATCCTGCATAATCCTGTGTTGGAGAAGACCTTCTTTTGTGTGGTATCCCCCCCATATTTTTGCCTTCCAATGCTGAACCCCTTTCTGCTGCCTAAAAGACTGTGCATTTTACCCTTCCCATCCAGAGGTAATGTGCTTGTGTTTCCCCTTTTAATCATTGGTAAACTGTCTTATTCCTAATTGGAACCTTTAATTGACTTTTAAGTCCCTGGTATATGGTACTACATGTACCCGGGGCCTGTAAATGAAATGCTACTAGTTGGGTGCAATACGCATTGTGCCACCCACTAAAGTAGCCCTGGAAAGCAGATCTCCAGATCTGACCTTGCAGATGTGTGTGTGCAGTTTAAACCTTCTTATTTACTTCTTATAAGTCTCCCCTAAGGTATGTTCTAAAAGCCCATAAAACAGCGTAGGACATACATAGTTAAAGTTTTGCATGCCCTGGCAGTAAAGAATCTCCATAGTCCTATTTCACTGCAACAATGCTGATTCTTCCATATGTAAGCACTGATTTACAATATAATTCCTAAAAATGCATAACTTCACTTTGGGACTAGCTAGAAAAATGATTCAAGTACTCATTGGAATAAGAATTTAAAATTCATCCTGATGGTCAAGTCACTTTCAGAAAGTTGTCATTTTCCTGCCTAAACCAAATTGCCTTTCTACCAGTATCCAGGGTCACCTGACTGCAAATGGCACTCCTGTGGTGTAATGTGTATTCCTACTAGACAGTAGACAAATGGCCTTGGTGCCGAACAGTGAGGGTCCTCCTGATAGGATGGATGGGGAGGAGTTGTGTCCCAGCCCTGATTGCATTTCAAAGTGTACCCAGCCCTTCCTGACGTCAGAAGAATCGTACCCTGTTCTCTGCAAATGCAGGTCAGAACTGGGCCTGCCTGCCCTTTGTTTCACTAGCTAGGCTGGAGCTAAATGATCTGGACAGTTCTTCCCTTTCCCCTGTTTGGGGATATTACAAAGGGGTGTCTCCGCCGATAGGCTGGCACTGGGAATAATAAAAATGGCATCCACTGAACTTTAACTCAGAATTCTCCTGGACCTGAGAAGATTGAGAAGACTGATTGCCCTGCTGTCTGAAGAAGGAACATTGGACTTCTTGCCTTGACCCCCGGACCTCAGAAGTGATTCCAAGAGTCAGTTGGATGAATTCCTGTTTGAGCTACAGAGACGCAACTAGGTTCCAGAGGCAATTCCTGCTTTCCAGCTTGCCGGACTCCACTGCACCTGAACTGGTCTCCTCTGCTGGCCTCTGTGAAGGTGAATCCTGACCTCCTCGTGCTGTCCTCAAGGTCCTGGACTCTTGACTGATGTCAGAGTATACTTCTCCCTGACTTACTGAAGGTTTCACAGGATCTGATGTAGAGCAACCGAGGACCTTGCAATGCAGCACCGCACAGCTCCTGATGGGCAGCCTCACTGGATACGACACGGAGCCTTGCTTTGCAGCAAAGTACTGCTCCTGATCACCAGCTTTATTGGATGCAGTGTAGAGGCTCACATCGTAGCACTGGGCAGGCCCCGCACCAAGGATAGAATGTACAACTCCCAGTAGGTCGAACCTGACCCTGTATGCTGCCCGAACCCTACTATGGTCAGCCTGATCTTTTGACTTTGTTCTGGTCTGGCATGACCAGATACCTGCAGTTGGAACTTTTTGATGCTATTTTTACCTAAAACTTTGAAAACACACAACTCTGGTTCTACTGATTGGATTTTTACATTTTGGTGTAATTGTATTTATTAAAATGTACTCTGTCTCTAAATTGGTTCGGGATTGTTCTTGTGGTGTGTTATCACTTTATTATTGTTTGAGTACTGCATAAATATTTTACACATTACCTCGAAGTTAAGCCAGATAGTTTATGCCGAGCTACCAGAGGGTTAAGCACAGGCTTATTTAGTAAGTGTTGTGGTTCATCCTGACAAGGATTGTGATGATTATTTGTGGTTGGTCCTCACACCCCTCAACTAATACCCAAATCTTTTACGCCATGCATATAGATCAATATATCTCACTGTATCAGAACATACTATCACTTTTAGAAAATAGCCTCTTGAAAGCACTTGCTATATGCATATTCCACCTATATAAAATCATGAAAGTAACTGTCAGATTGAGTAGATCTCCACTTTTTCTGTTGGATCCCCATTTAAATCTTTTACATTTCTCTGGACATTTTGTGAGATCCAGATCATCGTTTTTCTTTTGGTCTTATTTGTCTAGTTGTTAATTTCATAGTAATAGGCTTCTATCATTTCCAACAGTGGCCGAAGAGCATTCGTGGAAAGTGCAAGCAAGACTGATTCATCCATCTATAGAAGTGGCACCTGGCAGTGGACTATCTCTTCGTCACCGTGAGCGGCTGCTACCTTCAACAGTTTTTATCAGTTATGCTACACCCATCATCCTAGCGTGTGGAGGCTAAGGTTTATCTGATTAACTTCTGGCTGTTCAGATGGTGCATATTATAGGTAAGGCTTTTTAATCAATGCAATTCTAATTATTTAGGAATTTTAAGTGTAGGGGGAGGTGTGTTTTAGTCACATATTAGCCATGAAAGAAGGACCATAGATTTCAAAACAGAGGCTTCAAGTGCTTATTTCAGGGCTATCATGACAGTTCTCTCAAGGAATGGGTGAATCATTAGTGATGTAAATTGAGAAGAGAGTATAGCATCCTCTTCACTGCCTGTCTGGTCAAAACCATTTCTTTCAGGCAATTATAAATGATCAAACTCCTATCTTACTAATACGTCTTTGTCTCATGATGGTACAGGAATTTTGACATGCTCGTCTCCAACAACTACTTTTATGCCCTTTGAGGAATGTAGACTTGTTTCAATCTGTATGAAAACTGTAAGTGAGCTACACCTGGCGTGTGATGTTCATAATAGGAAAAGCGAGGATTAAATATGGATCATGCTCCGATTTGTTGATTCTATAGCCTTTGTTTGATTTGACTTGATGACTTATCATTATAAATAGAAACTAGTGTCTTCAAGATTTAAAGTAAAGCATTATTTTTCATGCCAAAAGGTTTTAGAGCACCCTTTTGTTTTGGGCTGCCTTTTTGTGACGAGCAAGAACAGACAGTTTGACTCCTTCAAACATACCCCTAGTTCTTCAGTTGTAGCAACATCAGAAAACTTTGTGCCATAATGTAAGAGATTAAACTAATTTTATCCCGAAAATCTGGAGAACTCTACATTGGAAGCAGCAAGGGGTACATGGGGGTGGAAACTGGGTGCACATGAGGGAGTATTTAGACAAAAACCATGTGTATCAAAAAGTATGTGCTGTGCCAAAAAAACAAACAGCCTGACTGAGAAACACCAAAATCCCAATAAACCGGTAATGATTTAACAACCTGATTCCTTGTGATTTGAATGGGGACACCCCACACCCCAAGAAAATTTGCAGCGGTAAATGTGGCGAAATTTAGGGAAATGCTTGCAGGCTTCAATGCAGAAACACATATGTCTGTGATTATTACCCATTTCTCGAGGACAAGCTTGTACTGGTGTGGTAATATTGCAACTTGAAATTACCACACCCCACGGTGTTGGGGTGTCCAGGAAAGGAGCGGTATTATAGCAGCAGGGTGGTAGGAACTCTCAATGAGTCCCTTAGAGATGTGCAGACATGCTAGGGGAATCTCTCCTACAGCGTCATGCTCCCGGTGGGACTGGCACTGTGTAGTGTGGAGATAGGTGCTGTGCAAGATGCATTGAACCGTGTTGATGTTACACCTGTTGTAAGCAGAACATGCTATGCAGTGTTTGCCCAAATTTATTTATTCTTGAAGTCCAACGCTAGACTCCTGCAAGGGTTAACAAATCTGCTATTCCCTTAAGCTTTACTTTACTCTAAGGTACATTGTCTGAGTTTAGAACTTGACGCAGTTTGTGTTTCAGAAGAAACCTATATTTAAGGGTCGGCCTGATTTGTGTATTGGATGATGGTCCTGGACTAAAACATGACACACCCACTGTTCATGTGCAGGTGAAACATTTTATTTGATTTCTTATTGCATTTCCTTTTTTCGTGAAGCCGCAGACGCCGTGGCTTTCATGCAGGGCCCAAAATGAAAGGAAATCTACAGCCCCAGGTTTTAGATTATGAGCAGGAGGAGTTTTACAAGGTGGTAATTTGATAATAAAATGTTCATGAGAGAGGCGGGTCATGTTTGTATGTGTCTTTCTTATCACCAACAACTTATTGAAACCAGGTGACTTGGAAATGCAGCAATGTTTCATTGCAGGAAATAAACGAAGCGCTGAATTTTTTCGTCTTAAAGTTCGTAGGAATTTCGTTTTCTTCACTGGTCTGAACTGGTGTGATCCTTCCCACAGCCGTCTATACTTTTCTACTTGGTCGTCCTTTACACACTTCCATGTTTCTTTTCGCTTTTAATATATTACACCTTTGCAAAACATGAATTGTTCGTGCTGAGCCTGCTTAGATGTACTGTTTGCTCATTGAAGTGGTTAGCTCCAGGAAACCCTTCATGCGCTGAGAATGCATCCAAAGTAAATAATTAGGGGCCAGATGTTAGACAGTTTTTTGCGGTCTCAAACGGGAAATCATCCCGCAAAATTGGTCTGGCCCATGTACAAACCCTATTTTGCGAGTCGGTAGCCAATTACCGACTGGCAAAATAGGGTTTGCAACTCGCTATTAAGAAAGGGCGTACCAAGGGCGTTCCTTCCTAATAGCGAGTCTAACTGCAAAGTCTGATTGTTTTGCAACTGCATTTGCGGTCGCAAAACCCTTGCAGTTTACCACCTACTTCAAGTAGGTGGTAAGCCACTCGCAAACGGTAAGTGGTCCCCAGGGGACCCCTTCCCCTTTTGTGAGTGTATGTGAAAAGTTTCATTTTTCTTTTTTTTGATTCATCCCATTTTCCTTTAAGGAAAATCGGCTGCATTTAAAAAAAAAAAAAAACTTCTTCTTTATTAAAAAAGCAGTCAAAGACATGGTGGTCTACTGACCCCAGCAGGCCACCATCCCTGGGAGTGCTAGCCATTCCTAATGGGGTAGCAAATAGCACCTGCCTCATGAATATTAATGAGGCATGCAATTTGCGACCCCATTAGGAATGTCTGAGACACTGTAGTAAATTGCATTTTGCAAATTGCAAATTGCGCGTCGCAAGGCGACGGAATTTACAACTCGCAAAATGTAAGGGTCGTACATCTGGCCCTAGGTTTTTATAATTATTCAAGCATAAAATATTGAAATTTGCAGTTATCTTAAAGATACTGCTGAAGATAACTTGTGCGTTAGACAGTAGGTAATTTGTTAAAAAAGTGCCAGGGCCCTTGTCAGAAGGCCACTGCGGCTCGCACCTCCCGTTTGTCCTCACTAGCACTGCCAAAGACAGTTCCATCACAACTAACCATCACACTCGTACAAGTGTGACAAGTCAGACTTTAGATATACAATAAATATGACTAACCCATGCCGCCCAAGCTCTTCTTATATCTTTGGGTGGTAGATATTAGGGATTTTAATGTATATTCAATTATTAAACAACGGTTGTGCTCCTCACAAAATCAGATAAACAATGCCACCACGTGGCAGGCTGTTACAAAATCCGGTACTGACACGAAAGTGCCGGTGCTGAGCACCAGAAACCACCAGCTCAAATTAAGCACTGGTGTTAGAGTGTATCTGCAAGATTCAGTGTTTCATTTTCCAATTTTATCACTGGTGATGTTTTCAGCACCTTGCCCTGCTTGATCATTCACTTTGACTTGTAGCATTCGGATGTGCCAAAGACTAATGGAGGGACTATATGATATGGGCGGTGGTGTGAGTAGTGGCAATGTTGACTTTGTGATTGGAAAAACAGTTAGTGTCATTCTTCAGTACAATGATTTTTGCTTATAAGCATGGACGTCATCTAGGGATCTCCAGGGGTATAAATTGGACCCTGGCACCAAACACACATTGCCCATGTGTGTTTGGTGCCGGGGTCCTTATGGGCCTCGGGGCTCAGCCCTCCCATTCTTCTGCTCCTTTTCAGTTTTCGCCTAGACAGTGCATGGGTTGTCTCCGCAAGATATTTTGTTTACATACAGTGGGCTTACAGCCACCGATAGCTTACCATTTGTTAGCTTCAGCGTCGCTTTCATTTCCTTTTTTCCTGTTTGTCTTGGGATGTCTGCGTCATGGCCTCTTCTTGTGTTTGGCCTTCTCCTAGAGCATGGACCAAGTGATTGCCTTTCCACTGCTCATGTTTTTTTTTTAGCTACTTTTTTCTTGGGTTCAAGCACTTACTGCTTGTGTTGTCAGTCCATTTCCCGTATCTCCATCCATGTAGCTTCTGTAAACTCCCTCCCATCCCTTCCATGTTGCTTCTTTTCACTCCCAACCTTCTACTCAACAATGTATGCAAATCAACTCACATATGACAGAGAATAGGTCATCATTGTGGCACAGAATATGCATATCATAGTACTGTAAAGTGTGTGCGATCCTGCGTGCCTTCCAAATAAACACTATAGCATTGTTTCTTGTCCCTTAAATATTATACAGAGTAAAATATTATTTCTGATGTGTTCTTCTACTTTGCCCAAAATACAGTTCTCACCAGAGTAGTGCTTCTGTGAAACCTTGACACAATGCATGACAATGGCTTCTCTTCAGGCATTATGAACCCCGGAGAACTCTGAGGCTCTGACAAAGTCATTTGAAAGCATTCCTCTAGGCCACTTCATTCTAAGCCATTGTACTCTGCACCACTTTACATCACTCCACTCTAAACCACTCTACTCTGTCACTCCACTCTGCACTACTGCATTCTACATCCCTGCACTCCACAACACTCTCCTCTGCACCATTCACTCTGCTATGACACTCTACTTTGCACCACTCTACGCTGAGGTACTCTACTCTATGCCACTCTACTCTGTCACTGCACTCTATGCCACTCTACTCTATGCCACGCTACTCTGTGCCACTCTACTCTGTGCTACTGCACTGTACGCCACTGCACTCTGTGCCATTCTACTCTGCACCACACTACTCTCCACAACCTATCTGCGCCACTCCACACTATGTCACTGAACTCTACACCACTCTAATCTACTCTGCATCACTCTATTGTCACTGCATTCTGTCACTACATCACTCCACTCTACAGCACTCTACTCAATGGCACTCCACTCTATTACAGTCTACACTCCACCGCTCCACTCTGTGCCACTCCACTCCACTCTACTCCACTCCACTCTACTCCACTCCACTCTACGCCACTCCACTCTACGCCACTCCACTCTACGCCACTCCACTCTACGCCACTCCACTCTACGCCACTCCATTCTACGCCACTCCATTCTACGCCACTGCGGTCTACGCCACTGCGATCTACGCCACTCCCCAAAATCATTAGAGTCCAGCAGTTGATTGCCCGATAAAGGCAAAGTCACTCAGAAAACCATTGTTGTATGGGGATCTTTTTATCTGGTTGAAAGATGATTTAAAGAAGCACCATGAATGAAAATACTTGAAATGTAAGAGGTACTGTTGCCTAAGACTGAGGGGGACCAAAAAAGCAGGATAAACTTTAAATGGCAGCATAATCAAGCTGTCATAAGCACGTTATTCATTTTTTCAGCAAACAGAGAAGATAACAAGTTTGCCAAACAAAAACCTGTCTGTTTTATGCTTCCATTATTCCAAGCTGGTAGCCGTCAATTGGCTCATGTCATGTAGGCCATCTTCAAACCGTGATGCTTTCTTTTAGCTCATTGCATTCTGGGACTTGTGGTATGTTTTACAAAGTATAAATAAAGGGGTAAAAATATCAGGTTGCAAAATACCAATGATCAAAGCCCAGGATAGGGTGAAGATATCAAACCTGATATGGGGCATGTGTATGTGCTCCCGCCCCCCTACTGCACCTTAACTTGGACAGCCGTCGTACTTTATCTTGTGCCACTGAGCTTTGAATCACCCAATTCTCCCATGAGATATCTCACCCTGTGCTCACCTAAGGCGCGTTTTCTTGTGCTTGCCTAAGGCATGTCACCATGAACTCCTCTGAAATGTTCCCCTGGAGACGATCACTTTGGGCTCTCCTGATGCACCAAGTCTTGTGCTCCCGTGAAACACCTCATTTCACTCTGTCCCTCTTCCTGCACATCATCCTTTGGTGCGCCTGTGATACACAGCATCAAGGGGAAAAAACAAGTGAGCTATCTGTTTTTAAAAATGAAAATGATCAATGTATCATTCGTATGGTAAGCTAGATACTTACAGTAAGGATGGCTGTGTACATGATGTCTACATGCCTACAGGTATTAAAGACCGTGCCACATTGAAAAGCAAAAGGGACCCTTGCAAATGTTATGATACCAACCCCAATACTGCACCAACGGATCAAGTCTGACCGCTGTTAATGGTCCTCCCCCCAAATATTTTAAGCAACCATTGGCAAAGCCAATGGGTCTCACCTATGCGAGAGCTATTGGCTTTGGCAATGTGTTTTAACCATGTCGTACACCAGTGGGGCTGCTGTTCAGCCTGGCTAAAAGTTAGTGTTGTGGAGTGGCATAGAGTGGTGTGGCGACAGGGACAAAATAGAAGCACACACAAGAAGTTGTCCTTGCACAATTGCAGTCAAGGACAAAGTTCGGGGAGCTCTGCCCCAAAAGTACACTAAAGCCAAATTGAAAGTAACTTTGTGTAATGTAACTTGTACTCATGTAAAACTCTAAGGGTCTAGTTTGCCTAATTAAAAAAAATGTCTGAAAAAAATGTCTGAAAAAAATAATGTCTGTCAGGCTTTAAGAGCTGTGCTGCAGAGGTGGTACTGCACAGTCAGACCCTTGGAGTGATGTGGAAAATATTGATGGTGTAATAACCAAAGTTTGAGTGTGCGACTTGCATCCTTAGCTGCTATGAGCCATGCAATTCGGGATACTGCATAACTATTTACCGAGAGAGAAGGCTTTCATTACTTCAGGATCAAATAGAAGCTTCCACAAAAGCGAAATTCATCTAATCTAAGACCTGCAGTTTTGCTGAAAAGGAAGTACCTTGGAATCATGAAATGTCAGGAAATATGGAGCTGGTTTTCAATGTTTATGTTGGCATCTTTGTTGATATTGGCTGAAGTTGTTGGTTAGTTCATGAATTCTTTTGTGCTGCCAGCCAGGGGCGTAACACTGGCCCCGGGGACACATTTGGAGCCCCACTCTTAAGTGGGTTCCCGTTCAGCCCAGGCGCAATGAATGTTTGTGAAACCTGGGAGACTTGGTGGCCCCTCATCAAATCCTACAGGGTGCCCAAAACATTTTGTATTACATTACTGCTGCACCGAGTGAAGGCACATCTTTTTTTTCATTCTGGAGAGGGAAGATAATTTTGATAGAACCATACTTTTATGGGGAACCGCAGCAGACCAGATACCTGCGCAGTCCCAAAATTGGATCATCCCAGTCACAGGTTAAGTTACAATATCAATCTCCACTATCACACCCTGAATGCCAGATACCCAGGATCACATATGTGGTATTAGCCCATGGAACAAAACAACTATTAACAGTGTTTGGTGCAGATGTACTCTTCTCCTGTTGAATTCACAAACCTTTTAAGACAAATCCACTATCTGGTTCACACCACGTTCGCACATATCTGAAATACTCTAGATTTTGGCAACATCAGGGGTACTTTTTGATGACCAGCGCTCCTGGTGCACGCAGCGTGCACACAAGAAGAATGTATTAGCTAGAGCATCGGGGGCCACTCTAGACTTTGCAAAAAGAATAGGTTCAAAACCAATCCCGCACTTATGAAGATTTATGATGCTAAGTGTCTCCCTATGGCGGCCTATGGGAGCAACATCTGGGGCTATACAGATGTCAGAGAAATTCAGGGGTTTGAAAACATTTTTTTCCGTAGATTGCTTTCGGTCCCTGCTTCTATGCCAGATTTTAACATACACGAGGAATTAGGAGCAGGTTTTATTTCTGACCAGATTGCGGTTGCCCCGTTATTGCGTTGGTTGAGAATTTGGGCACAGCCTACTCCAAATCTTAATCAATCGGTCATCGGAGATTGTCTTACCCTGGAAAAGGTGTTAGACATTCCGTGGTTTAGATATATTAAGGACCAGATGGAAATTCTTGGCCGCCTGACTTATTTTTGAGTCCCACAGCACTGGGTAAATCGGCCATTAGAGACCTCAAGCAGCAGTTCTTAGATAGACGAAGAGTACTAAGGGAGGAGAACAAATTGAAAAAAGCCATGGTGATAAGATTCGTTATACTGAGCCGGGGTCGACAGATGCAACCATATTTATCATATATAAACAAACCGTACCACCTTTTTGTTTTGATAAGATTTAGGTTGAATATGGTTCCCTGGCTTCCTGCATTTCCCAAAGGGTATTTCAAAGAGGGAACATTAAATCCTTGTCCTTGTGACAATTTCTCGGACCAGAATACTCTTCACATAATATTTTCCTGCGCATATTACAACTCACAGCGCAGAAAATGTATTATTCCCTTGCATAGAGGATGTAACTTCGAGCAAGTCAGACACGGCCTTGAATCATGTTATTTAAAAATGTATTGTTATGCTTTTTTATATGTAATGTTGAATAAGTCCAAACTGGGCAAATTGTATCTTATTTATTTATCTTATTTATTTATTTATTCCCAGGCCTAATTATGTGTAGTTTTTTTGTTGCTATTTTCTTCTGTCATGGATTCTTGAGTTGTGCTCATTTTTGTATGAACTGTTGTATCATTCGTAGGAGCGTATTTTGTCCCATTGTGGATAATGAACTTTGAGTGGAGCAGGACTCTACGAAGATTAATAATAATTGTTTTATGATTTTTATTGATTGTAGATTTGATTTGTTATTTGTACTTTGATGGCTATAATCAACTGAATAAAGTTAAATTTGACTGACTGACTGAATGTTTGTGAAACCTGGGAGACTTGGTGGCCCCTCATCAAATCCTTCAGGGTGCCCAAAACATTTTGTATTACATTACTGCTGCGCCGAGTGAAGGCACATCTTTTTTTCATTCTGGAGAGGGAAGATAATATTGATAGAACCATACTTTTATGCGGAACCACAGCAGACCAGATACCTGCGCAGTCCCAAAATTGGATCATCCCTGTCACAGGTTAAGTTACAATATCAATCTCCACTATCACACCCTGGATGCCAGATACCCAGGATCACATATGTGGTATTAGCCCATGGAACAAAACCACTATTAACAGTGTTTGGTGCAGATGTACTCTTCTCCTGTTGAATTCACAAATCTTTCAAGACAAATCCACAATCTGGTTCACAACACGTTCGCACATATCTGAAATACTCTAGATTTTGGCAACATCAACAAGCATCTCTTAAAAAACTTACTTTCTAGGTTGGCAGGATTCACATTGACCTGTGCATAAATTATGCCAGCACTTGCCACTCACTGTGTGCAAGATGCCTTTCACAGTGACTCCCAGTGTGTCACGCATCCACTTACCTATTTCTCAAAGAGCACAATACACGTACACAGCACAGATTACATGTTGGCCGCATATTTCTGGTGCATTGCTGGATCACAGTTCTGAAAGATAGCATAGTAAGAAAAGTGTCTGACCGGAGCAAAATATTCCTGAAAAAGTACACACTTTGTGAGCTGAGCTGTGCTATGCAGATCCTCGTGTGCCATGTCTGAGTTACAGCATTGAAGATAAATAAGTTAAGGGCATTGTCTGTTACTTGCATGATGAAACAGGAGGGCAAAAGAAACTGAGCTTTGGAAATAATGGAGTTTCTGTTTGAGGGGGGGATAAAACATAAGCCACAATCCTTGTCAGGGTGAAGTCACAAGCAAACCCTAAATTAACCTGTGCTCAACCCTCTGGCAGCTTAGCATAGAGCAGCCTCGCTCAGCTTAGAGGCAATGTGTGAAGTATGTGTGCAAACTTCAAACAGTAACATAGTAAAAACACACCACGAAAGAATCCCACACCAGATTTAGAAAAATAGATAATTCCATAAAAAATAAAACAAGACCAAAATGACAGAAATCCAATCAGTGGAACCATAAACATATAGTTTTAAAAATGTCAGTGGAAATTGTGCCAAAAAGCATAAAGTCCCAACTCTGGATATCCGGTCGTGCCAGCCCCGAGAAAAAGTCACAAGTTCAGGACAACCACCACAGAGTGTGGGCTGGCTACAGGGACCCAGTGAGGCTTGCTGAACAAGAGTACCTTAAATCCTGGTTTGCAGAGTGTTGCGAGTTCCTGCACCGAGGATGCGTCACATATCCCAGGTGACGGGTTTGTTTCAAGGAACTATGAAGCTACGATGTGAGGTCCTGCATAATCGTCAAGAATCCTGTAGGTCCTGCATCATAGTCGAGGATCTTGTGGTTGAGGGCTTGTGATACGAAGTCCGGCATAGAGAATGTGTCATGCAGATGAGGCGATGCGTCGGTACTGAAGAGCTGAGAGGCTGTGATGTGAGAGCCTGAATCATTGATGAGGTTTTTCAATGTGAGGTACTACGTTGGTGAAGCTTTGCACAGCAGCAGTTCCGATGTGGGCTGCAAACTCAAAGCGGAGTCCCTTGCGTCAGGAGAACCCCTGCAGTAGATGCAATGTGTCGGCTCAGCTGTGTCCACAAATGATCTGGCAGAACTCTTTCAGACCCACTTGCAAGGGTCCCGGACTGGGGTGACACCACTTGGAAAGGTAGGACTCACAGGGGGCAGAATCCAGAAACTGGTTTCAAGGTTGTTGGAGCCTTCTTTCCCGGGTTCTCTGGTCAGGAGAACAGCCAACTAGCCCTTGGAATCACTTTGGGGTCCTGGGTTCAACAGATGCAGGTCCAGTCCTTCTGACCCAGGCAGGAGGGCAGCAGATCAGCACAGCAGTAGCTGTTCCTTCAGAGTAGCAGTCCAGAAGAGTAGCAGTCCTTTCAGCAGCACAGCAGTCCTTCTTCCTGGCAGAGTATTCACAGGTTCAAAAGTGTACAGAAGATGTGATGTCTGAGAAACTTGTAGAGAATATTTATGAAGAACACAGGTTTTCTACCTTCCCTGCCGTTGGCAGGAGAATAACTACAGCAGGTATGCAGCATTTTGTGTGGGGGCATGACACATCCTAATCAAGTGTAACTAGTGCTGTGCCCAGCTCTGCCCTCCCAGCATGCCAGTAATGGCTCATCCAGACACACCTAGGGTCTCAATTGTGTGTGTATGGCAGTCTAGGAGGAATACACAAAGCCCAACTGTAAACTACACCCAGTCATGTGACCCGGAGATAGGCTACAGGTACTAAATGGGTAAGGCAGGAAAATTCTGACCTTTTTAAAAGTAGAATTTTCAAAATTGTAATTGTAAAATCTGACTTTGCCATTACATTTCCGAAGACCCCAAACATGAACTGGTCACAGTGTGCCCTCTACAGCAAGTCGTTGTAGTGACTTGCCTTGTAATGGTATGCATACTAACAATGCGGTTGTTGTAACAACCGCGTTGTAATGGCATGCATTGTGGAGACAGCGTTGTAAATGTTGTTTCCCAGTCACTTGCTCCCATTTGGAAATTATCTCTTATTAAATGTAAAGATGTAACTCCAATGTTAGCACTAATCAGTGCTTCAGGCCCACAAGTAGCATTTAATTTTCAGGCACTGGTTTCTTGTACTACCACTGTACTAGGTGCTGTAAAGAAAATTAAATATGCCAATTGGGAATACGTCAATGTTACCATGGTTTAATGAGTGAGCACACATACTTGTGCACTGGTCAGCAGTGGTAAAGTGTGCAGAGTCCTAAAAATTAGATCAGCAAAATTTGGGGGAAGACAAGTCTAACAGGCATCTTATAGAAAGAAGCTTGTTGTCTAAAGTGATCAAGGTCCAACCACAAGCCTACAGTCTCCTGTCCGTTTCTACTTTCACTTTCCCTACAGTTCACTTTAAATGGCAAATCAATTAGCATCTCTAGTCGCTTCACAAGACCTGTTTCTGAAAGAGGAAATAGTTCCTCATCACAGCACAAGCAACGAATGGACGCTAATTAAGAGAAATCAATTTGTACTTCATCCATGCGCCATGCAAAGAAGGGAAGCGACGCAGGAACTGACGCCTGGGACAGGCTGCTGAATAAGAAGGCATTTAAGAAGAGTGATTATGATACCGACGAATGGTAAGTCATGGGTGGGCTAAAAACCCTTTCAAGGACACTTTTTGTTTTAAATACAATAGGTCTCCAAGCAACAGAAAAGCATCTGCGCTGCCTGCAGGCTTGACCTAAAAATGGGAAAAGATTAGTGCATTTGACAACACAATTTTCATTGTATATTGAACGGCTTTAAATTCTAAACCTTACAGATACTGAGAGAAATATATGGGACATTGATTCCATGTCAGGACATCATGTCACCTTTTGTGGCCTTTTATTTTTAAACTATGTGCATTCTCGGGCTTTCAGCCTTTTTTTGCTTCAATTGAAAAAAAATGTTTGACACATCTGATCTCGATTTGTGAAAGGAAATTCCAGGACTTGATACATAGTTTCTCCCATCGTATCTCCCCAAAGTGGGATGACATGGAAACCCCAGACTGAGTTGTTACGGCACAACACACACCACTCTTGAGGATGAAAATACCTTCATTTCAAGGGTATAAATCAGGCCTCTGCAGCTTCTGTGGTGCAGGAGGGCCCCCGTCACTCCAGAGGTTCCCTTACCCTTCAAGAGGCCCCGTTCATTCCAAGATCAGTGAATATCTGTGAGATATTGGAGACTCAGGGGCCTCAGCACATTCTGCTTGGTGTGGTCATCATTTTGCCTTACTGAATTATCTGGATTCCCGTCAAGTTCCAGGGTATGCATTTGTTCCACTGTGAATTAACCATATGCATAATATTGCATTTTAAGCCAACACTGGCCAGGAAAACCTTGTTAAAAGGCCAATTGCTTATGGAATTGCAGAGCAGAGTTCTCTCACAAGCCCTTTGGAATGCAAGAAGCTCAGACATAAAAAGATCAAAGCACATCAAATTATTCATACTTGATCTTGAGCTCAGTGTGTTTTGTGGATTTTGAGTCCTACCAACATCTGTTCACAGTGCCCTTTCCACTTCTCAAGTATGAACCTGCATGAAGCGGGGTGCCTCAGGCTTGATGACATACATTATCCAATTTTCTTGTCTACTGTTGGCCTGGCCCTAGGCATCATTTGTGCGCATCGTTGCTAGATGTTATGTTATGTTAGTAAAACTTATATAGCGCACGGTTACCGCAAGGTGTCCCGGCGCTTGCTACAGTCCTCCTAACTGAGGTTCTGACCAGAGGGATTAAAACAGCCATGTTTTGAGCGCTTTCCTAAAAGCAAATAGGTTATTGGAATTTATTAAGCTAAAAGGAAGTTCATTCCAGGCCTTAGCTGCCCCAACGGAAAAACTTCTGCCTCCCCATCTAGCTCTCTTTGTGGTGGGTACTACAGTGAGTTTTGCTTCTAATGAACGTAATGAACTTCCGGCCATATACCACTGGAATTGTTGCTTCAGATAAAATGGGCCTGTATCCTGAAGCGCTCAAAAAACTGAACAAAGGGATTTAAAAAGTATTCACTTTTTTACAGGCAGCCAGTGAAGTTTTTTTATTGAGCTAGAAATAGAAGCAAATTTCGGGGTTCCCGTGAGCAGCCTGGCAGCTGAATTCTGGAGGATCAGAAGTTTTTGTAAACTGCGCTCATGGATACTTAAGTAAAGACTGTTACAATAGTCAAGTCTTGACATAATCAAGGCCGTAACCACTGTACGCTGGCAGTCAGCCGGCGGAAGGGGCAACATTTTCCTCATGGTCCTGAGAGTTGAGGAGGTAGCAGAGACCATGGCATTTACTTGATCACGCATGTCAAGATGTTCATCCAGCACCACCCCCAGGTTCTTAACTTTCCTGGAGGGTACTGGAAGAGTCCCCATGGCCACTGGCCACCAACTAGGAGTCCAGAGATTAGTGTTATTCCCAAACTGTATCACCTCTGTTTTGCCAGTATTCAACTTTAAGCAGTTTTGTAACATCCAGCCTCCCACTGCCCCCATACAGTCATGAAGCCTCTCACCCGTTGCCTTCTCCTGACCTGGTTGCAAGGAGATCACAATTTGGGTATCATCGGCGTAAGATGTTAAGCAGAAGCCGAAGGATTCAATCAGAGGGGCCAGAGAGGAAACATACACATTAAAGAGCGTAGGGCTCAGGGAAGACCCCAGAGGAACCCCACAAGGAAGCGAAAAAGGTTTGGAAACGAACTCACCCAGTGAGACTGTCTGGCATCTGTCTGAAAGGAAGGATTTAAGGAGAGAGCAGGCTTTATCCCTCACTCCGCAATCGCATAAACGATCCATCAATACTCCATGATGGACCGTATCAAAGGCAGCGGAGAGATCAAGCAAGATCAACACCGCCTTTCCTCCCTGGTCCAGCCCTCTCCTAATCTCTTCCGTGGATTTAAGAAGGGCAGTTTCAGTACTGTGTCCCTCTCTAAACCCAAATTGGGTGGGGTCCAAAACCTTAGCTTCACATAAATAGGAGCTCAGTTTAGTGTTCATGTATTTCTCCACCAGCTTGAAGGGCAGAGGGAGGTGTGAGATGGGGCGGAAGCTGCTTGGGTCTTGGGTCTTTACTATCTAGGCTAGGTTTTTTTTAAAGCGGCAGGACAGAAGCAGTTTTCCATAGTTTAGGGAAAAACCCTTCAGAAAACATAGCATTAAAAAGAGGTGTAAGAGTCCCGGCTAAAGGTTCAGAAGCCAATTTAGCAATTGCTACTGGACAGGGATCGTGGGGTGAGCCTGATCTGGCAGATACGAGAAGCTTAAGTGTGTCTAGGTAGGATATTGGAGGAAAACTATCCATACTTAATTTTAGTCCAGGCCCTACCTTGACGTCGTGAGACAAATCAGCTGGTATACTGCCGACAGGGTCCTTAAAAGTGCTATAAATAGTTTCCACTTTGGATTGAAAAAAACGTAGCAATTTCTTCACAGAATGCCTGGCTGGTTGAAATAGTTGCAGGCGGTGGATGTGCAAGCCTGGTAACAACTTTATATAATTCCTTAGAAGAGTTGCTAGCTAATTTAATCTGTCCGGCAAAAAACTCACGTTTAGTTTAAAAAAGCATCTGTTTATAGTATAGGAGGCCTTGTTTATATAAAGTTGAATGATAGTCCTACCTCCAGGACCGTTCCAGTTGTTTCCATTGAAATTTTTGGGTCCTTAGTTCCTGAGAGTACCAAGGAGCCGTGGGCTGTGTCCTTTTGGGAGTAATTACTTTCTTAGGCGCTAGAATGTGACAGGCATCCTCTACCCAAGCAGTATACACAACGGAAGCTTCGTCCACCTCCAAAGAGAGAGAAACCTGCGTTGAAAGTAGCAGCTCAGTTAGTTCTTTCCCTCCTACCTTATTCCAGGCTCTAATTTCCTTTGTTTTTCTAGAGGAGGGATCCCTACCCTGACCTTCCTGGATGGCCAGCTCAAACATAATGGCCGCATTATCCGACCAGGATAGAGGTAATACATTAGTAACAGAAAGGAATAGGAAATTTGAAAAAATCCCAACCAATGTGTGCCCTGCCAAGTGAGTAGGTCCCTTCACTAATTGTTTTAACTCGACACTATTCGGTAAATCTAAAAGGTTTAACATGTCTTTATCAGCATCAGCCTCTAAATAAAAGTTAAAATCTCCCAATATAGTGTGCGAGTCAAGACTCAAGCCAGCTTCCAAAAGTGTGCCGACCTCTGCTAAAAACGCATTCCTAGGACCAGGAGGTCTGTACATTAGGATACCCCTAAACATATGATGATCAGACAGGCTGAGCGAGAAGGATAAATGTTCGTAAAAAGGATTAAACATTGTGTTAAAACTAGCTTTGATGGAACTGTGATAAATAACTGCCAGTCCACCTCCTTTTTTAAAAGGTCTATTTGCAGTATAACATAAAAATCCAGGAGGAGTTGCTTTCACAAGGTCTGGGCCCGAGGACTCATGTTTCTGTTATAAAGGCTATTTTGACATTACTACCCTCTATTAGGGTTGCGCATTCAACACTATGTTTCACCAAAGAGCGTGCATTTACCAGTAGACAATTAAGTGCGAAATCAGCCTTTTTATTCAAACCCTTCTTCAGAGACTTCCTGGGTAGATATGTAATGTCTAACTCTGGGAGGGTTGTTTGACACACCGTACAGGTCTTTATTATTGGTCCAGACTCTGTACTAGGCTCAAAACAAACACAGCCAGATGTCCTTGTGCACCTATTTAGAGCCAATAACTGTTTGCTAGAGTAAGTATGGGAGGGTATCTTACCTATGAATGTACAACCAGGGATTTTAGCGCAGAGCGCAATCCGAGCGCGGACGGGCGCAGACGGGCTTGCCTTAGGCGCGCCTACGGCGCGCCCGCTGCTCGCACGCGTCGTGTGAGTTCAAATAATGTCAGGGCCAATGAGACTGAACCGCCGACGGCGATTCCCCCTAGATGGCAGCCCCCGCCCCTACAGCAAAGTAGAAGCTCCCCGGGATTCAGGTAAGATTAAATACAAGTAAAAACAATTCCTGCCCCAAATTAAAATCAAAAATTAAAAGTTCTTAAAACAAATATAGCAGCAATAGTACCTCAAGCAGTGGAAATGTGCAAGTAAATAGCGCGAGAAACAGCCTGCCGTCTCCCGGCTCAAGCCTCAGGAGATGCAGCGCCTGCGCAGGGCAGAAAATTCCAGAAAGTTGCTCAATGCAGCCTTGGGATAAGGAGCTAAGTTGCGGCATATGTAGCCTCTGTTGTGTGAACAATGTGTCTTCAAGCTGACGTAACTCCTCCCCTGGCTCCACTCTTTCCCCTGCTCTCACAGGGATAGGCGAGGTCAGCAAGCCTCACACCCCACCCACCCCACCCTGAATCTGTACTACTGTGGTAAAAGGTTTGCTTAGGGAAGAATGACTAGGAACAGGATGGAAACTAGTGTCCCAGGTTCCCTCATGCCTTGGTCAGGTTATAAATGTTGGTAGTGGGCCCCACTCCTTTCAATGCATATAGTAGAAGTACATAGGTCCTGAGCAGAAGTGAGCAATTTGCTGCTGAAAGGCACAGTACCACTTTACGTTTATTGATTAAGACCTCTTCTGACATCAACACTAAAAATGATTAATAACTGTACACTGGTAAAATCATATCATGAAAATTAACTGACAAAAGAAGAAGAAAACTCATTAAAGAAATTCACATACAATCCTAAAAAAAACATTACTGAAATACAATCAACATAACTACAGTTGTCTATTACTATTAAAACACAGTGGAGAGATGTAATTTTCCTTACTACAAAACATCTGATTTTATGGATGTGAACAACACAATACATAAATCCTGTACCACTCCTTTGACTGATAAAATTATTTTAAAATAGACCTTAAAAATGTACACCGATTATAGTGTACTAACTATTTTGCAAGGGAGTTTTCCAGATCAATTCTTCCACTTTTGTTAATTTACATTTGAAGTACAATGGAAGTATATAGTGTTTCCTAGCTTCATTAACAACTGTATTCGGACAAATATAGAGTACATGCCTTAGGTCGTATGCCCCACTGGGACAGATCACAAGTAATGATCGCATTTCCGGTACCTGCCCAAAACCCTTTGTAAATGTTCAAAGGCAAAATGCCAATCTGAGCATGAGTATTATTCTGCTGATACTGTGATCCAAAGTCATAATTAGATATTTTTGAATCTGTTTGAAGGCAACAATTTCAGGAAGAGGTTTCTATATATTTAAAGACAAACGGTGGGTGGTACAACATGAATAACTGAGCCTATGTGTTGCATTTATCAAAAATAGCTTAAGTTGGGCAGGGCTCCACAACTGCAGATGAGCTATTTAACATTGCAGACGTAACAGAGCTACAATGAGATTTTCATTAAAAGTGTAATCTTTCGTACATGCATCCAAGGTTTCCCACTTTAACAAGGCTGTCAGAGTGTTGGCAGAGGCATGTATTAAATTATAGACCCATCTAACCATATTTGCTGTGGATAGAGTTAAACAGACTAGATAAACGAGCAATTTTCAGGTGAGTGCTTGAACAAGGATTGCTTGACCTAGAGAAAGAAATTTACAAAGAATCTTCCATTTGGAAAAGTTTAAAGATGGCCATTTATTGAGTGGAATGTACTCAAGTGCATAAGATAATATATGCTGGCTTTTCACTTAATACATTTCTAAAACAAACTTAAAATGGCATTTACCAGAGGAATTATAAAAAGCATCTGAATGGGCCTAAGCCTTATTCACTACTTGTATTAAATGCAGATACTCGCAGCGACGGAAATCTTCCTGCTCCGAGGGCAATGCGCTCCGAAGACGAGCGCGGCGTTGATTTTTGGCAACGGCAACAGGTGCTGCGACGATCTTCGCCGCAACGGAAATTTTCTCGCTAAGCCGGCGGTGCGTGAAAAAGTTGCAGATCTTTTACTTCTTTTCTCTTGGTCAGCTTCCCAACAGCAGGCACAACTTCCAGAGGCCCCACAATGGGATCAAGCACTCTAGGAAGGGCAGAACTCACACAGCAGAGTTCAGGGGGAAGCTGGGGGTGAAGTCCTTTTGTTCCTGGGACTGCTTAACAGGAGGCCAGCTCTACTCAGGCCCTTGGAGATTCCTTCAAGCCAGGGGACACAGCACACAGCAAAGTCCTTCCCCTCTCCTTGGCAGCAAAGCAACTGTAGGTCAGCCTTACAGCAGGTCAGTCCTTCTTCTTCAGTCTTCCAGCTTTCTCCTTGGCAAAGGTTCCTTCTTGATTCCAGGATGATCTTATTTCTTGGGATCAGGGTCCCAATATTTATACCCCAAAATCCTTTGTCCTCTGAGGGCAGAGGGGCCTTTGCCCAGTCCAAACCAGTTCTGGAGCACTCTGTTTACATGACTCCTTCTTTCCTTTCACAGTGCAGGGCAGAAACATCAGACGCCCCACAGGAGGTGGAGCCAGCATTGTGGAGGGAAAGCACAGCCTGGAGCACTTTGTTGACATGATTCCTTCTCTCCTTTCACAATGCAGGGCAGATACATCAGACACACCACAGGGGGTGGAGCCACCACTGTGGGGGGCAGGCACTGTCCTATTCAGGTCCCAGGTGCAACTCCTCCCTCTCATCTAGATGCAGATCTCTCTATTCAGCCCTGTGCTGACTCACCCTGTCTCGGGAATTCCCCAGCCCCCTGGAATTCCCCAGCCCCTGCCACTCAAAACTCCAGACAAGGAATACACAGCCTAGCAAAGGCAGGTTTGGATGGTTAGACAAGAAAATACCTACTTTCTAAAAGTGGTATTTTCAAATACAGAATATTAAAACCAACTTACGTAAAAGATGTATTTTATCATTCTGAGTTCAGGCATACTAAACCGGAATTTCTACCATGTTCCCTGAGTCAGTTTAGGATTATAAGATGTAATAATCAAACTGCCCATTCTGGCCTATGGAGAACAGGTAGCCTTGCAATAGTGAAAAACGAAAATGGCTGTAATTCACTATTAGGACATGCCACACACATCAGGGCTTGTCCTACCTTATACTTACAATGCACCCTGCCCTTGTTCCTACCATAGGGGTGACTAATATGCAGAAAAGGGAAGGTTTAATGACTGGCAAGGGGGTGCACTTGCCCAGTCAGCATGGCAGTTAGCAACTGTACACAGGCACTGTGGTGGCAGGCCTGAGACACCATTTTAGGGCTACTCATGTGGGTGGCACAATCAGTACTGCAGGCCCACTAGTTGCATTTGAATCACCGACCCTGGCAGACTCAGTGCATTTTACTAGGGACTTCCTGGTAACACAAATATGCCAATCATGGATAACCAATTACAATAGCAATTTACCTAGGGAGCACTTGCACTTTGACACTGATCAGCAGTGGCAAAGTGCCCAAAGCATCTAAACCAGCAAAAACTAAATCCAGCACAGCGTCAAAAATACAGGAGGTAGAGGCAAAAAAGTCAGGGGAAACCACGCCAAAGATGTCAGGTCTAACACATCTCTTTAGTCTTTCCAATATTTATTTTCAGAAAATGATCCCCAGCATACGCATGTAAAGCATCCAAGTTACGCGGTAGACCTATCCGAATGAGATCAAAAATGACCATGTCATCTGCAAACAACAAAAAATACAGGTCTTGAGAGGCAATACTAGGAGGAACAGTCTTAATGTTACAAAATTGGGCTGGAAGATCCTGATGATGGATCCATTTTTTGTGGTCATTTTTGGGGTTAGACCTTTATTACCCCCCATTAATATTTTACACCAAGTGAATGAGTGCAAAGGAATGACCAATCTTACTAAATCAGAGGGTATTCCTAGTCAGATCATTTTCTTCCAGAGTTAGTCTGTCCACCCTGTCGAATGCTGTTGAAAAATCAACAACAATGGTGTATACAATTTGTGATTTTAACACAAGGTTTTTTTTTTCGGTCAGGGTTTGACAATCGCTATGTTGTCTGTCACTGAATGTTTAGATCTAAAGCCGGCAAGACCATAAGAAATGATGCCTGGTTTGTAGACCCACTTTTCGAAGTTCTCTAGAATACTAGTGGCAAATATCTTTCCTATGGCGCCAAGAATGTGCCATTTGCCGATAGTTACTTAGTATGGAGCAGAAGCCTTTCTTGTGCAGTGGGACAACTATACTCCTAGTCCAGGAATACAGAATTGCCCCTTTTTTATAGCAGTGTGTAAATTAGGGGGCTATAAATGTTCTCCAAGCTCTATGAGCCTCCTTCAGGACTTTTACAGGAATCATATCCGGTATCATTCTTGCAAAATATCTTGCTGTATATCCTCGCTCTGCTTAGTTGTTGGATGTTTTACTCTTTTGAGGTGAATGCTTAAAGCTTGTGAGGGAGATGGGAGTGCTTCACATTTATCTTTGCCAAAGTTTTCAGCATAGAGTATAGAAAAGTAGTTACTGCTCAAAAGTTGGATTACGGTTTGGAGATAGGAGTTGCTTATTTCCATTGGACTTCGTAATAAGATTCCAAAATAGCATGTCATTATTTTAGGTCTCGCCTACGCAGCGCGAATGCACTGCATAGGAGGGCCTTTAGCCGTCGCTCTGCTCATTTTCAAGCACACACTCGTGCTTGTGGCGGCATCCACCTTGCAGGAGCGAGCAGGGGCACGCCACAAGCATGAGTGCAGTGCTTGAAAATGAGCAGACTGCTCTCCCAAGCGCGTGATCCTGGGCAAGGCTGTATTTTATGTCCCTTGCCACTAGATGAGAACTTTCAAATGCTTGGGCTCTGGTTGCACGTGGGTTTAAGAGCCTCTGTTTTGATATAATGGCCTATAATATTATGCTACATAGGACGGAATATGGGTTCAATTTCTAGTCACTTGTTTTTGTTCGTCGCTGTTCACAAGCAATGCGACCCTCATCAAACAGGATGTGAAAACCAGAGCAGCTGTTGCTGATAAGTATCTCTGCTCGTGCTCGACGATCAGCTTGTTTCTGAAGGGGTTGTGTCCAAGCCTCTTTTTCAAAGCTGTGCATTCCTCATCAGAAGGTCTACAGGGAAGCTTAGAGACCAAGTGAACAAATAATTCTGCATTCTTTGATTCTTGTAACTCGTGCCAGGGCTCCCGGAACCATTGCTGCCTGCCCAGTGTGAATTATAGTCTAGTGCTGCAAATGTGTTCCTGATTGCAAGGTTAGGGGACACTTTTTACAACCGCGCCTATGTTATTTGTTTTAAATTACATGTCCCCGATATTTTTCCCTTCCAGTTTACTTTCCCCAGTATGTCAGACACCGATTTCATTTGTACATTGCGCCGGTATTTTTCCCTTCCGATTTATTTGTCCCTTCCGTTTTACTTTGCCCAGTACGGCAGACTCTGATTTCCTTTGTAGAGTTGTCAATTTCACCGGTGCTCCGGAGAAAGCCTCCTCCCAGGGGAAGGTGAGCGAACTGCAAAGAGGGTCATTGTTAGAGGTGTGGAGGAGTGGGGGGCTGGTCTTTGGGCAAAGGCATTCCACGGTCGCTCCACAATTAACCGCTCACTTCCCTAACCCCCCAGGACATGTGACCCAGCATCGGGCCCAAATACACAGCTCTGCTGAGGCACCTCAGTCCTCACACTGATACATCACCCGTACCGTTCCAATACTACTGAGACTCGCAAACAGCTCTCCAATGCTCTTTATACTGGCCGGCCGACTCGGGAAATTGCAGTAACGGGGCATGGGCACACCTCTGCCAGTGCACCGCATTTGAACCACAGAAGTTGCTATTCCTGGACTCTCACATTAATAAGCACACAGAATGAACTCAATGGCTGTAGGGGGCAGAGGGGACGGGTTAAATCAATTAATTTTATTCAGTTGTTCAGGGATGTATACATTGTTGTTGAAATTACCTGTTCTTTGTACCTCCAAAACGGCAGATGAGACACAGAAAGGTGCGCGTTAAACCGCATGGTGAACGTCGTCGTCGATGCATTTCTACCTTTCTTCCTGGCGCCGTCCATTCCCTGTCCCACTCCCTACAGCCCCACCCTCCCCCCATCCCATACATGTGTTTCTGAGGGATCTCACACACTATTTAAAGAGCTGTCCCGAGTGTTTGTTTACAACACACAAAGCCTTTGTTTGCCCTCAGAGTCTCAGGAGGGCAAAGAGGTAGGAAAAGTAGGTGCTAAAATAGATCCAATTTCCAGGTCCTTAGCTGTGATCACACCTTCTCCCTATCCCGTGTTGTTTCTGCGAGCCCACGTCTCCCCTGAACCTCAGACAAAATACCTAGCACAAAAGGCTTGTTTCGCTTATTATCAGTTCTTCATGAAATCACTTTAGAAATTGGATCTCGGGTTACCAGTTGACTCTGTGTTACCAGATGCTATGTTTCATGTGCCCGGTTTCCTTTCCCAAATCATTGCTTTTAGGTGTCAGTCATATTTAACTCAACCAACCCTGTAACTCTCAGAATGGAGTCTTTATTGAGGAAAGCGCAGGGTAAAAAACAGCCATGAAAGGAACATGGAATCGCTTGCAAGGGAGTAGGCAGAAAAATACAACACACCCCACCTTGAGCCATGTCCCAGCTAGCTCTGAGCAAGTAGATGCGGCAAGCGAACCAGGCAGTCGTTTGGGAGATAGCCCCCATTAGGGGTTTCTAAAATTCTTTAATTTCCTTTCTTCTATGCTGCTTTCTTTCAGTCTTTCTTTCCATCCTTTTTCTGACTTTTTCCATCATGCTTTCTTTCCATCCTTTCTGTACATT